>NC_135540.1:142662815-143287567 GCF_045843805.1 Urocitellus parryii | reverse complement strand
GTTCACATTTATGGCCTTGCTCCTGTCACAGGATGGCCTCTTCCCTGTGAATCACTTTCCTCCAACATCAGGGTGCAGGCTGGGGTTGTAGCTCAGTGGTACAGCACTTGCCTAGCACGTGTGAGGCAGTGGATTCAATCCTCAGTACCACATAAAAATAAATAAATAAGTAAAACAACAACAAAATCAGGGTATACTTGTAAGCAAACTCGTTCACAAACCCTAGGTATTTCTACAAGTATCCTGGAGTAAAGATCAGGAGCTCAGGTATTTACCTGGATCAAAGAAGCTGCTAAAAATAGAAAGCTTAAAATGGAAGTCCTCTGTTCCTGCAGATGCTGAGGCAGCCTCTGCCCAACAAGCAAGGCCAGCCTGACCTCATCTTGGGAGCAAAGAGCAGGAGCATTTCTCTTTGCCAGCTGGTCTAAGTCCTGCACCTGAAAACACTGCTTGTCCCTACTCCCACCCCACGGATTCCCAGAACAATCACAATAGTGAGTACATGTATTATAAAAATAAGTTAACATGAAGTCAATGTACTTTAACTTCTGGGTGCATGATAAACGCTCTTGCAATGCAGGGTGCTATGTGGAGGCGGGGCTCTGCCTGGCTTGGGAGGGTCCCTAGTGTGATGCATATGCTACACAGAGCTGGGCTGTGAGGGACACCTTATTCTTTTTTTTTTTTAATTTTTTATTTTTTAGTTGTAGTTGGACATAATACCTTTATTTTATTTATTTTTATGTGGTGCTGAGGATCGAACCCAGGACCTCGCACGTGCTAGGTGAGTGCTTTGCCACTGAGCCACAACCCTAGCCCGGGACACCTTATTCTGTGGCACAGGATGAGCCTTCCATCCTAGGGATGGCACACTGGGCTCCCACAGGCAGCCACCTGCTTCTGGCAAGCAGCAGCATCTGAAGCTGCAAGGTACCTGGCCTCGAGGTGTCCCTGCACCAGACTGGCTTGGCAGCTTGGGACAGGACTGCCCCCACTGCCAGATGCTCCTGACCCTAACTCTGACTCCAGCTCTGCTGGCAGCTTCACAGACCCAGTCTGAGCTGTGGCCAAAAGGGAACCAAAGAGAACTCTTAAGAGTGTTCCTATCTCATTCTGGGCACCCTATGTCTCAGTAGAGTTCAACCCACCATGTCTGAAAGCACCCCCACATCCCCTAGGGCAGGGTGGAAACCACAGGGGCACAGGAGGCCCTGGCTCACTGACAGCACTCAGACACATGCCTGAGGAATTTTTCACCCTGCGTGTCACTGAAGTAGCCCAGGCAGCGGGGGCACTGAAGGTCACCCCGTCCTCTGTGAGCTGTGCTGGGGCACACGTCCTCTGCAGGAGACTCCAGCTGTGGGGACCCAGGCCCAGGCCTCCAGCCACCAGGTGCCCCAAGCTCCAACACATCGGTCTCTAAGTACTTGGCAGTTCTGCTCCTAGTATGAATCCGGCAGGGGCCTTCCTCCTGGGTGTCCTGCAGAAAAGGCAAAGATCTGTTCACAGGACCTGTGCTGGAGGCCACAAAGCCAGGCCTTGGGTTCTAGCCACTAGAGATATTAAATTTATTATTTTTTTAAGAGAGAGAGGGAGGGAGGGAGGGAGAGAGGGAGAGAGAGAGAGAGAATTTTTTTTAATATTTATTTTTTAGTATTCGGTGGACACAACATCTTTGTATGTGGTGCTGAGGATCGAACCTGGGCCGCTACCGCTTGAGCCACATCTCCAGCCCAGAGATATTAAATTTAAATGCCATAGCCCGAACCCAGATAAGGAGGTGCTCAGCAAGTAACTGAAGAGGTCCCACATAGGCTCCCTCGTGGGCTCAGGAAGGAACAGCCCGAGTGGGGTTCACTCCCCACCCTACACTGGAAGGCCTGAAAGGACCATGAGCCCCAGGTGACCTGATCCAGAAGGTGGCCTTGGGAACAAGCCCCATGTACCACCGTGGAGTAGTAGCAGCAGAACTCATGGTGGGGAGGCAGCAAACTAAGGCCAGTCCTTCTCTCGACCTCCCTTAAGAGGCTTGGGATGCTGTGCAGACTGAGCCCCAGAGGGCTTCCAGCAGCACAGGGGTGTGTCCTTGGCTCAGCCTCAAAACTTGTTGGCATAGCCTGGTGTGGCCTGACACATGTTCCAGATAACTGCCATGAACTCGGCAGCTTGCAGAGCCCATGTAGCACCTGCATACTTCATTGCTGGTGACCACCAGCCCCACCAGAAATCCTGCCCTTGGGGCTGAGCAGGAATCCCTTGGAGAATTCAGATCAGGCAAACCTGGAATTGGCTCCACTATTTGAGAGGCTGCCTGACAGGCCACTTGGGGCCATCTTTGTGACTGCACCATTATCAGCCCTTTAATCCAAATCACATACCTTCAGGAAGGCCAGAAAACCCACAGACAAAACCAAATCCCAGGAAAGCCCACAGACAAAAACAAAGGTCAGCAAAAGATGCTCCCCTTCCTGCCCATACAGCATGCTAGAGGGTCCCTTCCTAGTACTACAATACCCTGTTTTAGAAGAACCAGGAATTGGAGGGTGGGGAATACTCCAGCTGCATTATGTGAGGCCAGGTTGGCTGCTGGGGCTGGGCAGGGGCTCTGGGGAGCCTACTGTGGCTGGTGAAGCCTTCTATACCACCCTGTTGGTCTGTGAACTTAGGAGGGGAACGTAGGTCTCCATTATTTATAAGTAGGACTGGCGACTGCATCCAGGACCCCTGCTGTAGTCTTAGTCCAAGGGTGTTAAAGAAATGGTATCCTTCACGACTCCCCTATGCCCCTTGTGCAGGGGAAGGGAAGCAGAGGCTGTCAGCCAATGAGATCCAGCAGCTGCTCAGCACAGAGCACTGTGGGTATTCCTCATGTCCCCCAGGTCCTGCTCATGATTTTCCAAGGGGGGCACTTTCAAGGCCAGCTCTGGCTTGGAGTGCACTGATTTCTGAAGGCATTGCTAGTATCCAGTATGTCAAGACAGGAAGTTCTTTGAGGGAGCACAGTTTGCCCCAGGATAGAGTGTATTAGATACAAAGTGGCTAAAGACAAATACCTCTCCTGGGATTTTGTGGAGCATGAGTCTATGGAGGGAGAGGTTAAGAGGTTCTGTTGGTTATAACTCACACCAGGCCTCTCCAGGCCTGGTGTGGGGACAGCACTGAGCCCAGCACAGTGGCTATGCTGGAGGACCTTACTGGACACTCAGGGTCTATGTCATACCTATGTGACCCATTAACTAGGGTCCCCACCTCACAGCAAGGACAGATATGCATGGAAAGTCTGGGGCCAGGACAAGCTCTCTAGCCACACCATAGCAATGCACAGGGAGACAGGATAGGCCTGGGGGCAGACTCCTCTGCTAACAAACCACCAAGCCAGCTGCTCCACAACTAAAGGAGCCCAGCAGGAGGTCTCTCAGGACTGAGCCCCAGGGCTCAGATGAGGCAGCTCTGCCTGACTCTGGTCACCAGCAAATCAGGGTCTCAGCAGACAGAGAGGCTTGAAGTTCATGAAGAAAAACAAAAATACTAGCCCTGAGGGGAGGAGACAGGCCCTTGCACCTACCTGTCTCTGGGAAGCTTTGTACAGCAAGGAAGTGACCTTCTCCTCCAGCTCCTGAATCCTGCTTTGAGCCCGTTCCCGATCTGCCCTTTCTGACGCGAAGTCATCCTTGTAAGCAAGAAGCTGAAAGGAGACAATATACTCATTTCTGCTCAGGAAGGAGACAGTCCTTGGCTGGCTTCTTCCAGTGCCCTCTGACTGCTGCCCACCCAGTGCCTCCAAGCCTTGACCCAGTCTGTCCTAAGACCATGGCTGCCACATGCAGCGTGTGTCTTGTTGGCGCTGCCTAGAGCCCATGGGCAGACACCTGCTGCTCCAGCATCTGCACTCGCTCCAGTGCGGAGTCCCGGGCCATCCTGGCAGCTGCCAGCTCCTTCTTCACTTCTGCACAGTAATTTATCTTCTCCTCCAACTGCCTGTTGAGCCGGGAGATCTCCTTCCTCATCAGTTCAGATTCCTGGTGGGCCTGCAGCCCCCTCAGCTGCACGTGGAGTTCCCTCACATACTCGTCCCGGCTGGCATCATAGCGCTGCCACTTGGCATTGAGGTCTTCCACCTGTGGGGGCAGAGCCAGGAGCTCACAGCACAGCCCTGAGGCGGCCAGCCAACTAGCAGCTAGCACAGAGGATTTAGAGTATAACTGGGGTGAGGCTCTCCTCTTAAATGGAAGTCTTAGTTTTGTGCAGGGGGACAACCAGAGAATCCTGAGACTCAACCTTAAACAGAGTGGACATAGTACAGTTTTCCAGCCTTGAAAACAGGACTTCCAGACTGTAACTTGTGCTTCTTTATAGACTGGTGCATTAACTGTGGGGAGTGGCAGACAGGAAGTGTCCTGCATATCCTCTTGAGCAGCAAGTTCTGGTCTCTGGGGACAGCTGAGTGGATGGAGGGCAGGAGCAACTTCTGGGCAGAGGCCAAGGAGAGAACCCTCACCTGCCCTCTGTTAGGGTGAGGGATCTTCACAATGAAATGTCAAAGACACTCACATGAGTCACCTTCTGTTTCAACAGTCGATTTTCTTCCTGTAACTTCTCAACAGCAGCCTGATCCCCATCTGTATGCTCTGGCTGCATGAGAAAGGGAAAGAGGGAAGCCATGTTAGCACATGACTGACTCAGAGGCTGAGGCCACATATCATCACTGTCCTGCAGTATAGGAGGTGGTGACCACTTGCTTGACAGGAAGCTGCTGGTTCTAGCTCCCTGACCAGACCCACTCCCCGCTAGGGCTGGGCCATGCCTTGGGCACCCTTGACACTGTCTCTATCCCATCCTGCCAACCAATGTGAGCTGTTCATATTTTAAACGTCCTACACCTAAATACTCTAAAGCCATAGTCTGAAGGCACTGGAATGCCAAATGAAATAAAACCCTCTGAGACTTGCCATCGTAACAGATAGCAGAGAGGACAGGAACCTTAATGCTGCTGTACACCAGAAGACCCCAGCAGGAGGGCGGGCCTGGCCATGGATCCAATTTATCCCCCTCCTGCCCAGTCAGATTCAAATGTGGACACAGCACCTAGCCCAGGCCTCATGCAGAGTCAAGGGGATTCAGTCACAGAATTATGTCCCAAAACAACCCCAAACAATAGCTAGAAGACCTAACTAAAAAGTCTCATGAAACCAATTTGTACTCTAGAAATTCTGTGCACTGGACAGTGGGCGACTGTATACCAGTGACGCAATTTTTCAAAATTCCCCAAATGACAGGAAATACATGTACTAACCCAGTCGGCACTGGGAAGCCCTGGTGACTCAGCTGAGTCCCAGGCTAAAAAGTGACACTGATTTAGAAACCAAGGAGATGCCTGCCCCCACCATCAGCCCCACACCTTCCCGAGCTGACCATCGTGTAGTTGCTTCAAGTCTCGAGAGGGAACGTCACTGTGACCAGAGCTGACTAAGAGCACCCGCTTCCTCCAGACGCCCCTCCCTTTGGGTTTCTGAAACACAGCTGCATTCTTCCTGAGGTGCCCTTTATAGAATCCACCCACCAAGACAGGTGGTTCTCAGCAGGTCTTCTCCCAGTGGGCACTATGGTGACACTACCCATAGCTGGGTGTCCTGCCTGCCCCAGTACTTACGTTTCTGTGTGAACCTGTAGCAGCCTCAGAGAACTGCCTGGAAAGGCCCTGAATGAGAGAGGCCTTGTGCTGGGGTGTAAGCTTCTGCCTTTCTGGGCACTCTGTGTCACCTGGACAAGGTGTACCCTGCGTGCCTATTCCCAGCGTCTTGTGGATCCCCACAACTCCCTAGTGGGAAGGACGACATGGACAGCACTGGCCTATAGCAGCTTCCGCCCATCAGGGGCCCCTCATTGGCTAGGTGTACCCCCCATAACAACCTTCTGGATGCTGAGATCCTCTGTCCTTGAGCCCCTTACCAAACCCTAACAAAGCCATAGCCAGACCTGGCCGGTTCTAGAAGAGCCACCAGCTCCACCTTGTGTGGTGCCCAGCTCAAGGTACAGTGCTGAGACACAGAGCTGCTCTATGTCCTGTAAATTGGTGGGAGGAGGAGTGTATCTCAGAATGGCCAGGTCTCCCAGCTGTGGGCATGAGGCCATGCTAGGGCAAGGATATGCCCAAAGCTAGCTCAGAGAGAGTACTGGCGCCGCACGACACCAGGGGGGCCAGCCTGGACCCACTCAAAGGCAGAGAGGCCAGCTCTTGTGGGCTTCTGCAGCCTCCAGCCTGACCCTGCCCAGTGGCATTTGGAGGCACTGCCCTCCCTAGCAGAATTGCCCACCTCTGCCTCAGTTGCACTGGCCTAACACATAATGATGCTTCTTCAGAGCTGCCCCATCCCAGCCCTTCCTCCCCATCCTCAGCGGGACAGAAGATGCTACAGGGCCATCTCTCCATCAGATCCAGGGTCAGCTGCAGGTAGTGTTGGGGCCTGGTAGGCATCCTGCCAAGTCCCTGGATGGGCCAGCTCCCCATTAGCCAGTCCTCCAAACTGAGAATAGAAGTGGGTTCAAGGCAACCCTGACCTCCGTGACTGCACAGGGACCCCAGGGGCGTGTGGACAATGCCTCTGCCCACCCCCACCCCGTCTTCACCTCAAGTGATTCACTGTGGCCCACCTCCTTCAGGCACTTCTCCCCCACGTCCCCCTGTGCATGTCGTTCATCCAGACACTTGGCCAGATGCTGGCACATGTGTGCAGTGGCAGCCAGCATCCTGCGTAACTGGTGGGTCTCGTCGGCCAAGGAGCGGCACAGCACATGGCTGGCGGCCCGGGCCTGTTCCTTCTCCAGCACACTCCTCCGCAACAGGACAAGCTCCTTCTCCCGGGCTTGCTGAGGCTGGCTCATCAGCTGCTGCATCTCCTTCTCTTTTTCTTCTAGTTTCTCAGTAAGTCTCTCAACTTCCTAAGTGGAAGATTTTAAAGCACAATTTACTTGATTAAAAGAATAGCAAAAGCAAACATTGATAAAGCAAAAGAAAAGCTGACAAGGATCACCCAGCACTAGATGACACCTCTCAGAAGGGAGGCTTCTCAACCTGCATTGAGCATGCTCTTCTGAAACTTTATCTAAAAATCTGTTTTCACAAGGAAATTTTTAACTTTAGATTTTGCATCAATGAATTACTAAAAGTGGCTGGCTGGGCACAGTGGTGCAGGCCTATAATCCTTGAGACTTGGGAGGCTGAGGCAGGAGTACTGAAGTTCAAGGCCAGCCTGGGCAACTTAGCAAGACCCTTTCTCAAAATAAAAAATTAGAACAGGGGGTGTACTCAGTGGTAGAGCACCCCTGGGTTCAATCCCCGGAACCATAATCAATTAGGCAGGAAGAATAGGGAAATTAGGGTGCACACAGGAGAAGGCTGCAGGGAGACAAAGACTAGAGCCATGAATCTCTAGGCCCAGGAACACCGAGGACTGCAGCCACCACTGAGCCTGGGAGAGGTGGGGATGATCTTCCCAGTATCTTTGGAGAGAGCAGATGTCTTGATTTGGGGCTTCTGGCCTCCAGAACTATGGAAAGATTCAGTTTGTTTTGCTTTAAGCCCCCTGGTTTGTGGTGCTTTATTCTAGCAGCTTTAGAAAACTAATGTACTCGGGCTGGGGATGTGGCTCAAGCGGTAGCGCGCTCGCCTGGCATGCGTGTGGCCCGGGTTCGGTCCTCAGCACCACATACCAACAAAGATGTGTGTCCGGCGAGAACTAAAAAATAAATATTAAAAAATTCTCTCTCTCTCTCTCTCTCTCTCTCTCTCTCTCCTCTCTCACTCTCTCTTAAAAAAAAAAAGAAAACTAATGTACTCAACAGTAATTATTTAAAAAAAAATCCTTATAACCAATTTTTTTTTTTTCCAATGGGGGACTGAACTGAAGGGGGATTTACCACTATCTGCCCAGTTCTTTACATTTTTTTTATTTTTTGGTACTGGGGATTGAACCCAGGGACACTTAACCACTAAGCCACATCATATCCCAGCTCTTTTTTATATTTTTATTTTGAGATAGGGTCTCCCCAAGTTGCTTAGGGCCTCACTAAGTTGCTATGGCTGGCTTTGACCTTGTGGTCTTCCTGCATCATCCTCCAGAGCTGCTGGGATTATAGGCATGCACCACTGCACCCAGCCCTTATTTTTCATTTTGAGACAGGATCTCACTAAATTTATGAGGCTGGTCTCAAACCTGGCAATCCTCTTGCCTCAGCCTCCAAAATCATTAGGGTTACAGACACAGGTGTGCACAACTGTAGCTTAGTATAATTTTTTTTAAGACAGGATTTCTCTATCTTGCCCAGACTCATCTTGAACTCCTGGGCTTAAGCGATCCTCTCACCTCTGCCTTCTAAGACTACAGGTAAGTGCCACAGCACCTGACCAAAATGACGGTTTTTAAATACTAGGCTTTAAACTTAAGCTTTCCCATTTTCAACAAACTCTCCAACATATAGTCTGAAGGAGGTGAGGAAAGTTCAATCATCCACCCATGAAAAGATTGCTTCAGAGAACTCCTAGTGTGTCCCCCGGAGGTGGGGGAGGAATCTAGCCTTTGCCTTGGGTCCTCACTCACCTCCTGCACCTGTGAAGAGGGCCACACTAGGAGGTGAGTCTGACCAGCCTTGTTTTGTGGTGATAGAGATGGAACTCAGGCCTTGGCTCATGCTAGGCAAGTGCTCCACCACTGAGCCACAACCTAGCCTCTGGCTTTTTAAAAATATTTTTTAGTTGTAGATGGATACAAACAATACCTCCACTTTATTTTTATGTGATGCTGAGGATCAAACCCAGTGCCTCACATACGCAAGTTAAGCGCTCTACCACTGAGCCACAGCCCCAGACCCCAACCTCTGGCTTTTTTGAATCATAAAAACATATGTACTGTTATTAAAATATAATTCAAATATATACAAAAGGAAATAAATATTTTTTCCTTCCCCAATCCCTCCCTGGTCCACCTCAGTCTCCAAAGACAACTGCTATTCATTACTTGGGCAAGTTTATAATCACTATTCCATGTGTGTGCTTTACACAGTTAACTACAGGACACTATGTATCATGCTTCTTTTCTCCTTGGAATCTCCTGATTTCACAGCAGCTCAGAGGAACCTGCCTTGTTCTTAACCACTGTAGCTGTCCTCTCCTACAAATAGAGCCACAGGGGAATGTCCAGAGGATGCATGGCCAGTACTGTTTTAAGAGTGGGGTCCAGGGCTGGGGACATAGCTCAGTTGGTAGAGTGCTTGCCTTGCATACACAGAGCCCTGGGTTCAACCCCCAGCACCAAAAAAAAAAAAAAAAAGGGCGGGGTCCAGGGCTGGGGGCCCCACTCTGTGGCTCAGTAGTAGAGCGCTTGACTTGCATGCTTGGGGCGCTGGATTCGATCCTCAGCACCACATAAATAAATAAAATAAAAGGTATTGTGTCCATCTACAACTTTAAAAAAAAAGAGTGGGGTCAAGAAGTAAGAGGTGGGCTGGGGATGTGGCTCAAGCGGTAGCGCACTCGCCTGGCATGCATGCGGCCCGGGTTCGATCCTCAGCACCACATACCAACAAAGATGTTGTGTCCGCCAAGAACTAAAAAATAAATATTGAAAAAAAAAAAAAAAGAAGAAGAAAGAGGTAAGGGCTGGGATGTAGCTCGGTTGGTAGAGAGCTTGCCTCTACAAGGCCCTGGGTTCAGTCCCCAGCACCACCAAGAAGAAGAAAAAGAAAAGCAGTAGTAGTAAGTGGTAAAGCATTTGTTTTACAGTGCACAGGCCCTGGGCTCAGTCCTTGACACAGGAAGAACAGAAGGCAGGGAGAAAGGGTAAGAGGAAGAAAAGAGAAAGGAGGAAAGGGGAGGAAACAATCCGTGGAGCTGCACCAGGCCCCGCCCTGTCTCCGGGCACTCCTCCACCCAAACTCCATGGTGTGCATGATAGCTGCTCTGTGGGGTAAGCCCAGGGTGCACCTGTGTATGCTAACCTGGTGACTCAGAACATTCTGGACTTTTCTCTGGGCATCTTTTCCTTCCCACTTTCCCTAAACTTTGTTGTAGAGATGAATAGAAAGAGAAAAGAAGAAACGTCCAGTTATAATGATCAGATGCAGAACTAATCTGGGGATGGAAGGTGCCAGTGTAGAGTGGATTTTTGCCCAAACATGTTCAGCACCTGTACCTGTCAACCATCACATCTATGCCTCCATCTGACTTCACAGGTATCAGAGATCTCAGGCGCCTCCCTCTCCCCGCCAGGTGAGCTCTGTTCTCCCCAGGCCATAGCATTCACCATTATGACCCTGACAACTCCACGGAGCAGGCAGGCCTTTCTGTGTGGAGGGGGCCGGGGTAGCGGGGATCTCCCAGAGCAGCCCCACTGCACTTGCAGGACAGGAGGCGGAGTGACCCAGACCTCAGTGCTTTGAAGAACAGAGGGGCTCCAGGCTCTCCAAGGGTTTAGCGGCCCACCACAGGCTGCCAAGGGGTGCCAGTTCACCTACCAGGTCGTGGCCACTTACAGGAGGGCACACACAGTATGATGGGGCGTTTACCCAGATGAGAACCACCTGTGGCCTCCTTAACAAAGGGCTACGAACAGGAAAAAGAAGACTGAGCACTAGGCTCTCACTGCTGCGGTTCCATGGTATTGAGCCTAGCACCAAAAGCACAGGCGTTTCCTGACCTTGACTTTATTTAAAAGCTGACATTTTTGAAGGTATTACAAATTGGTCAGGGCCTCTCCCATGTCCTTACTTTGTGGATGGTATAGCTGCTCTTTGGAAGTGTTGCAGAGCCCTGCTGGCCCTGGCCCTGGCCTGGCCCACCCCTCCCGGACCTTGCTGCCATCAGCCAGCACCACAGCTCTGCTCTTCACACACTGCCTGTTGCTAGTGACAATGAAGTTCCCAGGGCAGTGACATTTTCTGCCATGCTCACCTGAGCCAGACCAAGTTCCCCTCAGCAGTGGCTCAAAACCTTCTGTGGAGTAAACAGAGATGGTCATTCAGACCCGACAATAGCATACACTTAAATGTTAAGTTTTCTAAAACAAAAGCTGAAATTTTTTTCAGCAGCATGACAGAGAAATGTCTCTTTCTGATACTGAAGTTTATTCAGGGAAAATATGTTGTCTATACACATAAGAACAAGTATTGAGCTGGGCACGATGGCTCCCAGAGGCTCAGGAGGCTGAGGCAGGGGGATTGTGGATTCAAAGCCAGACTCAGCAAAAGTGAGGCCCTAAGCAACTCAGTAAGACCCTGTCTCTAAATAAAATACAAAATGGGGCTGGGGATGTGGTTCAGTGGTCAAGAGCCCCTGAGTTCAATCCCCAGCACCTAAAAAACAAAACAAAACAAAAAAGTAGTATTGATATATATGCCAAAGCATCAGATGTGACTGTGGTAGCAGGAGCAGTCACTGCTTCCTGTTGTAGATGCAACACTTCAATCTCTGCCTCTGTCTCCACATGACTTCTTACATACCTTCACATGGCCATTTATGAGGACATCAGTCACTGGATTAGGACACACCCTCATTTTAGCTTACTACATCTGCAGCACCACATTTCTAAATAAGGTCAAAAGTCAGAGGTTCCAGGTGGACATGAATTTTGGGAAGACACCATTCAATCCAGTATTGTCCCTTCCTGCTTTCTGGGCAGCCCTTAGATGCTGCAGCCCAAACCTGGCTGTCCCTATGCCAGGAGCCAGTGAAACTTCATAAGCTTTGGTCTAACACAACCTTCTAATACACTTGAACCATTCAAAGGTCCAGTTCCACCACTGCATATATGGACCATGTTCTGGACCACACCTGGATTCTTCAGCAAGTTTTCTGCCTTAGTCAAAGGACCATGATGGGGTCCAGGTAAACCAAGACTTGGACCAAGTGAAGAAATCCAAGAGTTCATGGGAAAGAAGCTCCCTTTCCATTGTCTATCTCTCAGTTACTACCAGTGTACACAGTGGCAAAGGTTTTTTTTTTTGTGTGTGTGTGTGTGGTGCTGGAGATTGAACCCAGGGCCTTGTGCATGTGAGGCAAGCGCTCTACCAACTGAGCTACATCCCCGGCTCCACAGTTTGTTTTGATGCTAGCAAATTAAAAGATCCATCATACTATCAGAAGTGAGTTCCATAGAAGGGTTCACTTCATTATCCTGACCTTGACCTCCTGGAGATTTCCTCTGGATCAAAGACCCCAGGCAGCTGTTAAAGTAGCATGGAAGCCCAAGGTTGCTTGGTGTTCGGAATGACATACAGATCTGGCCACCTAAGTCTCTTGTCCCTACCTTGTCTTTTTCTCGAGTTTTTTCCCCTCCATTTACATTTCTGTCTGGGGAATAACAAGTATGAAACAACTTTTCTGTATCCCTTGGAAATAACCTAAGTTTGTAAGCAATTCTCTTATTTTAATCAGTTGTCCACAATCACAACATATTACTATATCTGGAAATATAACATTTAAACTAACCATTTCTTTAAGGAAAGGTTATTATAGTTACTCATTTATTTTCACACTTATTAATTTCTAATAACATTTAACATTAAAGTCAGCTTCAGTTACTTTTCTTTTGCTACAGTTAAAAGACAAATGATTTCAAATATAAAAATGTTATATTCACTGGTAGCATCTAAAGATAATGAGTATAGGGAGAGGAGGAGAGGAGAAAACTTGAGACAGTAAAAAAAAAAAAAAAAAAAAAAAGAATGACCCTCGTATTTGCATTGTTGTTGTTTTGTTTTGTTTTGGTAGTGGGGATTGAACCCAGGGTGCTTTATCTCTGAGCCACATCTCCAGAACCTTTTTTTTTTTTTTTTTTTTTTTTTTTGAGACAGGGTCTTGCTGAGTTGCTTAGTACCTCACTAAGTTGATGAGGCTGGTCTTGAACTTGTGATACTCCTGCCTCAGCCTCCCAAGTCACTGGGATTATAGGTGTGTACCAAAGTGGCCAGCCATATTTGTATCGATTTGACAACACAGTTCCTTTGATGTTTGATAAAATTGTGCTGAGACATGTATTTATCTTCATAAAAAGGTACTATGATAGTTCTCTGCTTAAGCCAGCATTTACCTTTGCAAACCACCTAACCTAAGGAGCTATGATACAGAAAAAAATGACAGCGAAATAAAACATACAGGATCTATCAGAATCAGTTGTTCCACACTTTAACTTATGATAGCTATGTTTGGTCACTTTGTTTGACAGATTGAAAAACATAATATTTAAAATTATCACAATAATCTTTAAAATTTTTTTGTGAAGGTGGACAGAATGCCTTTATTTTATTTTTATGTGGTGCTAAGGATCGAATCCAGTGCCTCATGCACACTAGGCAAGTGCTCTGCCACTAAGCTACAGTCCCAGCCCAAAACTATCACAATAATTTAAACAAAATTACCTAAATAAAACTGCAAAATAATAAGTAAAAATCCCCCTAAAATATATATGCTGGGGGAGGAAGGACCAGTAATACTGGGACCACAGACCTTGCCCTGTGGGGCATCCCCTGGTGAGAAACTGTGGACACAGGCTGAATACCCATGGCCTCTAGATTGAAGTACAGTTCTGCTCTGCTTATAAGGTGCCCATATCCCCTAACCACTCCCCAAAACATTCTGGTGATAGGGTAAATGGGGCCCTTAGGGACCCCACTCTGTACTCATCGGTGGCCCTTAATGACCATTACGCTAATATTAGTGGCAGAGATCAGATGACTTTTCTATTTCCTTTCTACTCTGATGAGTTACAACTGGCCTTCCAGAAAGAGGGGAGGAGCTGGAATTGGGGAGACATCTGGCTGCTGAGTTTATTTTAAATGATACAGATGGGGAAATGTTGACAACCTTAGTAAAACTGTATAGGAAACATGAACTCAACACTGTGTCCTATACCCAGAGAAAAGCAGGAAGGGGGCAGGCCACTGCTGGAAAACCAGTTACCTCTTCAATGTGGGGGTTGGGGGCATTATTCTATTCTTTCCTTTATTTGCTTTTATAATCAGAAAACAGAGCCATGTTTCTTTTTTCCTTGAAAATCCGGCTACGGGACCAGTCCTAGAAACAAAAGCTGTCCTTTGAGGGCCACTCCATTTACAGGCCTATCTTCTTTCCTGGAAAAATCAGGATAATAGTCATGGACCAAATGAAATAACAGATGCCAGAGTTTGCCTGATTTGGGGGCCTACAAACAACTTATAGGAAAGTATTATTCTTGCTTCTGTTTGGGGTGCTCGTGAGTGAAAGAACAGCACCAAGGAGGAGGAGGAGAAAGGATTCACACCTGTCCTGGAACTCAGGCAGGCGCCTCCCTTGTGGTCACTCCCAGAATAAAGCGGCAGTGTCACCAGGGCTAAAGCCCTTTACTGGGCCGGGCTGGAAGGGACCCCACAGCAGGCCAGCATCCAAGACCTGCCCTCACTGGAATCCTACACCCCGCACAGAAAGCCCGTCAGCACCCCGCACAGTAAACCCGCATACCCGCGCCCGCAGCCCCAACTCTCAGCCCGCAGAACTCGCGCTGAGAACCCCGCGCCCGCAGCGTCGCCCGCCCCGCACCTGGCGCAGCTGGGCCTCGGGGGCGCCGCCCTCCTGCCGCCGCAGCTGCTCCCGGAAGCGCGCCACCTGCTCCAGCAGCGCGTCCACGAGCGACGGCGCCGCGTGCCCCTCGAGCGCGTCCAGGCGAGCACGGAGGCGCGCGATGAGGGCGTCCCGGGCGGCCAGCTGGTCCTGCAGGCGCCGCAGCTGCTGACCCGCCTCCAGGTACAGGCCGCTGAGCGGCGCGGCCGCGAGCGGGAACCCGGCGTCCCGGGACATGACTGCCAGCCTGCCGCGGACGGCGGCGGCCTGCACTTCCGCGCCCGGCCGGCCGTCCCGCCCCGCCCCGCCGGCGAGCCACGCCCTCGCCCGCCCAGGCCCTGCAGTCCCCAGGGAGCTCCTAGGCCGATCCCCTGCGGTGGGGGTTCGTCCCAACGACCCTATTTCCCCCGCGTCTAGGGAAGCTGGAGAGTCGCGGGGTCCAGCAACCTCTGATGCAGCTACTGAAGACGAGGAGGAGTCAGCCGACCTCCAGAGTGTGGGTCAGAATCCGCCTCCTGGGCTGCAGGCCAGGTTCCCAGAGCCGAGTTCCGCGTACTAAGGGCGTGGCATTCAGTCGGTCACACGGAGATACTTCGCCCAGAGAGGTCCCCTACCCACCCAGGACTCACGTAGCACCCAGAGCCGGATGCCTAACCCCTGCAAGTGTGGGTGGAACACATCTATGCCAGAAGCTGCTCTTGGGGCAGGAGGCATCAGGGAGCTGGCCCTCCTCCTCCGTAATTCTCCTTCCCTCAACTTCCCAAACAAATGCTGAGTTTTTCCAGGGATCAATCACCCCCAATGGTGCCTATGCACAAATGGGGTCTTTTAGAGGTTCCCTGCTCAGGGCGTCCCTGCCCTGTGTGGATGCCTTTCCCTCCTCCACGTAGGTCCCTGTGCAAGGCACCCTGTGTTTCTCTTGTGTGATCCACACAGCTTGGGCTGAGCCTGGGCAAACACAAAATGCAGACCAGACCAGGAGGGCTCCAGGCCCTGCAAAGAGGCTGGATCTCCCTCTAAGTGCAGCGAGGGGCCGTGAGGTTCCCAGCAGGTGACCAGGTAGAGCTGGGGAGTGGACAGACCACCACTTCCACTCTGGTTCATCTACTGTTGGAAATCGTACACTGAGATCCTGCACAGACCCCCTTCGCCTGGCCTCTTCGGGTCCCTCTGGGCCCTGCCCCTTCCCCTCTGCCGCTTCTATCTGGATACTAGGACCTCAGCCCTTGCCCTGCTGGCCTCATGAGCCAGCTGTGCTAGGAAGGAGGCTGTGTAGGGGCTGGGGAGCTTGTTGGGGGCCAGGCCCACCTACTAAATTGCAACTAGTAAAGTTAGCCTCTAACTTAGTTTAGCAGCAACATCCCCCTATCACACACAGCAACCTGTTCACCCAAAGAGCCAAGGTGACAGCACTTGACCTCAGCTCTTACCCATGGGAGGGGTCCCTCCTTTTGAGTGTCCACAAGGGGGCATTGTGATCCCACAGGCTTGGGGACCAGACCTCAGGACCTGAATGTGAGCCATCCACCACCCCCACATTGCACCTAAGCATACAGGACTGAGCACCGGGTGCCTTGAGGTCTCTTCCCTGAGCCCTGGATACCCAAGTCCCCAGTCACTGAATACTGAACAGCCTGGCTGCTCCAGGCATCTGGCTGCTCCAGGCATGCGGCTGCTGATGACTTGGAGCACCTGCCATCCCTCCATAATCTGTTCCTCTCAGTGGTAGATGACCAATCTGCTCCCTGTCTAACCCCTGAGGGTTAGGGCAAGGGTTAATCCAGTCCTGTGGATGGAAAGTGTGGCTCCATCTAGCAGCCTCCAAGGCCCAACTCTGTCAGGCCCAGCTCTGCCTCCCTCACACATCACCTCTCAGCCCCTGTCTCTACCCCTCTCTCTAAGACATAGGGGAAATGGTGGCGCTCACATGTCCCTGGCCAAGGTGGAGTCCTTGGGAGGGCTGGTCAGGGTCAAATGCTCTCTATGGTGATGATCCTTGTCCTCCCAATTGTAGGTCCTTCCCTTGCCCACACCCCACTCTGGCTTTCCTCTGCCTTCTGCCCTCCCTGCAGAGAAGGAGGCCAGTGGCCAAGGGAATGTGCCCACCCAGAGCCTGTGCCCCACTTCTAGACCATACCTTAGGGGCCAGGACGTGAATTCCCCGGACAAACAGCCCTGTACAAATCTTGTACCAGTTATGACCTACAGAGGGCAGGTTCCCTGCTGGTTTGTGCAGCCCTGGTGAGGTACAGAAGTGCAGACAGCTCAGTGGCAAGCTGGGGTACACTCCCAGGAGAGACTCAGGAACAGGAACAGGGGCCAGGGCCAGCTGACCTGCCATGTTCAGGTTCATGCAAAGAGTGCAGGGAAGCCTGAGAGGGTAAACCCAGATAGGTTTTCCAGGTGCTGCAATGGTCCAACACGAGAGACGTGTTCAGCCCATGGCTTGTTGCTTGAGGAGCAGCTCTGGCATATTCTGATGACACAGGTCTGTGTCTTTCCTCGCCCTGCCACCAGTGGACTAGCTGAGATGTGACTGATGATTCCTCCCAGCTGTGCAAATTCTATCCTCCCACAGTTCAGGAGTTCATGATTCACTTCTTTATGTATTTTTTTTTGCGGTACTGGGGATGGAACCAGGGCCTTGCAAATGCTAGGCAAGCACCCACCACTATGCTACATCCCTGAGTCCTGGTTCTGTGATTCCTTTGTAATTCTGTGACCCTTTTACTTCTCTGATGCTGGGAGGGAGATGGGGCAGTGGGACCCCGTAGACCAGCTGAGGCTCAAGCTTTTCTCCAGAGTGACTCGTGAGCCTTGCAAGGTTCTGACTTTGGACATCCAAGAGGGAAACAATGGTGCTTGGCCCAGAGCAGCGGCCATGGAGATGCCAAGAGCCCACCTGATTCTGTTGCTGAAGGAAAAACCAATGAGACTTCTTGGCTGGCCGCATCAATGGGGTCAGCATAGTCACCACCCAGGCTGTCTGTTCCTGAAACATGTAGGTGTGCTGGTGTGGGGGGCAGACTGAGGACTAGGTGAAGTTACAACTCCCTGCTGGCCAACATCTCCAAGAGCCCTTCCAGGGTCAGACTTTTTCTCCATCTTGCTCCATTTTCCTGGCATAGTTAAGACTGGGGCATTTTTTTAGTTACTCCAGCCCCAGAGAGAAGATTCTAGGGTTCCAATCCTTCCTACAGGAGCAAAGAGGCTCCATGTTTGGACCACCTGCCTGGATCCATGGGGTCAACTCCTGTGGCCCTTAGTCTTCTCTTCCAGGCCTGGGAAGTAGAACTTCCTAAACTCCCGAGGAGGCTGGCAGAGCAGGCCTCTCCCAGTGGGTGTCCCAAGGATGGGGAGGATTGAAGACACCCCTGAGTGCCTGTGACAAGCTGGGTGTGGAGCATGGTGCTCAGGTTCTCCAGGACAAGAAGCCAGTGGGCCCCAAAAGGGAGAGGGCCACGCCTAGCGGACTCCTGGTGCCCTGGCAAGTTTCTGTCTGTCTAGTCTGCATGTTTGCATGTTTGGCAGACAGAAGCCAAGAGGGCCCAGGTATCTCTCGAAGTGCAAGTGAAGGGGAGCTAAGAGCAGGACTGGCTAGAGGACAGCAGGGAGCCAGGTCCCCTCTGCAGGTCTCCTGGATGTACCTTGCCAGGCTAACACTGGGCACTTCTTCCCAGTGGGCCAGAGGATCTCTGCAGAGATGAGGTTCTGTGTTGAAGTCAGAGGACATGGTGTACATGTACATGGTGCTGAGACCCCAGCCCCATCCTACCCTCAGTGCCCAGAGAACTGGACAGAGGCCTCCCCCAGACAGGACACCACGTGGGGTTTCTCTGGGGTCTGATCAGCTGGAGAGGATTTCCTGCCAGGTCAGTGCCTGGTGAAGCCCCCAGGGGCAAGCTCTATGAGTGTCCTCTTCCAGCCAGTCAGGGCCCTGGACACCAGAGGATGCCTCTGACAGAAAGAGAGAGACAACAAACAAAAGGGCTACCTACAAAACAGACTGCTCTGGGAGAAGATCGCTCAGAAAAAACTACTATCATTATTATTATTCCAGGGTCTGGCAATGTCGCCCAACCTGGTCTCAAGTTTGTGGACTCAAGCGACCCTCCTACCTGCCTCTCAAGTAGCTAGAGCTACAGGACCGGCTCAGAAAGGATCATTAACATCTTTTTGTTTGTTTTTGCGGTACTAGAATTGAACCCAGGGGCACTCTGAGCTATATCCTCAGTCCTTTTTCTATTTTTAAAGGATTATTTCTATTATTCCTTTTTCTATTTTAAAGGATTAATATTAAAATAGAAATAAATTTCTATCTTTAGGATTTTAAGCCCACATAAATACAGTTATCTCATACTAGACAAAGTTGCCAAAAACATACACTGGAGAAAAGATAGCATCTTCAACAAATGGAGCTGGAAAAACTGGAACTCATATGCAGCAAAATGAAATTAAGTCCCTATCTCTGCACAAAACTCAGCTCAAAGTGGATCAAGGACCTAGGAATTCGACAAGAGACCCTGCACCTAGAAGAAAAAGTAGGTCCAAATCTTCACCATGTCAGATCAGGCCCCAACTTCCTTAACAAGACTCGTATAGTGCAAGAAATAAAATCAAGAATCAATAAGTGGGATAGATTCAAACTAAAAAGCTTCTTCTCAGCAAAAGAAACAATTTGTGAGGTGAAGAGAGAGCCTAGAATGGGAGCAATTTTTACCCCACACACATCAGATGGAGCACTAATCTCCAGGATATATAAATAACTCAAAAAACACCAAAAACAAATGGGCCAAAGAACTGAACAGATACTTCTCAGAAGATGATATACAATCCATCAACAAATAAATGAAAAAATGTTCAACATCTCTAGCAATTGGAGAAATGCAAATCAAAACTACTGTAAGATTTCATCTCACTCCAGTCAGAATGGCAGCTATTAAGAATACAGGCGGGGCTGGGATTGTGGCTCAGTGGTACAGTGCTCACCTAGCACATGAGAGGCCCTGGGTTCCATCCTCAGCACCACATAAAAATAAATAAATAAAATAAACATATTGTGTCCAGTTACAACCAATAAATAAATAAATAAATAAAAAGAATACAAGCAACAGGGCTGCGGTTGTAGCTCAGTGGTAGAGAGCTTGCCTCGAACATATGAGGCACCAAATAAATAAAGATACTGTGGCTATATCAACTAAAAAATTTTTTTTTTTTTAGAGAATTTTTAATGTTTATTTTTTAGTTTTCGGCGGACACAACATCTTTGTCTGTATGTGGTCCTGAGGATCGAACCCGGGCCGCACGCATGCCAGGCGAGCGCGCTACCGCTTGAGCCACATCCCCAGCCCTAAAAAAAAATTTTTAAATGAATACAAACTACAATAAGTGTTGGCAAGGATGTGGGGAAAAGGGCATACTCATACATCATTGCTGATGGAATTGCAAATTGGTGCAACCAATCTGGAAAGCAGTGTGGAGATTCCTTGGAAAATAGTGGACTGGAACCACCATTTGACCCAGCTATCCCATCCTCTGTCTATACCCAAGGGACTGAAAAACAGCATACTACAGGGACACAGACACATCAATGTTTATAGCAGCACAAGTCACAATAGCTAAACTGTGGAACCAACCTAGGTGTGTTATGAGCCAAGCTAGGCAATGACCAAACAGACTCCATTTTACCCTGAGACTCCATATCAGTTAAGAAATGCTTCTCCCGTGGGAAAGCCCCACCTCTGTATCCATTAATAGTTACCTAGCAATTCTTATACAATGTAAAATTGTTCTCTTTGCTTTCCATATTTCTGGGGCAATGTACCTTGTCAGATTAATTGTCTAGACGTTAGTAACCATTCTCTAACTTATATTCATCTAGGGTCACTTTGACCCACTTCCTTTCTGCTTGCTTGCTGCTCTGCCAACCTGGAAAGTCCTGTGGGAAATACCAATGTACCCACTGCATTGTCTCGTTAACTGCCCAATTCAGCTTCTGAACTTGCTTGCTTACATTGGCTAAACCCCCAAATGTCCCTTTTGTGGTTTTTTGGCTTAAATATGAGGCCAACAGAAGGCGGGCACGTCATTCTGCCCATCTTGCTTTTAGAGAGTAGAGTGTCCGCCGCTGGCCAGCAGTGAAGGCTTCATTGGCATAAAACTGTGTGGTCTGAGAGTTATTTGAGGGTCTCAGTGTAATATTCATTTTGTTATAACAGATGCCTTTCAATAGAAAGAAACTATGGTATATATACACAATGGATTATTACTTGGCATTAAAAGAGAATAAAATCATGGTATTTGCAGGTAAATGCATGGAGTTGGAGAATATCAAGTAAGTGAAGCCAATCCCCAAAAAGCCAAAGGCTGAATGTTCTCTCTGATAAGTGCATGCTGATCCTGAGTGGGGAGCATAGGAGGAATGGGGGAACTTTAGAAAGTTCAAAGGGGAGGGAGAGGAACAGAGGGGGCGTGGGGTAGAAAAATGTTGGAATGAGATGGACATCATTACCTTAAATACCTGTATGAAGACACGGATGGTGTGACTCTACTTTGTGTATAACAAGAGAAACGAAAAACTGTGTTCCATATGTGTACTATGAATTGAAATGCATTCTGTTGTCATGTATAACAAATAAATAAAATTTTTAAAGAGGTAGGATTTTGCTGCCAGACATGGTGGCACAGGCCTATAATCCCAGCAATTCCAGAGGCTGAGGCATGAGGATCACAAGTTCAAGGCCAGCATCAGCAATTTAGTGAGGCACTAAGCAATTTAAGAGGCCCTGTTTCAAAATAAAAAAAAAAATAAAAAGGGCTGGAGTTGTGATTCAGTGATTAAGCACCCCTGGGTTAAATGATCAGTACCAAAAAAAATGATAGGGTCTTGCAAAGTTTCCCAGGCTGGCCTTGAAATTGTGATCCTCCTGCCTCTGCCTCCCAAGTATCTGGGATTACAGAAATGCACCAGTGATTATTGATATCCTTAAGAAGGAAGCATAAAATTTTGTACATTTTCATGAAAAAAGAACTGGGCACTGGAAAGAAGGAATATTTAGAGAATATGAAGAGCTGTTGAAAATTAAAAATACAGTGATAGAAACTGAAAATGCAGTACAAGGTTTGAAAAATAAGATTGAAGAAATCATAAAGAAAGTAGAGCAACAGAATTGAAAGAAAAAAATTGAAAATGAGAGAAATATCAGCATCATGAGCATGCCTGCAATCTCAGCTACTACTTGGGAGGCCAAGGCAGGAGGATAGCAAGTCTGAGATCTCAAAATAAAAAGCGAACTTCTGGGTTCAATCCCCCAGAACTGAAAAAGGGGAGGGAGGAGAAAGAAGGAAAGAGAGAAAAAAGAAAAGAAAAAGGTGAAAAAAGGAGAGTGGAATATTTGAAGACCAGTAAAAGGATGTCTAACCCCTCCACACAAGGTCTAGAAAGGGCGGGAAAGACACCATCCAAGAAATAATCCCCCAACATTTCACAGGCACTGACCCAGTTTCCAGGTTCCACTGAGTGCTCAAACCAGGGGAGCAGAGTCGCACACTTAGCTTAAGGGCCACCAGAGGCAACCCTGGAGTCAGGAGGAGAACAGGGACTGTACAGAGGACCAGGCCCGGAGTGGCACCAGGATCCTCAACAGAAAGGTAGAAACTCAAAAGAGGATGAATGAAAGATCTCAACATTCTGAGTTAAATTATTTCTAACCTAGAATTCACACATAATAAACTATTAATCCCTAGGGAGGGTCGAAGAAAGATATTTTTAGAAAAATAAGTCCCTCAAAGAAAGTGCTTTCCTTCCCCCTTTCTCAGAAAGCCACTTGTGTCCCTCACAAAGAGGGAGCAAGGGCTGGGTTGTGGCTCGGCGGTGGAGCGCTGGCCAGCATGAGCAAGGCCTGGGTTTGATCCTCAGCACCACAAATGAACGAACAAGTGAAGGTACTGTTTCCAACTACAACGAAAAAAATTAATTAATTAAGAAAAAAAGAGGGAGTGAACCAAGAAAGGGGAAGTGGTAGGATCTGGAAGCAGGGGATGCTACTGAGGCCAAGGGAGGTCCCAGGTGAAGGCTGTGTCCAAGCTTAGAAAGAAAATCCAGTCGGAACTGACAGAATATCTGATATGCTGGAATATTTTGGGAGATTTGAACAGAATCTTGGCAGAATTTGGAGTTGGATTAGTAGTAAAAAAGCAAAACAAATTAAGATGACATTTATTAATTCCAGCGAAAATAAGGTGAGCAGGAAAGGAGAGTTACAATGAAAAGAATTGGTGTGGTATGATGACGTCACGCCCTGACCCTGGACCAAGCCAAGGGCACTGTGAAGGTGCTGCAGCAAGAGCGTGTCATCTGGAGGTAGCAGAAGCACCAGGAGACACCTCTGGCCATGGACCCCAGGCAGGTGGGTGCTGTGTATAATTTTGAAAGACTCATGGAACCATGGAACTCTTTAAACGACACGCACTTGTCACCCTCCTGCAAAGCAGAAACTAAATGCAAGCTACACTCAGGGGCTGCCCCCAGCTTTGCCTTGGTTACTCAGCAGGACCAGAACACGTGTGCCTCAGGGCCACTCTGCGTGTGTGCGTTCCCGCACTTAACCGTACCTCCATCCCTTTGTTTAAGTGTTTTTGTATTCGCTTTTCTTTTCTGGTAACATCCAAGTCACTATATCTGCTGGCTCTTTTTTTTTTTTTTTAATATTTTATTTTATTTTTATTAAAGAGAGAGTGAGAGAGGAGAGAGAGAGAGTTTTTTTTATTATTCATTTTTTAGTTCTCGGCGGACACAACATCTTTGTTGGTATGTGGTGCTGAGGATCGAACCCGGGCCGCACGCATGACAGGCGAGCGCGCTACCGCTTGAGCCATATCCCCAGCCCTTTTTTTTTTTTTTTTAAAGAGAGAGAGAGAGAGAGAGAGAGAGAGAGAGAGAGAGAGAGAATTTTTAATATTTATTTTTTAGTTGGCGGACACAACATCTTTGTTTGTATGTGGTGCTGAGGATCGAACCCGGGCCGCACGCATGCCAGGCGAGCGCGCTACCGCTTGAGCCACATCCCCAGCCCTGGCTCTTTCTTTTATACTCTGAAGTTGGTCATCTGTACTTGTGGTCACTGCACCACAACAGGCCACCTTATCTCTGTGACATGTGGCCATCTGTATTTTCTTTTAGTATGTTTTGAGATCTTTATTAGTCTTTGAAGTGACTAAGATTTACTTGAGGATCTCTCCCCGGATCGTAGCTAGGCATCCTGACATTATTTAAGAATCAGTTGGGCTGGGATTGTGGCACAGGGGTAGAGCTACGCTCCCCTAGCATGGGTGGGACCCGGGTTCAATCCTCTAGCACCACATAAAAATAAAGACATTGTGTTGTGTCCATCTACACCTAAAAAATAAATATTAAGAAAAAAAAAAAGAATCAGTTGAGGGCTAGGGCTCAGTGGTAGAGTGTTTGCCTGGCATGTGTGAGGCATTGGGTTCAATTCTCAGCACCACATACAAATAAATAAAATAAAGATCCATCAACAACTAAAAAATATTAAAAAAAAAAGAATGAGATAAGCGGTCTTCAGACTTTTACAGAATGAAATAAACAAAAGCAGCCCCTCTTCTGTATGGGTCAATTTGAGCCACACATGGGCTCTGCAGACAGACTTCCTGGGTGCAGACCCCAACTCCTCAATGTAAACCAGAGATTTGGAGGTTTGTCCCCATGGCAATGGCAATTTCCTGGGCAAGGTTCATGGTGAGTGACCAGGTGACAAGGTCAGAGTGCTGCTTGGCCAGTCTCGGGATGACCCTTCTTTTACAGGCTGTGAGTGAGGGGGCTGTATCAACTGGTGGTCTGGAGTGTCTGATAAGCATGTGGCCTGTGGACCTGGATTTTCTGATATGAATTTGATGCATCTATGCACCCTGTGCTTCTGAACAACTTGATAAGTCCACAGGTGGTCATTCTTACTATCACAAGAAGTAATTCAGGCACCAGTTTGTGCCTTATGGTGGTGCTGGGCAGATGGTGCTTGTTCATTTGTACAACAAGGTGTGGAATCTTCCAATTAGAGTCAGCACTTAGAGGCAAAATGGAGTAGTGAAGGGTCAGGCACAGCCTGAAAAGTGGTGCTCTGCACCCCCATGGAGCCTCCCGGGAGGGCGTGGCCCGCTCTCCAACCACCTCACACCTGTCCCAGAGCCTGTCGTCCAGGTCTAGCTAGGGAAAGATCTGGGTGGCCGGTGGATTCCCTGGAGAGGATGTGGACCTTCGCGCTGGGAAGACCACAGCTTCCCCTACCCTGGCTCCGTGGGCTTCCCCTTCCAGACCCCAGTGCCTTCCTGGAGGTCACGTGGATGACAGGGTGTCAAGAGGTGGGGGGAGTGGAGGGGAGAGAAGCCTTCTGTGTGTGCAAACTCTCCTCCTCCACCGTGGGCCGGAAGCTCAACCCAGAATAGAACAGGCTGCTTTCATGTTCCAGACCCGGTTGTTGCCAGGCCTGAGAGCAGGCGGGTTTAGATGTAAAAATAGAAAAGGGGCATGTGCGTGGGCCGGGCCTCCACCCACGGGGTTGGTGTTTTTAAACAGAGCTTCCTAGGAGGGTGTGCCTCCCGCTGTCATTGTACATAGAAAACTGACCCAACCAAACCTCTTGGAGGGCAAAGCCAGCAGCCACCCAGGGCTAGGGGTGCCGGGCAGTCCCACTTGGGGAAGAGAAGAAGATGTGGGGGGCTGGACTGGGAACTGCTGCTCTGTACACAGGGAGTCACCGGGCAGGCGCAGCCTGAGGACTGCTGCTCTGCACACCTAGGCGGCCTGATCTACAGGGCTCTGGCTCAGACCTTCCTCTCTGCCCTCCAGGGCTGAGCTCCTGCCAGAAGAGCTGCAGAGGTCGGGCCCAGCCTGGTCCCACCATCCCCAGAAAGCCTCTGTTAACATTGTCAGCTGGTGGAGAAGCCAGGCCTGTCCTCGGCACAGGAAACAGTAGGCACAGAGCACATAAGCTGGAGTTAACCACCAGGTCAGACTCTGAGCAGGACCCTGGGCTGACCAACAGGGCCCTGGCCCAGGGAAGGACATGGGTGGGCATCAGGCAGCCTCAGGCAGCAAGACGAGGCTGTTTCTCCTAAGAGGCATAGAGGAGGGCCTGGAGGGCAGAGGGACTCGAGCCTGGAGTAGGGCTGAGACCTGAGCAGACCTGGGGAACGACAGCCTCCCCACCTCTGGCCTGCCACACAGGTTCCCGTGAACCACCCTCTGACCCTGTCCCCTCTGCTGCTCTCACCTCTTCCCAGCCAGGGCAAGACCAGTGTGAGAGGGCCACAGTGCGAAGGTCTGGGATCAAGGAAGGCCAGGGGCCCAGAGGGCAGCTCCTGCCTGGGCCAGATCCCTGGTGTGTGTGCTTTTAGCTCAGTCTCCTGGCAAAGGACCAGCCCTGGACCTGTCCTCACAACTGGGCCACCTCCTTCCCAGACTTCTCTTCCCAGGTAGATGGTCCCCCAGTGAGCTCACCCTCAGCCTCTCTCATCCCTTCAGTGCTCCCTGATGGCTAGGGAGTTCCCAGCATGACTCCTGCCAGCCTCCCCTGGGGTGGGAACCTGCCCCTGCTGTCCCTAACCCAGCAGACTTTGACCTTGGCCCTACCCAGGAACAGCCCTGCCAAGGTGAGGCAGCCTGGTAAGAAGGTGGTTGGTCCACCGTGGGCACATCCTGCGGATGGGAACAAGTGAGAGGGCAGGTTCATAGACCCAGCATCCTCTGGATACGGGAACCCAGTTAGATAGCACTGACTGAAACCTCGCCTTTCTTTGAGCTTTTCAGGTTTGGCTTCATCTATTCATCCATCAACCATTTATTGAGCTCCTACTGTATTCTGGGTAGGTGTTTAGCCCTGTGGTGTAGCAGTGGCCTGGGCCAACATAGGCCTGCCTCTGTGAGGTGACCTTGTTGGCACAACCCATCATTCAAATCCATGCCAGGGACAGGCACATGGGGGACCAGATCCCTGTGGGCCTCACCTGTGTGCCCTTCCCACGGTGCTCTGCAGAGGCTTGGTCCCTCTCTGTCCAGCCAGGGGCCTTGCCTCCCTCTGCTCACTGCACTGGACCTGCATCCTGCACACCCTCCCCACTGGGGGCTAAGTCCTCCTCACCCACACCTGTCCTGCCGGCTCTGGTGGGAACCCCCGAATGCCCCCTCCTTGGGCCTCAGCCTCCTGCAGCTCCTCACTCTGACGGCTTCTATGAGCCATCCTGGGCATCAGCCAGGGCTCCCTCCTCCAGGCTGGGGTTGGGCTGCATGGGAGGAGAGGAGTGGCCCAGTGGTCAGAACCTCCAAGGTGGAGGCTGCGCCTGTCCCCATTTAGCCTCAATACCCTGTGTACTACAGCAGACTTGCATTGCTGGACATTATCCTCTGGGCAGTGGGTCCATCCAAATACTGCAGTGAGCTTGGTCACTGCCTCTGGACTCCCAGCCTGGCATCTGAAGCCAGCTCCATCCCCATTCATGCTCCTGAGGGGGCCACCATGTTTGGCTTGGCTCTCCTCCTCTCCTGGTCTTGGTCCTCCCTCCCCACCACCCTGTGGAGACAGGACACTCTCTGTGACTCAGTGACATCTGCTCACATGTCTACTTGCCCCCTTCCATGAGCCACAAGGATGGGGATTTCCCTGCATGTAGGGGGTTTCCAGGGCCTGGCAGGGGGCAAGACCCTTGGCTGAACTGGACACCCAGGCCTTGTGTGTCCAGACCTGAGGTCACGAGTGCTGGGTCATGAGCCTCAGCTCAGTCCTGAGCCCCGTCCCAGGAGTGAGGCAACCATGAGGGGTGCTAGTGGGGGTACCCAGGAGGCGTTTCTGAGGTCTGGGAGAGCAGGATTTGGGGCAAGGCAGCCTGGTACCCAGCTCCTGGGCCCTGAAGGGCCCAGCAGCTCCTATCTCCTCCTCCTCTCCCAGGACAAGTTAAAATGGTCCAAGGCAGGAAGTGGCAGAGGGTCACAGGCAACTCTAGGTGGGGTGAACAGAGGGAGACCTGGGTAGCCAGGCACATGAAACCTTGCTTTGGGACATAGGCAGGCAGCTGAGAAAACTAGCATCAGCAGCCTGGGCAGGCTCCCGAGTCACTGGGGTTCAAGTCCAGTTCTGAGAGCTAGGCTGCAGGTGGACAGGGCAGCTCTGGGCTGGGCCAGAGAGTGGTTTCAACCCTGAGGGCTAAAGGGCTTCCCACCAGCTTCTCCCGTGTGTCCCCAGCAGCAGATGGCCCCTGTCATCTCACACATGGGGAAACTGATGCCCTGTTGGCTAAAGGCTCCTTTTCTCTCCTGCCTGCATCCTCCAACTCTGGTGTGCCTGGTCTCTTGTCTAGGCTCAGGGTCTGGCCACTAGTTTTCTGGTCACTTCCAGTCCCACCAACCTAGGTAATCTCTCTGACCCCAGTGTGTCTCACCAGCAAGGAGGTATATCCAGGAACCAAGTGTCCCCTTCTGGAACTGGGAACTTTAGTGCTGGGCAACCTTGGGATAGGTGAACAGTGACTGGGCCCATTCTCAGTCCAGCTACTATCCTGGACTTCCCCTTGATCTAGTCTGTCTGCCAAGGTCCTCGGGTGTCTCAGCCTGGACCATTCTCACCTAGTCCTTCACCTGCTGCTAGTGAGCCCCTGAATGCCCCTGTCCCTGCCTGCTCTGGAGTGGTCATCCAGTCCCTGTCTCTGCTGCCCTGCCACACTTGGGTCCCTCAGGCCCAGCACATCAGGGCAGATGTTGGTTGGCCTCCCATCTGGGTAGGGCCTAGCCCCTTGTCCTGCCCCCCCCCCCCGCCCCCCCACCCCACCCCCGGCCCCCCCCTCCATGGCCACCGGCCATATCCTGTCCTTCTTCACAGCTTCCTGGGCTCTGGGATTCAGGATCTAGTCCCCATCCAGA
Source organism: Urocitellus parryii (assembly GCF_045843805.1). Lineage (NCBI taxonomy): Eukaryota > Metazoa > Chordata > Mammalia > Rodentia > Sciuridae > Urocitellus > Urocitellus parryii. The sequence goes on along the minus strand of NC_135540.1, from coordinate 143,259,053 downwards.
TCAAGTTTAAGCAGTAGGTGGCTTCAGTGTAAGGCTCCAGTCTCCCACCAGCTCAGCAGGCCTCACTCATCGCCCAAGGACACCTCCTCTCCAACACTGGCCTGCTCCTGAGGGCTCTCCCAGGAAGTCGTTTCTTCCTAGGAAACCCCTTTCCCCCAGACCCCTGCCCCTAAACAGGGTTATCTGGGTCTACAGATGGATTTGTGCCCCACCTCCTCCCCACCTGGGCAGCAGCCGAGAGGCCTTGGTGCTTCAGCCCTGGTCCCAGCTGTTGTCTTCCTGCAGTGGCTGAGAAGTGTACTGGGGGCTGCCTGGAAACAAGAACAAGAAAGCCCTCCCCAGCCCTCCCCAGTGCCCCATCCTGACTCTGGACCTGAGTCGGACCCACTAGGCAGGGTCGCTGTCTCCCCCAGGGTCAGGATCAAGGGTTGAGAGGTGGCCAGGCCTCCTCCAGCGGGCCCCCAGGTTCGAAAGGTGCGGGGATGTCATGGGGGGAGACACGCAGGAGGTTGGCACTGTGTTGTCATGGTCTCCCGCCTGCATTTAGTGAGCACCTCCTGTGTGTAGGACGCAGACCCTGTGCTTAAGCAGTGCCCACCTTCTTCTCTCGGAGGGGGCGGGATGTGGAAGGACCAGAACCACCGGGATTGCTAGCTCAGCCGCGGTGTCGTCAAGGACTGGGCCCAGAGGCCAGGGGGCGGGGCGCACGAGAGGAGTGGGGCGGGGCCTGGCTTCCGGGCGGGGCCTGGGCGGGGTTTACGCCCGGGAGGCGGAGCCTGCAGGGCAGGGCGGCGGGACCCGCGGGGCCGGCGGGCGGAGCGCCTGGCAGCGGGCCGGAGCTGCGGCGCCGGCTGCCGGCCGAGCGCTACCCGGACGTAGTCGCCGGGCGGGAGAAGAACTCGGCGGTAAGGCACAGCGCGCGTCTCGCCGGCGGGGTGCGGTCGCGTGCCCCGGGCTGGCCGGGTCCCGGGGCGGGTCCTGCCGCGGGACGGGAGCCGGGCGGTCAGCCCCGGCGCGTGGACTGACCTGGACACTGCTGGAGGAAGCGCGGAGCTGGGTTTCGGTTCCGGAGCCCAGGGTGGGGACAGTGTGTCGCGTCTGTCCGGCGTTCCCGCCGCCTCCCTGGCAACTGCCTGCCTCTGGGTCCCCTGCGCGCGACCACCTGGCGGGGCCTCCACAGGCTCAGGTGGGGGTTTGCTCCCATCTCTTTCTGTCATCCAAACTTTGCCCCACTGGCGCAGAGTTCTGAGTCTCCGAGGGGATGGCCGAGTGGCCATCTGCTGCTGTCGGAGTGCCAGTCCGGTCCGGCAGCCCAGCCTTGCTCCGCTCGGGGCCTCGCCCCCTCTGGAGGGGTGGAGAGCCCGAGCTGTGCTGCCCCCTCCACCACCCTGCGTGTGCTCAGTGTGCTCATTCCTTGACAGTAGTGCCTCCCATTTGAGCGACCATGCCGAGTGCCCCTAGGAGGCCAGTGAGTGCTCCAGATGGGTTGCCTCATGAACAAGGGTGTGTGGTCTTGCAGGCTGTGCTCATAGCCAGGACCCTGCTCAGGAAATGTTCCGCTGTGACCATGACGAAATGTGTGGAATTGTTTCACAATGGTCTTGAGGGCAGAGCCCTGGGTGCTGTCCTGGGCTGGGAGAAGGTTCCTGGTTCAGGTCAGCCTGGCATGACTCCAAGTGACCTGGGCAAGACTGCCAGACTGCCTCAGGCCCCGCAGGGTCAGAGGGAGTGCTGAGCTCCACTGCTTCCTCTGTCCTTGACCCAGACACCCTGGCAGGGCCCCAGTGGAAGCCCAGCCTTGGGGCCCACATCCACTGCTCCTCTGCTGGCAGAAGCAGGCCTGGGATGGAGGCTCCAAAGGCTGAGGACTCTGTTCACCTCCCCTTCCTGCCCCCTTTGCGTCCACTGGCTCCCTGCCCCATGTTGGAGCACACCCTGGAGATGGTCAGGGCAGAAGGATGGACAGGTGGGCAGTCCAGTCCAGAACTGGTAGCAGGATCATCTGGGAAAGGGTGATGATAGGGAACCTGGCCTCTCTGTGGAGTCCCCTGGGCCTAATGGGCAGGGAGGAGCTCACTAAGCAGGCTGGCCTGAGGGAGACAGAAGAAGGGATCATGGGCTGCAGGTCTGCTGTGGCCCTTCCTGTTCACATGGACAGAGGAAGTAGGGTGATGAGCCAGCCCCAACTAGCACCCCCACTTGGAGGCAAGCACACACGCAGGTCTACAGATGGGAGGCCCAAGGGTCAGGAGAGAGAAGATAGCCAGCCTTGGCCACAGAGGGGCTGGAAGGAAGAGCTGGGTTCGAGTCCAGGGGTGGCTACTTGCCAGCTGCATGTCTTGCCTAGGAGCCTCCCACACTGAGCCTCCTCCATTGGCTCATCTGCAAGACCAGGTGGTGAGCTTCCAGCTCGGGGTGTCTGAGCACCAAGGACTGCTGGTGGCATGTGGTTGGCATGGAGTGACTGTGAGCCACTGAGGGTGCTTTCTCTGGTCCTAGGCTGCTCTGTATCCTGGCCACACAGGGCCAGCTGGGGTTAGAGTAGGTGAAGAGCCAAGCCTGGAGAGGCCTGGGGCAAAGGGCAGGCTTCCAGGTTCCTGATGTGGGCAAAGCCCTCAGTCCATAAAGAGTGGCTGGTGTTGGGGAGCTACTTGGGATCTCCCCGGTTCTTTCCTCAAAGCTCCATTATGGAGACACCAAGGGTCAGTGACTGTGGCAGACCTTGCCCTCTTCTCACTGGCCAGTGGCCTCAGAAAGTCCTGGGCACTTTCAGCTCTTTGATAACCTCAGGTGGTTTGTGTTCTACTGGGGGGAGGGATTAGGTGGTTGGGCAGAGGTGGGCAGCTGGGGAGCTGGGGAAGGTGAGGTCTGCAGGCAGGAGGAGGGCCTCAGAGCACAGTGGGCAGGCACAGAGGCAGGGATGGGCTGAGCCAAAGCAGGGAGTGATAATGAATCCGGGTGAGTAGAGTGGCCTGTGTACACCAGATGTAGCAAAGATGTGGAGGGGCCTGGGGATCAGTGGAAAGAGCCCTCCAAATCCTGGAGTCCTCTCCTCAGAGTAGGCCTCTGGATCCCTCCAGTTACCCTTAGGGAGAGGACAGGATGAAGCCAGAGAAAGCATATGCCTCTGGGCCTTGGTCCAGGAGACCTGAGCCTTCCAGACAGATGATGCTTCCCACCCTGTTTTCTGGACTGTAGAACAGGGGCAGCAGTCCTGGCCTGGGCCACACTGCAGGACTCAGGCTCAGTACCAGGCTCCCAGCTGCTCATGAGCTCCAGGGGTGTGGCCTGTGACACAGAGGGCCAACTCAGGGGCAGCTTGGCTCAGAGTGAGGTCCTCCTGGGCATGAGGTTGCGTGGACTTCCAGGAGGGGCCGAACTGCCCCAGCTGCCCTCCCCACCCTCCTTCCTTCTCCCCAGGCACTGCAACTTCTGAGGTTACAGCTCCAAGGCCACCAGAGCCCCCCCTCTGCCCCCCATGGAATCGCCAGCCCCAGGGTCCAGAGGTGTCTGTCCCACAAGGGTTGGGCTTGGTGGGTTCCAATCATACTTAATTGATCCTTGCCAACTGGCCTCCAGGAAGAATGTGGTTTTGGCTATGACAGTGGCCTGGGGAGATCTCTGGCCCTGAGGGAATGGCAGGACACCTTCATGGTATCCACGCCCCATTCCCTGTGGCCACATTGATTCCGAGAAGTGCCCTCTGCTTCCAGTGAATCACAGGTTGTTGTGCGCTTGCTGAGCCCAGGGTGGGGCAGCCCCCGCCAGCACGCCTGCTCCAGGTGGTGCTCAGCATGGCCAGGGTTGTGCCCCCTCAGTAGCAGAGGGCTGTGCCGGCTCCTGCACCTTCCTTGCGGAGTCTCAGAGCAGGAGCCATGCATGTGAGGCACAGAGCTTCTCCCAGAAACCAACGAGGAGCTGTGTTCCCGGCCTTGGGAGCAGCCTGTGTCTTTGCCCTCCAGTGCCTTGTGACATGGGGTTCAATCAGGTTTGACTCATGGGATTATCAGAATAATTAAATGAGATGCTATGAAGGAGTCCTCACTGTGGGCAGCACAGGCTCAGTGAGGCCCACCAAGGCCATATCCTCAGGCTTGGCGGGGCCTCCCTACCCTTCACCCTGCATGGGTGCGCAGTTCCATTTTGGGGAGTGTCTCCAGCCTGGGCACAGGTGCCTTATACTCTAGTGTCATGTTTTGTGGTATTAGAGAGCCATCCCTTTGTCCCTACACCCTGGCCCGCCGCTGGAGCCCTGCCCATTGCCTGAGCCAGGAGTAGGGGTTGACCAAGTCCTGGTCCTCACTGCTGGCTGTCCCTAACCTAAGTGGGAGAAGTCAAGGGCAGTGTGGGGCCGAATGCTGGGGCGGACCTGGGCTCTGCCTCACAGCCTTGGGCTCAGGGCAGCACCACGGCCTGCCTCTGGGCAGAGCTCCTGCAGCCCTGTGCCCTTCTGTGCTGGTTCCCCGTGTACCCGTTCAGGATGAGGCCCAGGCTGCAGGAGCAGACAGGCCCACAGGCCAGAGGGAAGGACTCGCTGGCCAAGGCCCACAGGTAGCAGCTCCACCTCTCTGGCTCACCTTGCCCTTTTGTTCAAGATATGTGTCCTTCCTGCTTAGTGCTCAGGGGACCCTCCTTGGCTACCCTGGCCCAGGCAGTGGTCACTGTGTGTGGTGGCCTGTCTGCCCTCCCCTCCTGCCTGGGAACTCCTGTGACACAGGCTCTGAGTGCCCAGCCCTTGCAGTATCTGCAGGTTTCCAGGGGACAAAGGCCCTCCCAGCCTCCCTCCTGGGTCTGGACCTTCCTGCAGGCCTGAAGCAAGCAGCAGGCAGCATAGCCCTCTGCCAGGCTCGCCCCCACCTGTGTTCAGCTCTCCACGGGGCATCGGAAGCAAACGCACCCTGTCATCCTGGAAGCTGCGCCTGCCCAGGTTGGCGGGGTTTCCAACCAGATCAAAACAGGTTGTTGTACTGTGGCCACCGCCTTCGTGAAGCTCTCCAAGTTTCCATCACAGGACCCACCCCTTTGCCGGCTCTAGCTGCTATCTGGCTGCAGGAACCCAGCCACTGAAGGGAAATGTTTCCTTTCTCCTTTGGAAAGGTGTGTTGGGGCCAGGATTGGGGTCAGCCTGGCCTCTCCTGAGCCGCCTGCCATAGAAGGGTCCTGGGTGTTGGGTCCTAAAGATTTGGCACTCAAGGTAGGTGTCAGGAAAAGTGGGATTTGCAACCACTGGAGGACTGGTGGAAAAGGAGCCAGAAGAGCTAGCCTTTGACCCTGAATGGATAGGTGAGGGACACAGCCTGCACGGGGCTGGGCTGGAGTGGGCAGAGGTATGCCAGGAAGTAGCCTCATCTTGTCTCCCTAACCCTAGCTGCTTCCTCCCTCCCATGTGAGGCCAGAAAGGGAAGTCCCTTCTGGAGGAGGAGGAGCCAGCGGCCAGCACTGCCCCTCTTGGTCCTCCTGTGGCTAGGCAGGTCGTGTGCGTAGAGACTGGCCCTGGCAGGCAGAGCAGCAGGCAGCGGGGTGTTTGATTTTTGCAGTACTGGAGAATTGAACCCAGGGGCTCTACCCCTGAGCTACACCCCCAGCCCTTACTATTTTTTATTTTGAAACAGTCTCATTAAGTTGCCTTGAACTTGGGACCCTCCTGCCTCAGCCTCCCAAGTAGTTGGGATTATGTGCCAGTTAGTTGGGTGGGTTTGACCAAGCAGGGCAGAGGATGGAATCCCCTCTGCACAGGTCTGGAAGTGGCTTCTCTGCCATCAGCTTCTGCTGTGTAAAACCTCCAGGAGCCCAGAGGTGACTGTGATGGGATGCAGGCACCCTTTGCAGTATCTGGGCTGGACAGGGACAGAAGTGCGGCTCATGGGGTTTCCAGGGGTGGGGTTGCCCACTCAGTTGCCGGGGGTTGGACACATGATAGTGACCACTGGCAGCTGTGCACAGAGCAGGCCTCAGAGCCTCCAGAGTTGGCACTAAGCCATGAGACCTCCCTGCCCACTGGAGCTGATGGGCACTTGGGGCCTCAACCTGCTGCTGGAGTCCCTGCCACTGGTCATCTTCACCTACCCAGCTTCAGGTTGCACCCCTGTGCCCACTAGTCACTCTCCTCCATGAATTCCTCCCTATCCTACTCCTTGTCTATCCAACGCCACCCAGTAGGGATGGCTCTGGGGGTACCTTACCCAGCACTTTGTGCCTGGCAGCCTCCAGGGTTAGGACCCCCAAGGACAGCTCCTTGACCTGTGGGGGAGCTGTTCCAAGGTGAGGCTATAGGGGCAGAATCTCTGGACAGATCTTCCTAGGGGCCCTCTCCAACTAAGCTCTTTCCATTCCAGACCCCAGAAGACCACCTAGGAGGTGGGGTGGGGCAGGCCTGAGGAGGCGGCTTCCGAGAGGAGGAGGGGCCCTGGCCTGGCTGCACCCGCTGTGGCCCCAGTTTCACTTGATATAAAGTTGGGGAGGGACAGAGCCCACCTCTGAGCACACCCGCCATTCAGGCCTGGCTTTGAAGGTTTGCCACTTGGAGAAGGGACTATCTAAGATCTGTCTTCCCATTTTCTCAAGGATGTGACCAAGAGGGCAACGTGCTCTGGCCAGTGTTGGACATACCCACTCCAAGGGCAGGAAGTTGCTGGGGAAGAGGGTTGTGAAAGGAGCTTCCCCTTGGGCAGGGCCCCTAGGCCAGGGTTCCTGCCCTCTGGGCCCTCCGGGCCAGCTGCTCCAGGGCTGCCGTCCCGAGAAGTAGGACGAGACCCACTCCAGGGCCTGCGCCAGCCTCCTCAGAGGCAGTACCCAAGGTGGTGCCCTGTGGTGCTCTGAGTGGGGCCCTGGGGAGCAGGAAGAGGGCTCAGGCCGAGCCAGGGAGAAGGGAGAGAAGCTGGCGGGTGGGCCAAAGGCATGGAGAGCCCGGCAGGGCTGGCTGTTCTCAAAGCTCCCCTGGGGTTTAGGGACCTTGGCCCTGCAGTGAGTGGCCCAGGTGGCCCAAGGAGACCCAGAAGGGGCTTGTGCAGTGAGGGGCCTCTGGAGGCCTGTGGGTGATAGGTGTAGGAAGTTCAGAGGGCCAGGATGGGACTAGGGACCTCAAAGAGGGGCCCCTGGGGATGGGACGAGGAGGCTGACTCTGCTGAGACTGGAGGGACATTGGGCCCTGGAGATTCTGACTGCCCCTGGGCCAGCCACCCCCACCACCCAAGTTCAGATGGCTGGTTTTCTGACGGATGGTGGCCTGGCCCCTGGCTGTCTCCCTGAGGAGGAGGGGGCCACACCCCACACCTTAGGCTCCACTGTTGACCTGTAGCCCTTGGGCCTTGGGGAACCAGTACTTTGTTGAACATCAGATGGTCCCACTGGGCAGATGACCTGGCCAGCCAGGCCCTGCACCTGGGGAGTCCAGTGATGCCTTCTGAGGCTCCCATGTTGGGTGTGGGGGGGTACAGCATGGATGGGCAGATAGATGAGAGAGCCCAGGTTTGCAGGGTCTTATGACCCTGCTGTGGTCAGGGTCCCTGATTGGACACATCTGCATCTCTGACAAAGGACCCGGCCTGGAGAACCTTCTCCAGGGAACAGGCTCTGGGAATGCCCAGAAACTGTGTTGGGGCATCGTCACCTGGCCTGACCACGGGCATCAAGGAGTCTCGGGGTGACCTGAGCTGGGGACAGAAAAGCAGGCAGGAGTTTGTGGGTTTGGACAGCACAAGGAGGTCAGGGAAATGTCCAGTGTGGCAGAGCACCAGGCAAGGACCTTGAGCCCTGAGGACAGGCCCAGCTGCTGTGAGAGCCCCTGGTGCTGTGTCTAAGGTGGGCACTCAGAGCAGGAGGGCCGGGCACAGGGGCCTGGCCTGGGAAGGTGGACAGGGCAGGGGGCTGGCTGGAGCTGGTAGAGGAGGAGACCCATGCCCTCCTGTCCCAGGACTGGGCCAGACTGCACTGGAGGAGACTGGGGGCTGGGCTCCTCTCCTGCCCACCTGGGCCGCCGCCAGCCCTTGTCCTCACAGCACCTCTGAACAATGGAGCAGTGTGAGGGTGCCTGGGAATGTCTGGGTCGGCCTGGCCCCTGTGGGCCCATGCTGAAGGGTGAGGGCAGGAGCCAGTGGCCATGAGTCATCATGTCCACTGACCAGGCCCGGGAGGCTCTGGGGTTCCCAGGCCCAGGAGGAACAGGCTTCTCTCAGTTCCCCAACCTGGGTCTGGCCTGCTGCTCCTGCTCTGGGCCTCTCAGCACCTCTTCCTGTGCTCCTCCCAGCTCCTAGCTCCTCTGTCCAGCCAGTGCCCCAGGCCTGAGGGTGGCCGCAGCCTGCTTCCCTGGCTCCTTTCCACTGCAGCTCCCGTGGAGGGGCTGGCCTGGCTTCTGAGCCCCCTCCAGGGGTCTTAGATGACCCAGAAGTGAGGGTGTAAGACGCAGCCTAGCACAGAAATCTAGGCTCTCAAGAGCCCCCGAGGTGTGCACCTGCAGTCCCAGCTGCTCCGGGACCTGAGGCAGGAGGGTCCTTTAAGTCCAGGAGTTCAAGGCCAGCCTGGGCCACATTATAAGACTAAGGAACAAATATAACAAAAGACAGAGAAGCTGGAATGCAATAAATCCAGTGCCAACTGGCCAACACGTCAACATGGACAGAACACCCTGAAAACAGTTTTGAGATACTGGTGTCAGAGAAAGAGGGGAAAAGCCAAGGGTCCTGACAGAAGACACCTGCCCACCAGCGGGCGAGCGCAGAGAAGGGCCCTGCTCTGCTGACTCAGCCTTGGCGGGCCTGCGGGCAGTGGGCCGGAACACCCTCTGGACAGATAGGGTACTGAGTGGGATTCCTGGGCAAGCGAAGGACCTGGGGACATAGTGGTGCCAGGAGGAGCTGAGATTGGGGGCCACGTCTGGTGACGTGGGCCCTGGTCCATGAGCTCATCTGGTGAAATACTGCGGGCGCAGCTCTGAGGAGCGGAGGTGGCTTTATGGGCCAGAAGGAGGCTGCCATGGCACAGGAGAGACTGAAGTGTCGTGTTCAAGCAGCAGGTGGCAGGTGGGCCCAGGTCGGAGCTGGTGGCCCTGCACCTGCCCTGGGATGTCCCCCAGGTGGCAACAGTGTGGAGGGCTCATGCAGGGCCCAGCCCGAGAGGTAACTGGCGCCCAGGCAGGGCCCCCATTGTGGTGGACCTGACCTCTGCTGTGGGCTCTGGCCAGGACAGTGGGCTGCACCTCGACGCCCCCTCCCCACAGCACACTGGGCATGAGCTTCTTGGCTTCTGCGTACAGTGTGCCCCTTTGTTGTCCCTTGCTCTGGGGTTGGGGCTCAGCAGGGTTCCCCTCACCAGGCACCCTGCACTATGCTGGCTCTGCCTGTGGCAGAATCCCCATGAGCCTCATCGGGCCCACTGGAGGTGAGGAAGAACTTGGGGAGTGAGGAGAACTGGTCTAGCGCATAGCACAGGGCGTAGAGCAGGGATGCAACCCAGGCCTGCGTGGAGCCTGGGCCCAGGAGCTGAGCCAGGGCAAGTCAGAGCACCCATCTGCCCATGCTGGGCACGTCATGGCCTTCACAAGTGGTTCTGATGTGCCCACCTCTCTCCCTCGTGTCTGAAGGTACTCACCTTCTCTTTCCCTGACCCCAGGACCTTTGCAAAAGCCTTCCTTTGAGCCACTGCCCATGTAATCTCCTTGCTTGGCTCTCATGTAGAAGATGACTTTCAGATCACTGGCTGACGTGTCAGTGTCTGGCAGAACGGATGTCACAAGGCTATGAGTCAGAAGAGGCTGCTTCCACAGCAGATTGGTAGCCCCCGATGGAGGATGGCAGTGGCTTGGATGCTGGGGTGCAGGGTGTGGTGTCTGCCTGCCTCTGTCCTGGTGTCATGGGAGCGTGGGTGTGGGGAAACACTTATGGGAGACAGGTCTACTGCACACTGTGGTGAGAAGCCCCCTGGTCCTGTGTGGCACCCTGCCCTGCGGCTGTCAGGCACTGCCCGTGTGCGTGGCACTTCCTTCTGCTGGAGTGTGGGACCCGCTGGGCTGGGCTGGCAGCCCTGGATGCCATGGTTCAGGAGACCGAGGCCTGGGTCCTGAGAGCCAGGCTGGGCAGGGCCCAGGCCATGGTGTGGGCCGTGCGATCCCGGGGGGTGGGGTGGCTGCAGCCATGCTGGCTGGTGGCCAGGGTGGCTGCCCACTCTGCCTCAGCCTTAGAGTCCCCGCTGGGAGGGCAGAGGGCTCGCCTTGGCGGCTGACGACTCAGGGCCAAGCTGCCTCCTGGCCCGGGGGTGTTCCTGGGGCTCCCTGTCCCCTTCTGGCGCTCCTGACAAAGGTGCCTGCGGGTTTCGCCTCAGCCACAGCCCCGGAGACAACAGGCCAGGCCAGGCTGAGGGTGCGGGTGCGAGGTCCCGGCAAGGGAACGTCCTGCCCTTGCTTTCTCAACACAGACACTGAGGCTGGAGAGGTGACCCGGGGCCCAGCCCTGCTTCCTGGGTGCAGACAGGTTCCCCTGGAATGAAGAAGTGGGGGTACTTGGGCTGGATGACTGATTTCGTTTGGCAAGTGACCCTGTGCACTGGGCGCCACAGGCACCGGCTGCTGGAGTGTAGGTGACCTGAGCTGGTGCTGCAAGCCAGTCCTGGTACGCGTGTCTCGCAGGGCACTGTGCAGGCTCTGGGGACGCACAGAAGACAGACAGGTCCCTGTCCCCAAGGACTGATGTCAGGGTGGGACATAGCCCAAGGGTGGGAAGAGGAGCATGGAGGCGCGGGAGCTATGAGGAGGTCCCACAGACAGGGCAGTGGGCTGGGTGAGGCACCTCCGGGAGGGTGGTGCCCTAGCGGCCGGCTCTGAGGGTGGAGGCAGACAAGGGACCAAGACTGGGATGTTTGAGTGGAGCTCTGACCCGTGGGGATGAGGCTGATGGCGCCTCCATGGGCCAGCCCTTAGGGTGTGACAGGAAGCACTGCTGGACTCTGAGGTCCTCCCCCCCGACTGGCTTGGTGACAGTGTTGCCAGTGGAATCCCCGGGTCAGATGTCCCTGGAGTAAGCCCACCCACCACTCTGCCAGGTGGCCCATACTGGAGCTGTCAGCCCCACTCATCAGACAAGGAAACTGAGGCCCAGAGTGGGCCGCAGGTCTGGGAGGAGGGGCCTGAGTCGGGTCTGCACCCTGTGCCGCCTGCTTTCTGACCACAGCGCCATCCTGCCCACCGAGGTCCTGCAGGTGGAGCAGCACTCTGGAGGAGGAGCCGTGGGCCAGCAGGACGGAGTGTCCTGTGCTGGGCTGGGGCTCAGGTGGCGGGCAGTGAGCCCCAGGGGCAGGCTGCTCTGTGGGTACTGGGGGGCCCCAGCCACACTCGGGGGCTTTTCTCAAGCAGTTGAAGGGAAACACACCCGTGTTTGTGGTGAACTCGAGTGTGAATCCTGCACCCTGCCTCTGGCTGCTGTGGGAGGTGGGAGAACAGCTGGGGTGTGCAGCTGCCCCACCAAACCAGCCCCATCTTGCCTCAGGCCACTGCCACCGGTCGTCGGCTGGGCCTGGCATCTCCCTGCAGCCACCACGCAGTCCTCCGGGCAGGACAGAGCTCAGCACCGAGTGAGCCAGGGAGACGAGGGCATGCTCCCTGGGGACCGTCAGCAGGCCTGGCAGAGGAAGGCCCCGTGGGTCCCTTCTGGACGAGGACAGAGCGTCCCACTGTAGAAGACCCAGCCATGTCCCCTGCTTGGGCTCTGCCCCCCAGAGGCTCTCTTCCTACACTTCCCTCAGTTCCCTGACCCCTTGGACGGGGAGGGAGTGGCATGTCCTCCACGGTGGGTGGCCCTGGGATTCCCCGGGCATCTGGACCCCAAGCACACTGTCTTTGGGGAGACCAGACGACTCTTAGGTACTGGCACCTCTCCACTGTTCAGTAAGCAGCCTGGCACACCGACCAGTGCCATCTGGTGGCTTGTCTCACCCAGCAGAGGTCCTGAGGCAGGGCAGGGCGCGAGCTGCAGCCTCACCAGACACCAGTCCCTTGAAAGACTCTTGTCGAAAGTCCCACCACACAGGTCCGCCCCGCACGTTCTGAGCTCCGGGGATGCTGTCACTGCAAAGCAGAGGTGTGGCCTCACCAGGGACCGAGCCTGTTTTCCATCTGTTCATCCACCCACCTCTTGGGCTCTAGGGATTGGGTGGACCCAGGCCCATGAGTAAGGATGGACACCTTACGGTGACACTGGTGGCAGAGTGGTGCCATTGATGTGAGATTCCAGAGCAGGGGAGAGGTTCTAGATGGTTCCTCCAGAAAGGACAAGGGCTTTCAGTTTCTGGGTGGAGACTGTAGGTGCTGGGAAGGGGCAGTGTGGCCCTGAGCGAAGCCCGCCAGGGGTGCGGGACAGGTGAGGGGCCTTACCCCGACAGCAGGGCCGGGGAAGCAGCCTGGCCTCTGTCCACAGTGAAAGCAGCCTGGCTGGGCCGGGGAGGGAGGCCAGCGAGGGGCGGGCAAGTCTGCTGAGGGTGGGCCGAGAGTGGCCTGCTGGGCTGGTGACCAGCATGAGAGCTGTGGGAGACAGGCGGCTGGACATCAGGGAGGCCAGCTCAAGGGTGCCCGGCCCAGCTGGACGCAGCTTCACAGAGCCTCTCCCTGACGGCAGGCCAGGAGGTGTGGTCAGATGCGAGAGATGCTGCTGAGCATGCTGGGAAGGGACTCAGAGAGGCCTCTGTGGATCTGCACTGGGACCCCCCGAAGGGCCGACCCCTAGGGCGGGAGCAACACAGATGTACTTCTCTCATTCCTGGAGCCAGAGGCAGGCCACGCTGCCTCCCAAGGCTCTGGGGAGGACTGTCCCTGTCTGCCCAGTTGCTGGGGGAGGCTGGCCTTTTGTGGCTCCTGGGCTCCCAGCCACATCACTGCGGCCTCTTCCCCATGATCACATGCCGTCCTCACCGCTCATGTGCTAGGATGGTTGTCATTGGATTTAGGGCCCATCTGGCTCAGGCAGAGTGACACCTCACTTAACTACATCTGGAGGCCATGGGGTCAGAAGGTGGACATATCTGCAGTGGGGCCACCATTCAGTCCAGGTGCCACCAGGACCTGAGCAGGGCCCTGCCCTCTGGGCCACTCCCTCCCTCTTTCCAGGACTGAGTTTCCAGGATGCTGAGTCTTGCCTCACTGGGCAGCAGGCAGAGTGAGGCTAGAGACAGGAGGGGGCTGGCCAGCAAGAGCCTGGGCGCTGGTTGCCCAGGGTGGGCCCAGGCCCTCTGGGAGGGGTTGACTTTCCCCAGGGGGGTCTCCCACCCTCCCTGTGCCTGGAAGGCCCTTTGGCATGCTCACATCTGTAGGCAGCCAGCAGGTACCAGGCTGGCAGGGGCCCCGGGTGCCAGGAAGTGGGTCCCAGTTCCTTGCCACGGGTCCCTGACTGGGGGCCAAGCAAGCGCCTTCCTCTCTGAGCCTCAGTGTCCTCCGCGGGTGAGTGCAGACGGTGACAGGGCCAGCCTTGGGCTGTGGGTGCTGAGATGAGACGGGGCTGTGAGGCGTGAGGTGCCAGGGCAGGGTGGGCTGTGCCTGCAGCAGACACCACCGCACTGGGTGTTGGCCTCACTCCCGGCAGGCGGAGGTCCTCAGAACCCAGCGTGAGCGTGCCCTCTTCTTTTGCAGGCCGACTCTGAGCCCCTGCCCTGCCCTGCTGTCAGCTCCTACCACCTGGTAAGTGTGCTGTGCCCGGGGGCGGGAGGCGGTCTCTGAGCCTGGCAGCTTGGGACATCAGCCAAGGGTGGGAGGATGGAGTGTGGCACCAATCCTTGCCACCCAGCCACACATGTCTCTGCTGGTGTGGGTCATCTCCATGGTCCCCAGCCCAGGGCGAAGGTCATGGAGTCACCATCTGGGTTCTGAATGTCCTCTGGCTTCAAGAGTGGGAATGACATTATTGTTTGCTGCAGGGATTAAATGAATTCTGCCTTGGGAGGAGATGGGAGGGCTCTTGGAGAAACTGAGGCCCACAGCTGAGGGGCTTGCAGAGGCCACTTAGCAGCTTGGGACTCCTCACCCAGCCTCCCTCTGGAAGGAAGGACTTGGGGAGGGGGTCCAACATGGGCCTGCCCTGCATGGGGGTCCCTCATGCAGCCTAATTCTCTCCTCCCGGCTGTAGCCCCAGCCTCACAATGCTGCACCCAGGGTGGGGGCCTGGGGGGGTCAGGTGAGGGTGGGCCTCTGCTCACTTCCACCTCCTGGTGTTTATAAAGTGAGGCCTGGGGAGAGGGGGTCTGGCTCCTGCCTCTGCACAGGCCTTGTTCATCCTTCTGTGATCTGGAGAGTGGCACGTCCTGGAGAGGGCTGGCTGGCTCCTGGCTCATCTCCTGGGGGCTCTCATCCCAGATGGTCACGCGGCCTCCCCTGCCTCCTTGCCTCCTGGCCTGTGAGCTTCTCCCAGCTCTGCGAGGGGGCACACTCCTTGGTGCCCCCTCTCCTGGGAACTGCCTCCCTGGCTGGTCCTGGCTGTTGTGTGGCCCAGGAGCCCTTACTTGCCATTCTAACTCCACCCTGCTGCAGAGGGAAGTACTCGGGAAGGGGTCCTCCCTGCTGACCCTCCTGTGCCCACCCCCTGCCATCTGTCTATCTGTCATGCCCAACTTTCTACTAAAGGTGTAGGCTGCCCTTGGCCACCCAAGGCATGAAAGCTGGCACAGGCTGGAGAAGCCTGAAGCACTGTGCCCCCTTAAGGAGGCCCTGGGCATCAGATTCAAGCTTCCACCCTCCAGGAGACAGCAGGTGGTCTTGGCCATGTGGGGCCTTGGCAGCCTGGCTGGTGGACATAGCCTGGGGGACAGAAGCTGCCTCCTTCTGCTTCCAAGCTGCCCTTTCTGGGTACCCGATGGCAGGTGGAGTTGGTGTGGGATCATGCCCTAGGACCCCGGGAGGCACGAACAAGACCCTCAGCTCCCAAAGGCCCTGTGGTCTGTGGCTTCTGTCACCCTCAAATCCTGCCATGAGCGTGGCCCTCGGCCCCAGGACGTCTTTTCTCAGCTGCCTCCTCCTAAGAGTCCTGTCCTATCTGGGACCGGAGCTCGGTGGAGAGGGGCAGGGACTGGGCACCCTGTGGCTTGAGTTGGAACCCCGTTGGGGCTGCCCAGCAGGGGCCGAAGCAGGAAGAAGGCTGGGCTTGACGGAAGCAGAACAGCTGGGGGGGGCTGAGTTCTGAGTGGGCCTAGGGAGGGGCCGATGGCAGGGTGTGCTTTGTCACCGAGGCCTTTCTCTCAA
This sequence comes from Urocitellus parryii, assembly GCF_045843805.1. Classification (NCBI taxonomy): domain Eukaryota; kingdom Metazoa; phylum Chordata; class Mammalia; order Rodentia; family Sciuridae; genus Urocitellus; species Urocitellus parryii. Next base: position 143,243,845 of record NC_135540.1, on the reverse strand, counting down.
GCTGGGTGATTAGCAGAGCTCGAGGCTCTGAAGGCAGAGAGACTGAGAGACCCAGACCCACCCTGGTCTTTCACCATGGCTCCCCACCCTGGTCTCTCCGTTGCTTGGTGTCAGAACACACAGAGGGAGCCACTTTGAAACCTACAGGACCCTGGTGCAAGAGGCGCAGCCCTTTAGGCTCCAGAGGACAGGAGTGGGCACCATGTGGGCCGGGGAGGGGTGTGGGGTATCAGCACTATCATTGTGTGGGGCCAGTACCCTGGGCTGTGAGGGGCTGTGTGGTTTGCTGGCGTGAAGCTAAGTGTGCAGAGGTGACCTGGGGAGGGAGGGACAGCATGAAGTTTCCTCCCAGGGGCACAGCTGCCCTGGAGCCCAGATAGCTGTGCCTCTGACCACAGTGGGGAACAGGAGGATGGTGAGTGGGGATTAGACCCCCCAGACAGAACAGCACTGGTAGGCTGCAGCTTTCAGGGCCTTGCAGGGGGAAGGCAGGAAGTGCTTGTTCCTTGGGGCAGCCCAGGGAACCAGCAACAGGAAGTCCCAGACCAGGAGGAAGCCCTACCAGCTACAGGTCTCAGAGGCGCAGAGCTGAGCTGTGGCACAACAAGCCGGGCAGCCGGGGCCTTGGCCTCACATGCCTGGGAGATGCAGGGTGCGGCCTCTCCCCACAGCCCCTGAGCTGCATGGCTTCCCTGGGCCCCAGGACACCAACCTCCAGCAAGTTACTGGGCAGCAGGAGAGCCATGTGCTGGGTCAGTGCCATCAGGTCAGTGGGGTGGCTGTGGCAGAACCGCAGGGCTGGGCGGGGTCATGGGAGCCAAGTTCCCCCCAGGGCTGGCCTGCAGGCGCTGAGAAGAGTGGTCCCAGATGGGCCCAGAGGGAGCCAGAAGGGGGACCCCATGCAGGAACCTGGGGCGCCCCTGCCCTGCGTCCTGCCTCTCGGCCTGCAGCCCTGGGAGCTGCGCCTCTCCCACTCCAGCCTTGCCTGGCGGCCTTGGTGTCGGGGTCCCTGTGTGTGTGTGTACACGTACGTGTGCAGGGGGACAGGCAGGGCAGTGTGGGTCCCCACTGCCTGTGTGGGACGCTGTGCTCAGGGGACCTTGGGCTCCAGGGACCCGCTGGGGACGGGATCCGTTCTCCGCCCCTTGGCCAGTTGTGGGCTCTGGCATGGCTGGTCACTGGGCCTTTCTAGGAGCATTTTGGTTTTGATTCTTTTACAGAGAAAGATTCTGGGAAGAGGAAGGAGGGGGAAGGAAACTAAAAGCAGAGTACGAAGTGGTGAGAGGCAGGGTGGCTAGGGGACTGTGCTCGAGGAACCCACCAGCTCTGCCCACCCGGCCATCACCCCAACACCTGCTGTGCCACGCGGGCAGGGTGGAGGGTCATGGGTGCTCCGCCACTAGTGCATGTGTGTTCTGGGGAAGTGCTCCGCTTCTTGGACCCTCGGTGTCTTCATCAGTGACATGGGATGACTGTGGTTTAAGCTCTGGAGTGGCGGGGTGAGCAGTGCTCTTGCACAAGTCCTGAGCCTCTCCCAGCCTGTGTCCTTGGGGAGTAAGTGTGCAAGAATGCGTGGGTCACACACAGAATTGTGAGGTTCCTGAACCCACAGGTGGGACCTGGCACCAGGCTGGGCAGGGCTGGAGTGGTGATTCTGGCCTGTGCCCGAGCGCTCTGGGGACCACTTATAAAGGGTCTTTTTGGCCCCTGGTGTGTTGTGTGGATGGTGCTCACATGAGTGCAAGCACGTGTGTGAGCATGTGAATGAGTGTGAGTGTGAGTGTAAGTGTGCATTCGTGTTTGTAAGTGTGAAAGTGTATATGTGGAGTGTGAATGTGCTTGAGTATGTGGACAGGACTGGATGCGTGTGTACATGCGTGCATGAGTGTGTGTGTGTGTGCTGTGCACTGGGGGACCTCGTCTCTGCTCCCTCAGGCTGGGACACTGGCCCTGCCTCGCTCTGCGGCTTCACAGCAGGGCCGGCCTAGTCTCTGTGAGCAGTGAGTCCCTGACACCGTGGTCACCCAGGGCGCTGCTCACTCACCACAACAGGCCATGTCTGCAGGAGCCCGGTGCCTCAGGGCTGCCACGTCACTCTCATGCACAGGCTCACAATGTGCACACATATGTCACACGCACACACACTGGTGTGCACACGTGTAGTCTCCCACTCACTCTCATGTCTTCTGTGAGTGCACCTGTGACATTAACTGGGCTTGAGGAGCTGCACCTTGTGTGTGGGCCCCTGCAGGTGAGGAGCATGCACCCTTGGGGCTCAGGGCCCCAGAGGTGGGAGCCGCAGAGCTGAGTTGTCTCACCAGCCTGCGCAGCCCGTCCCCACTCCAGCAGCTTCAGGGTCCTTGAGCCAGTACCGCTGAGGGAAGGTGCATCTCACAGGGCCACACGGGCTCAAAGCACTTCCACACCTGCACACGCGAGGATCCTGCACCTTGTAGAAGGGTTCCTGGAACCTAGCAGCCACCACCAGCTTCAGCCACTCCAGGCTGACCTGTCTCCAGAGTCCTCAGCCCCTGCTCAGGGTGTTGGGCCTTGGAGGAGTGAACTCTTCCATGCCCTCCTTTTTTTAAATGTTATTTTTGTAGTGGTAGATGGACAGGATGCCTTTATTTTATTTGTTTATTTATTTATAAGTGGTGCTGAGGTTCGAAGCCAGCACCCCACACATGCTAGGCAAGTGCTCTACCCCTGAGCCCATGCCCTTTTTTAACAGCAGGAGATGGTGGCCCTGTGGAGGATGAGACCCAGAGAGATCTGAAGGCAGGCTCTCTCCCTCGTGACTCCCACCCACGGTGCTCCAGCCAGTGCTCCCACCAGCCCAGGGGCATCCCTGAGGGTGGGCATCTGAGGAGGGACGAAACTACCTAGCAGGTCGGCAGGAAGGCCTGTGGGAGCCCCTGGTGAGTGAGTGGCATTTAACCTTCAGGTCACGAGTGAGACTGCTTGGAGGTCAGCTACCCTCAGTGTCCCCAGGCACAGGTAGGACTGTCTATGAGGCTAGGAAATGTGGGAGCTGTGTGGCACCGTGGCCCACCATTGTCCAGACCCTCGGGCACCACTACCGGTTTCTGCTTCCAGCCTGGCCCAGCACTGGGTTCCTGGGCAGGTACTGTCTGGGCTCACCTGCTGGGGCAGGTTGTGGCCCCTCTGGAGAGGGACTATGATGTCAGCATCAGGACATTCCCAGGGGAGGTGAAGGTGGAGCATGACCTGCCCTCTTCCCAGGGTCAATAAATGCCTCCTGAGCGCTTCCATCCTGCTGCAGGGGGAAGGCACCAGCTGGAGATGAGCCCTTCTCCTGCCTGCCCCTGCCTGGCCACTGGGCTCAGACAAGGTGGGGCATCACCTGCCCAATTGCTCCCCCAACCTCCCCCAGCCCCAGGAGGAGGTGGCTCTGTCCTCACAGTAGCTCAGACACAACTGCCAAATGTCCGTTCGCTCAGGGCTGGTGTGATATGCCAGGGTGGGGCTCTGTGTTGGCCTCTGTCCCTCTAGCCACCCACCAGGGCCAACACTGCTTCCTTCCTTGGGGGCACCTTGGGTGCCCACTCTGCTGGGCCTGGGCTCTAAGGACAGAGGACTGTGACAACCTAGTACAGCCAGCATTAGGTGGAGGGAAGGCTGGGCTAGCCCCAGGGTGGGGACAGGACCTTCTAGAGGACCTAGGAGACCTCCTGGAAGAGGGGATGCCTGAATTAACTTGTCTTTCCACTGCGGATTGCTCGCTGCTGGAACGGATGTAGAAATGCAGTGGACTTCTGTGTTGACTGGGATCCCGCTACCTTTGCTGAACTTGTTTGTCCTAATATTTTTCTTGTGTGTGGAATTCTTGAAATTTTGTATATATAAAATAATCTCATCTGGGAATGGTTTCACTTCTTTCTTCCAATCTGGATACTTTATATTTCTTCTATTGCCTGATTACTTTGTCCATGACCTCCAGCAGGACACTGAGCAGACATGGAAGGATGGACATCCTTGCCCTGCTCCTGTCCTTGGGGAAGAGTGTTCAGTCTTTCACCACTAGAAATGATGTGAGCAGGAACTTTTCAAAGATACTCTTTATCATGTTGACAAGTTTTCCTTCTATCCCTGGTTTGTTGAGTGTTGTCCCTATTTTGAAGGATTGTTGGATTCTGTCTAAGGTTTTTTCTGTAGGTGGGTCTGTTTTTTGTCAATGTGGTATATCACATTGATTGGATTTGAATAGTAAACCAACCTTGCATTGCTGGAATAAGTCCCACTTGCCCGTGTTGTCTAATCCTTTCTATATGTTCCTGGATTCCGTCTGCTAGTGTTTTGTTGGGGATGTTTATGTTCATGCCTGTAAGAGATTGGTTGTAGTCTTCACTTGTGGTGTCTTTGTAAGGGGCGAAGAGGGCATGAGTTCCCTCTTCTTTTTTGGAAGAGTCTGTGAGGGATTGGTGGTCTTTGAGCCACCTCTTGAGGGCTGAGATAGTTCAGTTGCAAGTACAGGCAGTGGCAACAGCGGGGACAAGCCTAGAGGTGGTTGTGGGCGGGTTTAGGGGTACTGTGTGTCTGGCTGGCACAGGTGCACACAGGGCAGAGGGCAGGAGGAGAGTTTGTGAGAAAGGCCCAGAGGGGCCAAATCGGGAATGGCTAGGTGTGCATAAGGAAGCCCAAGACTTAGAGAAGTGACTGGAAGGGTCATGTTGGAGGACGTAAGGCAGGCACTGGAGAGACTTTAGAAGAGGAGGTGCTGGGGACTTCCGAGAGCGGTGGAGATGCTGATGGGCAGCCTAGAGAGTTTTGTAGGATTCAAGGGGAGATAAAGGCAAAAGCGCTGGGAACAGGCTTAGAGGTGGCCAGAGCCAGGATGGAAGCTGCAGACTCCAAGGTGCTGGGAAGAGTACCTTTGAGCTGGCCTGAGGTGGAGGCCTTGGAACCAGTGAGGGTTGCCCAACATGCAAAGCTGGGTAGGAATGGGGCCCAAGTTGTTAGCCACCAAAGGGCCAGGGTAGGGCCTTGTGCTGCATTCTGCACAGGTGGCCCATCCTAGCAGCAGCCTGTAAGTGCTAGGAGATGGAGGAGGCAGGCAGCCTAGTAGCCACTGAGGGCCTTCACAGCCTTTGGCCAGTCAAAGGAACTCTTCCGGGAGAGGTGACCCGCATGCCAAGGCCTAAGCAAGTGGGAGTTGCCAGTGAGCAGACCCCCGACTCCTGGGGATCCCTGGGAGACACTGGCAAAGCAAGTCTGCCCTGGGGGACATACTGCCTTTGGGGAAGTACGGCCACTGTCCCAAGGTGCTTGCCATCAAGGAACCAGGCGGGATGGAGACGTAGGCGGGGGCTAGGAGTTGCAGGTTTGGGGGCTTCTGATTCCGGGTTACCCTTATAATTGGCTTCCACTAGCTGCAGTGCCGCAGGTGGGGAAACTGAGGCCGGGAGTGGGCGGCCCGCCTAAGGTGACGTGAGGGGCGGGCGGGTCCCTCACCTGCCCGCGGACCCGCCCCCGTCTGCGAGGGGAGGAGCCGGCGGCCGCCTGGGCCTGGGGCGCGGCGGGCATGGCGGGCGCTGGGTCCCGGCCGCGGAGCTGGGGCCGGCGGGAGGCGGGCGCCCGGGACGAGGCGGCTGCCGGGGTCCCCGGCCCGGGGCCGTGTCGCTGCGCGCAGGGGAGATGGGGGCTGGCCGCCCCCCGGAAGCCGGCGGTGCCCGCCGCGTGGACGCCGTGAGTACTGAGCCCGGACCCGACGTCCACGGCCCCGGACTCTTGGCTTCGAGCCTCGGGACCCCAAGTCCCCAAGCCCGGGCCCCAGACCTCTGGAGCACGACCCGGGACTCCGGGTTCCGGGAGCCCCAGGCACTGCGCGGTCCCCTGGAACAAAGGCGGGCGTGGGCCGGCCGCTGGGTGGGCCGGGGGCTGCGGCTGGGCGTGGGGCCCTCCGTGCGCCGACACTTCCCCCTGGATGGGCGAGAGCACCCGGTGCCCATCTCCCTTCCCGCTGCTGGGCTCTGACTGCGCCGCGGGGCCGGGCAGAGCAGGGGTATGGCCGCGCCTTTGTTCCCAGCCTCAACCCAAGTTGGGGTCCCAGCTGCCCAGTCCTCACTCCCGCCTCCCTGCATGGAGGGGTTGGGAGCCATAGGGGACAGCTGGGTGGCCCCGACCTCCAGGCTCCCACTTTCTCCTTGGGGGGGTGGGCACTCTGTGCAGATGAAGCCGTGGGAGACAGTAGCAGAGGCTATGGGGGCATTCTGTGTCCTTGGGGTGGTGACTTCCTTTGCTTTTTTGATGGAGTGGACAGTGGTTTTCTTATGTGTGTGTTTCGGGTTGGAGCTGTAGTGGCAGGAGTCCCAGCTGATCTTGGCCTCTGGATCTGACCCTGGCTGCTCCACCTTGGGCTCTTAAGATACTGGCCACTATCCAGTTGCACCAGGGTCCCAAGCTAGACCTGCCCAGGGTAGGCACAGACTAAACAGAGCAGGATTGGGGGACTTCAGACATGACTGAGCACTTGGGGTGCCTCACAGGAGAGGAGCCCTCACTGTTGTTCCTGATGGACAGCCAGTGGGATTTCTCCATGTGGGTAGTGGGGAGGTCACTGCAGGCAGAAATGTTCAGCAGCCCAGCTGGATCCAGAGAGTCTGGGGCTGGAGTAGTGGGCAGGGCCTCTGTGACAGTGTGCAGCATGGTCCCTGAGGCTCAGACAGGGAGGGTGAGTGTCCCCCCAGGCGAGGAGGTGGGTGCCAGTGAACTAACCACATGGTTCTCAGCCACTGTGGCAAGGGTGTGCTTTGGGACAATTTAGTCCACTTTTCCCTCATGGAAAAAGTCCAGCAGCTGAGGCCTGGGAATCCCCCAGAAAGCCAACCAGGACACAAGACCAGGCTGTTGGAACTGGGGGCTCTTGGCTGTCTGTTTCACTGATGCTTGGTCTCAGGGCTTCAAGAAAGGGATGGACAGAAGCTGCTGAGGATGGACATCCAGGGGCCATGCTCCTTACCTCTTCCCCACTGAGGGTCAGAGCTGGTGGACAGGGTATGCAGGGTGTACCCCAGCCCCCGTACCTCTTTAATTTCTACTTTCAGGTTGTGACCCCAGTGCCACCTCCTCCAGGAGGCCACTCCTGACTTCCTGTCTGGGCAGGCCCCTTTATGGCTCACCTGGCATTGGGACTTGGGGTCATTATGGCATAAAGCCTGCCTTACCTGGGCTGGGTTCCCTCAGGCCACTCGTCATCGTATGCTAGCCCTCACAGGGTGGTGCACTCACCAGATATGTGCCCAGTGAACCAGTGACAAAGGACACAGTTCTCAGCATCCTGGGATTGTGGCCAGGGACCAGGTGGAGCTGACCAGGTGGACCACCCAACCTTTTCCCCAGGGTCAGTACTGGAAGGCTGGGGCCTTCAGGAAAGGCGTTTCCTCACCCCCACTGCCTTGACCTTCCACGCTGCCTCCTGGAGTGTGGCAGTGTCCCCTGAGTGGCAGCTAAGACATTCCCTGTCCCTACCCCTGGCTGAGCTGTGTCTCTTCCTCTGTGATTCCAGCTTCATGGCGGCTGAGGAAATGCATTGGCCTGTCCCCATGAAGGCCATCGGTGCCCAGAACCTGCTGACTATGCCCGGGGGTGTGGCTAAGGCTGGCTACCTGCACAAGAAGGGCGGCACCCAGCTGCAGCTGCTCAAATGTGAGTCCCTGGGCAGCGGGCACCACAAGGGAGAACTTGCGGCAGAACTGGGCCCTGTTCCTGTTTCTCCACTGCTCTGCTGGGACTTCTGCTACCTTATGTCCTGGGTCCTCGGGGATGTCTCTTCCTTCTGTAATGGTCAGCTCCCCTGGGGGACCTGAAGGCAGCCTCTCCAGTCCCAGAACTTGACAGGGTTCAGGGTGGTGCCTGCAGCTGGTCAAAGAGGACAGTGCACAGTGCTGACCAGCTGGCCATGGGAGCATCCAGAGCGGGGTAGCCTCAGAGTGGCCTGGAGGTCTGACCCCTGGGTGCTGCCCTTTTCCTCTCTGCAAATGTTCAGGGAATCTGTTGGCCCTCACGTGATGGGTCCATGTGCTAGGTCAGAAGCCAGCCGAGTACTGGGACTCTGAAGCTGCCTGACGCTCGGGTGTTGGCCCCTCGGGACAGTGGGCTGCGAGATCCACAGATGTCCAGACATGAAGGCAGAGAGAACCCGGGCCTTGCCTTTCTTTCTGATTCACCATGGGTACTCCGTGCCTGTGCCCCAGCAGTGCCCTCTGCCAAGGACTCCCTGCTCCGGGGCTGCCTAGCTGAGGTGTGCCCCACAGGACAGTCATTTCTGGGTACCAGTCTAACTGGTACCCTCTTTGCATAAGGATCTTCCAGAGAGAAACTGTAACTGACCTTCATCCAGGCCTGGGTTGGTGGAGCTTGGGGCATTGCCCAGCTGGAGTACAGTCCAGCCCAGGGGCTCTCTTACCCCTGCTCTCCTCATACGCCAGCTGGGCTGAGGAGCCTCCTGCAGCCCCACAGCACCCAGCAAGGTGGTTGCGGCCTCCTGGGCCTCTAGCCCTCTGCGGTTACTGCACATAGCCCCTGAATGGCCCAAGGTGCACAGGGAGGGGTGGCCAGGCTTGCCCAGGGGCTGGCCCACATGCCCCGGCCCACATGCCCCTCCATTTGCCCATACTTGGCCCCGTCATAGACCCCTGAGGAGGGGCCACAGCCCAGCCTGGCTTCCTGTCTTCCTCTCAGCAGTTCTCAGCAGCCTGAGGCTGGCCCAAGATGCACAGGCCTCCGGAGGTGCCTGGCATGGCCAGCCTGGCATGCAGGGTGCCTGGGGTGGAGGGTGCCTGGTGTGGAGGTGCCTGATGCGGAGGTGCCTGGGGTGGAGGGTGCCTGGCGCGGAGGTGCCTCGTGGAAGGTGCCTGGCGCGGGCCACTGACAGCCCTGGTGACTGTGCCCTGCCCGCAGGGCCCCTGCGGTTTGTGATCATCCACAGACGCTGCATCTACTACTTCAAGAGCAGCACGTCGGCCTCCCCACAGGGCGCCTTCTCCCTGAGTGGCTACAACCGGTGAGCGCCCACCCTGCCCAGAGTGTCCCCTCCCAGCCCACCTGGCCAACAAGGGCTTGGAGCCAGCTCTCACCCCTGCCCCTGGGGAGGACCTGGCTCTCCCCAGATGGCCTCCAGCAGCCCAGCCCTGCCCAGTGTGCCCAGGCCTCTGCTGGAGCCTAGGAGTGAGCTCCTTACGGAGGCTTCCTGGGGCTTTGGGGTCAGGTGTCAAGGGCCTGGACAGCCTGCTCTGCAGTCCAGTCAGTTGCTGCCCAGTGGCATCTGCTTCCCTCCCTACCCTGCCCCTTCCCCCTCCCAGCTCTTCCCAGGGTACCATCCCCTGTGTCCTAAACACAGGCCCTGTCCAGACTTCCTGGCTCCAGGGTCCTCCCAGGCTGGGGCCAGTTCCTTGTTTCACTTGTGCCATGGGCTAGCTCTATCCAGCAAGTGGCCATGAGTCTGCCCTTCAGGGCTTCCAGGCTGATGGGCAGGGGGACACTGGGCCAGAGCCCTCTGGTAAGTTGTGGCATGCTGGAGCTTGTGGGCCTGTTAGTCCCACCTGCATCCACCTCACAGCCTTGGGCCCACAGAGCAGTGCTTGAGTTCTGGGCCCAAGACTCTGCCACCTGACCCAGCGTCCAGCAGCACTGGTCTGCCTTTCACCACCCCCTTAAGGCCCAATCCCTCCATCCTGTGAGCAACCGTGGGTCACCAGGTCTTAGTGGCAGGACTTGCTTTGGTAGTTGCCTTGGTGGGGCAGCCTTGCCAATCAGCCAGTCTAGCACCAGGCCCCCATCCACCCAGGGCCCCGGGCAGCAGGCAGGCACTGGTGATCAGAGCTTCCCCAGGCAGTCACTTTCTTCCCTCAGACACGTGAGTGCCAGCCAGTTCACAGCTGTGTCCCAGTGTCAGGTACAGCTGTGCCCCAGGGAGTCAGTGCACCCATCGGGCCAGCTGGGTCTGAGAGGCTCTGTCCAGGTCCCCTGGTAGCTTCCCCCAGGTCGACTTTGGGATCACCGTGCACAGCCCACAGCCTGTTTGGGTTAGTGGGCCGCAGAGCAGATACGACATGAGTCACTTCCAGAAATGCATGGGGGGCTGCTGCTGGGCAGCGGGCAGCGGGGGCTGGCCAGAGCCCCATGAGGGTCTTCAGCAGTCAGGCCAAGGGCACGTGGGGCAGAGATGGGAGGAGACGTCCAATTACAATGACACTGGTGGGCTGTGAGGTGGTGTGACCTCATCTCTGAGCCTGCGTTGCTGCTCTCCCAGGAAGCCTTGAAGACTCAGAGGCCCACTGTTGCCCACCTCTGCCATCTGCCCATAGCATCTAGGTCCTCTGCCTGGAGCATGGGCAGGCAGGGACTGTCCAGATCTGCTCCTGTCCTTGGGTTATAATGCCGGGTGCCAGACCCAGACCCACATAGGATGGGCTGCTCCGGCAACCCCTGTGAGTAGAGCAGGTGGTGACCCCTGTGTCCTCAGAGTGATGCGGGCGGCCGAGGAGACCACATCCAACAATGTCTTCCCCTTCAAGATCGTCCACATCAGCAAGAAGCACCGCACGTGGTTCTTCTCTGCCTCCTCTGAGGACGAGCGCAAGGTGATGGGGTCTCCCTGTTTAGGAGGCTCCCTGGTCCCAGGGCCCTGGCCTCCTGTCAGCTCTTGGCAGGAGGCTGACACCATCTTGTCTAGGCCCTGAGAGATGTACTGAGCAGGGGATGCCAGGTGGTGCTGCCCAGGGCCTGGCACCAGGGCCCACCCTAAGAGTGTGCCATTCGGGAAGAGCAGGGGGGCTGAGGGGCAGCTGCCGACCCAAGGAGGGGAGGCCACACCTGAGTCACACAGCCTGGGCTGGACACAGCTGGGGCTGTCTCCGCTGGCCTTGGTGGTCACTGCAGAGTAGCTGGGGCAAATGAGGGAAGAGGGTGAGTGGGGCCCTGTCCTGGCCCTGGCCCCTGACCCTGGCTAACCCACAGAGTTGGATGGCCTTGCTGCGCAGGGAGATTGGCCACTTCCATGAGAAGAAGGAGCTGCCCCTGGACACCAGGTGGGCTACAGGGCCTGGAGGAGGGTGGCAGTACCTGGGGCTCCTGGGTTTGACGTGCATGTCCGTCTCCAGGCTGGGTGGCGTGGCCACAGTGCGCTCCTTGAAGGGCCACGTGGATGTGGAAGTGTGCACCTTGTGTATAAGCGTGTGCGTGTGTGCCTGTCTTTCCCTGTCCTGCTGTCCTCTCCAGCTCCATGTCACCATGTCTGACTGTGTCATCTGTTGGCAGCTCCCCATTTGGGGGTCACAGCATTTCAAGAGTGTAGAACTTGGGGTCCCAGCCCCCTGACACCTACCTTGGCTCTCTCAGAGGGAGAGCAGATGCGTTGTCCAGGGAGGGGTTCAGTCCATCCTGGTCTCAGCACCCTCACCCGTGAGAGGGCCCAGCAGGTAGCAAGGGACTCTCCAGGGGGTCCTAGACCTGTCCTTGCTTTCGTTGTCAGGAGCAGGTGGATACATGGGCCACTGAACACTGGGCCTAGCCCTCAGCTCTCCAGCCAGTCAGGGTGGCAGGCACCACAGAGGCAGGGAGAGCGGCACTGGTCCCCAGCCCCTTCTGTCCTTGCAGTTGTGTGTCTATACGCTTGCCTGTGCATATGCTGCCTGGGGTTACCTGTGTGGCCTGAGCGTGTGGTCACAGGATTGTCCCTGCCTCTCCATGTCTGTCTGTGCACAGGTGGTCTGCATGCATGTGCAAGTCTGTGTCTGTCACAGTGTCCCTGAGTGCAGGTGTCCCTGTGAGTGAGTGCCAAGGACCCCAGGCTCGGTGCTGACCACCTGCCCCTGCCGCCTGCCCTGTGTTTCAGTGACTCCAGTTCAGACACAGATAGCTTCTATGGTGCGGTGGAGCGGCCCGTGGACATCAGCCTTTCTCCATACCCGACCGACAATGAAGGTGAGGGCTGGGCCACACCCGCCCCTCCAGCTCTCCACACCTTCCTGCTGATGGCCACAGGGACCAGGGCCCCTGTTGGGAGGCCCCTCCTGCGGTGCCTGTGCCCTGTCCTACAGTGTAACAGTGGCCTGGGTTCAAATTCTGATGCCTTATCCTAACGCTCCCGCCTCCTTGGTGCTCAGCTCCTGTGACAGGGGCATTGTGCTGCGGCACAGTGGGCACTGCCACCCCGTCTTGTGTGGGCTGGGCCTGGGTCTCACCCTCCATCTGCCACAAACAGACTATGAGCATGAGGATGAGGAGGATTCATACCTGGAGCCCGACTCCCCAGAGCCTGTGAAGCCCGAGGGTAGGTGCAGGGGCCTGGGGGTCCCGTGGGTAGGGAGGGGGCTGGGGGTCCCGTGGGTAGGGAGGGGGGCTGGGGGTCCCGTGGGTAGGGAGGGGGCTGGGGGTCCCGTGGGTAGGGAGGGGGGCTGGGGGTCCCGTGGGTAGGGAGTGGGGCTGGGGGTCCCGTGGGTAGGGAGTGGGGCTGGGGGTCCCGTGGGTAGGGAGTGGGGCTGGGGGTCCCGTGGGTAGGGAGGGGGCTGGGGGTCCCGTGGGTAGGGAGGGGGCTGAGGATCCCGTGGGTAGGGAGGGGGCTGAGGGTCCCGTGGGTAGGGAGGGGGCTGGGGATCCCGTGGGTAGGGAGGGGGGCTGGGGGTCCCGTGGGTAGGGAGGGGGCTGGGGATCTGGTGAGTAAGGCCAGGGGCTGGGGATCCTGTGGGTAGGGAGGGGGGCTGGGGATCTGGTGGGTAGGCCATGCTGTCTCCAGCAGCCCGCGCCCACCCCACCCCACTCCTGGGGAGGCGGGCAGACAGTCGTGTGAGGGTAGTGGAAGTGCAGGGCTGGGTGGGGGCGATGCCTCTGTCCTGCCCTCTGTCCCTCATGCTCAGTCCTTGACCCCCCCTGGGTCCCCTCTCCAACCTCTCTAGAACTTTCTTATCCATCACTTTGTCTTGGGATGACATCCCCTCCCTTGACCTCTAGTGAGTGGCCTTTGTGACTCTGGGTCCCCTCTATTGTGGGTGCCAGTGTCCTCCTCACTCCTCTGGGGCCAGCTCCACAGTCCTTCAGCCCCTGGCCTGAGGCCATCTGCCTTGGTCACCTCCCACTCACACCTCAGCTCAGCTGCCCAGGTCTAGAGAGAGATTCTCCCTCTGTCCCATCTTGCGCTGCAGATGAGCGCATGGGAGCCACCCGCAGACCTACTGTGTACTCCTGTTCCACCCTCCCTTCCAGCCTCTGGACCCCACACACTGACCTCTCCTCCCTCCCCTTCCCAGACCAGCACTCCACACTGCCAGGAGTGCCCGGCTGTGCCAGCACCTACTCCACACCCTCCTTTGCCTGATGTGCCCAGAGCCCCACCAGCTCCTCAGCCCCTGTGCCCATCTGGAGGGACACCACCCCAGGGCTCAGGCCTCCTTCCCCTGAGGCAGGACTTGACCCATGATAGTCCCTGCAGCGATGAGCCACAGCCCTGGACTTCCCATAGCAGGACTTGACCCCCCATAGTCCCCACAGCCATGAGCCACAGCCCTGGACTTCCCATAGCAGGACTTGACCCCCCATAGTCCCCGCAGCCATGAGCCACAGCCCTGGACTTCCCATAGCAGGACTTGACCCCCCACAGTCCCCACAGCCATGAGCCACAGCCCTGGACTTCCCATAGCAGGACTTGACCCCCCACAGTCCCCGCAGCCATGAGCCACAGCCCTGGACTTCCCATAGCAGGACTTGACCCCCCATAGTCCCCGCAGCCATGAGCCACAGCCCTGGACTTCCCATAGCAGGACTTGACCCCCCATAGTCCCCGCAGCCATGAGCCACAGCCCTGGACTTCCCATAGCAGGACTTGACCCCCCACAGTCCCCGCAACCATGAGCCACAGCCCTGGACTTCCCATAGCAGGACTTGACCCCCCACAATCCCCGCACTGTGACTCTGAGTCCCCTCTACTGTGGGTACCAGCCCTGGACTTCCCATAGAGTTCTCTCAGACCTCGTCTTCCCAGTGCCCGCTCCTGCTCGCCTCTGCTCTTGGGAACCCACCCCTCTCTCAGCCTGACTTCCTGGGTGTCCTTGCTCTTCTCTCACTCCCGCCTCTGGAACCCTCGGCTCCTCCTGTGGCATCTAGGTGTCAGGAAGCTTGTGGGGCTGCTGCTGGGGGAGGGCCAGGGAGGGCCAGGTGGTGGTGGTGAGCTGGGCCCAGGGGAAGGCTGGACAGGGCCCTGGGCACTGGGCTGCACAGCAGGCCGCCTAGGGTGGGTGTGCTCTTGCTCAAGCCGCTCAGCCCCAGTGCCCCACCCCAGCAGGTGGTGGCATGGTCCAGCTTCTGGGGGTGGCGCTCACTTGCTTCTCTTTGCTCTGTAGATGCCCTGACTCACCCGCCGGCCTACCCACCACCTCCAGTGCCCACGCACAGGAAGCCAGCCTTCTCTGACTTGCCCCGTGCCCATTCCTTCACCTCCAAGAGCCCAAGTCCCCTGCTGCCACCCCCGCCCCCTAAGCGTGGCCTCTCAGATGCTAGTCCAGCTCCTGAAGACACTAAGAGGGACCCACTGGGCCTGAGGCGGGCTGAACCTGGCCTCAAGGCGCCTGCCACTTCCCGAAGGATGAGTGACCCTCCACTGTGCAGCGCGCCTGCTGGGCCTGGCCTCCGGAAACCGGAGCCCTGGACCCCTGGCCATGGGGCTAGCCCTGCCTCCAGCTCTGCCACCACGGCCATTGCCACCTCCAGGAACTGTGATAAGCTCAAGTCCTTCCACCTGTCTCCCCGGGGGCCACCCGCAGCGGAGCCTCCACCTGTGCCTGCCAACAAGCCCAAGTTTCTCAAGATCGTGGAGGAGGCCCCCCCCAGGGAGACAGCCAGACCTGGACTCCTTGTGCCCACTGTGGCTCCCAGGCCTCCTGTGCTGAAGCTGTCTATGCCTGAGCCCACAGCTCGGCCCACGGTGCTGCCCAGGCCAGAGAAACCGCTGCTCCCCCACCTCCAGTGAGTCTGGCTGCAGTGGCGCCCTGCTCCGAGCTGCTGGGACCCCTCCCCAATCCAGCCTGGTCTCTGGCCAGTGCCCTACACCCCCCAACTGCAGTCAGCCCTGGTGGGTGGCAGGTGCCAGAATAGGAAGGCCTGTGTAGGCAGAGCGGCCTCCCTTCTGGCTGGCCCTGGCTGCCCTTGTGAAACACATGGCCTAGTCAGGGGGCCTGGAGCAGCAGCTCCAGGGTCAGTGGTCAGTATGGCTTTGGGGATGCAGGTTCCATGGAGCTGCTGCCATGCAGTCAGCTGAGTGATGGGGAAGGTGGCTCTGAGCCACCAGGCCAGCATGCTCCACAGCCCCGTCCTGGACCTGGGCCCCGCCCTGTTTGGTTCTGGGCGTCTCCTGGCTCCAGAGCCAGCAGCACTGCCTTTGTGTCCTTCCCAACTGGGAAATGCCTGGAATGTGGAGCTGTCCTGAGTCAGCCTGGAGGCCTGCTGGCATGCCTTCTACCTGTCGCTGGATAGTGCTAGGGCCTACAGTGTCCCCCATTTGGTCACCAATGGCCCCTGGTCAAAGGTGTCTGGGACCCAAGGTGAGCTTTGTACCTCACTTGGTGGGTGAAGGCCCTGGGATGCCCTTACTGGCTCACCCTGAATGCCCTTGACCACCAACCCAGGGTTGTGTTGGCATCTCTGAGATCCATGCTGCTGGTGGGAAAGTTTCTGGGAGACCCCTCGCCACACTTGCAATTCTCTCTCATGATTGGCCACAAAGGAACAGATAGTCAGCTCTCAGTCATTGTGCCCAGACCTCAGTCTGGCAAGGGCTATGGGTTACTGTCCAGGACCTTGCCCATAGCCAGCAACCTGACCTGGCATGTCCTCGTGGTCTTCTGGCCATTTGGGGCCTCCTTGGTTTCCCTAAAACCCTGGAGGTTTGGCTGAGGACCACCTGGCTACCTGTGGGGTGTGCAGGGCTCTTAATGCCTGTCCACATCTGTCCACTTCCCTGTGGCTCTGAGAAGAGTGTGACTTGACCAAGGTCACAGAGCCAGCAGCAGAGCTGGGCCTCAGTGATGACCCGTCCACTCGTCCACTTGTCCACTGGAAACATCTGTGTTTGAGTGCCCAGGATCCTGTCCCCGTAAGGACCCACTGGCTCTGACCTTCTCCTGGGGCTTCCAGGCCTCAGGCAATGCTTGCTACCCCAGGCAGTGAGGACTGGCCTCTTGAACCGGGTCCTGTACCTTATGGCCATGGAGGCAGGGACACTGTGGATTCTAATTTTGCTGTCTGCCCTCCTGTGGGGGCTGCATGAGCAGTGGACCAGGGGCAGCCAGTTGGGTGGGAGGGTGATGTGGTCTGCCTTCCTGTTCTGCCCCATCCCAGGCGATCACCCCCTGATGGGCAGAGTTTTAGGAGCTTCTCCTTTGAAAAGCCAAAGCGACCCTTGCAGGTGGACACTGGCGGGGAGGACTCAGATGAGGACTACGAGAAGGTAAGACTGAGTGGATAGAGGGCAGGGAGCTGCAGGCTGGGCGCCCCTCAGCCTCCTGAGCAGAGCCCCCAGGACTCTGGAGCTGAGGGGACAGGACCCTGCAGAGCCCTAGGTGGGAACCATTTGGGGGAGAGGTAGTGTGGGTCTCCCTGTCCTCTGCACACAGCCCTGTTGACCTCTCCAGGTGCCACTGCCCAGTTCGGTCTTTGTCAACACCACAGAATCCTGCGAAGTAGAAAGGTCAGTGTGAAGCCCCTCTTGTACTTGTATGAAGGTAGGTCCCCTGCTTCTCGGTCCACTCTTTGGACAGTCACTTGACCAAGTGCATGGTGCCAGGTGCAGCAGAAAACCTGAGGGACTCTTAGCTCTGTCCCTCCCACTGGCTGTACTGGCCTCTGGGCATCCGCTGCTCTCAGGACTCAGGACAGAGGCCCACGGTGGTCAGAGGGCAGAAAGCCGAGCTGTGGGGGTGCGGCTGGAGGGGCCCCACCAACATGCTGTCCTATTTTAGGCTGTTCAAAGCCACGAACCCCCGGGGAGAGCCCCAGGACGGACTGTACTGCATCCGGAACTCCTCCACCAAGTCGGGGAAGGTGGGTCGCCCCATAGGGACTCGGGCACTGTGCACCCAGCTGATGGGGGCCCAGGTGTCTACAGTTCATAGGTCACCTCCCCATGCAGCCGCTTTCTGAATTCTGTAGGGTCCCAGCAGCACCCTCCATCTATTCTCTGGAACTAGATGCCCTCTAAAGATCAGAGGCCGTGATGTCTCCTTCTAGCAGGGCTGTGGAGGGAAGGGGAGGGCTGGGCTGCCAGGACTCCAGGGATGGGCCGGGGTTTGTATACCCAGAGTGGGGGGGAAGCCACTGGGTGGCAGGAGTGGCAGGGGTCCTCACTCCCTGTGCCTGTCAAGGGTGTGGTGCTCCACATCACTGAGCTGCACTAGCCCCATGTGTCAGAGAGAGGTGGGTCCCGGTGGACTGGGTACCCCTGATGCCCAGTTCTCACCAGGGGCTGAGAGCAGGAGGAGCCCCTGCTCAGGTGACCGCAGCTGGGCAGGGTATCTGCAGCCCCTCCCACCTCCCTCCAAGGGCTTCAGCACCCAGGCCTGGTGGTCTCGCCCACCTGCTCTGGCTCCCGAGATGGGTCCTGCACCCTCTGGTGAGACGTCTGCTTGACACTGCCCTCCCTGTAGGTTCTGGTTGTGTGGGACGAATCCTCTAACAAAGTGAGGAACTACCGCATCTTTGAGAAGGTGAGGGGCTCTGAGGGTAGGTTGGGGACCGTGGCCCCAGGGCTCGGCTGGCGTCAGGCAGTGGGTGCACTGAGACTGGCACTGCAGGGAATCAGCCCTCCCTCCCCACTGCACAGCCTCCCTTCTCTCCTTGCCCAGCTTTGTCCGCAGGGACCCTGGAAGGGCTGGTTTATTCACAGATCTTTCCTGCAGTGCCTGGGTGCAGGCTCTGTTTGGGTCACTGGGGACGGGAGAGTGCGGCTTGAGCTTGGGGAGCACAAGCGTGATGGGGCAGCAGGAGCAGGCCCGACTGTCCTTACTGCTGACTGCCTCATTTTACATCCGGGGCTTGGGGCAGAGGAGACAGGCTGAGCGTGGGGGACTGGGCCCCCCTAACCCTGCTGCCTTCCGCCCGCAGGACTCTAAGTTCTATCTGGAGGGCGAGGTCCTGTTCGTGAGTGTGGGCAGCATGGTGGAGCATTACCACACCCACGTGCTGCCCAGCCACCAGAGCCTGCTGCTGCGGCACCCATATGGCTACACCAGGCCCAGGTGACACCTGCCCCGCACGGCTGCTGGGCAGAAGCAGCCAGAGGGCCACGACCCTGTACCACACAGAGGGAGCCTCACCTGCATGGGAAGAGGAGCTGGAGTGAGGCTGTGCTTGATGCGAGGCTCAGACGCCCGGTGAAATTTGGCCAGGCTCCACCCAGCGGTTCTGGGCTGGATCAGGACCCAGCTCCAGAGGACTCTGTGTCTCTCCAGGCTGACACACCCCGCTTCCTCCTTCCCAGGAACCCAGGCTCCAGGACCACGCCCTGCCTGGGCTTCTAGGACTAGAAGTCTGGTCCCACTGCACACCACCCTGCAGTGGGCTGGGAGCCAAGCAAGGCTGGGGCAGTTGGGTGGGACTGGGGCTGGCCCTAGACTCTCCTGGGAAGAGTAAGACGCAGGCTCTGGGAGGGAACCTTGCCTCCCAATAAATCAGAAATGATCTTTGCCTCGGTGACCAGGGCTTGATTGGGAAGGAGTGGGGTAGCTGCTTACTGCACACCCACCGACATCCATGTGGGGAGTGCTAAGAGGTGGTCTCCCTGTCTGCTAAAACATAGGTCACTGAGTGACTTGCCAGATTGCACAGGGTCACAGGTCAGGACTCAGCTGGGGCAGTCTTGGCTTGGAGCCGCCACTGTTTCCATGGGTCACACCCAGGACAATGGGGCTCCAGAGCTAAAGGGCCCCCATATATATAGTTGGCTCATTCTCTGCATTGACAGATGGCTATGAGTGCCTCCTGGGCGCCTGCCTCAGTGCTGGAGCCGGGTGCACTGTGAGCAGGCCCCAGGCTCAGGGTGGCCACGCTCACAGCCCAGCAAGGGGACAGCTGGATGTGAGGTGCAATGCAGTATCCAGGGCAGTGGGATATGCAGTGGCTATGAGCTTGGAACCCCATAGGTGCTCCAGGAAGACTTGGAGGAAGTGATGGCCACTATGGGGCAGGAAGAGTTGCCTCTGAGTAGGCCAAAGAGAGGTGGGGACAGTGGCATCCAGATGCCCAAGTCCTCTGAGCAACACCCCACTCAGGTGCAGCCTTCATCAGTACCCTGTTTCTTCAGGCCCTGCTCCCGGGCACAGCCTTTCCAGGATGGCTTTTTGTGAAAACCAACACAGTTGGGAGTCGAGGTTGGCAGGGCCCCAGGTCATCTGGTGCCCACTTGCTTCCCCTCACATTGGGTCATAAGGTTGAGAGGTAAAACCCAAGTCGAGGACTATACTGTGCCCCAGCCAGTGACTGCCCAGAGTTGGCTCTTTGTTTGGGTCCCCAACCCCTGCTATATTCTGGGGGACGTGGTCACCTGTCTCTGAGGCAAACTACATTGGAGGTGCTGAGCTGAATACTTGACATAATTGGCTTGGAGAAGCAGTTTCTGTTGTCCCCTTTGGCAGCTGAGAGAACCAAAGTCAGGCCCAAGGTCAAGGCCCAGCCATGGGCACTCACTGTGGTGGTCCTGTCTGCCTCACTGCTCAGGCCAAGGCCCGCCTGGCTCCCCAACACCCCTCGTGCCTCCCGCAGTCACTGTGGGGTGTCCTCAGCTCTGTCTCCCACAGCTGGAGGGTGCCCTCTGCCACCCAGGGGACCAGGCTCTGGTGAAACACTCCTGCTGCTGCTTTGCCCTGTGGTCCCAGGCTGTGAGGACAGCCTCAGGAGGCCCAGGCCCTGCCCTCGGGCAGCCCCATTTCCCCACTCTGCTGACAGACATGGGGGCTGGGAGAGAGTGACTGTCTTGCCCACCATCGGGATGTGTGCTAGGACTTGGGAAAGGGGCCTGCACCCTTTTGGAAGTTTCCCCAAGCCAAGGATTAAGCCGGTTTTGTTTCCCAATATTGATCTGTGGGGTGTGGGGAGCCCTCTATGCCTTCTGTGTTTTAACTGAGATTTTTATTGTTAAAAGAGATTCTTTTTTATTTTACTGTTGTTATTTACAATGCTAGGATTGAACCCAGGGCCTCACATGCTAGGCAAATGCTTTCCCGCTACACCCGGCCCTAGAGACATTTTCAAAATCAGAAGAGACCTCTCACAGATCTGAGTTGCTCCCAGTTCCCACCCAACTCCCAACTAATGGTGTGGGGAGCGCCCCCTGCTGGTAGGGGCTCAGACTACAGCTCCAAAGGTTCTGCGTTCTAGGCTGGGTGGGGTAGCTCTAGGGGGCAAGGGAGGACAGGACAGTAAACGAGGCACGGAGCCTCAGTGCTCATTGAGGCAGACAGTCAGCCTGAGGCCCAGAAGGAATGAGCCTTTTGAGAGTGACTGAAGCCCTGGAGACATCAAGGTCACACAGGGATCATGGGCAGAACTGAGACTTGAACCAAATCCATGTGTCTCTAGAGGTGGGAGATGGGGAGGGCCTCAGCCTGTCTCTGGCTGTGACCATCTGCACGTCCTAATCCCTGCACCAGGTGGCAGGGAGGAGGCAGGCACCCCTGGAAGTGTCTGAGATCCCTCTTCAGACTCCTGTTAGCTGGAGGGAGATTCTAGAGGCACTGTCTACCCTCTTTTCAGACTCTCAGTGAGCTCTGCAGGAAACTACAGGCCCTGGAGGCTGGCCAACAGCTGCCCTTGCATTGATCTCTGGTTTTATCCCTGGCCACGCCCTGACCTGTTCCAAGCTGAGGCTACACCTTTCCTCCTTTATTTCCTGTGGAATAAAATATACAGAAAATTATACAGAAGTGTACAGCCAACACATAGATCTGTGCAACTTCCAGGGAACAGCCCCCAATGCCAGCGCCCCCGCCCCTTGCCCCCATGCCCTCTCTATCCCAACACCTGCCCTTGCTTAGGGAAGTCCGCCTTCTTGTTTTTCTAAAAAGCATTCACCACAGATTATGCGCCCACCCAGCCCCCTCCTGCCTTCTTATTATACAGAATGGAGTGTAGGTGAGCTTTGGCCTTCGGCTCCGGCCATCCTGATCTGTAAGGTTCATTCATGTCACTGCGATTGTTCAGGCCACTGCAGCACACCTGTGGCTCACAGGTCCCTCTTAGTGTAGATGGATGGACATTGGGTTGTTTCAAGTTTGGGGTAATTACAAATGCTGCAACAGTCTTACCTACGTCCTGTGCAAAGGAGTTGGAATTTCTCCAGGATATGAAGATCTTTCACTGTTGTTTCAGGATACTGTTCTAATTCACCAACTGGAAAATAATCTCCTTGGCTTCACATCCCTGCCAACACTTGATACTGCCAGACTTTTCATTTTCACCAGTCTGGTATGTATATAACTTTGGCTCTTATTTGCACTTAGCTATCTACTAATGAGATTGAGAACATTATCATGTATTTTTTAGCCATTTTAATCTTGTCCATGAAGTGTCTATTCAAGGCTTTTGCCCATTATTTATATGCTTTATATGTTTGTCGTTTTTTTAAACTAATCTATAGGTATTTTTTTTTAAATTTAATTGCTGATAGACCTTTATTTTATTTATTTATGGTGCTGAGAATCAAACCCAGTGTTTTATACATGCTGGGTTAGTGCTCTGCCACCAAGCCCCCGCGCAGCCCAGCCCAGGCTCAGCCACCCAGGCTGGGCCCAGAACTCTAACCCTAACCCTAACCCTAACCTCAGCCACCGAGCCCCTCCCCCGGCATTCTTCACATAGTCTTCATGTAGTGATGTGCTGCAAATATTTTCCCCAAGCCATTGGCTTATTTTGACTGATTATGTTTTTTTTTTTCCTTTTTGGTACTGGAGATTGAACTTAGAAGTGCTTTACCACTGAGTCACATCCCCAGCCCTTTTTGAGACAGGGTCTTCTTAAGTTGCTTAGTCCTCATTGAGTTGCTGAGGCTGATTCTGAACTTGGAATCCTCCTGCCTCAGCCTCCTGAGTCTCTGGGATTACAGGCATGTGCTATCACATTTGGCCCAGACCCTATAAATTTTAAAACTAACTTGTCCATTCCAATAGCAACAACCCATTGGCTTTTTTTTTTTTTTTTGGTAGTACTGGGGATTGAAACTGGGGATGTTTCATCACTGAGCCATACCCTAGTCCTTTTTAATAATTTGAGACAGGTTCTTATAAAGTAGCTGAGGGTTTTGCTAAATTGCCGAGCCTGGCCTCGAATTTGCAGTCCTCCTGCCTTAGCCTCCCAAATTGTTGAGATTATAAGCATATATTTTGACACCCAGCCAAATTTTGATTGGAAATAATAATGTATTCCATTATAGCTATGAATCAGCTTCAGGAAAATTGACAACTTTATAATCTTGAGTCTTCAGATACATGAATGTGATCTATCTTCATTTGTGTCTTCTTTAAGGTTTGTCAATAGGATTTCGTAATTTTGTTAGTTTAATATTGCTTATATTTTTTTACTAAGTATGCTTTGATGGTACTTTATATTTCCTTTAGTCTATTGTAAAATGTGTATTTTCTTAATTTACCTATTTTTTGCTAATAGCATATTAGATGTATCTTATCTTTTTACTGGAGTATTTTGTTTGCATTTAATGTAATTAAACTTATTAGTTTATTTTATTTGCATTGCTGGGATCAAATCCAGGGCCTTGTGCATGCTAGGCAAACACTCTGCCACTGAGCTACATCTCCAGCTCTTATTATTTTTTTGAGGGGTTACTGGGGATTGAATTCAGGGGCATTTGACCACTGAGCCACATACCCAGTCCTATTTTGTATTTTATTTAGAGACAGGGTCTCACTGAGTTGCTTTGCACCTCACCATTGCTGAGGCTGGCTTTGAACTCATGATCCTCCTGTCTTAGCCCCCCAAGCTGTGGGGATTATAGGTATGTGCCACTGCACCCAGCTTTTTTTTTTAATATTTGTTTTTTAGTTGTAGTTGGACACAATACTTCATTTTATTTTTTTATTTATATGTGGTGCTAAGGATCGAACCCAGGGCCTTGCACATGCTAGGCGAGTGCTCTACCGCTGACCCACAACCAGCTTATGTTTTTATTTTCCTTTTTTTTTTTTTTGAGATGGGGTGTCTCTGTTACCCAGGCTGGTCTTGAACTCCTGGGCTCAAGTAGTCCTCCTGCCTCTACTCCTGAACAGTAGGAATACAGGGGCACACCACTACACCTGCTTCTTTTTCTATCCTTTTTTTCATTCTTTTAGATTGAACAACTTTCGAAAAATCATTTCACTTCTCTTTCTACTAGTTCAAAAGTCACATACACACTATTCTTATTAGTGTGTGGAGTTAAAACCATTAAATCTCGGGCTGGGGCTGTAGCTCAGTGGTAGAGCACTTACCTTGCACGTGTGAGGCACTGGGTTCGATCCTCAGCACCTCATAAAAATGAATAAATAAAATAAAGTTATTTGTCCATGTTAAAAATAAAAAAACAAAAACAAAAACAAAAAAACCATTAAATCTCCTCCACAGCACAAGTCCTTGGGTGACTTTGCCTTCACTGACCTCCTTCATGGTTTCATACCTATTGTACATCATTTGTGGATTTTAACCCTACGTAGGCAGTATTCTTTTTGATTTTTTTTGTAGCTGGAAAGAGAAGGTAAATTTTAATAGCACTGAAATGGTGAGATCTACACAAGATAAAAAGAATCACTTGCCATTTCAAAGTACATGGTTCTGTGGATTTAAATATATCCACACTGTGCAACCATCACCACCATCAATCTCCAGAAATTTTACCTTCCCACACTGAAATTCTGTCCCCATTAAACACCAACTCCCCACTCCCCTGCCCAGCCCTGGGCATCCACCATTCTACCTTCTCTGTCTTTAAGTACTTGTACTTTATATTCATACAGGTGGAATCAAACCTTTATCCTTTTGTGAGTGGATTGCTTCACTTAGCAAAATGTCTCAAGGTTCATCTGTGTTATTCCATGTATGAGAACTTCCTCATTTTAAAAGGCTGAATAGCATTCCATTGTCTTTCCATTCATCATTCAGTGGACACATGAGTTGCTTCCATTCTTGGGCTATTGTGAACAATGCTGCTGTGAACACGTATGTTACAAATCTGTTCAAATTCTTGTTTTCCTTTTGCAGTACTAGGGACTGAACCCAAGGGCACTTTTCCAGAGCTGCAGCAGCAGAGGATGGAGGCAGGCTGATACTAAATGGCTGTGCCATTCTGTTTGCTTGGTTGTTAGAGCTTAGATGTGCTGATGGACATTAATACAAAGACCTGCATCCTGGTGCCAACTCCCATCCATGTGCCCCTTCCTTAGAAGTCTGCATCCTCTAACTTCCAGATCACCACTTCTAGGATCCTGACCAACAAACTAAGCCTCATATCTCTCCACACAAGGGAATGGCTGGGATCTCCCCCGGAGCTTTGCTAACTGGGGTCAGTCTCCTAACTACTGTCTTTCACTGCAGCTGCTCAATGGGTTTCAGCTCACCAGTATACTGAGCCCACTTTCCTTTGCTTCTTTCTTGTCAGTGTACCATGCCATTTGTATGAGCTGAGTGACACTGGACTGCGGTGGGTGACAAGAGGTCTAGACTACCTATTTCTGTACCTGCTTGAATCCGGTCTGGATCCAAAACTGTTTATGACTTGGTGGTCAAACTCAGCTTATGACAGATGGTTCTTGCCTCAGAGTTAGTTTTGGTGTTCCATAGAAAATTCCATTTCTATTGGAACACAGCAGAATTCTAGAAGTTACTTTTTAAAGCTTCTTAACCTGTGGGTTTGTATCTTTAAATATTAATTCTTCCTTCCAGCTGCCATCACCATTTTCAGGGAATATGAGGATGAAGTGGTCCTAAAGATTCTGCAGTTCAATCTTTCCCAGATTCTTTTTGGTTTAATTTAGTTCTTCTCCTTGCCTTCAAGTTCAGGAATCTTTTGTGTCTAACCTATTAATCCCATCCATTGTATTTTTCACCTTTACATGTTTTTTGTTAAATGTCTCCACTCTCTAGTTTTTTTTTTTTTTTTAAAGAGAGAGTGAGAGAGAGAGAATTTTAATATTTATTTTTTAGTTCTTGGCGGACACAACATCTTTGTTGGTATGTGGTGCTGAGGATCGAACCCGGGCCGCACGCATGCGCGCTACCGTTTGAGCCACATCCCCAGCCCCACCCACTCTCTAGTTGACATACTTTCCAGTCTTCTGCCCCACCAGCTTTCCTTCAGCATCTCCTTTTTGTTGTTGCGGGGCTGGGGATGGAATCCAGGGCTTCACGGACGCCTGTCAAGCACTCTGCCACTGAGCCACATCCCAAACCCCTTCAGCGGGACCACTGCACTGGATGCTGAGGATTCGGAAGTGAAGAGACAGAACTGGGGTCCAGCCATCTGAGGACAGGCAGTAGGCAGAAGCAGGTGCCTAGAGTAGGGGCTGCTGGAGCTAATCCACGGCAGTTTCCCTGGCCCAGAGGCTCCGACGGGAGCAGAGGCCTGCGCTGGCTTTCTTTGGCTGTGCAGGGAACAAGAGCCCTGCCCAGCGGGGACTCGGACGAGACAGTAGGAGTGGCAGTGTGCGGAAGGTGCCGTTCTGGTCACAGCGGCTGGACGGCCTGCCAATGGCCGCTGCAGGCTCATTTCCCGGTTCCGCGGAGGTGCCTGGCGCTTGGCATCCGCAACCAGCAGGCTTTCCAGTCGGCGCGACCTTATCGGGGCCCGCAGGCCACGCTGTCCCGACCCCACCCTGACTGCCAGCCAGGCCCCAAGCCTGCCTGGGGCCCGCCCGCCCGCGCTGCCGGGTACTGGGGCCCGCCTGCGCGTTGCGTAGCGGGGCCGCAGCAAGCCCCAGAAGCAGCCGCACAGTTGCCAGCGGCGGCGCCCCACGTTTCCGGGAAGCAGCCCCGAGGGGCCAGACCCCGCCCTCCCTACAGTCCGCGCGACCGGGCCTGCGCAGCTGGGCCGCAACCGCGAGGCCCCGCCTTCCCCAGGTGCCGCCCCCCGCGTCTCGCCAATAGGAGGGTGCGATGCTGGATGGTGGCGGCGCAGGCCGGGCCAATGGAGAGGCGCGTCATTGAGATGCGGCGCCGCAGGCCGCACCCAATTCGGGCGGCGGGGGCGAGCGAGGGCGGCGGGGCCGGGTGGGCCGCAGCCGCCAGGGTGCGCGCGGCGGGCGGGGGTAGAGCCGGAGCCCCAGCCCCAGCGGAGCCCGCAGGCGGAGGTCGCACTCGCGCTGAGAGGCTGCTCGTTGCTCTCGATTCTCTGTGGAGGTGAGGCGGGTGGACGGGCGCAGGCCTCCGCAGCAGCTGACCCGTCGCTGCGGGCTTCTCGGTGCGGCAGCGCGGGCCACGGGCCTCGGGCACGGTGGGGCGGGTCCCGCCGACGTCTGGCGGCTGCGGGCCTGGCGGACGGAGGCCGCGGGGAGCGGGAAGCGGGTCGCCGGCGGCCGCGGCGGGGACGGCCTTCTGGTGGTCTTCCTGCGCTCTCCCGCCTTAGCCTTCCCTGCGTTTTGGGAAGAGCCAGAGGACCTCTCCCTGTCGTTATTTTCATTTTTGTTCTTGTCACTCGTAGCCGAAGGTGTCTGGTAGGTGATTTGAGTAGTTTATGCAGACGCACCTTGGGATGAATGTTTTGGTTCGCCCGAAACTGCTGTTGGCTTGACCGTGCGATTTCTTGCCTAAAATGACCTAAAGCAATTGCCATCTCCCAAAGGCCTTTGAACAGCTGCTGATAGCTGTGTGCGTTGCAGGTGAGTTTTGTCGAGAGATTTTTGTGTGTCGAAAACTGATTGCCGTCTTCGTGGGGATGGGAAATCGAATGTTGAAAGATCCAGTTCGTCTCCTTTGCAAAACACGTGTGAAAAGGAGCCTTCAGCGCGCCCCGGAGAGGGGAGGCCATTTCAGGCCGAGGGTGGACTTCAGTACGGGGTGGGCTTATAGCAGTGCAGCCTTCAATCTCTGGAGAAAGCCAGTGGTGTAGAGTATCTTTAGATACAAATTTTGGATAATTCTCTTTAGTTCTTTCTGGGAAACTAGAATAATATAGTTATTTTTTAAGGAAATGAATGGTTTTGTCAGTCAGAATTGCTTCTCAGAGTTTTGGTGTGTTTACCCCGGCATCATCCGGTAGTTTACTACTTTGTATTGTGTAGCTTCTAGAGTTTCAGAGACTCAGAGTCTGTGAATGACCTGAATCTAAATCCAAATTCTACTCAGTCTCCAAACTGCGATAGTTTCTTTAAAAAAAGTGTGGGCGTGCAGCTTTTGCCTTGCCCCTGAGAGGCAACCCTGTACCACCCAGCTACATCCCCGGCCTCTGCTGCTTATATTATACAGGCTGATACTTTCTTGCTTTAACTTTTGTGATGTAATCTGATTCTGATAAGGTTTTGTTTAATGTTTAATTTGTTTTGATTCTACCATAAAAGATGCTTTTTTCTTTAATTTTTATTTTTTTTGCAGTAGTACACGGACAGAATGCCCTGTTTGTTTGTTTGTTTATTCATTTATTTATTTATAGGTGGTGCTTAGGATTGAACCCAGTGCCTCACACTTGCTAGGCCAGCGCTCCACCTCTGAGCCACAGCCCCAATCCCCAAAGCTGTTTTTTTAATGCTATTGTTTTTAGTTCTTGTATGTAGTCGTTATAGTGATCAGGAAAGTAAATATTAAAATACTTCAAAAGATACCGTTATTTTTATTATATAAAACTCTGAGTTTGATTGCCTTTCTTCCTCCTTTCCATGTTGAACTCTTCACACACACACACATTGAGAGAATAGCAGAGTTCCTGTTTACTCTCATTTAGTTTCAACAATTATTAGCTCATAGCAAGTGTTTTTTTTTTCCATCTGACCCTTCAATCCCAGATGTCATATCTGTTTTTTTTTTTTTTTTGAGGGGGGGGGCAGGTAACTGGGGATTGAACCTAGTGTTGCTTTACCACTGAGCTACATCCCCAGCCCTTTATATTTTTTTATCTTGAAATATAGCCTTGCTTAATTTCTGGGGCTGGCCTTGAACATATAATCTTCCTTCCTGCTTCAGCCTCCAAAGTCACTGGGATTACAGGATGCACCAGAGCGCCTGGCCAGATATCATATCATTTTAACTATTAAGTGTTTCAGTATGTGTATCTTAAACAATAGGACTTTTTAAAAAGGTAAACATGAATACCAGTATTAGAAAAAAGGAGTTTCTTTAATACCTTCAAATATCCAACTACTGTTAACATTTTGATTGTCTCATAATTTTTTTAAATAGTTTTGAGCTAGGATGCCAATGTCCCCATACCATTGTAACTTGTTTTAATCTATAGGCTTCCCCTCTATCATCATCAACATCTTTTTTTTTTTTTTTATTTGTTGATGAAACCTGACCTGGTAGTTTGTTCTGTGGAGTAATCCGGACTTCAGTCTGTACTATTTTTTAACAATACAGAATTTGCTGTAAACTGATGGCTAGATAGAAAGGTCTTATCAGATCCAGGTTTGATTTATTCTTTCAAGATGACTTTTAGGTAGGTAAACAGATAATGGTGCATAATCTGGTTAGCAGCCCTTGCTGCTTGGTGCCTAGAGTCATTAAGCTTTGAAAAATATTGATGTTTTAATTCTGTAACCTCATCAGTGATTAATTGGAATACTTGTTTTTTTGAAAAAAGTTGTAGATGGACACAATACTTTTATTTATTTTTATATAGTGCTGAGGATGGAACCCAGTGCCTTCCACATGTGAGGCGAGTGCTCCACCACTGAGCTGAAACCCAGCCCCTAAATGGAATACTTCTATAGAGAAATTTTCCTTCATTCACTATTTGATTACCTTTGAAAAACACCCCGATTATGAAAGACCCCCCGTTTCCCTGTCCAAGGAGAATCACACGAAACACTGGCTGCAAAAGCACGAGGTGGTTTATTGAGACACAGGCGCCTGCGGGTGCCCAGCAGAACCTCAGCCGGAGCTTTGGTGAACTGGCACACCGGGCTTGGGGATACAGAGATTTTTATAGGGTTTGGGGCAGGTTTCTTATTGGTTTGTTTAAATCTAGCATATAGGCCACCTAGGGGGTACAGGTCTGTATTCTAAAAACCACAGGTCTGCATTCTATTCTTTCTGTTCCTGCTTATCTGTTCCTGTTTATTCATTCATGCCTCAGGATGTGGGTGCTCTGTCCTTTCTCAACCGGTTATGCGCCTGAGCCTGTTTGTGACAAGCCCAGTATCTTGATTTCATCTCTTGGCCTTAGGTAACTGGGCTAACTGGGCTAGGGTCTTTCACCTTGAAGTATATTTCTTCTAGAAAAGGCAGGACAAATGCTTAATTCCTATTATTTTCTAGTTTTCAAAATTAAAGAGTTTTGATTCTCTAATATCCTTTAAAAGTCGCCTGTGAATTGTATCTATGTGTTTGTCCTTGTGAACTCAGGAGCTTAAATGTATTTTTCTTTTTTTGGTACTGGGGCTATGTTCCCAGGTAGGAGGATGGCAAGTTTGAGACTAACCTCAGCAATTTAGTGAGGCCCTAAGGACTTAACCAGACCCTGTTTCAAAATAAAACAGGGGTGTTACTCAGTGGTAAAGCGCTTGCTTAGAACATGTGTGCAAGGCCCTAGGTTCAATCCCCCGCACAACAAGGAAAGAAAAGTTAGTGTATATGAAACGTAAATAAGTTATATGTTTATACTTGGGTTCCATCCATAGATATTTCACTATGTACATGCAAATACCCTAAAATCTGAAAAAATCCCAGACACTTTTGGTCTTATGTCATTTCAGATGAGAAATACTCAATCTGTGTTCAGAAACAACAGTTCAGGCCTTTGGGCTGCTTACTGTACTAGGTTAATCATTGTTTCTAGATCCTTTTAGTGAGCTGGTTGTATGTTACAGATACTTTTGGTGCCAAAGTATGAATTGTGTTCTACTTAACCTCAGCCTTATACCTGAACCTTTTTTCCTTCTAAGCCAAACATTTTGTTTCTTCTTATTCAATCATTTTAGCCTGCACTGTACAATTTATCTCAGAAGACTGTCAACACAAGCACCAATGAAACTGTTAAAGAATTTTTTGTGCCCTTGTTAGGTCTCTCTAGTCAAATTCTGTTTTAAAGTCATTTAGAAGAGTTACTATGTGGTTTTGCCATCACTGTATGTATAGTTTAGTTCTATAGTTTGGTTTTTATTTTGCCGTCACTATTTAAAAATTGCTTTTTAAAAATTTAATTTTGAGGGCTAGGGCTGGGGCTCAGCAGTAGAGCCCTTGCCTAGCATGTGTGAGGCCCTGGGTTCCATCCTCAGCACCACATAAAAATAAATAAACAAAATAAAGGTATTGTGTCCAACTAAAACTAAAAAGTAAATTTTTTTAAAAAAACTTAATTTTGATAGGGCATGGTGGCACATGCTTGTAATCCCAGTGACTCTGAAGGCAGAGAGAGGATTGCAAGGTTGAGGCCAATTTCAGCAACTTAGCGAAGCTGTCAGCAACTTAATGTCTCAAAATAAAAAGGGCTGGGGGTGTGGCTCAGTAGGTAAACGCCCCTGGGTTCAATCCCCAGTACCTCCCTTCCCAAATAAAAAGTTTTATAATTAAAAGGCTTTCAAAGTCAAACCCGTAAAACAAGTATAGTTGAACCTCTGTCTCCTTCATCTTATTCCTTCCTTTCCCCTTACATATTCTTTCCAACTTGTATTTTGGACCTGAGATCCAACTCAGGGGTGTTCTAACACTTGTAGGTGGACATAATGCCTTTATTTATTTATCTTTATGTGGTGCTGAGAATCTAACTCTGGGCCTCACCTGTGCTAGGTGAGTGCTCTAGCACTGAGCCGCCACCCTCCCAGCCATCCCCCCCAGCCCTTTTTAATTTGCATTTTGAGATAGATTCTGGCTAAGTTGCTGAGGCTGGCTTTGAACTTGAAATCCTCCTGTCTTAGCCTCCTGAGCTGCTGGGATTCAGCCATGTACCACCACACCTGGCAAGTTATAACTGCCTTTTTTTTTTTTCGAACCAGGGATTGAACTCAGGGGCACTTGACCATTAAGCCATATCCCTAGTCCTATTTTGTATTTTATTTAGAGACAGAGTCTCACTGAGTTGCTCAGTGCCTCACTTTTTGCAGAGGCTGGCTTTGAACTCGAGATCCTCCTGCCTCAGTCTCCCAAGCTGCTGAGATTACAGGCGTGTGCCACTATGCTTGGCTAAGATATAACTGCTTTTTAAGGAACATTTAACACAAACATCTTGCCTGGTAATGCTCTTTTTTTAAAAAAAAAAAATTTTTATTTTAGTTGTAGATGGACACAATATTTTATTTTAAAAATTTATTTATGTGTGGTGCTGAGGTTCGAACCCCAGTGCCTCACATATGCTAGGCAAGCCCTCTACCACTGAGCTACTGTCCCAGCCCCTGATTTTTTTCTTATTCTATAATTTGGTGAAGATTTTCTGGTACATTTAAAGGTATAGAGTCTAAATAAATTCTTCACATAGGGATGATATCATACTCCAGAATTCTCTTCTGTCTAGAAGACAACCTTAGCTTTTTTGTTATGTGGTGATTAATGACTATAGGTTAAAGACCTCAGTTTTATATTTTCTTTTTTGTAAACAGTTGCCCTCAGCCCCTCAACTACAATAATATAGTTTTGTGTTATCTACCGTTTCTGAGGTACAGACATCAAACTCATATTGACATAATAAATACGATGTGCCTTAGTAGTGTTTCCCCCTGTTGTTACCAGTGTTCCCTCACAGGTCATTCGCATGTTCATTGAGTTCTGAGATAAGTGTGTGAGTAGTGTGCCTGTAGCTGTAGTCATGTGTAACGATTTGCTCACATCTGTTCTGCCTTCAAGATGCTTCCTCAGGGGCTGGGGATGTGGCTCAAGCGGTAGCGCGCTCGCCTGGCATGTGTGCAGCCAGGGTTCGATCCTCAGCACCACATACAAACAAAAGATGTTGTGTCTGCCGAAAACTAGAAAATAAATATTAAAATTCTCTCTCTCTCTTTAAAAATAAATAAATAAAATAAAGGTATTGTGTCCAACTACAACTAAAAAAATAAATAATTTTTTTTTTTTAAAAAAAGATGCTTCCTCAGGCAGTCCTTCTGTGGCGCCTCCACTGTCACTGCGTGGGTCCTGGCAGTCCCCGTCTCTCCCTTGGACTCCATAGCAACCTCCAGCTGGTCTCCTGGACGCTTCCTTCCCAGCTCCTACCCATCATTTAGGGTGTTTTTCATAAAATACCATTGGATCACGGTCTGTCCTGTTTAAAACTCATCAAAGACCGATAGTCATTGTGTCTAGGTATAGGGGATGGAGTGGCTGTTGGACAGGGTTACAGACAGTCCTTAACTTAGAGTTTTTTTACTTTACAATGGTATGAAAGCATATCCATGCAAGTATTCTGTTTTTCAGTGCAGTATTTAATACATTACAGGGGATATTCAGTACTTAATATACATCAGCTTTGTGCTTAATGACTTTTTAGCCCAGCTGTAGGCTAATGTCAGCATTCTGAGCATCTTTTTCTTTTTTCTTTTTTTGGCAGAACTAGGAATGAACCCAAGGGCACTTTACCACTGAGCCACATCCCAGTCCTTTTAAAATTTTATTTTGAGATGATCATGTTTAGTCGCTGAGGCTGGCTTTGAATTTGCAATCCTCCTACCTCAGCCTCCTGAGACATTGAAATTATAGGCCTGTGCCCAGCTTCTAAGCATATTTAAAGTAGGCTCAGCTAAGCCCAGATGTTCAGTAGGTTAGGTGTATTTTCAACTTACAGTATTTTCATTTACAATGGGTTTATCAGGCCATTATTTCATCATAAGTATAGGAACATCTATATGTCTTTGGAATTTTGATTATTTGCCTGGATTATGTATTCAGACTAATAAGTTTTATAAAAACAAAAGGGTTCAATTCCTTGTACAAACAAACAACCCCTGCTGCCTTGCTCTTAGAATGACAGTCCTCCATTTGACTGGTGTTATGGTTGGATATGAGGAATCCCCCAAAAGCTAACACATGAGACAATGCAAGAGGGTTCAGAGGAGAAATGACCGTTACAGCTTTAACCGAATCAGTGAATTAATCCCTAATGGTATTAATTGGGTGGTAACTGGAGGCTGGTGGGCTGTGGCTATGGGGAATACATTTTGGATCTGGAGAGTGGAATCTCTCTGCTTCCTGATTGTCACCTGAGCTGCTTCCCTCTGCCACACTCTTCTGCCATGATGTTCTGCCTCAACTTGAGCCCTGAGGGAGCAGCAAAAAAGTCACAGCAGCAAAAAAGCTGGCTGAAACCTCTGGCGCTGCCGCACTGCCTGCGCACAGTGGGTGCAGTCTGCCATGGGCAGTGCCTTTGCGTTTTCCTCGCCGTGTGTTCCTCTGTTGAGGCGACTGTTGATAAATGGGGATATGCTTTTATTTGGCAAAATAGAAAGTATAGAGTCCACATTATACATTTTGTTTTTCATCTTTTTAAGCACATGCAGTTTGCTAGGTATTGTGCTTTTATGTATATTTAATCCTTAAACCTGACAAGCAGGTCCTGTTTCAGATGGCAAACCAGGAGTTTTACTGAGTTGCCCAGGTCCCACAGCGAGGGGGCTGTAGCTGTAGTCATGTGTAATGATTTGCTCACATCTGTTCTGCCTTCAAGATGCTTCCTCAGGCAGTCCTTCTGTGCCGCCTCCACTGTCACTGCATGGACTCCATAGCAACCTCCAGCTGGTCTCCTGGACGCTTCCTTCCCAGCTCCTGCCCATCATTTAGGGTGTTTTTCATAAAATACCATTGGAGATGTGGAGTTGTGGAGATGGAGTCCAGGCCTGGGGTGTCCTGCCCTTGAGATGATGCTTTTAACTAGCCGGTGCTGCCCCCCTTGGTGGACTCCTCAGTCCTAACATGAGGCCTCTGTTGGCAGCTGCTGTCGTGGTCTCCCCCTCAGTGCATTCACGTCTATCCCTGTGTTGGTTCACTACTGTACTTCTGCAGTCTAGCACGGTGCCAGAAACAGTAGGTCTTTAAGAAATATTTGTTCAATTAAAGATTTTTAGTTATTTTTTAAAAGCTTGGTTATGAGGAAGAATGTTCATGGTTGATTATTACAGGAGGTATGGCATCAATTCCCCTAAAGCAGGAGTTGGCAGATTTCCTGTGAGGGGCCAGGCAGTAAATATTTTGGGCTTTGAGGGCCAGGTGTTCTGTTGCAACTGCTCATCTGTATTATTATTATTATTATTATTATTATTATTTTTATTTTTGTGGTGCTGAGGATTGAACCCAGGAATGCGGGGCAAGCACTCTAACAACTGAGTTATGTCCCCAGCCCACTCATCTGTATTTTGAACAAAAACAGCCATGAGTGATATGCATGTGGTTATCATATATCTCATAAGTTGCCCTGGAACTTTTGATCCATTTTCTTCAACCTCTTGTGTAGCTGGGATTACAGGGGTACACCCCTGCGCCTGGCTTGTGAACCTTAAAAATATGAGCATTGGGCTAGATTTGGTTGGGGAGAGTTGTGTTTGTTAATTCTTGCCCAGAGTCTTAAATCTTTTTAGGTCAGATTTGACACTGGACTTCTGGACAGAATTTGTCTGCCTGTGTTGGTTCTTTGAAAACACCATGCTTTGGTCTGTTTAGGACTATAGATGACATCCTGCTTCCATCCTGCTCCTAGACTCCCTGTGAGTAGACTGTGCACTGTCTATTATAATAATTTCAGCAAGAAATCTTAACTTTTCCTTGAGTAAGTGCTGTCCCAGAATTAATTTTTATATTTTGTTTTTCCTTTTAACATTTTAAAAATTTTTATTTATTTTTACTAATTTTTTTAGATGGACACAATACATTTTTTTTGTTTTGTTTTATTTGTTTTTATGTGGTGCTGAGGATCGAACCCAGTGCCTTGCACCTGTGAGGCAAATACTCTACCACTGAGCTACAACCTCATTTTTCACTAATGGTTTCACAGAAGTTCTTGGAGTTACAAAAACCTGGTTATACCTAGCGGTGCAACTTCTGTTTTAGCCAAATTACTTAATTTTTTTTCTTTTTAACACCCTTATTTTATTTATTTATTTTTACATGGTGCCAAGGCTTGAACCCAGCGCCTCGCATGTGCTAGGTGAGTGCTCAACTGCTGAGCCACAACCCCAGACCCCTTAATCTTATTTTTTGAATTATAAATGAGAAGGGATATTTCCTACTTGTGCCTTTTGGGCATTAGGTGTAGTGTAAGTGAACTGGCTAGTGGTGTGTTAAAAGAAAAATCAAAGTAGAGGAAGACAAAATGAAACAATTAAAAATGGCTATTAATTATTCCCAAGCAGACATCTTTAATATTTCTGGATGTGCTCTAAATGCATGCATAAATTTAATTGATTTTCTGTCCCACTCTTTGCTTTGTGAAAATAGTGTGAAATCATGTACATTTAGGAAGAGCAGAGTTAGGTCCTGCCTCATTGGAAGAGAGGTAGAAGGGAACCCAGAACAGTCAACTGGGATGGGTACATCAGCTGGTGGTGCGTGGGTGCCAGCTGCACTTGCTTCTGACATCTCAGCTCTTGTTTTCACTAGGCAGGTTACAGGCTCTGACTCTAGAACTCCCTGTCTTGCAGAGTGCTGGGTGTGTACTGTGTGTGTGTGTGTGTATGTATTCTCCATCTTCAGTTTTTTATAATTCTCAGAATGAGAATATTGAAAGAAAAGCATAGTAAAATATAGTTTAAATTTTTTTTTTTAAATTGTTGATGGACCTTAATTTATTTATTTTAATGTGGTGCTGAGGATTGAACCCAGTGCCTCAGCTAGGCAAGCACTCTACCACAGAGCTACAACCCCAGCCGGTAAAATATAGTTTTTAAATTGATGTAATTTATATATGGTAAAATGTAATTCAACGTATTTAAGTCACATTTCCACAGGAAAAAGACATTGATCTGATTCCTTGTTCAGCATATTTGCTTGTGGTATTAATACACTTAATTTTTTTTTTTTTTTTTTAAGAATATGATTTACATTACCTTGAAAGTTCTTCCTGCAGGTAGGAGCATGGACTAGAATCTGAGGGTGTGGCAGAGCAGTTTGCACCTTTATTGTAAGCTTGTTCTCTGTAGGGATTGTGGATAAAACGTCTAATAAGCAGAATTTGTGATAAACAGCAAGTTAATAAAAAAAAAAGAAAAGATTATTTTTTTTTCAGTCCAAACTTTAAACTTTGTTTCTACTTCCGTATCAGAAATCATTCAGTCAGTGTGATATATTTATTGGTTTGGGCCTTTTGTAACATGTTTTTTCTCTTGCTCTTTAAAATTCCCTCTGGCCCGCAGCTGTAGTGTGTTGGCTGTGAATGGCAACATCTTTTTTTTTTTTTATGTATATTGTGTTCCTTGAGAATTAAAACTCATTAAGGCAAAAAGCCCACTGTTTGTCACTTAGTTATTTCTTAATGTTTTGAATGGTTACTTGGGCAGGTATAAGGGATGTCCTTTTTTGAAATACCTTATTTTCTAATAAGGCTTTAAACGCTGAACCTTATGTAAGATTCAGTTACTTAACAGATTAAATATACTAATACCTCCTTAGTTCGGTCAGAGCCTATCAGCTGTCACATGGTTCCTTAACATAGTTAGGAATTGAGCATAGCATAATATAATATTAAACTTTAATAGAACTGTTTAATAGTTAATACTTGTCTGACTTTCTGCGTTCAGGACACTTGGGTTGGAAGGAATGAAGGGAAGCAAGTTTAATTCAGTTTGCCTTTTTGGCTTTTTTTTTCCCCCTTTTAAACAATTCTTTTAAAAAATATTTATTTTTTACTTGTAGTTGGACACGATACCTTTATTTTACTTATTTATTTTTATGTGGTGCTGAGGACTGAATCCAGGGCCTCGCCCATGTTAGGCAGGCGCTCTACTGCTGAGCCACTACCCCAGCCTCCTTTTTAAACAATTCTTATGAGTAACATCTAACAGAAATAGCATTCTTTTTTTCTTTTTCATTTCTCTTTTTGTGGTGCTGGGTTGAACCAGAACAATTGTTTTTGATCTTGTTACCTTCACAGTGTTGAACATATTTTGACAAGGCTTTATATGAATTTACGCTACATAGGAAGAAGTTACAAAGGACTAGAGTACGTAGAACAGTTATCCCAGCTTTAAAAAAGAGAGAGAGATTGAGATGGGATCTTCCTGTGTTGCCCACGTGGGCCCTGAACTGCTGGGCTCCAGTGTTCTTCCTGCCTCTGCTTCCAAAGCAGCTGCAATTGCAGGCGCACCCAGCTTTAGAATGTGGTTTGGTGCTGGCATTGAACACATGGCCTTCTGCTTGCCAAGTGCGTGCTCTGTCCCTGGGCCACACCCCTAGCCCTGTCCTAACTTTTTACTAAACAGTTTCTTAGGAATCTGCTCTGCTGGTATGAAATGACAACAGCATGTAAAAAATGTTTTTTTCGCAAGCCTTTTTCCCAGTCTAGCTTTTAACTTGGACATCGGTCCCATATGTTTATTTGTGTTCACTGAAAGCCTGTTTTGTACCGGGTACTGCCATACAGGGAATGCCCTGTTTTCCTCTCCTGGGAAGTTTGTCCCAATTAAGGAATGACTGGGTGGCATATGGTTTGCGATCCTCCTGCCTCTGGAGCAGCTGGGATTATAAGCTTCTACCACCTGGCTTAAATTTACGTTTTTGTTTGTCAGCAGCAGTAGGGGGTACTCGCTCACTTTCAAGCCTGTTTCTCCCTCATAAAATGAAGTACTCTAAGACACAGAGGAGAGAAATTGTGAAAACACTTTGAAAATGTAAATGCTGAGTGAAAACATATGTCTATACAAAATCCTGTGTGTGCGGGTTCACAGCAGCATTATTTTAATAGCCCCAGAGTGGACACAGCCCAGGTGTCCATCAGCTGATGAAGTGGATGAGCAAAATTGTAGACTCTTCATACAGTGAAATAATTTTCAGCTTATAAAAAGTGTTGAAGCACCGATACCTCCTCCAGCTTGGACACCTGGGAAACATGCTGGGTGAAGGAAGCAGACATAAAGGCTAGGTGTTGTGTGGTTTTATTCATGTGAAATGTCCAGAATAAGCAAACCAATAGGGGCAGAAAGTAGATGAGTGGTCATCTCGGCTGGGGCTGAGGAGGGGGTTAGGAATGAGGTGTGACTGCTAGTATGAGTGAGATTTCTTTTTAGGTGCTGAAAATGTCATGGTATCTAGGTTGTGATGATGGCTGCACAGCCCTCTGAGAATGCCAAAGCCACAGCTGTGCAGTTGAAGTGGGTGAAGGTTTTGGTGTGGGATATCTCAGTCCAGCTGTAAAAAGGTGAATGCTGGAGGAGGACTTTCATTCTCACTGAAGTCAGCCAGCTGTCATTGGTATAGTGACGGTGTTAGAGTCATCACGTCAGGGTGTGGGCGTCAGTTTTGTCATTGAAAGTATGTTGGTGATGGGCTGGGGATGTGGCTCAAGCGGTGGCGCACTCACCTGGCATGTGTGCAGCCCGGGTTCGATCCTCAGCACCACATACAAACAAAGATGTAGTGTCCGCTGAAAAAAAAAAATAAATAAAATTCTCTCTCCTCTCTCTCTCCTCCCCCCCCCTCTCAAAAATATGTCTTTAAAAAAAAAAGAAAATATGTTGGTGAAGGTCTCCATCTCTGTGTAAGGCAGTACCAGCAGTGGTCATGTCCAGATGGAGGAGTGTGGGGCCATAGGCCTCGTACTTTCCTCCCTTCCCTTCCCTCCTGTCTGTGCAGAGGGAAGGTGCAAAAGAGGCAGGAGAGAGTGAGTCCTCTCCACTGGCTTCACCCTCACAGTGAATCCGAGGTATCTATCTGAGGGTTCTATCCTCAGCACCACATATAAATAAAATAAGGGTATTGTGTCCACTTATAACTTAAAAATAAATATTAAAAAAAATGGGGGTTGGGGATGTGGCTCATTGGTTGAGTGCTCCTGGGTGTTCAATCCCCAGTACCAAAAATAAAAAATAAAAAACCTTCCTTGGACCAGGGATAGTAGTGGGCATCAGGGACCTGCAGAATAAGAGAGAGGTCCTGCACTTGAAGGGATCTTGCTGAGGTATTCTCTGTAGGACATAAGGGTAGGTCCCTGTGGGAGTTTTTTTTTTTTTTAATATTTTTTTATTTTTTTTAGGTGTAGATGGACACAACACAATGCCTTTATTTTTATGTGGTGCTGAGGATTGAACCTGGGTCCCGCCCATGCTAGGAGAGCGCCCTACCTCTGAGCCACAATCCCAGCCCTCCTATGGGAGTTTTGAGGTCACTGAGATGGTTCCTATCACAGCAATTTTTATCATTTATGGTTTTATAAAAAAAAACAGTATAGTGATTCTTTTTTAAGAAAATGGTAAACAGTAAATAGAAAACATTCTAGATTTTCTTTTTAATTTTTTTAGTTGTTGATGGACCTTTATTCATTTATTTTTATTAATATGTGGTGCTGAGAATTGAACCCAGTGCCTCACACGTGCTAGGCAAGCACTCTACCACTGAGCCACAGCCCCAGCCCCATTTTAGTTTTTCTTGGTGGGTAATTTCTGTTTTGATCCCTTGGTGTGCCAGTTTGAGGGTGAAGTAGAACCCTCATGAAAGCTGTACGTCATAGATTTATATGCTCTATTCACACAATCTAGTATTTGTTTTCATGGAAAATCTTACTTGAGTAGTAGTGCCTTACTTAGGATAATTCTAAATGTTATTAGTAGTGAAAATGGTGGTTGGGTGTGTGTGAAAATGTATGAAGAGCGTGTTCAGTTGTGAGGCTGATCCTGAAGTGTAGCCTGGGGTCTATGGAGTGGGTGAGTGTCATGTCAGTGGTCTCTTGGTATTCAGGTTGGCCCATAAATGAAACTTTGGTGAAGTTATTACGTTCTGAAACTCAATTTTGTTATCTGTGAAGTGATATGGTGACATCTAAACTTCCTTCTGGAACTAAAAGTGTATGCCTCTAAGGCTGTGTTCACTGCTCTCTTGTTCTATTGCAAATGTTTATATGTACATAATTATTTTATAGATAGATATA
The DNA here is from genome assembly GCF_045843805.1 of Urocitellus parryii. Lineage (NCBI taxonomy): Eukaryota > Metazoa > Chordata > Mammalia > Rodentia > Sciuridae > Urocitellus > Urocitellus parryii. The sequence goes on along the minus strand of NC_135540.1, from coordinate 143,203,665 downwards.
TAATATATATATTTTTTGGTACTGGGAATTTAACCCAGGTGCCCCCCTCTTTCTCTTTTAATTTTTTTTTTTTTTTGGTAATAAGATCATTGTATTTTAATTATTGAACCTGAAAAACCTATCCTCAGAGCAGATGTTGAACCCAGGTCATTTAGGAGAACACCAGGCATGCTCACCAATATAGGGTGACTACCAACAGCCTGTAAGAAGATATCCTTTCACAGGATTTTAAGCAAAAATCTTGTAGGTAACTATGCTGTTATTTATATATTATTCATTAGTATTTAGGGGAGATTAATAATTTTTAGGCCATAAAATGAATAAGAACTAACTAAACATTTTCTGATATAAGTTCTATCTTTTATGCCTTTCTTTTTTTTTTAACCTTTATTTCATTTATTTATTTTTATGTGGTGCTGAGGCTCAAACCCAGGGCCTCAAACATGCTAGGTGAGCATTCTACCACTGAACCACAACCCCAACCCCTTTTATGCTTTTCTTTTTAAAATTTTTAATTTATTTTACACATGCCAGCAGAATGCGCTTTCATACATCATACATAATGGAGTATAATTTCTCATTCTTCTGGTCATGCCCGATGTAGAATCCCACAGGTCATAGGGTAGTAATGTCTACTATCCTTCCTACCTCTCTACCTGCTCGCCTCTCTTCACTTTCCTCTACCTAATCTAAAGTCAATCTGTTCTTTCCTTTTTCTTTTTAATTTTGAGATGGTCTCACAAAATTGCCTCAGTGATTCCCAAGTCACTAGGATTACAGGCATGCACCCAGCTGACTTTATTATATAGTAACATTTCATTGTTACATTAATAAGAATTTATTTAATGTTTACTGTGTTCAGAGCATTATGTTGAGAATATCAGAGGTAAATGATATTGAATGACTCCTGCTTTGGGTAAGCTGCAGTCTAGTGGTTGGATTAAGACTTCACTGCAGAGCAGGGAGATGGTTGGTAAGAGGGAACTATTAAGTGGTGGTCATATGTGTCCTGTGCTCCTACCAACAAGGGTTACTCTTGTCCATATAGTCCATACAGATGCTGCTGGTGCTGCTAACAAAATTGATTGCTACATTTATTTGAAGTTTACTGTGTGCATTATACTAAACCCTTGATGTAAATTAACTAATTTAATCTTCAACAAAATAAATAGATAATGATTTTCTGATTTTATAGATGAAGAAACTGAGGCATATAGAGAATAAGAGTGTGCCTAAGGGCTGGGGATGTGGCTCAAGCAGTAGCGTGCTCTCCTGGCATGCGTGTGGCCCGGGTTCGATCCTCAGCACTACATACAAATAAAGATGATGTGTCTGCTGATAAGTAAAAAATAAATATTAAAATTCTCTCTCTCTCTCTCTCTCTCTCTCTTAAAAAAAAAAAAAAAAAAGGAATCACACATTGTGAGTAGAGGTCTTCCATCAGTGAAAAACCAGACTGATTGTTTAAAAAAAATTCTGTTTAAAAAAAAAAGAAAAAAGAGTGTGCCTAAGCTAGCACAGCCGGGCTGTGAACTGGGATCAGCACTTAGGGTCTGGTCCAGAGTCTGGACTCCAGATATGACTCAGACACCTTTATTGGTCAGTCAGCACTGGGAGGAGAATGGAGTGTCTACGAAGACCCAAGCCAGATTATTTTCTGTGCTAGTGATATCAGACAGATTTTAGAAATATAAGTTCAGTGAAACAGATGGTTGGCTTATCTCTAACTGCCTCACCCAGGGTTGTTTTAGAAACCATGCCCGAGACTGTTGGTTAAGGGGCTGAGTTAAAGTGAGGAATCTCACTAGAGATGTCAGGTCAGGTGGAACGGGGAGCTGTACTGCAGGTACTGAAAGGTAAAATAAGCTTATCATTGAATGTTATTTTTAATTAAAATGCATTTTAACTTTAGTTGGTTACACTTAATGTTCTTGAAATTTTGAAGTGAAGTTTTTGGTATGTTACTTTTGCTTTCTCATCAGGTACTGGAACGATTAACATGCTCATTGTTTGTAGGGTACTGCTGTGTGCCATCCTTCTGCTGCCCATCTCACACTTGTCCCTCCTTGCGGCCTCGGCAGTCTTGGAACATATGACTAAGTGCATTTTGTTATAAATGAGGAAACTGAGACACAGAAGATGATGAACTTACTCAAGGTCTAAGTCGAAGGTTATAAAGCAGTAGTGGGGCACTGCTGCTGCTAGGTTGAAGTGTGTGTCCTAAGCCCTGGAGGGGAGCAGAAAGACACTTCACCTTGTGGGGAGGAGGGATTCATGGCATTGAGATAATTGGAGAACATACCATTTATCAAAATGAATCTCAGATGGGTTAGAGAGAAATGTATAAAATTATATAGATGCTGTGGAGAGAAAGCAAGTAAAATGTTCATCAGAGATATGCTTTAAAACTTTCTTGGGATGGGTGTGGTGGTGCATGCCTGTAATCCCAGAAGCTCAGGAGGCTGAGGATAGGAAGTTCAAAGCCAGCCTCAGCAACTTAGTGAGGCCCTAAGCAACTTAGCAAGACCCTGTCTCTAAATAAATATAAAAAAAGGTCTGGGGATGTGGCTCAGTGGTTAAACTCCCTTGAGTTCAATCCCTGGTACCAAAAACAAACAAACAAAAAAATCGAAAAAATCCAAATAACTTTCTTGAAACATTTTGTTAGGTGTATGCCTGTGAAGGAATAATGACGTGTAGTTGTCAGTATGCAAATGCTCAAGTATTTACTCATTGAAAAATAAAATTATGATGATGATCTGGGGATAAAAGGACAAATTTTTCAAATTTACAGAATAAATACATCCAGATCTCAACATGTAGTTAGAGGAAGGAAATGAATAGTTCATAAGGGCAATTTCAGATATAAATAAAAAAAAATCATCCTCTCCTACTACCCAGAGGAATGCCAAAGAAAGCAGAGACTTTGGCTCCATCTGAGGGAAGCGTTGGCCATGCACTACAGGCTATCCTGTGGGAGACTGATCTCAGTGAAGAAAGAGCTGTTGGGACCCAGCCGTAGCCTAGCAGGCAGCGTGTTCTTATTTCAGCCAACAGGTAGTAGGGCTGCGAGAGGAGAGGTTGATAGCAGATGTTGGCTTCTGCCACTTTATATATATTTGCCTGTTCCATGGCTGCAGTACAGTTTTTTTAAAAAAATATGTTTTAGTTGTTGATGGACCTTTATTTATTTATCTTTATGTGGTGCTGAGGAACGAACCCAGGGCCTTGCATGTGCTAAGTGAGTGCTCTACCACTGAGCTACAACCCCAGCCCCTGCAGTACAATTTTGTACATGCTATTTTTAAATTTTTTTGTTATCAGGGATTGAATCCAGGGGCATTTAACCACTGAGCCACATTCCCCGCCCCTCCCCCTCTTTTTTTTAAAGAGAGAGAGAATTTTTTAATATTTATTTTTTAGTTTTCGATGGACACAACATCTTTATTTTATTTTTATGTGGTGCTGAGGATCGAACCCAGCGCCACGTGCATGCCAGGCGAGCACACTACCGCTTGAGCCACATCCCTAGCCCCTTCCCCCCCCCTTTTTTTATTTAGAGAAGATCTCACTGAGTTGCTTAGAACTTGCTAAGTTGCTGAGGCTTGTATATGCTTTTTTAAAAACTTATAGCTTGGGACTGGGGGTGGTAGAGCGCCTGCCTCGCATGTGAAAGGCACTGGGTTTGATCCTCAGCACCACATAAAAATAAAATAAAGGTATTGTGTCCATTTACAACTAAAAAAAATATTAAAAACTTATAGCTTAAATGATTGGCCACATCTTAGCTATTATTTATAAGATCATCTTTATGACAAAATACATTTCCATACAATTTTATAATTATTAAACTATATCCCCTGTACATGTCCTTTTTTTTTTTTTTTTTTTTTTTTTGAGGGAGATAGTCTCAGGCTAGTGCCATTATTCCCTCCTGATGTATTTGATTGGAATTAGATTGTAGAGTGTTCCCGCCCCTATCAGATCTGCAGAGGGTCTTGTCATTCTGAGTGTCTGGTCAGTCTGTGCTTCCTGACTTGGCCGGTTTTCCTGTAGTCTTGGTGGGTCACTGGAGTGCCCACACACTGAGTTATAATGTTTCTGAGGTCTGGAGTTCCCTTTTCTATTTCCCTGCCTCTGAGGGCCATACATGCTGGTGTCTCCAAATTTAGTCAGCTGGAAGCAGATGCAGCTGTGATCCTTCTGCATCTCAGCTTTGGGAATTGACATCATTCTTAGAAATATAAACCCATTTAACTCAGACACAAAACCCAGTTAGATGCACAGTTGTCCCCTTGCAGGGTGGAGTTTCTTTCCAAGTGGCAAGCTAGAGATAGGAATCTGTTTGAGTGTGTGCTCTGTCTGTCCTCAGAGTCTCTTGAGTTGTGTATCGTTGTGAGTGATGACGGATGTGTCACACAGTCAGATGCCACTAGAATCCAGAGTGAGAATTAGATCAGCACTGCCAGTCCATCGTGCTCACCCTGGACCTGTATCTGTCCCTCATATGTGTTTATGTGACTGCCTTGGAGTGCAGTAGTGAATGAGACAGCCTCTGGCCCTTCTGGGGTGCGCCTTCCCATGGGGAGACAGTCCTGTTAGCAGCCTCGTTTCAGTTTTTCTCTATGTCTGACATGCATCAGCTGTATGATGTGGGTACTAGTGTTAGCCTCATAGTTCATGAAGGAAAGTTAAGTCGTACCAAGGTTACAGGGCCGTCAGTTGCTGGGCTGGAATTTGAGCCTCAGCAGTCTTGCTCTGGAGACTCTTCTTTGGTGGTGGTGACAGGTGCTGGGCGGTGGGGGAGGAGACACAAGAACCCTTGTGAATGAGAGCCCAGAGTGGGACTGCTTCATGTGGGTAGTCAGGGAAGTCAATTTCAAAATTCAGAGGTGGCGTTGGACCTGTGTCCTGACTGATGAGGAGTAGGACCCTCAAAGTAGCTGGAACCCAGTTGTTCTAGGCAGAAGAGCAGTCCAGAGCCTTGGAAGCAGGAAGATTCTGGGTGTGCTCCAGGACAGGGGTGGCTGGTGTATCTGGGACATGGTGAGGGAGGAGAAGGGTGGGCTGGGCCACTCCGGGAGGTCCCTGCAGGCTTTGGTCAAGACTTTGTTTGCGACTTTGTTCTTAGGCTGTGGGAAGCCATTGGTGGGAAGTAAGCAGGCACATGGCCTTGGAATTTATTTTGTGGAGAATGAATTGTAACAGAAGTAGAAACAGGGAGATAAGACTGGGAGCGCGAAGCTCCCTGTAAGTGAGTTAGGTGTGATTGGACTGTAGATGGCCAAGTGGGTGTTTTGTCAGCATTGACATATGGAAGTGGAGCCAGGGAAGGAGTTAGGCCTGGAGGTGGAGCTGTGTGTCCAGTGGTACTGTGCTGGCACAGCCCATCTGAGTCACCTGGAGCTTTGCATGGGTGGATGTCCAGGTCCCGCTCCCAGACATTGGGGTGTGCTGGGTGCCACAGTGTTGTTGTTTTTTTTTTAAAAAATTTTTTTTAGAGAGATAAATTTTTAATATTTATTTTTTAGTTTTTGGTGGACACAACATCTTTATTTTATTTTTATGTGGTGCTGAGGATCGAACCCAGTGCCCCACGCATGCCAGGCGTGTGAGCTACCGCTTGAGCTACATCCCCAGCCCTGCCACAGTGTTTTTGAAGCTCTCCAGGCTGTGCCTACAGAGCCAGGCTGGAGAGTCACATGTCAAGGTGCTGTTTGAGACACAGGAGGGCCTGCATGCTGCTATTAGCACAGCAAGCAGTATTGTCAGGTAGAAGCAGCAGCTCAGGACACTGGAGCACCCCCTCAACAAAGAGTGGTTGGGGGACAGCAAGGGAGGCTCACAGGAGTGCTTAGAGATGTACGAGAAAGACAGTGCTTCCCCAGGAGGCAGGGCAGTGCCAGGTGCTGCTGGGAGCCTAAGGTGACCAGGGAGGAGCCGCTAGTAGCTGGATGGAGACAGTGGGTCTTAGAGGCTCCCACTAGGCAGGGTTTTAGGAGCTGCAAATAATTACTCTGTATTTTCTGGTGGTGCTGGGATTCTGGTCCCACCTCTGGGGCTGGTTTTGAGTGTGGAGTGAACCAGGTACTCAGCCCTTTGCTTCACCGCTTTGCCTCTTGGCTTTTGCTTCCTTTTTTTTTTTTTTTTTTTTTTTTTTGTGGGTACTAAAGATTGGACCCAGTGGTGCTTAACCACTGAGCCACCCCAGCCTTTCTTAATGTTTTTATTTAGAGATAGGGTCTGCTGAGTGCTAAGTTGCTGAGGCTGGTTTTGAACTCGTGATCCTCCTGCCTCAGCCTCCCAAGCCACCGGGATTCCAGGCCACTATGCCTAGCTGGCTTTTGCTTCTTTCAAATGGCCGTTTGCCAGGCCATTTGCAGCAGTGTTCAGAGATCTTTGAGCGATCTCATGAGCGATTGGCTCATGAGGCCATTAACCTCATCAATTGATGAACCATAGATGGATTCAAAGCTGAATAGAATATTGGGAGTTGGCAAAAACTGTAGGAGGTGGAGCCTCATTGGAGGACGATCACGGGTGCTTCCTGGAAGGTAAATCTCCTGCCCCTTCCTGGATCTCCCTCTCTCCCCATTCCTCATGCCATGAGCTGAGCAGCTTTTCGCCACCAAGCCTTTGCCGTGAAGTTCTACCTCACCTCAGGCCCAGAGAAGTGGAACTGCGCTCTGCATTGTTTTTCTCAAGTATTAGTGACAAAAGCCCACTAATGGACTCTCTCCCCTCCACAGTTCTTACCTTTGGCTTTGGCTCTGGCTGCCCCCTGCCTGGAGTGCTTTTCTGGGTGCATGGCCATCACCACCTGAGTCTCTTTGCTTGGCTGTCCCCTTCTTGGGCTTCCTCTGCTCTTCCTGCCTAACATGTGACTTCCTCCCCACCTCCTGGGCTCCAGTCTCCGCCTTCCCTTCAGAGGGACTGCTGTGTGGTTTGCTTGTGGCCCCTGTCCTCTTGGCTCCTCTGGGAAGGCAGAAACCTGCATTTGTTTGGTGACTTCCTCGGGTGTTCGGGTGGTTGGACAGTGCCTGGGGCAGGCTTCAGGTAGCCTCTCACTAGAGCTCAGCGAAGGCTTGACCACTGAGTGCATGTCAACTCTCTGGGAAGTGTGGCGGCAGTGCTGTGTCACTTCTTGCTGCATTTGAAGCCGTACAGGATCTGCAAGTTCCAAGGCCTGTCAGTGGAACCTTTTTGAGTTTGGATTCTCCCCTCTACCTGCCTCCTACTGTCATGTCTGTTGTGGCACTGTTTTGGTTAAGTAAAAACTAATAATAAAAATATATGCTATTTCCCTTTGTCTGAATTCGCTTTTGGTAACTTTATTTTCCTTTTGTGGCTAAATTTTACCCTTTAAAATATCACTTGGATTTTTTTGGGGTGGGGTGGGGTAGGGGGGATTGAACTCAGGGGCACTCAACCTCTGAGCCACATCCCCAGCCCTTTTTTGTATTTTATTTAGAGACAGGGTCTCGCTGAGTTGCTTAGGACCTTGCTAAGTTGCTGAGCCTGGCTTTGAACTGGAGATTCTCCTGCCTCAACCTCCAAGCCACTGGGATTAGGCATGTGCTGCTGTGCCTGGCATAAATATATTAAGGTGGAATGGTGTCAACGTATTCAAAGCTAGATGAAATAAAAACAAAAGAAAAAAAGAAAAGTGGGTCGGTCGGGGGCGTGCTTAGGACTTCACTAAGTTGCTGCACCTAGCTGGCTTTTGCTTCCTTTGTAGCTTAAGAAGGAAACCTGGCACTGTGCTCAGAAGTCCCAGAGATTGCTGAGCAGCTGTGCTCCAGCCTTTGTGTATACATAACATGGATACATTCCTTAGTGCTCAGCCATTGTGTAGTTCTTATCCCCTAGCCACTCTTGGTTCAAAGCTTCCTTTTATCATTTGTCTTCTCAGTGAACCAGTCACTTGACAATATTCAGTTGCTGACCATTAGATTCTGAAAGAACCTGCCTGTCTGTTTTTTGTGGTCAGTATTTTAATCTTCCTTTTACCTACAGCCCTGTCAAACTTACCCTCCCTACCCCCCCACCCTAATAAAAATTCAAACCAAACCATCACTTAGTCTTAGCATACTGCCCTCATGGAATGAAATTCAGGATAAATTTTCGGGCTGGGTGTTGCTCAATGGTGGAGGGCTGGCTTAGCTTGTGCAAGGCCCTTGGTTGATTCCTATTGCTGCAAGGGGAAACAAACCAGGAAAAGTTTTCTTTGAGTAAATAGTAAACTTTGAAAACTTGAGTAAAAATAAGAAATACCGTAGTGACAGAAGGACAGTCACAGTACCATAAAGTAGCACAAATAGGGAGAGCACCTGACGTTGCAGCAGGATAAAGCTGTGTGCTGCTTTCTTTGCCATGACGACGGGTCCATCGCCGTCTCAGAACAGGTAACTCATCCAGTAATTCCAGTGCAGGCCTCTTGTGTGGTGTCAGTCATTGTCAAGTATATACCATTATGTCTCCCAGATTCCTCTCCTGAAATCTCGATTGTTTGCTTTGTGGAATTTCTTCTTGAAAGCACTTAAGAATATGTGGATTGGCCTAGGGATGTAGCTTGGGGTAGAGTGCTTGCCTAGCATGTATGAGGCCCCAAGTTCAATCCTCAACCCCGTTAAAAAGAAAAAAAAAAAGGGCTGGGGTTGTGGCTCAGTGGTAGAGTGCTCGTCTCGCATGCGCGGGACCCTGGGTTCGATCCTCAGCACCACGTACAAAATAAATGAGTGACATAAAGGTATTGTGTCCAACTATAAAATGAATATTAAATTTTTTTTTTAAAAAGTGTATAGATTGATATTGCTCATGGGCCATGTGAAAGTAATGGATGTCACTTTAAATAGAATGATTTGGTATGAAAGTAAATTTTGTTAGTAACACAGAATGACTTCTGTATTTCTTTAGCATTGATTCGTTTGGCAGGTATTTTCTGAGCCCTTTTGTATGCTAAATGAGGGGAAACAGTACTGAACTGGGAGGAAGAGAGAGGCCTTCTTGTTCTTTCTGCACCAACCCCTTTGACTCCTGTGCGGCAGTTCGTGGCATTTGGAGTGAGTGGTTTTTTGGGTTGGGTTCAGAGTTGTCCATTTCTTTACTGAGGCCTGTGGCACGCAAACTGAGTCAGTTCTTCCATCAGCAGATGAGATTCCTCACAGGGAATGTTGTGTGGATGTGCCTGCGGTGTGTGAAATGGCTGCAGTGGGCTTTGGCAGTGTCCCTATGAAATACACATGCTAGCTGTGCTTCTGGGTCCCCTGCATTTCTTTCCTCTCTCCTTTGTATTGTGGGTTGAACCCAGGAGCTCCTACCACTGAGGTGCATCCCAGTCCTTTGTTATTTTGAGACAGGGCCTTGAATTGTTAATACTCCTGTCTCAGCCTCCCAAATTACTGGAGTTACAGATGCACACCACTGTGTCTGGCCCAGCCTTGCTTTTGTGACTTGCATTCTCTGTAGCTGGGTTTGGGAAACATTAAGTCTGGAGGTTGGGGATCATAAGGATGAAGATTTCGGCTCTATCTTGTTCTACCATTTCTTCAGTGTGTTCTCAGCTGCGTCATCTCATTTGTTCACTAGGTGGAGGTGAGGATGCTTCATGCATGTTGAAGCTTCACAGTACTGGGAATGGACTGCCGCCTGACTCCTGGCCTGGTCCTGACCTGTTTGTGGGCTTGAGGTCCCACTGTCAGCCGTAAGAAGGTAGAGGGCCAGCTCTACACCATTCTTTTTTTTTTTTTTTTTTAATATTTATTTTTTAGTTCTCGGCAGACACAACATCTTTGTTGGTATGTGGTGCTGAGGATCGAACCCGGGCCGCACGCATGCCAAGCGAGCGCGCTACCGCTTGAGCCACATCCCCAGCCCATACACCATTCTTAAATCACTGCTTCTCTGATTATTGCCTATTTGACCTGAAGTAACTAACTGGAATTCTCCTCTAGTTATCCATTGTAGGATTGATAGAAGCTCTAGTTAAAAGCAGTGACATCTGTATTCAACAAAAAAAAGGTGGAAGGTTTAGGCTGGGATGCTGTTAGCTAAAGATTCCATTGCGGCGAGAGGAGCAAGAGGACCCACCTAGGTAGTCAGTTCCTGATTAACTGGAGATATGTGTGGGACACAGCAGAGACACGGTGCTTTGTCTAATTTTTACGTCTTTATTTTTGGGTTTATTTCTCATTTGAACTGTGCTGAGACATGAAGCCTGCAATGGCAGAGTACAGTTTCATGAGGAGGGACCTGTGCAGCCTGGCTGCCCATTCCTGCCTGCTTTACCTTCATTGGGCCTCAGTGTCCTTATATGCAGGAAAAATGAATTGACACATATAAAAATGAGTTTATTCAAATCAGTACTTGGCACATGGTAAACAGTGATCATTTTAAGCTGTGATTATTATTAAAGAATCTTCTGAGTTTTCATCTGAGGAGAACATCCAGAGACACAGGAATAGAAATGATCCGCTCAGAGTAATTAAAGGCTTTTCCTAAGCCCTGAGGTCTGGATCAGGACACTTTCAGTTTGCTTGAGTGGAGAAGAAGCAGCTTCAGCCAGCATGAGGTCGTGAGGTCATGTCTGTCTTTTCAGGGAAGTGGAAGTGCATTCCTAGCAGGCCATGTAAACCGGGAGGGTTCTGCCCTGCAGTTGGCTGTTCCACTGGGGAGAGTTCAGGTGGGTTCCCTCTTGCCAGTGGATGTTAGGGTCCCCTTTTTAGTGCTGTGGTCTTTCTAGGTTTGCAGGTTTCTGAGTTGTCATGAATTTGGGGGCTCCTGTGCCTCTTCTGCTGTCTCACCCATGGTGTTTACTGGGTGTGCTGACTTTGCTGCCCTGGGCCTGGGTGTGACCTCTCTCTTGGCTCCCCCTAATCTTTCAGTCTGGTCACTCTTCCCAGCAGAGACTCTGTCTTTGACTTTGAGAGTGTCCCAAAGATGCAGTTTCATCCTAGATGCCAGCCTTCACAGAGCCCTTCCTCTCAGAGAAGTGAGTTGTCCCCTGTAACAGATGACTTATTTGAAGCACAATCTCAGTTGAGCCCCTGCTGTGCGAGATGCTGGTGGTGATGGGGGCTCATTTACAAAACAAGGTAGAAATAGATTGTCTCTGCTCTGATGGCCTATGGACTGGTGGTGGAAGGAGCATTTACCCAAAGAGTTTGGTCCTGTTTAGAAATGGCTTTAAAGGAGGTAGGAACTAGGTGTCCTGGCATGTGGGAGGCCAGGAGCCAGGATTGGGGCAGGCTGCACAGAGCAGGAAATATTTGAGTTGGCCTTTGAGTATGATTGGGGTCTGACAGGTTTTGAAGGGAGAGAATACTTTAATTACTTCATTTAAAATTTACTCAAGAGAAGAGTGCGATGGCGCATGCTTGTAATCCCAGTGCTTCTGGAGGCTAAGACAGGAAGATCGAAAGTTTGAGGCCAGCCTCAACCATTTAGCAAGGCCCAAAGTGACTTAGTGAGACCCTGTTTCAAAATTAAAAATAAAGAGGGCTATGGATTGTAGCTCAATGGTAAAACATCCCTGGGTTTAATCCCTGGTCCAAAAAAAAAAAAGCAAACTAGTTTATTGGGCACCTGCTAGGAACCAGGCAGTATAAAATCTGAGGGAAGTTGGTGATCAGCCTCCTCACTGTTGCGCCTCTTCAGGGCTCAGGAGGTGTCCTTCACTAGGTGGTGCTCCCTCCCCAGGACGCATGGGAAGCATCTCTTCCGTAAAGGTTTCCTAGGTATGCCATAACAAAGTAGTACAAACCTGGGCCTTAAAAGATGGCGCCTCCCTGTCCTGGCGGCTGCAAGTCCCCATCAATCTGTCCAGGGCTGGTTCCTCTGAAGGCTGCAAGGGCCCTTCTGTCCCGGGCTCAGCAGCTCCTGTTGTCCTGGAATCCCTGGGGCTCCTTGGCTGGTAGAACCACCACAGACCTCTGCCTTCATCTTCACAGGGCCTTCTCTCTGCCTGTGAGTCTGGGCAAGCTCCCCTTCTACGAGGACACCAGTCGTGGGGGACCAGGGCCCACCCTGCTGGAATAGGACCTCATCTGACCTGATTACACCTGAAAGGACCCTCTTTCCCTGTAAGGTCACATGCTGGAGTACTGTGATTAAGGATTTTTTTTTAAAATTTTTTTAATATTTATTTTTTAGTTTTCAGAGACACAAAATCTTTGTTTGTATGTGGTGCTGAGGCTCGAACCCGGGCTGCACGCATGCCAGGCGAGTGTGCGCTATCACTTGAGCCACATCCCCAGCCCTGTGATTGAGGATTTTAACATAGAAATTTTGAGGGAACACCATTTAGCCCATAACTTCCTTATTTGCTCTTTCTACCTCCCACTAGTAGACACTCCCTTCCTGCTGACAAATGATAGGTAGATGTCTCTCTGGGAAATACTTCAAGAATATGTAGAAATTCTGGCAAGAGTTTTCCAGCAGGCATTTTAACCCAGAGAACTTCTTTAATGGCCACCTTCTTGCTTGTTTTAATCTTTGGTTTGGTTTCAAATCCTGGCTTTAGGAATTCAAAAGTAAATCATGCAAACACTTGAAATAGTTGCCCATTAGTAAAAATATCTGTCAACGTGGAAGGTGCTGAGAAATAACAGTCTGACCAAAGGCTCTCGGATTAGTTCCCTAGATGTTTTAGAGAAAATGTGTCTGTCTGGGTTTTGGTCTGAAGTGAGGATGGATCATTCTGGCCCCGAATACCTTTGTTACAAAAAACTACAGGAGGGCGCCCTTAGTGTTTCCAGATTCACCTAGCATCTTCGAGTGGTGTCCTCTGGGATGTTAGAAAGGAATGTTAATGATGAAATTGTCTCCCATCCTGATGCCAGTGGAACAATGCTGAGGGAGCGTGCAGGGGCTGGCATCTAGAGCCTGTTGTTCAGGTTATCATGGAGCATTGCTGGCCTCCTAACCAGAAGAGCAGGGACCCTGGGCCTCACCCTGCTGCAGTATCACCAGCCCATGGCCAGTCTTCTACTTGTGTATCCCTACCTGCTCCCCCATGTTTTAAGTAGATTTCAGGCATCATTTTATTTCATCCATAAATATTTCTCTGTTTAACCGTGGGAATATCACAATTAAAAATTTTAACAGCAGTTCCTTTCTAGCATTAATATTCAGTTTTGTCCAGTTGTCTCAAATGTCATTTTTTGATTTACATTTTACAATTTGTTGAATTAGAATCCAGGTATTAGCTGCAGGTTTTCAGCAGGGGTGTGAGTGATATGATCTGGTTTTATATTTTAAAACTCTGGCCTAGTGGTGGAGAATGGATTGCTGTGGGGGATGGATAGAGGAACCATTAGGAGAGTGTTGCTGGTCTTGGGGGTGAGAGAGAATGCTCTGGATTTGAGCTGTGTGTTTGGGGGTGGGACAAAGTGGATGCATGATTGTCACATGGGCAGGCCAACCTTTTCTGTTACAATCCATCCAGACTTGTTTTCTTTTGTGTGTGTGTGTTGTAAAGGGTTGTTCCCAGGAATTTCATTAATTTAGGTGTCAATATATTGCCCATAGTGAAATTGTTAGGATTTATTTTGCAAGTAAAATTGTAGCAACTTCTAGATTATTGAGATAGAGAAACATTAACCCATACTTTATTCTACTGCTTCAATACTATTTGCCATTATATCATCTTGTATGTGTATATTTGCCATTATAATATAACATTATATAGCAGAATAGGAAATTTTATAGTTTTGCTATTAAATGCTCTAACCTTTTTTTGTGTGGTATTGGAGATCAGATCCAGGGCCTTATGCATGCACACTAGGCAGGCACTCTACCACTGAGCTGCATACATCCAGCCCACGGTTTTAGTTGTATATAGATATCATGCTAAAGAATTTCTGTAGTTTCATAATTTTGCATTGAACAAGTTCCCCAGCCTCCACATTTAGCCCATTAAGCCCCAGGTTTTCAATTTTGTGAATATTTCAATGGAAGTGACACAGGTGCATTAAAATAGCTTGAAATTCATAATCTAGAGCTTGTAAATTATTATGTTAATATTATAATCATTGTTTAATCATTCATCTATAAGTGTATATTGCATAATTATATATTGTGTACTATATTCATGTAAGTTCTTATAGGTATTCCATCCACATCTGGGACAATGGGATAAAATGGGTGAAAGATTTGCTTTTCTCTAAGTTGTCAGGAAAAGTAATTTAGAGTGGGATACACTTGCATTAAATAATGAAAATATTATAAATATATGAATGTCATAAAGTCACGGTGTTTTGGAATGCTCCAGGACCCTGGAAAATTTTAATCCAGTTTTCTTATTTTACATAATGGGAAACTAAGACCCACACTGGTGTTTAATAAAGGCTGTGGAAAGAAAATCAATGTAGCATATTTCCTATTTTTTTTTCTGCTGAAGACCATACATCTACATGTACCTGTAAAGGAAAAATGGCATGGATATTCAGTGCTTAAATTGAGGAGTATTATTATTACAAGTAAAACTTAAAGTTAACAGTATAGATTCATGGGGGGGCAGAACACATTTTAAGGGTCAAAATAGTAGATTTATGTACATTCTCAGTAAACTGATTCACTGGGTTTTTAAATTTTTCTGACTTTTGAATTACCATTGGAACGGCATAGCATTGTTTCCTAAAGTTATTTTAGAAATTACATTTCCCATTTTTTCTATAAATAATACGGCATAGCATTGTTTCCTAAAGTTATTTTAGAAATTACATTTCCCATTTTTTCTATAAATAATACTGTGGCTTTTATGATGCACGAGTACACATTGAGACCCGATAGTAATGTTTTCTGATCCCTTACGCTTTCTGAAATGACAGGCATGCTCATGGGTTAGAGTCCATTGCCCCCAGTCGCTTGAATGAGCTTTTCTTTATTATTCATTTTAATGTTAAGGAATGAACACTTTAGTACCAAGTACTAAACAGCCTTCCTTTAGAGGCACAGTGATTGGAAATAAATATTAGCACAGATTACTCAGTCACTTTATTTTACTTTTGCTGTTAGCCCCACCCCCAATGTTTTAAGTTAGCTGGGTTTCTTTAAAACTTGTGCTTTTAGTGTTTTATTGATTGATCCTAAACTCCATGCTTGGTCCTTCCAGTCATTCTTTTTTTTTTTTTTTTAAAGAGAGAGAGAATTTTTTAATATTTATTTTTCAATTTTCGGTGAATACAACATCTTTATTTTATTTTATGTGGTGCGAGGATTGAGCCCAGTGCCCCGTACATGCCCCGTGCATGCGCATGATCGCTTGAGCCACATCCCCAGCCCTCCTTCCAGTGGAACTAATTCTACAATTCATCCACCTCCCCAATTCACCTCCCCAATTCCTCCCTTTGTGCCCCTCATGAAGCATCTGTGGAGAAGAAAGACCATACCTTAATGAAAGATTCTGCCTCCTTTCCTGCAAGGCTGAGTTCTAGTGACAAGCAGGTCTCTGTTCAGCAGCAGGAGAAGCTGCTTGGGAAATGTGGTTTTGAGCAGATTTTAATAGTTAATATTTATTTTGTAACCATTTATTGTTAGACATTAAGATTAGTCCTTTCAGGGCTGTGGATACAACTCAGTTGATAGAGTAGTTGCCTAGCATGCACAAGGCCCTGGTTTAACCTCAGCATCACCACCAAAAAAAAAGATCTTTTGCTGGGTGCTGTGGCACTCGTCTGTAATTCCAACGGCATGGGAGGCTGAGGCAGGAGGATTCAAAGCCAGCTTCAGCATCAGCCAGGCACTAAGCAACTCAGTGAGACCCTATCTCTAAATAAAATACAAAATAGGGCTGGGGATGTGGCTTAGTGGTTGAGTGCCCCTGAGTTTAATCCCTAGTACCAAAAAGAAAAAAAAAAAAAGATTTGTTCTTTTAAAATTATTGTGAGGGCTTGGGGATGTGGCTCAAGCGGTAGCGCGCTTGCCTGGCATGCGTGTGGCCCTGGTTCGATCCTCAGCACCACATACAAATAAAGATGTTGTGTCTGCCGAAAACTAAACAATAAATAAAGAAAAAATAAAATTATTGTGATTTTTAGTTGTAGATAGATACAACACTTTTATTTTATTTGTTTTTATTTTTATGTGGTGCCAGGGATCGAACCCAGTGCCTCTTGCATGCTAGGCAAGCACTCTACCACTGAGCCACAACCCTGGCCCTAAAATTATTTTTAATTAGTCCCTTTTAACATTATTCTTAAAATCACGTTAACAAAACCCAAAGCCAGAATTGAGAAAGGCCAGGTATAGGTTTGTACTTGAAAAGTAGGGTCATGCTTAGTCTTGACTACTGAGCTCAGAATGTGTACATTTTAATTCTAATCTTATTTAAGGAGTGGAGTGCAGGCAGGCCTGGTATGTAGACCTTCTCACGCCATTCACGGTTTTGGCAGTTTCCAGCAAAAGGAAAGCAGCCTGTCTTATCTTGAACATGTTGGCTTCACAAAGAATCTTTTCTTTCAGGACTCTGGGAACTCTGGGAATCAAGAAGCAAATCCCACCCGTTACTTTCTAGCTAAATAAGTTTCCTCATCTTTAAAGTGAGCAGAATAATGGTGTATCAACTCAGGGGCATTGAGAACAGATCATGTACAGTTCAAGCAGTGTCCACATGCAGCCTGGCTGCTGGCCTCCTCCTCCTCTCCTTTAATTGATATTTATGTTTTTTTAGCTGTTTATTCCAGCCCAGAAAGCCATCCCAGGATTGAGTAGCTTAAAATGATTACTTTTTCATATGTCGTTATTTTGCAAATCATGAATTTAGGCAAAGCTTAGCTGGGCAATTCTGCTCCATGTGGGCATCCATTATGACCCCTTGATGGTTTTCAGGGTCTTATTTTTTTTTTTTTTTTTAAGAGAGAGTGAGAATTTTTTATTTTTTAATATTTATTTTTTAGTTCTCGGCGGACACAACATCTTTGTTGGTATGTGGTGCTGAGGATCGAACCCGGGCCGCACGCATGCCAGGCGAGCGCTCTACCGCTTGAGCCACATCCCCAGCCCCGGTTTTCAGGGTCTTAAAAAAATATATTGTTTCAGGGCTGGGATTGTGGCTCAGTGATAGAGCGCTTGCCTAGCATGTGTGAGGCCCTGGGTTCAAACCTCAGCCCCACATATAAATAAATAAGTGAATAAAATAAAGGCATTGTGTTCATATGCAACTACAAATATGTATAAAAAACTCTTTAAATAAAATTACTTCAAATATCAAGTTGTGGCAGTCCTTGACATTCCTGGATGTGCCTTCTCGGGCAGGACTTGAAAACGCCTCCTCTGCCCGTGGTTGCCTCCTGTGCTCCATGGTGTCTTGTCCAGCACAGTGTTTCCTTGTGAGGAGGGCTACATCTTCTCCCTGTCCCTGGCTTTTACCTGTGCGTGTGGTGTCCAGTAGAAAGCCTGCCTTGGCCAGCGCCCAGGATCTAGCTTCTTGTCTTCTGCACATTATATAGTGTTTGCTGCTGGGTTTGGATCTGTGGTCAGGCAGGCACCAGCTACTTTTTAGTTGCTAATCTGATTAGCCCTTAACTCTCTACCTTCTCATCTCTGTGGCCTGAGGAGCTGATGCTCAGTCACCCACCATTAGAAATCCCTGCCAGTGGCCTTGCAGACATTTGTCTTGTATCTTTTACTTCTTATCCCTTATTTATTAAAAGAAAACATTTTTTTTTTTTAATTTTGTTCACAGCCTCGCACATGCTGGGGACTGTGGTAGGTGCTAGTTCCACAGTTCAGATGGCCAGTTTCCCTGTGGCCTTGGCTGTTGTCTGTGGTCACAAGGGCCTGAAGTTGGAGAGAGGAAACCTAGGGAAGTTCATCAGGGTAGCTGTGGGCCAGGCCAACAAAAACTGCACCCCTTCCTGATGTGTGCTGAGACCTTTGTGTCCTGCTCACAGGTGCTGCTCCTGGGTTGTCTGTCCTTCCCCAAAGGTCCCCACTTTGCCTCTCCTATGCAGCTAGTGTAAGTTCAGTGTCAGTGATTTGTGCTTCCTTCTCCAATTTTCCTTAAGAAAAGGCCCGTGTTTCTGACTCTTCAGGCCCCGTGGCTGGTAGCTGCAGACACTGGTCCCAGGCTGGTCCTTTTCTGGCTGGCTTCTGTGACAGCTTGATGAACCCTTTAATTTCAAACATCCCCTGGTCTCAGAGTTTTTGTTTTAACATCTCAAACAGTGCCCCTGCCTTTTACAGTGAGTCTGTCTCCTTGCTAAATTGTGTCTGAACTGTTTCTGGAGCGTGGTCGTGTCCAATTTTTGTGCCCAGTGTACAGTGAACTGGATGTAGGAAATGCTCTGTATGCTGTATGTATATTTTTGAAGCAGTCTTTCAGTATTTTATAGAAACAGAAAAGGAACTATTAAATGATTAAAGGCATTGCTTAGGGATTAAAGATGAACATTATATAGTATATAAGAACATCATTTTAGGTGAGGGGTTGGGTTAAATAGAATGCAAAGTAAGTACCCGTGTCAGCAGACTTAAATTTGAGCCCTCTTGGCATCTTTTTATATTGTTCACAAACTGGGGCATATTGACATTTCTTGTATTTACTGTTATTTATTCTTGGTACCAAAAATGTGATTGTTAATGGGGACTGTTTCCATCTGCATGAATGTAGATGTGCTAATAACTTCTCTTCCTCTGATCTGTTTGGGGAATGCTTTGCAGGGATACTACTGATACATTTTTTGAAAACTATTAGAAGTCAGATTTCTCAGGGTGGTGCTCTATGCTCAGCATAGAGCATTAGTTAGCGTGTGGAAAGCCCCAGCTTCATCCCTAGTACTGGGCAGGGATGGGGTGGGGGAGGAGAAAGAAATCAGATTTCTCCAGAAATGAACTGTGCTGCTATTAGCAGATCCTTTTTGTGTGGGATAAATCAAGAGTGTGAATTATCATGTAGTCAGAAGTTTAGTGTTCAGTTCTCTTTGGATTCGTCAGTGGACACACAGTAGCTTTGTTAGATTGTTCTCCTGTTGTCTGATAAAGAACATGGCCACTGAATATGGAGGACGGGAGACTACCAATCAGCTTGTGTCTCTGAAGCCACAAAGAAACCCATAGGTCATGGCTCCTATTGTTAGTCATTGTGTCCCCATGCTGAAGGTTGTATTTACCAGGCTGATGTGCTCATTATGAAACGCTGTTGGACATTTGAAAACAATAATTCTTTTTATTTTGATTCTGTAGGGCCCTAGAAAGAGTGTACAATGAATGGTGATACTCGAGCTGCAGTGGTGACCTCACCACCCCCAACCACAGCTCCCCACAAGGAAAGGTACTTCGATAGAGTGGATGAGAACAATCCAGAATACTTGCGGGAGAGGAACATGGCACCAGATCTTCGCCAGGACTTCAATATGATGGAACAGAAGAAGAGGGTGTCCATGATTCTGCAAAGCCCTGTAAGAGGAGTGCTTTCTCTGAGCAGATGTGATCTTCTTATGCTGTTGTATGAGTGGCCTCATCATTTTTTCTAACACAGGAGGTAGTACATCATATCGAGGTAGATGGTTGTTGAAGGAGTTCAGCTTAGTCTGTGTTTTATCAGACTCAATGAAGAATCTTCAGTGTCAGAACGGAGAGGAGGGCTTTACTTCTCTTTCTTCCTGTCTTAACTGCTTTCCAGAGGGCTTACTTTTTAATTTACTTATTTTTTGGTATTAAGGATTGAACCTGGGGTGCTTAACTACTGAGCCACATCTCTAGCCCTTTCTTTTTGTTTTGAGAGAGGGCCTCACTAAGTTGCGGAGGCTGGTCTTGAACGTGTGCTCCTCCTGCCTCAGCCTCCCAAGTGGCTGGGATTGTAAGTGTACCACCATAGTCCCTGGCTCAGAAAATAGTTTTTTTTTTTTTTTTTTTTTTTTTTTTAGGTACTAGGGATTGAATTCAGGGACACTCGACCACTGAGCCACATCCCTAGCCCTGTGTTGTATTTAGTCTTACTGAGTTGCTCAGTGCCTTGCTTTTGCTGAGGCTGGCTTTGAACTTGTGATCCTCCTGCCTCAGCTTCTTGTGCTGCTGGGTGTGTGCCACCATGCCTGGCAGAAAATACACACACACACACACACACACACACACACACATATATTTTTTTTAATATAAGACAGCGGAATGCATTACAATTCTTATTACACGTATGGAACACAATTTTTCATATCTCTGATTGATACACAGTACATTCACACCAATTTGTGTCTTTGTGTCTTTTTTTTTAATGTTGATGGATCTTTATTTTATTCATTTATTTATATGTGGTGCTGAGAATCGATCCCAGTGCCTTGCACATGCTAGGCAAGCACTCTACCACTGAGCCACCACCCCAGCCCCCCACAATTTGTGTCTTCATACCTGTACTTTGGATAATAAGGATCATCATATTCCACCATCATTAACAACCCCATGCCCCCTCCCTTCCCCCCAGCCCCTCTGCCCTATCTAGAGTTCGTCTATTCCTCTCATGCTCCTATCCCACTCTGAGTCAGTTTCCTTATATCAAAGAAAACATTCCGCATTGGTTTTTTGGGATTGGCTAACTTCACATAGCATTATCTTCTCTGACTCCATCCATTTACCTGCAAATGCCATGATTTTATTCTCTTTTATTGCTGAGTAATATTCCATTGTGTATATATGCCACATTTTTTTTAATCCATCATCTATTGAAGGGCATTTAGGTTGGTTTCACAGTTTAGTAATTGTGACTTGTGCTGCTATAAACATTGATGTGGCTGTGTCCCATGTGCTATTTTTAAGTCCTTTGGGTACAGACCGAGGAGAGGGATAGCTGGGTCAAATGGTGGTTCCATTTCCAATTTTCCAATAAATCTCCATACTGCTTTCTAAATTGGCTGCATCAATTTGCAGTCCCACCAGCAGTGTATGAGTGTACCTTTTACCCCACATCCTCGCCAACACTTATTGTTGTTTGTCCTCATAATAGCTGCCATTCTAACTGAGGTGAGATGAAATCTTAGAGTGGTTTTGATTTGCATTTCTTTAACTATTAGAGGTGATGAACATTTTTTCATGTATTTGTTGATTGATTGTACATCACCTTCTGAGAAGTGTCTCTTCAGGTCCTTGGCCCATTTAGAAAATCATTTTCAACATCACATTTAACTGCATTAAATTGGCAACCCGATGGGGTCAACCAGAATGTATCTTGTTCACCTCTATAGTCTCTCTGTTTTCCCCTGGAACTTCACCACTAGCAGTTCCAGGTGACATTTAGCTAGCTGCTACATGTCTTTGCACATGTTCTTCCCCGAATGTCCTTCTTCTGCCTCTCTCTATTTCCCTCTGGCATCCCTGTGAAGTCTCGCTCAGGGGGAGCAGGCCCTCCTTTCTATGAGCTGTTTCTGACTCCGGTCCATAATGGAACACCTGCAGGACTGGCTCTCACCAACCACTGGCTGAGAGGTTCTGCCGTTGCTTGTTCTTCCACATATCCTTGGCATGACACTATTTCAGACAGCAGAAAGGGGAACTTTCTTTTCTCATTCACTCCTCAGAGAATTAAGAACTGTGTGCACACCAAGCGCTGTGATAACGCTAGGGATAAAACTGATGTTTTCAGAGTATACCTGTTAGAATTTTCTCCGCCCCATTTGTTGATACAGAGGGAGGAAGGAAAGATAGATTTGGATGGTTTTTACCACCTAGAGTCTGAGTGCATATCTTGGCTTCATCATTTGGTAGTACTGTAACTTTGGCCAAGTTTCCAAGTTTTTCCATACCTCAGTTTTCCATCTGTAAAGTAGCTCCTTTAGAATTGTGACAGGGGTCAAGTGGGTGTTATGTGTAAAGCTCTTAGACTGTCTGACGTGGTGGGGTTTTGGGCCTGAGCAGCTAGAAACATGGAAATGAGCATTTCTAAGACTGGGGAGAAGAAGTCCCCATCTCAGCATTCCCACGTGGAGAGCTTTTGTAGGAGTGGGATTTTAAGCCTGAAGTTCGGTGAGAGATCTAGGCAAAGAAGCCAGCGTGGGAGCCCTCAGCACACTGTGTGGGCAGAGGAGCTCATCAAGGGAGGAGTGCTGGCAGAGGAGAGGACTGAGGGCTGTGCTCTGGGAGATGGGCAAGAACTAGCAGAAGAATCTGAGAAGGAGCAGCCAGTGGCGTGGGAAGAAAACCAGGAGAAGCCCTGTGCAGGGAGTCTCTGCAGAGGCTGGAGAGGTGGCTGGGTGGAGTCCTGCAGAGCCTGGTGTTGGTCTTGGGTAATTTGGTGAGCTGCAGGTGAGAAAGGCAGAGCCCCTGGACCCCAGAGGGTGTGAGGAGAGAATTTGGACTGTAGAGCTGGACAGTTCTATGAAGCCTTTTGCTAAAAGGGAGCACAGAAGCGAGGCAGTAGCTGGAGGGGGTGTGGGACTGAAGAAGTCTTCGTGGTCAGGTGGGTGAAATGACAGTGCATTTGCACACTGAAGGAGCTGTCCAGGGGAGAGGGAAAAGCCATGGCACAGGAGAGGGGGACTGCAGATGTCTTGCCCTTTGATGGGCCAGATGGCATGGGAGCCAGAGTGCAAGCGGAGGGTGGGTCTCAGCCCAGTGAAGAGGGGGAGGCGAGTGGGGCAGGAGCTTGTGAGGTTTCTCCTAAAATAGGTAGGATCACCTGCTGAGAATGGGCACAGGGAGTGGCACAGGAGACTGCAGGAGAGAGAGGGCATGAAGAGGAGTGGGGCAAAGGGCCAGGAGAGTCAAGAATGGCCTGGGTTATTGCAGATGGGGACCGAGCAAGAGGCCATAGACTTGGGTCAGAGAGCGCAGAGCAGTTATGTGGCCCGTCTTCATTCCTGCCTGCCCCAGCCCTTTTGCCCAGCACCAGGAGAGGGAAGGAGAGTTGAGATTTTTCCACATGAAATGGTAAGAAGTTGGAGAAATGACTTTATTAGGTCTAAGCTAGGTGAGGTCAGGACACGGAAGGTGAGGCTCATGATGGGATGGAAGAAAGATGAGTTGGCTGCTAGGAGTGGACATATCCGCAGGATGGCCTCGGGATCCAAGAGGGGCATAGTTACCAGGAATGACAAGGCCTGAGGTGTGGCCATGGGATTGGGGGCTGAGGTGGGCTGGAGGAGGGGGGATCTGGAGGCGGAGAGGCAGCACTAAGGAGACTGAGCTATTGGGAGTTGAGACCACAGGATCAGGGCGAGGGCTCGGCTGTGCCTGCTGTGGGGGTGGGTGCCGGGTGCAGGGGGGACCTCCAGGACTCCTGGTCATCGCCCAGCTAGCCCCTGGCCGTTTGTGCTGTGGATGCACAGGGCCTCTGCACTGTACCTTTTCCCTTTTGTTTTCTTCACTAAGGTTTGGAATTCTTATCTAAAGTTTGTCCTCAGTCTGTTCATAGTGGTGTAAGTGGATTTGGAAACTACTGAGATGGGTTGGGTGAGTGTTCAGCCTGAGGGCCCTGAGCGCAGAGGGCCTGTTCCTTCAAGGCTCTCGCACCCCCTGTGGCCAGCATTGCTCACCTGCTAGAGGCAACTGTATCTCTCTCATTTATTTTTTCTTGGTTCTGTGGATTGAACCCAGGGGTGCTGTACCACTGAGCTACACCCCTAGCCTTTTCTGGAATTTATTTTGAGCCAGGATCTTGCTGAATTGCCCAGGCTGGCCTTGAATTTGAGATCCTCCTGCCTCAGCTTCCTGAGTTGCTGGTGTGCACCCCTGCAGCTGTCCATTGACTATGTTCTGATGATTTATTTCTTGGTTGGTTTTCCCTCCCTTATTGACCACCACAGAGTATGATCTGTGATATTACGTATCATGATGTGGTGGTAGGTAGGGGTTCTTGAGAGGGCTCTTTTTCTTTTTTCTTTTTTCTAAGTACTGGGGATTGAACCCTGGAGTGCTTTACCATTGAACTACACCTAGGCCTTTTTTTTTTTTTTAAATATTTATTTATTAGTTATTGGCGGACACAACATTTTTGTTTGTATGTGGTGCTGGAGGATCGAACCCGGGCCGCACGCATGCCAGGCGAGCGCGCTACCGCTTGAGCCACATCCCCAGCCCCAACCTAGGCCTTTTTAAAAAAAATATATGTATATTTTTTAGTTGTAGATGGACACGATATCTTTTTTTAAAAAATATTTTTTAGTTGTAGTTGGACACAATTGGACACAGTACCTTTATTTTATTTTTTTTTATTTATATGTGGTGCTAAGGATTGAACCACACTGCACTTGTGCTAGGCAAGTGCTCTACCTCTGAGCCACAACCATAGCCCCTCTTTATTTTATTTTTATGTGATGCTGAGTATTGAACCCAGTTGTATGATAGGCAAGCTCTCTACCCCTGAACCACAACCCCAGCCCATTCATCCAGACTTTAAAACAATTTTTTTTTTTTTTTAGTGAAGGCCTCAAACTTGCCATCCTCCTGCCTTAGCCTCCTGAGTTGCTGGGATTACAGGTGTGCCCCATGTTGACTAGCTCTTTAGTGGGCTCTGGGGTGACACCTACTTCTACTGCTGAATTACTAGCAGTGGATTTTTTGTTGCCCACATCCCCAGGCTGTCCTTGGCAGTTTTCCACTGATATTCCCAGTTCAAGCAATGAAGAAGAAGAAGTTAGTTGAATGGGGGATCATCAGGTCCCTAGAGTACTTACGATTATGAGTGGGTCATCATCAGGACGCTCACGTTTTCATAGTGGATACCACTTACAACTCTCTGATAAGAAGATGAGTGTTTCTTTATAGACTACATGAAAAATTGTATTAATTAAGTTTACGGAAACTATGAAATATCTGCTGTTACAATAGTGACTTTATATTACAAGGACCATCAATCCAATGGAACCTTTTTGAGTAATTTAATATTTGGTAAAGGATGTATACATTAGGGTTCCTTTTTCCACTTTAAAAAAGTAATTTTGGAAGCATTTTGGAGAAAATACTGGAAAGCACAAAATAGAATATGAAAATTACTAGTAATTCTGTCACTAAGAGAATTACAATTAATGTTTTTAATGAATTTACTTGTAGTCTTTTCTGTTTAGATATATATTTTACTCTTACAGAAACTGGTTATATTGCTTTATGACCATTTTGACTCAAAAATACACCAAGAGCCATTATCTGCCCTTAAGTTTTTACAGCTTTTGAATGTGTACATAAAGTTCTCAGGGAATCTACTCGGTCCTCTGTTGTTAGAAATGGAGGGTAACTTTCTCTCTTTTTTTCCCCTTTCTATATTGGGGATTGAACCCAGGCTTTAGACATGCCAGGCAAGTGCTCTACCTCTGAGCACCCAGACCCTGTTCTTGTGTTTTGAAAGTAGTGCTGGGCTGGAGATGTGGCTCAGCGGTAGCGCGCTCGCCTGGCATGCGTGCGGCCCGGGTTCGATCCTCGGCACCACATACCAACAAAGATGTTGTGTCCGCCGAGAACTAAAAAATAAATATTAAAAAATTCTCTCTCTCTCTCTCTCTCTCTCTCTCTCTCTCTCTCTCCTCTCTCACTCTCTCTTTAAAAAAAAAAAAAAAAAAGAAAGTAGTGCTGAAGTGCATGTTTTTATGAACAAATCTTGGAGGACATTCTGATTATTTTCTTGAAATAGATTCCTAGGAATACCTGTTTATATTTTTAAGTTTTTATTTTATGAAACAACTTAGTAGAAAAGAATGTACCTTTTATATTCCCAGTAGTAATGTATGAGAATCTGTTTTACTTTTCCAGCAATGGCTGAAAACAAACAAATTGGTTTATGTTATAGTAGTCACCTCTTAACACACAGAAATGTTATTTCACTTGTTTTGTTAGGCTTTCTGTGAAGAGTTGGAGTCAATGATACAAGAACAATTTAAAAAGGGGAAGAACCCCACAGGCCTATTGGCATTGCAGCAGATTGCAGATTTCATGACCACCAATGTACCAAATGTCTATCCAGCAGCTCCACAAGGAGGGATGGCCGCCTTAAACATGAGTGAGTAGTTCTTATCTTTTTGGTGGTACTGGGGGGATTGAACCCAGGGCCTTGTACATGTGAGGCAAGCAGTCTACCAACTGAGCTATGTCCCCAGCCCCATGTTGAGTAACTTGAAAATTAATGTGTTTTAGTCAGTTATGGTGAAAATGAGGCTGTGAACCCAAAATGTCTTGAATGTAGAGGACCCCTTTCCTATTAAACTGAGAAGATTCAGTTGTTTCTAAGGCACATGACTTTATGTGACTTCGGAGGCCCTTGGTGGATTAAAGTGGCTAATCAGGGATCATGCTCACGTGTAGCACATCAGTTTTGACGGAATTCATTTCATCCAGGCCAGCATTTCTTACACATGAGTATTTCTTACCTGACCTGCCAATTCTCAGTGCTGCTTACAAACTAGTGAGAAGTGCCCTGGTGAGCGTGAGCGCAGAACAGCCTTCAGGGGAGTGCGCTGTGGCTGCCGACTTCATGCACACAACGCGCCGGACCAGGCAGTCTGGCCCCCTGCGTGTGGTGTCCTGGGTTGCTGCCACTGAGTCCAGCTGGAGAGTCAGACCTGGCTGACTCTCAGGTCACAGGTTGCCTGCCTGCTCTGTGTGTTCTCAGCGGGTGACTGGTGGTCAGCAGCTGTACTCCATTAATGTCTGTGGAGCACTGAGAGTTGCATTTGGTTGGCCAGCTGAGGCTTCTGTCCTGAAGTCTGATGGCTGTAGCAAGGTTTTCATGTGTGTGTGGTTTTTTTTTTTTTTTTTTTTTTAAGGCGGGGGTACTTTTTTTTTTTTTTTTTGATTTTCATGTTTTTAACAGGTTTCAATGATATTTGGTATGAATTAGATAATAATAGATTTTTAGTTGCATATTGTTTTCTAATCAAAGATGAAGCAAAAAAAAAGAAAAAAGAGAAAGGAAAGAAAAACGAAGGGAAACAGACCTCCTCCTCTCTCTGAGTCCTTTTTCCTTCTTGTGCTACTGCTGTGGCGGGGACCCTGGCACGGTGTCCAGGGTCCAGTGCAAGGGTGAGCACTCAGTCCTGGCGTTGTGCCTCATCTTATGCACAGCACGTTCAGCCTCTGGTCAGGTGTATGTCAGGTTGGATTTTCCGTAGATAACCTTTTTGAAGTTGAGGGTGTATCCTTCAGTTTCTATTTGCTGAGAGCTTTTATCCTGAACATTGTTGGATTCTGTGGAATGCTGCTTCCGAATCTGGTGAGATGTCCCGTGGCTGACTTCTTCAGTGTGGTGTGGGGAGTGCACTGACTACTGTTTGAATGCTGAGCCGTCCTTGCATTTCTGAGATGAGCCCTACTGGTTATGACTTTTTTCTTTTTTTTGGTAATTTTTTTAGTTGTAGATGGACACAAAACCTTTTATTATTTTATTTATTTATGTGGTGCTGAAGATCAAACCCAGTGCCCCATGCATGCAAGGCAGGCTACCCCTAAGCTATAGCCCCAGCTCCCGGTCATTTATCTACTGCTGGATTATTTGCTAAGGTTATATTAAGTACTTTTTGGTGTAGGAAAGTTTATGAAAAGCATTCATCTATTTTTCTTGTGATTTCTGTGTGTGATTTGGGTAGTAAGGTAATGCTGCCTCATGGATCGAGGTGGCAAGTGTTCTGGAAGAATTTGTATAGACTTGGTATTATTTCTCCCTAAATGGTTGACAGAATTCATAGTGTCATCTAGGCCTACAGTTTTCTTTTTTTTTTTTTTTTTTTTGGTACCAGGGACTGAACCTAGGGGCACTTAACCAGTGAGCCACATCCCCAGCCCTTTTTAATGTTTTATTTAGAGATAGAGACTTGCTGAGTTGTTTAGGGCCTCCCTGTGTTACAGAGGCTGGCTTTGAACTACTGATTCTCCTGCCTCCCAAGCTGCTGGGATTACAGATGTGTGCTACCGTGCCCTGGCCTGGCCTAGAGTTCTCTTTGTGGAAATGGTTGTAACTGTAAATTCAGCTTAATAGGACTTTTTAGGATATGTGTTTTTAATTTTTAATTCTTTTCTATATCTTCTTTTAAAACCAGCTTCTAATCTAATCAAAAACCTTAATTTTTTTTTTCCCTAGTTTTTATTTTTTTGGTATGGGGATTGAACCAGGAGCACTAAACTACTGAGCCATAGCCTCAGCCCTTTTTATTTTTATTTTGAGGCAGGGCCTCACTAAATTGTTGAAGCTGGCCTTGAACTTTTGGTCTTCTGCCTCAGCCTCCTGAGTTGCTGGAATCACAGGTGTGCACTACATGCCCAGCAGTGCTCTGAGTTTCCTTCTAAGCATGCTACAGATTTGGCTTCCTTTTCTCTCTGTACTTCTATCTTACTTATAGTGATTAATATTGAAGAGCATGGTCTTTCTGTCTTTGAAGTTTTTGAGACTTTATGAATGAATGTGGAAGATAAACATCTCAGAACTTACGTTCTCAGAACTTACGTTATTTGGTTTAAATTTGATAGGAAACACTAATATTTGAGTATTGTTTTTCTTCATTCCAGGTCTTGGTATGGTGACTCCTGTGAATGACCTCAGAGGCTCGGACTCCATTGCTTATGACAAAGGGGAGAAACTGCTGCGATGTAAACTGGCAGCGTTTTACAGGCTGGCAGATCTCTTTGGGTGGTCCCAGCTCATCTACAATCACATCACGGTGAGTGTCACACGGGGCAGGCGATGAGCAGGAGTGGAATGGCCCACGTCTGGCACCAGCCCCTGCAGTCAGGAGAGGGAAGCAGCCTTACAATCCTTTCTCTTCAGATGCTGGACTAAAGAAGAATGATCTTGAGAATTGGCAAGTCAGAAGTTATGAGGATAGCTGTTTTTCAAAATTTCTTTCTTGCCTGGTAACCTAATAAATGAGTGTTTACCAAATTATAGGCATTTCCTAAAAATCTTTTTATACTTAAAATTTCCTTCCAAATCAGATCAAGGTCTTCTCTTTTTCATACTTATCTCTTCACCTGCTCCAGTTTTAAGCTTTATTTTCCCAATATAATAAGTCCATTTCTTTTCTTCAGTACGTTCTTGTAACAAATATTACTGGATATCTACTTTCTTGTACCAGGCCTTGTTCTAATTTGAATTATGTCAGTGAATGAGGAGTCTAACCCTGGTGGGTGGTTCCTTTTTCGTTCTAACCATCAGCCCTTATTTGCTTGCTTTTGTCCATCTTTCTTTCATGGTCCATCATTTCAATCTTGTGCTACTTGCTGCTCCTGCATCTCTGCAGCCAGATCCTACTGTAGAGTCTCATCACAGAACCCATTGGCTTTCTGCTATCTTCAGAGCTCCAGACCTGCCCCCCAGCAAATGACCTCATTATGCCACAGAAAAAATGGGATGCTTTGCCATTGTGTCCTCCTGGCGGCCTCTCCCAGGGCCCTGCCTCTGATCAGACTTCCTCTCCTGGCTTGGCACCTCATCTGCTCCTGCCCTTTTACATTGTTCAGGCATCAGCAGGTGTCTTGTTAGTGTTGTTGTTCTTTTATAGAGATGGCTTTTTTCTCTGAACTGCTTCTTTGGGTTGGTTTTTAAACTTTTGCAGTCGTGTGTGTGTGTGTGTGTGTGTGTGTGTGTGTGTGTGTATGTTTCCATTTAACTTCCTTTATTGGATATTTAAAATTATTAATACAGTACCTACTGTTGTAACATCTCTCTTAGGAGGGCCACTTAGATTGTTTAGTCCTTTTCTCTCTCTTACACTCACGCACACTGGCACACATGCATGCACTCGCACGCACACACACATGCATGCACTCACACATGTACACACTCACACATGTACACACTCCCATGCTCACACACTCATACTCACACACACACTCCCAAAGGATGGTTTTCTGCACATGGACTCGTGCCCAGTGGTGCTTGGTTAAGTTATCTTCTGGACTTGAAGGACTGTCCAACCCCCTGAGCTGATAGTCTAGAGCCCACCCTTGTGGCCAGTGTGCTGGGTGTCTGAGACTGGACATTGATCTCAGGCAGGGCTCCTGAGTTGCCCCCTCTCTTATTCATTCTCATTGTTTAATGTGAACTTGACAATTACAAAATGCAGGCTGCTCCTGTCCTGCCCATGTGCTGCACTTACATGGTATGGTGCTCGGCTTCCCATAGCAGTGGCCTTCCCTCTGTGAACTTCCTTGTTGATTGGCTCCACCCACAGCAGTGTCAGGTCTCTAAGGGGTGGTACAATCCTGGTCCCTGCTGTGGCCCAGTATCAAGAATGGTGCCTGCATAGGATCCACGCCATTAGTACCTGTGGGGTGATCAATGGAATGACAGCCCCACTGAGCCGAAATTACCTCAGTAAAATGACAAGCAAGAGCTGCTAGGCCTTTTGTTTTTTGCTCAGTAATCCAGTCAGCCAGCACATTGTGGGCTCCCTGGTGTCTGCTGGAAAGTTGCTGGCCTCTGGTCATCATGCTTGACAGGATGCTCTAGTGGAGACTCAGTGCTGGATAGTTGCCTAAAAACTAGTTCTGTGGAAATGTTTCCAGCTGTAATAGGAAATGTAATCCATGGCTTTAATAAAAGCTTCACATTCTTTGCAGATTTTTAAAATGCTGTCTACCACTAGTCCTTTTATAACGCTATATTTAAGTAAATCTGACTCATGTAAATTACGTGTTTTTTCCTTTAATTGTTTAGGAATTGATAGAATTAAAACATTATAGTTAAGTGTTTTAGTCTCCTGTGAATGGTCACTTGGGTCTTAATGCTGAATGAAAAGAAATCCAAGTTACCAAAAATATTTTCTAAATCTTGTGAACTAGAACTATAGTTTTTGAGGAAGAGAGATTAAAAAAAAAAAAAAAATATATATATATATATATATATATATATATAGTTTTTATTTTTTTGTTTGATTATTTGTGGCTTCCATTTTTTGTTTTACTAAGTATTGTCGTATAGATACTTGATAGAAAAGAAATATTAATTAATAATGCATTCTGCTGTCATTTATTTTTAAAAAATCAATAAAAATACAAAAAAAAGAAATATTAATTAAGTTTATCAGTGCAACAAAATGGGCCAATAGGTCGTTCCACCCTTTCTTGAAAGCAGGTCAGGGGGATTTTCCACTCAAGGGATTTAAAGTGCTGACAGGTCTCAGAGGACTGGATTGGAAGGTCTAGACTAGGTCTTTGTTGTGAGATGGTGTTGGATTTAGAGCCTTTGGGTAGAGGAGGGGCAAGCCAGGGTGGCCCAGCTAGCATGGTGGACTCCTTGTGGTCCATAGCTGGGGGTGTCTGTATTTTGCACTTTCTCCTTTTTGCTTCAGACTCAGAGAATTGTATTTTAGAGATCTGCTAAGCTCACAAATGGAAGTGTGTCAGGAGGAAATGAGTCAAAGTAAAACATTATGTACAAATGTATTAAATATAGCATTATTTATAGCAATGAAAAATTATCCAACAATAGAAAATGGCTTAGTTATTTTTTTAAAAATATTTTTTAGTTATAGATGGACACAATGCCTTTATTTTATCTTTTTATTTTTATGTGGTGCTGAGGCTCAAACCCAGTTCCTCACACATGCTAGGCAAGTGCTGGGACACTGAGTTACAACTCCAGCCCCATGGCTTAGTTACCCAACATCAGTTTGAGAGAACATTATATTCTGTGAAAAATAAACTTACATGGTACATGACAAATAAAACATTATTAGAAATGAGAAAATATAAAATATGTCTATTGTTTACAGCAGTGTGAGAATATGTATACACGTAGACAAAGGAAAAAATGATTTAAAATAACTATGTTTTTTAAAAAGTGAACCCTTTCAGCATGTTTCTAAAATTTGCATGGTTTGATTCCTGATTTAAAAAAAAAAAAAAAAAAGTTATAGCCTAGGTCGGTGCAGTGGTGCACACCTACAATCCCAGCTGCTTGAGTAACTGAGGCAAGTGGATCACAAGTTTGAAGCCAGCGTGGGCAACTTAGTGAGACCCTGTCTCAAAATAAAAATGTCTAGGAGGTAGCTCAGTGGCAGAGTGCCTAATACTGCAAACTAAAAAATTTTTTAAAAGCTTACAATCTGGAAGATTTTGCCCCATATATACCTAACAAATTAATATCCAGGATAAAGAACTATCAATAAGAAAAGGAGAAACCAGTATAAAATACACAAAATGTAAGACAGTAACTTCACAAAAAGGGAAATGTCTTTAAAAAAAATGGAATGTTGCTCATTGGTAACCAGAAAATTGTCAGTTAAAATCACAATGAAATATGTTGCAGACTTCAGATTTAAATTTCAAAAAAAAAAAAAAAGATGATTGTGGAAGCCCAGAACTGTTGAATGCTTCAGGCAGGAGTGTGCATTACATCATGCCCTTTGGAAAGGGACTTGGTGTCACCTCCTCGTTACCCCCTGGAGAAACTTGATCATGTACATCAGGATACAGGTGCAGGAGCTTTCATAGTAGCCTGGTTTATACAGCAGAAGCTGAAGCCACATGCCTTGAAGGGAGAATAGATGCATAAGCTGTAGCATTTCACAAAGTGGCTGCTGCACAGCTGTGAGAGCAAGCTGCAGCCGTGTTTTGGAGGACATGAGAAACACATTGGGAAAGACACTGCTGAAGAATACATAGAGCAGGCTTCCACCTGCATGAGGCTCATAAACAGAAATTAAATATCATGCTGGGCAGAGATGAATGTGTATGTAGGAAAACTGTAAGGAAGAGAAAGCCTATTCTTAATATATAATTCAGAATAGTAGTTATTTTTGAGATTTGGGAGAAATGGAGCTCCTGAGTTGTTATTCTATTTCTTAAGCTGATTGATGGGTTCATGGCTGCTTGATTTGTTATTATATTTAAATTATCATATACTTTCCCTAACTCCTGGTTTATTACATGCTGGTTATGTGCTCTACCGTTGAATGACACCCCCAGCTTGAATTTGAAGATCATATACCTTCTAAATACCCTTGTATGTGGGATTTCAAAATAGAAACTTAAGATAATCCAACAGAATCTAAATTGAGTTTTTCTTTCTTCCATCCTTATTTTTTCTTTATTCCAATTAATTAAACAAATTCCTTCTTTTATTTTGTTTTGACCCAACTTGGAAGTTAAGGCAGTTGCTTTGTTTTGCTTTAGATAGTCAAAAAGGTCAGTGTACTTTTTTTAGGTAGAAAAGAATTGACTTCAAGAGATAAAACATGCAGCTGAATCACCATTGATGGGAACGTGCAAGCACAAAGCATGCGTATGCTTTGGAAATACCCAAGAGAGAGAGCCCAGGCCCCGAGCAGCAGAGCTGCATGGAGATGGGTATTACTGAGTCCGAGTGTAGAGAAATTGTTCGTGATTTACCACCGTTCCTCCTGCTGCCAAGAGCAGTAGTGGTGGGGCAATGCCATTTATCCAGAGTAGGAACCCTTACCAACCCCGTTCTACTGAGAGAATCAGGTGAGTTTAGAATGAGGATGACATTAAGGGAAGCAAGGATAGTTTCAGATACCTGAGACTTGTCAGAGGTAGAGCTTGCTCTGTGTTGCACACCAGCAACTGTCATGAGAGATGGGACAAGGCGATTCTGCTCAGTGGCAGGACTGCCTGATCAGTAGGTCTGTCCAGGTCTTTTGGTGGTTATTGCAGTATCACGGTGCCCACAACATAGGCTCCCAGCAAGAATTGCTGAGTGATAAATGGAGCAGACCCCATTAGGATGTGCCCAAGCCTACCCTCAGTTAGATGGGATTTTCTTGTGGGCAGGACTCTTCTGTTTTACTGCTGTGTTCCTTGTCTGGTGTGTGCTTGGTGCATAGTGCCACATCTGTAGTGAATGAATTTTTTTGGAGAAACATACTTTGGAAGGAGCAAAGAATAGTGAGGTGATGTTTTTTCTGATGAAGCCCTAAGGAGAGATTGCTTTCATTTATAATTTTTAATCATTTTTCTATCATGCCACAGGTTTTGAGTATTAACAAAAAACCATTTTGACTTTTAAAAAGTAGGTTTTTGGTTTTCCTTATTATACCTCTGAGAGTGACCTTCTTGCCCATTTGCAGTAGAATAACCTGGTATCAGAGGGCTAGTGTGGAACTGGTTATTCTCCACAAATCATTTTTCATGAGTGCCACCAGGAAGCACTTAATGTACTTTATGTTCAATTACTATGTGATATAAACCCAGAAGGCTTTCAGTGCCTCTTGGTTTGTGGTAGGCTCTCTGCCGAGGGGCCTCCCATAACTCAGCTGTGAGTTGTGCCTGGGAGAGATGCAGGTGCTTTCAGCAGGACTTGGGAACTAATGCGGTCATTTTCCCACAGACCAGAGTGAACTCGGAGCAGGAGCACTTCCTCATTGTACCTTTTGGACTTCTTTACAGTGAAGTGACTGCATCCAGCCTGGTAAGAATGTCTTCCTTTGCACCAAGTTTGAACAATCACGCTGAATCTTCAAGTGCTTTCAAATCCGTTGGCATACACAGTACTCAAGGAGTGGGAGAATCCAGTCGACATATAGAACTGATTAATTCAGTTAGAGAACAAGCTTTGAGAGAAGTTGGAGGCTCTTTGAACTTGGGTTTTAAACATTTTACAGTTGCCAGGCGTGGTGGTGCACACCTGTAATCCTGGCAACTTGGGAGGCTGAGGCAGGGGGATCATGAGTTCAAAGCTAGCCTCAGGAGCGCAGTGAGGCCCTAACCAACTTAGCAGGACCTTGTCTTAAATAAGAAAAAAAGGGCCGGGGATGTGGCTTAGTGCTCACATGTCCCTGGATTCAATCCATGATACAAAAAAAAAAAAAAAAAAAAATTCAAGTTCACTTGACATTTAAAATTTTTGTTTCTTTTATTTCAGGTTAAGATAAATCTACAAGGAGATATCGTGGATCGTGGAAGTACTAACCTAGGAGTGAACCAAGCTGGCTTCACATTGCATTCTGCAATCTATGCTGCACGGCCAGATGTTAAGTGTGTTGTGCACATTCACACCCCAGCAGGAGCTGCGGTGAGTGCTGCCGGGGGCATCGAGGTCCTCGCTGGAGGTGCTGCACATACCTGAGTTGCACTTGCTTGTTTCATAATAGGGATTGAGTCCAGGGCCTTGCACTTTCTAGGCAAGCACTCTACCACTGAGCTATACTCTAAGCCACTAGTTTGATTTTCTTAAGAGCAAAAGAAAAGATTTCGTCCTTCTGCAAGGATTAAGGAGAAAACTACAGTGGCTCTTGGAAATGGCCTCAAAGAATAGGCCAGATATGACTGGCCAGGTCAAAAGAAGAAGCACCTACAGACAGCCACAGTGCAGCTGTGGACAGCCATGGGAGGCAGGGACCTAAATAGTCACTTGCTGGATCCAGATTAGAATACTGTCCTAGGGGTGCTGTGGTTGTGGCTCAGTGGCAGAGCACTTTACCTCTTTGGGGATGTATGTACAATCTAATTTTGAAGAACCTCTAATAAATCTGAAAATGTTCTTTTGACTGTATGATTAGAGAATCACAGAGGGTTGAGATGCTAGGGTCAGATTTCAGTGTGTTGAGATCTGTGGGGTAGAGCCTTGTGTGGGCTCAAGGAGAGACTGTGGACACTGGGACTGAGCCTGCAGATGGGAGGGGGGAAGCTCGGAACCAGCCTGCCAAGCTGCCCCACAGACCTTCTGTCCAGAGCCAGAGGACCCAGCCTGGGTCGCTGGGCAGAGGCATAGGTAGTGCAGCTGCCAGGAGATCTGGCCTCCAAGCCTAGAGCTTCCTGGGACCTTCCTGGGGCCTCAAAAAAGGAAAAAAGAGAAGGTTTTGGAATAAGTTCCTTGGTAAGGCAGTTCCTATGAAGGTGGATCCACTGAAAGGAACTCTGTGTGGTTTTGTCTTTTAGATGAGCTTTTCCTCTGTGCCGCTGTGCTGTACGTGTCCGAATCTTTGGACCTTGTCAGTCTAGTCAGAGCTGCTGTCTATAGAAGACCTTCAGAATTAGACATTTTAAGGCCAATTTTGGGGAATTTGAGGAAGTGTAAGGGCTATGTGAACACTCAAATTTTTTTTCTTTCAGTCTTAATTTTACATAAATGTAGAGAAATTGTACAGTCTCATTGTCCTAAACTCTTGGTATATTTGGTTTTATCTAAATTTCAGGTGTTTTGTTTCTACTTGCAACTTGACATAAAACTATGCCATATGCGGTGGCTAAGGAGGCTGAGGCAGGAAAATCGCAGGTTCAAAGCCAGCCTCAGCAACTTAGCAAGGCCCTAAGTAACTCAGCGAGACTCTATCTCTGAATAAAATATAAAAAGGCTGGAGATATGGCTCAGTGGCTAAGTGCCCCTTGGAACATCTATTTTTGAGGAACCTATGAGGCTTTCTTTGTGCTGGACCATGGCTCACTGAGTCCATACGTCTCAGCTTATATAGCACTATAACCAGTGGAAACTCCAGAGATGTAGGTCTTGTCCCGAGTGAGCCCAGAAGTGCTGTTTATGCATATGTTCATGTGTTCATTCACCCCAAGGAAACGTGTGCTTTCTATATATCTGTGAGGCGAGTGCTTGCAAGCCAGTTGCAGATTGATGCTGACTTTTCCTTCCCTGGTGACGACTGACTGCTTATTCTCCAGGTCTCTGCCATGAAGTGCGGCCTCTTGCCCATCTCCCCAGAAGCACTTTCCCTTGGAGAAGTGGCTTATCATGACTATCATGGCATTCTGGTTGATGAAGAGGAAAAGGTTTTGATTCAGAAAAATCTGGGGCCCAGAAGTAAGGTCAGTGGGCCTGGCACCTGGTCTTTCCTGGAGGGAAGAAGAAGCGCTCCGAGGCATGTCCGTCTCGTTGCCTGGCTCCATCCCACTCCATGCTTCCCCTCAGGTTCTCATTCTCCGGAATCACGGGCTCGTGTCAGTGGGAGAGAGCGTGGAGGAGGCTTTCTATTACATCCATAACCTCGTGGTTGCCTGTGAAATCCAGGTGAGGGTGGTCGTCCTGTGGGGTGTGAAGTTCACTTGGTGTTTTCAGGGGTCCTGAGCCTTTGAGCAATCTTTGCCAAAGATGAGCTCATGAATCTGGAACTTGGCCAGGACAAATGCATTTTACTGATTTAAGTTAGCAAAAGATTACTGGACTTTTCGTTCCTAATTTTTTATTTTTTAAATACATAAGTTGTCAGCATTTATGGAGCACTGGTATATGCCAGGCCTCATGTTGGGCACTTTTTTCTTTTTTAATATTTACTTAGTTGTAGATGAACATACAGTATCTTTATTTATTTTGATGTGGTGCTGAGGTTCGAACCCAGTGCCTCATACATGCGAAGCAAGTACTTTACCACTGAGCCCCAGCCTCAGCCCCATGTTGGGCACTTTGTGCAGGTTGTGTGTGTGTGTTATTTCCCTCTGCCTTTACACGCCCTTTTTGAAAACGCTGGAGCTGAGAGGTGGGTTCATCCAGACTCGTGGCCGGGACACTGCCCGAGCTCTGCTCCAGGCCAGGCTCTCACTCTCCCTGACTTAGGTTTGGAGCCAGTGAGGCTCCAAGTCTTGAGGGTCCTGAATGGTGCTTTGTTTTCCTATTTATCTGCCAAGTGTAAATGCCCATTGTCTTTGTCATGCTGGAGAAGAACTCTGAAAGTCGTGTTAGGGTCAGTGGATCAGTGCCCACAGTGCTTCTTTTTTTTTTTTTTTAATTCTTACCACTGATGGCTCACTTTGTTGAAACCTGCATAGCTGTACAAGTACGTGTCATAGTCGTCTGCTTTTCTGAGTCTCTCTATGGTACGCAAACCATAGTGTTTGCTTGTTTTGGAAAAGGTTCGGACGCTGGCCAGTGCAGGAGGGCCAGACAACTTAGTACTGCTGGATCCCGGGAAGTACAAGGCCAAATCCCGTGCTCCAGGGTCTCCGGCGGGGGAAGGCACTACATCACCTCCCAAGTGGCAGATTGGGGAGCAGGAATTTGAAGCCCTCATGCGGATGCTTGATAATCTGGTAAGAATGGTGCTGCCACTCGATTAGAAAATTTCTTTCCCGAAAGCTCATTGATTTTTTTTTTTTTTTTTTTTTTTTAAGGCAAGCAAGATGGCTACTTTTACATGTATCTGAATGTCACCCTCAAAAATCATGAAGCTGGGGCTGGGGTTGTGGCTCAGTGGTAGAGTGCTTGCCTAGCGTGCTCGAGGCCCTGGGTTCAATCCTCAGCACCACATAAATGTAAAATAAAGATATTGTGTCCACCTAGAACTTGAGAATTAAAAAAAGAAATCATGAAGCCGCCAGGCTTTTTAATATGCAGGCTGAATCACAGTTAGCCACAGTGGTGTTTTGTTTTCCCAGCTAATGTTGTGTTGGGGCAGGTGGGGCAGGAGCGCAGGCTCCTGCTGGCCAGCGTCCACAGGCAGGCTGGAGGGCCTTGCCACATTGTCAGCCTGGTGTCTGTGTAGTTGTAGCTGCTTGGGGCCTGGTTGCTGGGTTCCACAGCTCTCTACCTGTCGTATTGGTGGGAGACCCTATGCTACTTATGTCAGGGACACAGAATGGTACCAGCAAGGCACAGAAGCAGGATGGCTTGCAGCATTGATGGCAAGGGCAAGACCACAGACCACACTGGCTTCATGCAGGCCAGGTCTATGCTGGGGCGGCTGAGGACGGATCTTGTCCTTCTGCAAGGATCAAGGAAGAAACTGTACGTAGAAGGTGGCTCTTGGAAATGGCCTCAAAGAATAGGCTGGAACATGACTGGCCAGGTCAAAAGAAGAAGCACCCACAGACAGCCAGAGTGCAGCTGGGGACAGCCATGGGAGGCAGGGACCTGAATAGTCATTGCTGGATCCAGATTAGAATTCTGTCCTGCGGGGCAGGGTCATGGCTCAGTGGCAGTGCTTGCCTAGCATGTGTGAGACACTGGGTTCCATCCTCAGTACCACATAAAAATAAATAAACCTGTCTATCTGCAACTAAAAAATAAAAAAAAACCACCGTCC
The DNA here is from genome assembly GCF_045843805.1 of Urocitellus parryii. Classification (NCBI taxonomy): domain Eukaryota; kingdom Metazoa; phylum Chordata; class Mammalia; order Rodentia; family Sciuridae; genus Urocitellus; species Urocitellus parryii. The sequence continues at coordinate 143,164,831 of NC_135540.1, read as the reverse complement.
TAGGGTTTTTTTGGTGACTTAATGGCTAGAGATAATTTTCATTGTTGTTGTTTTGGGGTTTTTCTCTGAGATCTAAGTAGTGAACCCAGGACCTTACGCAGGCCAGGCAAGTGCTGTACCCCTGAGCCACATCCCAGCATTGTCCTCGAGTTTCCAGCCCTCCAAACATCATGGGGCTTTAGTGCTGCCACAGGGCCCCTCTCATGCCACATTGTACCTCTCAGGTGGGCTTTGGGAAGGCCCATCCTAGTGCCCCATGATGGCCAGTGTGCTGCATGTGAGGCGTCGTCCCCGCCGTGGGAACTCCTCGCCATCAGCTGCATTCCATCAGGGAGGAGGGGATGACAGAACAGTCTTCCGTGACCTCTGCATCCTACATTCACTGACCCCCTTCGCATGGAATCTTGAGAAGATTGCAGTGTTTGGCTCAGGAGTTCATGGCCCTGTGATAGAAGTGGCAAACAGATTTCAGGTCACTGTGTGATCTAGGGGTGACAGGCACAGTGGGAGGGACAGAGACAGTGGCAGGGCAGGAGCCTTGGGCCCAAATTGGTTAAAGAATGCAGGAAAAGGAGCAAAAGCTAACAAATCGGGTACAAGAAGCTGTTGGAATGAGGGGGCAGCCAGAGTTGGTATCCCTTCAGGAAAGCTGCAGCTAGAGAAGAAGTGGCCTGAGTGTCCTGAGGTGAGGAGTGTGGAGCTGGCCCAGGCATAGGGTTCCTTCCTCCTGGTCCACCATCCCACCCCGCTCCTAGCCAAGAGTCATATGAGGAAGGGGGAGAGGAGATAAGGATCTGCATACCTACTCATCTCGTGCTTTCAGGACATTTTGGAAGGTGGAGAGTGAAACCTAAATTAGGCACTAACTCTGATTTAATAGAAGAGGAAGGCTAATAGTGAAGTGTGTCTTACAGAAAGTGTATTTTATTTGGTTTCTTCAATAAGTGCACGTTATTAGCAGTTTTAATATTAAAGTTCTGTGTAGCTTATAAGAAATAAACTGGAAGCCACGAATGATGATGCATGCCTATAATCCCAGCAATTTGGGAGGCTGAGATATGAGAGTCGTTAGTGCAAAGCCAGCCTCAGCAACTTAGTGAGGCACTAAGCAACTCAGTGAGACCCTGTCTCTAAATAAAATACAAAATAGGGGTTGGGATGTGGCTATAGTCATGTGCCCCTGAGTTCAATCCTCAGGACCAAGAACGTAAATAAATAAATAAATAAAAAGGGATGGGAATTCAGTGCGCCTGGCTCACTCTCAGTACCAAAGGAAGGAAGAAAGAGAACAAACGAACATCAGGCTGGGGCTGGGGTTGTGGCTCAGTGGTAGAGCACTTGCCTAGCACGTGTGAGGCACTGGGTTCCATCCTCAGCACCACCTAAAGGTAAATACATAAAATGAAGGTATTTTGAAAAAGAAAGAAAGAAATGAACTGGACGAGAGTTGCCGACTGTGGTATGTGTTTATAGCTGTGGTATGTGTTTATAGCATCTGATTTGCTGCTGTGCTGTCTGCTAATGATGGAGCAGGTAGAGAGCAGGTGAGAGTCCCACTTCGTAGTAGATGTCTCATCTCAAACGTCTACACTTAGGAGAAATGCGCACTTGTTTCCACAGCAAAATAGAACTTCAGCTCCTCCAAAAAGGAACAAATCTATATATCTTGTGTCTATCTGCTTACCTCTGTGTGTGTGTGTGTGTGTGTGTGTGTGTGTGTGTGTGTGTGTACGCGCATGTGTGTGCGCGTGCATGCTCTGTGGGTTGAACCCACAGGACCTGGGCACTAAGCACAAGCTCTACTGCTGAGCTACATCCCCAGCACCCCCATATTTTTAATCATGAGCCAAAAAATTGTTCACAGGATCAAGTATTAGAGAATTCTGGTTTGACAGCATTAGAAGGGAAGAATTAAGAAAAACCAATGCCCTGTCAGAATAAAATGGTGTTTTGTGGTCCTGAGTCTGTACCCTGAAGCCAGGGAGATGCCCCATGTGCAGGCAGAGGCGGCGTCGACAGAGCTGTGTGTCCAGGCAGTGCTCTGTGGCCGAGTCATCCCTCAGTACCCCTCAGCAGAGCTTGCTCATGGAGGCAAAGTGCCTGTGCAGGTAGATCTCGCCTGTCTGAGGAACACAATGAAGATGACTCCCTTAATGAAGATGGCCATTTAAAAAAATTTTTCTTAGTTGTAAATGGATACAGTATCTTTTTATGTATTTATCTTTATGTGGTGCTGAGGATGAAACCTAGTGACTCAACCTGTGTGAGGCAAGCGCTCCACCACTGAGCCCCATCCCAGCCCCAGCCTGAAGATGGCTGATTTTAAAAGTGTATCAAAGCAGTGATGGGTAATAAAGATACCCAAGGAGGAGCAGAGCCAGAGAGAGAGACGGTTTCTGACGTGGGAGGTATCATCCCTACTTCGTACTGTTCTTTGTTATCTGAGACGGGGACTCACTGTGTGGCCCTGGCTGGCCCTGAGCTCCTGGGCTTAAGCCACCCTCCTGCCTCAGCCTCCTGAGTAGCTGTGACCATAGTCATACACCACCACACCTGGCTAGAGGGTCCGCCCCTGAGGGCTCCTGTGTGTCTTCAGTCACCCTGTGTCCTTTGCTGAGCATTGTGACGTGTAGTGAGTGCACACCTGTCCAGGCACCGCCAGCCCTGTGCTGTGTGACGGCATAGCTCTGGTGTTTCATAGCCTCCTGGGGGGCGGTGCGGGGCTCCAGGCGCAACTCAGCTCGGTCTCTGCTTCACAAGCCTGCAGTCGGGCTGTTGACCAGGGCGGGCTTCTCATCATAAGGCTCCATGGGTTCGGGGAGGGGTACCCCGCTTCTGAGACTCCGTTTTCCTACAGCGGCAGTATTCATGATGGCTTGCATCTCCAGAGCTAGCAGGGTGGGACTGTACGCTCTTTGTTGCCTGTTGCAAATGCCAGAGGCTGGAAGCATGGCAGTTGTTGCATCTGGGCTTGAAGGGCAGGGGCAGTCACAGGTGGAGCTGAGGGCCATCAAAAAGTCTGTCACATCTACTAAGTGCTAAGCCCTGGTGAGGAGAGATGAGGAAGACCCCCCTTGTCTGCAGCTGCTGCCTGGGGGGACAGCTGGCAGGTGCTCCAGCAGAGGGACACGAGGTGGCACGCACCTGTGCAGGCACAGCTGGGGGTCGCGGGGCAGCGTGGAAGGAGGACTCTAAGTGCCATATGCAAATTTTGCTGAGAACCAGTTGCCATGAGTGGTGTGTGGTCTTACCTGGTGGTTACCACAGTGTTGAGACTGTGGATGAGTCTGCTCTGTGCAGTTGTCAGCAGCAGGTGAGTCCTGTCGACTTGAAAACTGAAGTCACCACGTAAGCAATAGCCAGATCAAAAGCAATGCTGGTACTGCATAAGCCCTCGAGTCCCTTTTCAGTTACTTGCCATCTCAGGTGGCTGCTGTTTTGTCTCTACAACAGAGATTGCTTTTGCCTGTTTTGTGCATTTTACAAGTGGACCCAGACAGCGTGTGTCCTTTTCCACTGTGTTTCCCTGGGCAGTCGGTTTGTGAGCATGGTCCACGTGGGTGCCATTGCTAGTAGAGCCTTCTCTTTCCTCACCACGGTCCACCGTGTGAGCATGACAGTTTCTTGTTCTACTTTGTGTGGTTTTCTGGGTGGTTGTGGTTTGCTCGGGCACAGTGGTCCTGCTGTCAGCGTTGCGGCCTGTCTTTGGTGAGCCTGTGCCTTTTCGGCCATGTGCTTAGGATTCACATTGCAGAGCTGTGTGTTCTGCCTGTGGATGTCTCCACAGTGAACCCTGCTCTGAGATCTGGAGCACTGACTATCTTTTCTTCTCTTTGGACCTAGGGCTACAGGACTGGCTATCCCTATCGATACCCTGCTCTAAGAGAGAAATCTAAAAAATACAGCGATGTGGAGGTTCCTGCTAGTGTCACTGGTTACTCCTTTGCTAGTGACGGTGATTCGGGCACTTGCTCCCCTCTCAGACACAGTTTTCAGAAGCAGCAGCGAGAGAAGACAAGATGGCTGAACTCTGGCCGGGGTGACGAAGCTTCTGAGGAAGGGCAGAATGGAAGCAGTCCCAAGTCGAAGACTAAGGTGTGGACGAACATTACACACGATCACGTGAAACCCTTGCTGCAGTCTCTCTCGTCCGGTGTCTGCGTGCCAAGCTGTATTACCAACTGCTTGGTCTGTGCCTACCTTACTGTTCATAGTTAGATGATGTAGAGCAAGTTGGGCAGCTGGGGCTTCGGAGGCTTTGGGACCCTGCCCTCTGACCCACATTGACTCATGACCCTTCCTTGTTAACTTGCCTTTCTTTTGAGCCAAAGCCCACTTTATGCCTCAGCTCAAACTCGAGTAATACTCTGCTTGAAACTGCTTAAGATACAACGCACCTCTTTAGTCATTGCCCCTGAGGCCGACTCCACTCAGTGGAGCACTGAAGGACTCACCTGTGCTAACGTGAAAGCAGGAGCTCTCTTGAACTCCAGCTGTGTCGGCTCTTAACTCCTCACGCAGCTCTGAGAGGCCTGACCCGCGCGCCAGTGCTGCCCACCCCTTGCTTCCCTCTTTGTCACAGTGTTTTCTTAAGCAGTTTTCCCTGTGGCCCGCTGGCCCGTTCTCTGCTGACTCTTGTCCTCTCTCAGCACTGTTCCCTGCCCTCTGTCCCAAAGCCTCAGAAGGCTCACGCCAGCTGCCCTCTGCATGGACTGTTGCATGTGAGTAGGCGGCCATGGTGGTGAGTCTTGGACTCCTGTGGGGTGCGGCATGACCAAGTGCAGCGCAGGCCACCTGCAGGCACCAGCGACAGATGCTGCCAGGGGCTCATTTCAGTGTTAGCACTGTGCAGGGCTCCTGTCCCCTCAGAGGAGTCCCTGGTGTCCTGCTGCCAAGGGTGCTTTCCCCTCCCATAGGCCAGCCCTTGAGTCTGTCCAGCTCACACCTCAGTGCAGCAGAGGCCCTTTCCAGAGCCCTGGATGGAGTCCCCCGTGGGGCAGTACAGTGGGGCCAGACCTGGCTGCATGCTGAGCTCAGTAGAGTCGGCAGCCCAGGTGTCCCAAGAAGCAGGAAGCCGACAGCCACATTTCCCCCTTCAGCAGTGCTTTTACTTGATAAGTTTATTTAAAAAAAAAAAAAAAGGTTTTGTCTTCCCCAGGTGATTCTGGTGTTTTCCTGCTATGCAGTTGGCGCGGAGCCACTGTGGTCCTGAGCAGCTGTGTCACGTGGGCGAAGACCCTGCGTGGTGGCAGGCTCAGAGTGTGGGAGCACTTCTCTTCCTCTCCTGCCCTCCCTCCCTTCTTTTCTTTCTTTGGTTCACTGGTTAGAATGGTTAAGCTTAAAAACAGAACCCCTCTCTGCTGCCGCTGGGGTGCTCTGCCGGCTGCCTGCCAGGTCTCTCCAGAGCGCACCCACAGCAGGCAGCATGGCTGTGAGCTCTGTGATGGTCACCTGGAGGCAGTCCAGTCAGGCTGGTGTAGCTCGCAGCGGAGCACCTGCCTGGCAAGTGCAGGCCCTGGGTCAATCTCCCGTATTTAAAAAAAAAAAAATGGAAAAAAGTCATTTGAGGCCTTTTAGTCAATGAGCGCATCGAAGGGGATCTTGCTCAGCTGTATTTATATGTGTTTCCTATTTCCTGGATTAATACAAATTCCACGCAATGTTCCCAGGTTGGTATATTTTATTTATAATAATTCATATTAATTTTTTAAATGGGTTCAAGTTTCTGAGGTGGCTGTTTTAACATTTTGACTAGAATTATTTATAATAAGACGCTGAGTTGTCTTTTCTCTGAGAAGGTAACCGTCAGTGAGTGCCCGCAGCTCCATGCTCATTCCACACTCCTTCGCAGTGGCTAAGCCTTTGACAGTTTGGTTGCTTCCTTAAGGTCATATGGTTTATGGCTATCTTATTGCCTCTCAAAAATATTCCGAAAGGCACAGCATTTGCTTTCAAAGATGGCTTGTGTTAGTGTTCAGTGCCTACTCACGCCTCGGAGTCAGAATCTGACCCAAAGCCCATCTTGATTGGAGGCCTGAGCAGCGATGAGCAGGAGGCACTGAGGCTAAGCAGCCTTTGAGGGCTCACCAGGCGCTTTATTTTGTTGGAACGGTTTTGCAACACTCAGAGGTTTCTTTTGTAAAACATGATGTCACCCCCCCCACCTCGTGCTTGGGAGCTGCTGCAGCGTCCCCTGGTGGACAGTGCCGCTGTGTGTCTGGTGCTGCCACTCACTTCCACGCACAACTCTGGTGGTGCCCACTCTGCCTGCAGTGCGGACTCTCGCCCTTCCTCGGTGGCTGCGTCACATTGCTTCTCATGATCCTGTCATCTCACGCTTCCAGTTGGCTTTGGTGTTGGGGGACTCTCAGGGCGGTGGACCAATGGCCTCTGAGGGGCGTGACCCAGCTGGTCATTAGCCTGATTGCCCCGGCTCTCGTGGGCTTTCCCACTGGCCACGCCTCTAACTCCACCATTCAGTGGTTTCTGCGTGGCCACGTCTCACCCCCATGTCAGCTCTGTAGAGTGGCCCAGGGAACGTGGCCATTGGTTCAGCCGTCTGTGAGGTTCAATGCATGAGCAGATGTGAGGTCAGTTGGACAGACGGATGCTGTGGCGTTGTGACTACTGTCATGACCCTGACTTCTCGACTGTTCTTGATATTGCAGTGGACTAAAGAGGATGGACCTAGAACTTCCACCTCTGCTGTCCCTAACCTGTTTGTCCCATTGAACACTAACCCAAAAGAGGTCCAGGAGATGAGGAACAAGGTATGTGCTGCCCTGGGCACTTGGAGGGAGCTGGGTGCAGGGTTGGAAGGGATACTGGCTGCTGTGGAGCAGAGGGGTGCTTGCTTCCAGCAGGGCAGTCTGCGCTCCCACTGGGGAAGTGAAGTCACCTCCTCATGCTGAGGCTGCGTTCTGCCATCAGTGTGGAGCAGGGGCAGCAGACATCTGGGGCCTGAGGAGTGTTGGGGTGATGCTTGCTCAGTAGCGGGTCTGGAGTAGAAGCCCCAGAGCCTGATCCAGCAAGAGTGGGTGGCTGTTCTGCCTTTCAGACTCATTCAGAGGCTCATAAACTGCACTGGTCAGAATGTGGGTTGTCAGATTGTCAGTGTTCACAACCCCCAATGTATTCCCCCAGGTCACTGGGTACAGTGAAGGGCTGGGGCCCTGCTGGAGCCTTCTGGAATGTGTGGGAATTGGGACTAGTCCCTCCATTTCTGCTGACCTACACCCTGCTAAGCAGGGTGGGCCAGTGCCATTAGGCAGGTGTTCCTGGGGCGTCCTGCCATCTGGGCTGGGTGGAGCACAAGACCACCTTGGGGGTAGTGGTCCAGGTGCACAAGCAACATGACTGGCAGCCACAGCATGACCTCTTTGTGCTACTTATGTGCTTTTCTTTTCCTTCCCTTCCTTAGATCCGAGAGCAGAACTTGCAGGACATTAAAACTGCTGGCCCTCAGTCCCAGGTTTTGTGTGGTGTGGTGATGGACAGAAGCCTCGTCCAGGTGAGAGCTCAGAATGTCTCTCGTATTAGTGGGTGGTGACTCTGTCTGCTCCAGAGTTGTTATTAACTTGGGAGAGAATGACTTTATGAGGTGAGTATCCTAGGCAACCAGTTATCTCTGCTATGAATCCTCTTGATAAGAAGTAGACCAGCCACTTCCCTTGAGTTCTAGACCTAGCATCAGCATGCAGAGGGCTGTGCCCATCCCTGCAGACCCCTCCTTGTAGTGCATGCCTATGTGAGGGCGCGTATGGCCAGCTCCGGGGTTAGCAGGGTGCTGTGTAAGTGCTAGAAAAAGGAGGGTTTGAAGGGCCTTTGTTCTGGAACAAGTCACATCTGCAACATAGCACTGCTTGGGCTGCGGAGGGAGGCCTGGTAAATGTGGTCCACATTTACATGCATTTCTGTAAAATAACTGTACTTAGTGGCACATTGAAGATAATTGTGTAAGTAGTTATCTTAGAATATGAAGATGCCACCTGATGCTTTCAAACCTGACTCTTCAGGGGTAGATGGTGATTGTTGCATTTTCTGAATCTGGCCAGCTGTGGTCCTCGTTTCATGTTTGGTGTCTGCACGTACCACTGTCACCACTGCTGCGTTCACTGTTGACCGCTGTCCCTGCTGCATGCTCTTAGCTGGCTTCCCCCTGCCTGGGTGGTTGTAAGCTAGGCCTGGTGTGCTCTGATGACTCAGTTTACTGTTGCAGGACGCACCCCTCTCTGACTGTACGGAGACTATCGAAGGGCTCGAGCTTACAGAGCAGACCTTTAGCCCTGCTAAATCTCTCTATTTTAGAAAGGTACTCAATGCCCTGGCAGTCCGCGGTGCTCTTCTCCCTTTCCTGCCCCCACTACCTCCCGCTTGAGACCTTGTCTTTGTTTCTGATATAGCTTGAAAGAGACCTCTAAATCATGTATGAGATTTCAGCAGACTCTGTTTTGCCTACTCTGTTCCTTAATTAAAACAGGGGTGTGAAGCATTGTACAGTATTGAGATATTGCTGGGAAGTGGCCAGTCTGAAGGAGACAGTGGCTGCATTGCTCAAGTTCTGCACATGACTCGTCAGTGCATGCCTTTGGGCTCCAAAGTTTACCTTTCACAAGATGCCCATTGCAGATGGTCTCGTCAGGGCTCTGCTGGCAGCCACAGCTCCCCCACAGCCCCTCCCCTTGCTTGTTCATCTTTGACCATAGCCATCAGGGGTCATTACAGAGGAATGGATTTTTTTTTTTTTTTTTTTTTTTGAGAATAGAACCCAAGGCTGTTGAATTATATCACTGCCCCAAAGAAGTGGGAAATAAAAGCAAGACAGTCATTGTCAACCTTCATTGATAAAATTGCATTTATTTTTACCTTTAAAAAAAACTTGAGTACCTGGGGTTGTGGCTCAGTGGTGGAGTGCTTGCCTAGCATGTGTGAGGCCCTGGGTTCGGTCCTCAGCACCACATATGAAGGAGCAAATAAAGTAAAAAAATTCATTGGCAACCAAAAAATATTAAAAAGAAAAAAAAGAAAACTTGTTACTGTTGCAGGGGAGAAATTCATGAAAATCTGAAGCCCCACATTTTGATCTCTGTGTGCGTGGGTATCTATCTAGCCTGTCCTGGAGGTAGACAATCCTAGGTAGTAAGGGTCCTGAAGAACTTGGTGCCCATGATGGAAGGTGGCTGCCCACCGTGTCTAGAGTTTCAGTGTTTGGCCTTCATTCGGAGGACGTAGCTTGGGCTCTGTATTCCGCTGTAACATTTTCAGTGTGATGCAAGTCTCACTCGCATTCCAGTTCAGCTAGAAGCAGCTTTGTGCCAAGGTGCCATCTTCCTCCTGGAACCCCTGGTCATGACATGTGGCTTCATGTACTAATGCAGTGGGTTCTGCTTTCCCCGTGCTTAGAAGTTACTCCATCTACCATTCTTGGAGGGGTTCTGAGGGGGGAGAAGGATGGGTTCCCTGGCAGCTTGTGTTTCGAGCCAACACATTGGGCCACGAGCTGTGGTGTTCTTGTGGGTTAGCAGCACGTTGTGGATGTGCCAGGCGCCTGGGTAGAGTGCGTCCTGCACGTAAAGCAGGCCACAGCCAGTCACTGAGGTACTGTCCTCTTGGCACTGTGGTGCCTTTAAAGGATTTCATCTGTGTTGTGTTCAGCTCCCCAAAAGGCAGGCCGGCACGTGTCCCAGGATGTGCTTCTGCCTGGTGTGTCGTCTAGTTACAGCTATGCTCTGCCCCAGTGGTCCTCAAACATTGCACGTCATAGTCACTTGGGTGCTTCACAGATAGATGGAGGGTCCCCAGTCTCAACAGAGCCGCCTGGCTGGCTGGCCCCAGTTGAATAGATGTGGACTCCTGTCCTTTATTGCCCCAGTGGTGGGGATGGAACCCAGGGCCTCGTGCCTGCTCGGCTACTGCCCCACCACTGCGCTGCCCACACTCCCAACTTACGTGGACTCTTCCTCGAGATTTGTGCTTCTTACCTCCCCATTTCTGAAGTTCACATTTGTGTTCTGATCTTCACCCCCATCCTGATGAGATATATTTCATTTTTATGGCAAAAATGTGCTTTGACTCCATGGATGTCCTCTACTGGAGCTATTATTTTATTCTACTACTTTTTATGTCAACCTCAAAATGCTCCTTTGGTGCAGGGAGCTGCTTCAGCGAGGACGGTGTCCCGGAAACTACCCCCCAACATATAGACTCTGCTTCCTGTCTGAGGAACAGCCCTTAGGACTTGGGAAGCTGGGGCTTTCTGAAGAACTTTCTTTTGCCTTTAATTCCTCCCTCACTGGTGACAGCCATTCACACTGTGAAGGCCACCTTCCATGAGGTAGTAGTTATCATTTCAGAAAGGAACCCTGTACCCAGTTGGAGGCGCCTTCAGCTTGAGCCTTTGGGCATCTCAGTGCGGACCTGCAATGATGTTGCCACCTTCTGAATTTTATTGCTAGTGGATCGAGTAGCTGGAACAGAGGCGTGAAGGTCTGTGTTGCAAGGTGTCCAGCTAGGAAAGGGACTGCGTGGTCTGTGTGTGCACCCTCCCCTCGTGCTGTAGCGTAGGAGTGCACAGGGCAGTGAGCCCACCTCTTGGACTCACTGACCCTGTGCTGAGCTCCCAGCATGCTCATAGCCCACCTAGGAGCATCCCTTTGGCTCTGTCCTGGTCTTCCTTGCAGATGAAAAGCTAAAGCTCAAAGAGCTTAGGCCTCAAGCCCAGGCATGCAGAGCTTTAGGGCTGGAGCCTTTGTCTTGCCCAGATGTCTCAGTCAAGTACACAGTTACTGGGCCTCTGTGTTGCTGGAGTCCTTAGTAGGTCACTTGCAGTTGGAGAGGGAGGAGGCTCCAGGCAGCCGCTCCCTAATTGTTCAGCCCACTTGTCCTGCACCTCAGGCTCGGCCTTGCTTTCCCTCAGAGCCAGAGGGTCACTGCCTGAGGAGCATCACCATTTGAAGTGGTCACCGTGTTTGGCAGCCCAGCAGACCCCTCCAGCCAGTAGTGAAACTGAGGCTGCTGGACAGGAAGGGGCCTGTCTCAGCCAAAGCTAATGAGTGGTGGACAAGGATTTAATTTGCTATCTTGCCGTGGCAGGGTTGCTTCTAAATGTAAAGCCACCAACCCGAGGTCAGGCCTAGGCAGCAGGAGGGCTCCCTGCTGTGACAGGCCTCCAGGCTGTGCAGTAGAGACCCTGCTCCAGCAGGCCCTTCTCCCTGGGGTTCTGTTATGGTTAGCCTTGGAGTGCTTCAGAGTGCCTGGCAGTGCCACTTAGCCCAGACCCACTGGGCTCCCGGCCCTGCCACCAGGACACTCTGCCTCCGGTGGTGCCCCTTATGGAGATGAGTGCTGCGGGCACAGAGGCTCCAGGCCTGGCAGTGTGTGATTCAGGGTCCTCCTGTGTTCACTGGGTTTTGGAAGCTGGCGATGAGTGAGGCGCCTGTGTGTGAGCTCTTGTCAGTGTTTTCAGAATGGGCCCCAGAGCGTTGGAGAGCCAGCCCCAGACAGAGCAGCTCCCCGGGACTCCTGATGGCTCCCTCCCTCGGGCTGTGCCGCCGCCTCTTGGGACGTGGCCTAGGAGCTGCCTTAGTGCTTTGCTTTTGCTTTGTTTACACAGATGCTCAGTTTTCCAAAACCCTCAGGCACACTCTGGTGTTGAAGGGCATTTTGTTTTGGGATGTGTTTGGGAACTGGTTGTAAACTGTGGGCAAGACTTACCTATGCTTGGGCCTTGCCATGAGAGAAGGGAACTCCCACTGTGATCAGCACAGAGGCCCTTTTCTATTCCTGTGGTCAGTGGGCAGGTGGAACCCTCCGGGTGGTCCGTGCTCTTGGGTCCGTACTGGGTGCCTTTACTTTTGAACCTGAAGGACCTTGGTTGGGTCTCTTTTCTGGGGTTTGTTCGGCAGTGTTGAACCGTGTTTCCACATCTTCTGCCCCGGACGGCTACGCTCAGTCTAGGCCCTGGGCCCCTGGCCGTGCAGTTTTGGGCTGTCTGTCTGCTCCTGGAAAGCCTCCCTGCCCCGCCTGCAGCCTGCCTGGGAGGAGGGTGTGCCCCTTGGCCAGGCTCTTGCAGACCATGCCCCTTCTGTCCACAGGGGGAGCTGGTGACGGCCTCCAAGGCCATCATTGAGAAGGAGTACCAGCCCCACGTCATCGTGAGCACCACAGGCCCCAACCCCTTCAACACACTCACAGACCGCGAGCTGGAGGAGTACCGCAGGGAGGTGGAGCGGAAGCAGAAGGGCTCTGAAGGTGAGTGGGAAGCAGCAGCTTGAGGCTTCCCAGCGAGGAGAGTCCTGTGCATGAAGCGCAGACTGTGGCCTTGTTGAGGCCTGCACATCATCCAGCACACATTCCCGAGGATTTGAGAAGTTGAATGCATTTGGGAAGAGTGCCGTGAAGGGGTGGCCTCAGAGAACTCGTGTCCCCGTCCCCCATGTGCACCCTGCACCTGGGGTGGTCCTGCCTGGGAGTGGCCCCAACAGCAGTTGGGCCCGCTGTGCTGTGCAGAGAGCTCTAGGGTGTGAGGGGCTGGCCGTTCTTCCAGCCGGGTCCCGTCTGTGTGGAGCGATGAGAGATCCCAGGAGAATCCGCTTGTTAGTGGGGGAGCTGCCCGAGTGTCCACGACACCGGCTTTTCATACGCACAGTGATTCAGCTTCATGGAGAAGAGGCTGCCTCTGCTCCATGAGAATCACTAACATTGAATACTGATGGTTCCTAAGGGCCAGCCCCGCAGTAAGTGTTCTGCCAGTAGACATCCTGTGTCCTTCTCAAGGTGACCCTGAGAGGAGGGCCCACCCCTGCAGCTGGGTCCTGGGGCAGAGAAGGAGCTCTGCAGGAACATGGCAGCTCTGCCCGTCCTGGCTCTGTGGCTTGGCATTTCTGATGTGTTATTTTCCTCATAGACCCTGAGGGTTTCCCTGTGCTGGGGTGATCACTGACCATGAGTAGCATGTTGATACCCTGATGATCTCAAACCATGCCCAGAAGGGGCCACATGCTGGCCTAGCCTCCTTCTCTTGGTGACTTACTGACATAGGTCGCCATGATTTTGTGAATGATGATTGGACACTTTTATAACATGTGAAAATAAATGGAACTGAGTGCCAGAGTCTCGAGGAGCAGGTATTTCCAAACTATAGGTTTGTTTTTTTTTTTTTAAGAGAGAGAATTTTTTTTTTTAATATTTATTTTTTAGTTATTGGCGGACACAGCATCTTTGTTTTTGTATGTGGTGCTGAGGATTGAATCCGGGCCGCACGCATGCCAGGAGAGCGTGCTACCGCTTGAGCCACATCCCCAGCTCAACAACTATAGGTTTTGAAAAGAGGAACCAAAAATTTTGAGAACTAACAAAGAAGTAGTCCTCCCATTGCCTCCTGGAATGCTGGAGCAGGGCACATGTGGCTGGAAACTGGGGCTCAGAGGCCAGCAACTCTTCTTGGTCAAGGTTTTAGTCCTGCAGGGAGGAGACACTCAGGCCTTTGGTTTCTGGAAAGCAGCAGTGCCCTTGGCCGGGAAGCAGCTGGCCTGGGAGAGGGGTCTGCGGTCAGAGAGTGGATGAGAGGTTTGAGGAACAGGGTTGCACGGACTATTTTTTCTAAGTGAGAAACAGGCAGGGGTTTCTGAACCCAGGGTTTTAATTCATGCAGTTTTGTTTCCTTTTGCTGCTTTATCAGTGGATTTCAGAAAAAGAAAGAAAAATCATTGCAGTTATCAAGTTTACTTTATTTTACTTTATTTTAAGAATGTTCTGCGTAAGAAATCAAGACCAAAGTCGTGGTGGCATGACACTGGGAGGTGGTGAGTGGAACTGGGAGGTGGTGAGTGGGACGAGGCCGTGAAGCTGCCGGCCACTTGCTCCACAGAGGTTAGGTGGGTCTAGCTTTTCAGTCTGTCGCAGGGACACTGGCAGGTTTTCTTGTGAATAAGAATAGAAATTAACTTTGTACCCAAGATTGGTTAAACTTCAAATAAACACTCAGTCTCTTGATCCTTTTCCAAAAGCTGGCAGACACAAAGCCCTGCTGTGGCTCTTCCAGAACACGCCCTGGGAAGCCAGCATGACCTCTGAGGCCGTCTGCTGCTCAAGAGGTTGGGCTAGTCGGTTTGCCTCGCTGTGCCTCTCTCCTACCTGGTGCATAGGACACCTAGAAGGGGGAGAGGTCTCCTTGGGCTTGTGGTTCCTGAGGTTTCAGTCCCTGGTTGGTGGGCTCCCTTGCTTTGGGCCTATGGTGAGCAGCTGTCATGGCAGGGAGGGCCTGGTGGAGCACCACTCCTGCCCTTGTGGAGGCAGGGAAGAGAGATGGAGGCTCCCGATATCCCCATCAAGGACATGTCCCGCAGGGACCTTCCTCCTCCACCCAGGCTTCCCTGCCTTCCTGAGGAACCGTCAGCCAGGGACCATATCTGCAGCACATGAGCTCTTGTGGGACACCTGTAAACTTCAAACCCCAATGCAGGCTGAGGGTCCTGGGGTTGCAAGTCCCATGCACCATGTTCTTGTTTTGTGTGTACCTGCAGACAATCTGGATGAGGCGAGAGAGCAGAAGGAAGAGAGCCTTCCAGACCAGTCGGTTGTGCCCCACACTCCCCCCAGCACCCCTGTCAAGCTTGAAGAAGGTGAGCTCTGGTGGAGGCGGGGGTGCGATGGCCCTGATGTGGGAGGGTGCATGCCTGTGCACTGACACCTAGTTGTGGCACTAGTTCTGTTAACCTGAATAAAGAAGTGTGCAGGCCTGACCCAGCTCTGGAGTTCCCCTGGCTTCTCCTCCGCCATCTGTTCTGTGCTGGGTAACCTGAGGCAGAACAGAGTCCAGCCATTATGATCGTGGGAGGGCAACTTCAGGGGTGGGACCCACCACGGTTCTCGTGCCAGCTTTGCCCGTTGCTTGCCTACTTACCATCCTTCGTCATGTCGAGAGGGCACCTGAGTGCCTTCCATTGTCGGGCTGCAGGATGCTTGACCTGCCACACCAGGCAGGTGCCGAGAGGCTGTGTGTACCCTGCTCGCCTCTCGGACTGTCTCACGTCCGTGGTGTGTGATCTGACACGTCTGTGTCTCAGTCTCGTACATCTGTGTCGCCCGTGAAGCCTGTGGCTTCCCTCCCCGTTCTGTGTCCTACAAGAGTGGCTCGGCCTTTCTTGTGGAACCCGGTGGCTGTGACTGAGTGCATAGACTCTCTCCTGTGCTTCTCTTTCTCGCGGCCGCCTTTCAACAGGAGCTGGATGTGCTAAAGAGTACCTGCTGCCCTAGTAAGTACTGCCCGCGCCTGGCGCTCTGCTCTCACACCCCTGCCTCTGCTTTGCCTCGTTCTCCTGCTTCTTTGTTGTTTATTAAGTTTTGTTTTCTGTTTATTCAAAACAAAAACAGAGGCCCTCTTTTTTTTGTACCCAACCCTTCAGTGGCCTCCCCATGAGTGAGTTACCTGAGCACTGTGCAGGGCAGCGGCCTGCATGGACGGTGGGATGGACTGTCTGGGGCCGCCACACACTGCACAGTGTTGCTCAGAGCAGCCTGGGTCTAAAAATGGAGTTTTAAAGTTCATCCTCTGAGAATCTCTCTTGATGGTTGGGTCAGATGTAAATGCAGATGGGGTTCTGCCAGGTGGGTTCTTCCACTAGGTGCATGGAGTCCTGTTTATTTGGACCTGTGTTTAAACTGGCATTGGCAATTTGAAGTGAGCTGAAGAGGGTATTAATACTTTTTAAGAAATGTGACATTTGTCAAATGATGGAAAGTTAGAGTGCATGCCGGGGCCTCTATCTTGGAGCATTAGCTGCTATGAGCTTGGCAGAGGGAGCCCTAATCCCTCTGGGTGGGGAGGTGCCTGCACCCCCAGCCTTCCCTCCTGCTCTGAGTGTGGCGTGGAGTGAGGGAAGAGGGCAACGAGTAGGGTGGACTGTGGGGCACCCCCTGCTCCCTAAGCTACAGCAGTGTCGGGCCTGGAACATGTGTGGCCAGGCCTCTCCAGCCCCGCTTAGCTCCCCATCCTGAGCTGTGCTTGACTTCTGAGTACTAAGTGGTTTGGTGTTGCCTAACATGCAGCTGCTTGTTACTTTGTAGACTATGTAAAACCTCCAACACTGGTGTCCCTGGGGTGGGTGTAGGCATGTGGGTAGACGGAAACCAGCCAAACTTAGGCTTTCTGGAGACAGGTGATATTTTGCTCTTTCCTGTTGAGTTATTCAGATTGTGAGGGTGGCTTGATTTTGTTATTGTTGTCTATAACTTCCCATATAGTTCATTTTTCTTTCCACTCTCCAGCCTAAATGGCTGTTTTGTTGGAGGTCTGTGCTCCTGGGGTCTGGGGTTCGCTCATGGTTCTCTCCTGGCTGCCCTTGGGGAAGACCAGATGTTGTGGAACCAATTCTAGGCATAATTTTAGGCCAGAGCTCAGCATGAAGGCTGTGCTCCTCAGGAAGCTTGAGATGCTCCCCATCGGAGGCGCCAGACATCCTTGGAGACAGACCTTTTCTAAGGTTAGCTTCACCCAGCTAAGGTAGACAAGGTCTAGTTAGAGCTTCTTGTCTTGGAAAACGCAGAGTCCCTTGAGTGGCCGCTCCTTCTGCTGACACTAGGCAGCTGGCGACCAGGCAGGAGCCCTAAAGCCTTTCTCCCACTCCCACCCTGCTGCCAGACCTCCTGCAGGAGCCGGCTCCCGGAGACGACAGCGATGCTGCCACCTTCAAGCCGATGCTACCTGACCTGTCCCCCGACGAGCCTTCAGAAGCACTTGGCTTCTCGACTCTAGAGGAGGAGGAGGAAGCCCAGGGTCCCCCAAGCCCTACCCCAGACCCCGCTGCTGACCCTGAGCCAGCCTCAGCCCCAGTAGCTGAGGAGACAGCACCCCCAGCTGCCGAGGAGGGGTCTGCTGTGGATCCCGGCAGCGACGGGTCTCCAGGCAAGTCCCCGTCTAAGAAGAAGAAGAAGTTCCGCACTCCTTCCTTCCTGAAGAAGAGCAAGAAGAGGGGTGACTCCTGAAGGCCCGGCCTGCACTGTCCTGTCTGAAGCAGCCCTGAATCTGCCAGAGTCCCTGGTTATGTCTGTGTTCTGTCCTCTTGTGTAATGGAATGCGAAAAGCCAAGCCCTCTACCTAGCTAGGCCCCTCCCGCCTGTGCCCAGCCCCATGCAGACAGGTGCTGACCACCCACGTGTGCACTCTGCCCCCCGCCCCTCCGCCTCAGGTTCTGGGGGAGATGGGCCTCTAAGTCATGGTCCTGGCTGGAAGGCACCAGAGGCTTCTACCAGCTCTGGCACTGTCCCCCTGGACCTTGACCACTTCATCCTTCCTGTTGTGAAATAACTCTCTGCTCGGCTTCCTCTTCACCCTAAGGTGTCTCAGGTGACTGAATCCGACTTGTGGTTTTTGCTGGCGTCACCTGCTCAGTGACCTCCCTCTTTCCTGCACACAGCCTTGGTGCTGTGCAGCACTCCTGTGCCCACCCCGTGGCCCCAGGGCTGCCTTGAAGAGGTGGGTTTGGGCAGGATGCTGGGCCTGCACATGCCCAGTGCTATGCTCCCTATGGGCTGATGGACAGCCCCCACCACAAGCAGATTCACAGGGAAGAGGATGCCCAGAGGGGAGAAGAGTCTTTCCTTTTGGCAGGTTTGCAATTTAGCTTCCTTTTTCACTAAATGTGAACAGACCACTTTAGTTTTCTTTCTGGACCTCTGGCAGACTGCAGGGAGCACTGCCTGCCTGTGTGGGGTTCAGAACCGATGGCAGGCTGTTCCCACCCTAACTCAGCTTACAAGAGGCCCAGGTTCTGATGAAAGTGAACTCAAGACAGAAGTCTTGACTCAGTGGCCTCTTGCATCCTTCTCTCCTTTGTCAATACTACTGTCAATCTTCACTTAACTCATCCCTGGAAAAGGGCTAGAGGCTGCTCAGTGGGTGGCTAGGCAAGCCCTCAAAGGTGGCTGGTGTCAGGAGCTGTGGGGTGCCTGCCAAGGGGCCCAGAGGTCTCCCACCAGGGAGCGGCGGGCAGCACCGGTGCCACATCTTCAGCATGGTGGGCTGAATGCCCACAACCCCACCAACACCGTGCCTGAGCGGGACCCGAGGCTGGTGGCAGGGTGGCATGAAGTTTCCCACCTTCATCCTGGACCCTGCCTTTTGTCCCTTCTCACCCCCTCTCCCTGCCCCATATACGCAGTGACCTTCAGTTTTCACTTTTGTAGTCTAATTCTTTGTATCACAACATGAAACGTAGTTGCACTCACGATGCAGACGCCTGTGTGTCCTTTCCTCATTGTAACATGTTTTACTCACAAATAAACTCTTTAAGCAGTTTCTGTCTGAGTCTTTTTCTTGCCTTAAAGTAGGATTTCCAAGTTTTCGTGTCCCCCCCCCCCCCCCGCCGCTTTTTTTGAGATGGGGGGGGAGGTGTCTTGCTGTGTTGCCCAGGCTCGTCTGTCAACCCAGGGGCTTAGTGATCCCTTGCCTCAGTCTCCAGGCAGTTTGGGTCGCTATCCATGCCACTGCGGCCACTATCAGTCAGCTGTTCCCTGCAGCTGTGGACTGGGAACATGCATCTAACTTAGTGCCCCTGTTGGGCCTCCCTGGGGAACCTGAGGTGGCATTTGGAAGCTGCTGGACAGGGCACTGAGCACATGAGCCTGTCCTGACAGTCTGTCCCCCAAATGTGAATAGACCAAGCCTCACTGGAATAGGAACAGAAGCGTGGCCATATCTGATAAAGAGGGGTCAGGAATAGCAACAGCCTAAGGCTCTGCCTCTTGTCTGCCAGCAGGACTGACCCACAGCCTTGGGTCCGTGCCTGACTCCCCAAGCATCTGCTGAGGAGGACACAGGCTCTGGGACACTTGTGTTCTGTCCTAACCAAGAGCCACCCAGCTGCAGTTTCAGCTCTTGGCGGTGGCTGGTGGGGCAGAACAGAAAGGCACCTGGTAGAAAATAGGTGCTTTATTGGTCATTAAGAAGCCTAGGCAGTGGCCAACACCACCAATGACAGGAACGAACAGAAAACTTGATGTTCTTGGAGTCACCAACCCTGCCTGGGCCTCTGGAGTGAGAAGAGGGTAAGGCTGCCCAGACTCGCCGCATCCCACCCCGGGGTGGGCAAGCCTCTCTTCCTAGACTGGGAAGGGAGAGACTTGGGGGCAGGGGCTCTGGTCCAGGCTCCCACTTAGAGCAAGGGTGGCCCCGTGTGAGCCACGCAGCTCAGCTACTCGGCCTTGAGAACGGGCGCTGGATGTCTCAGCTTCAGCAAGAGGAGGAAAGGGAACAGGAAGAGCCCCGAGCACACGGTGAAGCAGACCTGGGCCCCAGCCAGCCAGTACACTGTGGAGAGTTGGACAGGCTCACCCGGGGCCCCAGGACCGAGGACCCCCGCACCCCCCTACTCCCTGTCAGACCAAGTGGGGAGCCAAGAGCAGCACTGGGTAGCCGAGGGGTCACACAGCACACTGAATGCTGTCCCACAGCCCTCACCTGAGGCAGCTACCATGGGCCCCACTGCTCTGGCCAGGGCACCCAGGCTCCGCAGAGTGCCCATGACGGTGCCCTTCTGTCCTGGAGAACCTGCGGGGAGAGACCTCATCAGGTGCCTGCCAGTCACCTCTCACCTTGGTGTCCTTGGCCCTGGAAGGACTTACCATAGCTGGCAACCATGGAGGACAGGCAAGGCACCACGACAGCAGCGGCTGGTGGGGACATTGGAGGCATCTGTCAGCCCAGAGGACAGGGATGGGGCTCCCCCTCCAGCCCTGCAGGGCCACTCACCAAAGGAGTAGAGCAGCAGCCCCAGGCCTAGCACGGGCAGTGAGTGTCCCCAGCCAATGAGAAGGAAGGCTGGCACCAGCAGCAGCAGGGCCTGTGGTGGTCACATGGCTTCAAGACCAGCTCTGCTGCCCACCCACAGAACCCAGGATACCACCTACCACCCACTGGAGGGGAAGCCCCTACCCGCTTGACAGCTGCCACTTCCCCGCCAGGGCTGATTCGCCGAGCGTAGGTGCCCTGGATGGTGGCCATGGTGAGACCGATGAAGAAAAACATCTTGCCCTGCTGCAGGCTGGGAGGCAGAGGGTGAGTCCAGCCCTCGGCCTGGGGGCCTGAAGCCCAAGTGGGGCAGGGGTAGGGCGGAGGGCAGCAGGCTGCTGGGGGGAACTGAACCCTGAGGCAGGGCGTGCTCAGTGGGACCCACCTGCTAAACTGGAAGTGCTGGTGCGCCAGGAAGCTCAGTGTGTACTCCAGCCCCGAGAACAGGAAGAGGTAGAGGAAGTAGACCAGGCCCAGGCCGCGCAGGCTGCCAAGCTCTGCAGGGCAGCAGGGGGCGCACGTGGGCCTCGGACCAGGCAGCCAAGGTCTGGAAAGCCCTGGTATGAAGGGCAGGCTCCTTACTGTCTCTGGCAGGTGGGTCCTGGCCTCGAGCAACAGCTGCAAAGCGCAGGAGGGCCACTGGGCTGAGCAGGTCAGCAGCAGCACGGAAGCCCAGGGCGACGGAGGGTGCCTGCGGGGAGTTGGAGAGGCCTACCAGCTTAAGGAACAGCACTGCCCCAGCACTGCAGGCCCCAAGACACCAAAGAGGGCAGCACAGCTCTCTTGGCACCAGACAGTGACACAGACTGAGAGAACATTCCATGGGACCCAACCTCCAGCTTACGCGCTTCTCTGGGGGTAGTGTCTCTGGCAGGAAGCAGAAGATGAAGAGCAGGTTGGAGACTGCGAAGAAGAGGCTGAGCCAGGGTGCCATCTCCACAGACAGGGAGGCACCGAGCATGGGGCCCAGTGTGAAGGCCAAGGAGAAGGCCACTCCAATCACTGCCTGGGGAGAAGGCCATTAGAGCTGGGCAGAGAGGCCCAGGCCCAGGCCCAGGCCCCCTCATCCAGGCCTGTGCACTCACCATGCCTTGGCTGCGGGCTGGAGGTGAGCCCAGGTCAGCAACGATGGCTGTGGAGAGGCTGACGTTCCCCTTGCTGATGCCCCCAATCACCCTGGAGGCCAGAAAGGCCGCGAAGCTCCGGGATGCTACCCACACTGCATAGGAGGCAACCAGACCCGCCTGGCAGGGCAGGTGGAGTCACTCGTGGCCAGGAGGGGCCGCGAGGGGGCGAGCAGGCCCAGGCCACGCTCCTTGGGCCCCGCCCCAGCCCCCCCCCCGTGCCCCTGGTGGCAGGAGCGGCCCAGGCCGCCCGGCTCGGCCGCCGGCACCAGTCATCCTTCCAGGGCCAACCGTGGCGAGGTGGGACCCACAGCCACCCCTTTTTTGCCCATACCCAGCCAAGCCCATCCCGCGGCTGCTGGGTGGGCGGGAGGAGGCAGGGCCACCCAGTGGGCACCTGGTTCGAGGAACGTACCAGGGACAGCAGCATCACTGGGCGCCGCCCCAGGGAGTCGGAGGCGGCCCCGGTGAGCGGCGCGGAGAGGAACTGCAGGAAGGAGAAGGCCGAGCCGATCAGACCTGAGCGACAGGAACAGGTCAGGGGCGGCCCGCGCGCCCGGGCAGGCCTGGGGGTCGCGGAGGGCCGCGGGCAGCCTACCTCCGAACAGCACGCTGTGGTAGCGCTCCTCCGCCGGCACCCCGATGGCCGCGGCGAACCAGTCCACGCCGCGCTGCCACGAGCCGTAGAGCGGGTCCTGGGGACAAGGAGCAGGGGCTGGGTGGGCGCATGGGCAGCGCGGGGCGGGCGCGGGGCGGGCGCGGGGCAGGACGGGCGGGGGTCTCACGTGCGCGCGGCCGTGGCTCTCCAGCAGCCCGGGTAGCAGGGGCAGCAGCAGCGTGAAGGCCAAGAGGTCCAGCAGCAGGCCCAGGAAGAGCACGACCACCACGCGGCGCTCGGGCGCGGGCCGCCGGCGGATGGGCGGGCGCGGGGTGCAGCCGGCGTCCGCCCCCCACCCCATGGCGCCCCGGGCTTGCTGCACCGACCACCGAGGCAGAAGGGCGCGCGGAAACGGACGCGGGACACTGCCCAGGCCCCGCCCCTTCCGGCGGCAGGACGCTCCGCCCCCATCGCGCTGCAGCCTGGGTTCTGGGGTGACTCTGGGCGTCTTTGTGCATTGCGCAGCGGGACAGCACCAGTGTCTTGGTCTTGTTTCTCGCCGGCCCTCCTGGATGGGGCAGCCGGGCCAACGTCCAGAGCTCACTCAGCTTACAGGGGATGGACTGGAGGCTGCCCAAGGGTCCCGTCTGCGCCTAGGTGGCCGCAAAGAAGGGACCAGCCCGCTCTTCTGGATGTCGCACACCTGGCAAGCCCCCCAGAAGGATCCCAGGTAGCCTGCGTAGGGTCCCCCTGGCCCGCGCCTCACGGGACCCCCTTCCCTCCTGCCAGCCCACGGTGTTCTAGACAATTTTGAATTGAGCCTGGCATGCCACTGAAGCCAGATTTAAAGATAGGTAGGTAGTTAGTGTAGTTAGGTAAATCGGGTCTAATAAGGATAACAGAATGGAGCCCAGGAAAGCAGAGGAGCACTTGGGAAATTGAAATGTTAATGAAGCAGCACCCAGCAAACATGGAGAAGCCAATCCAAAAGTCCTTCCTTCCCAGATTACTCCTTAGGCCCACTTGTCCCCCACCCTCTGGGCCTTCCCACCTACATTCCATCACTGAAAGATAACAGAACAGAGGACAGGAATGAGGGAAAGGTGAAAGAAGACCTTAGTTATAAAAAGGGGAAGACATCTGCCCTTCCAAGGATTCCACCTCTAGGGTCACCTTCTTCCTCCAGGGAGAAAAGTCTTTTCTGCTGTCCTTTAATAAAGCCTTCTCTGGTGCTATACTTCAACATTGGGGAAGCAAGGTAAACACGGGTAAACAGTGGTAACACCACCAGGGGTGCCCTGTTGTCCTGTGCACTCCATTCTGAGCCCCAGACCTGCTAGTCCAACAGTGGCCCTGACACTACCTCTTTGTGGTCTCAAAGGCACTCCACAAGTGTTCATTCTGGGTCCCAACCGTGGCCCCAATACCTTCTCTCACACCCAAAGTCAAGCTCTGGTTTATCCTTATCCACCTCTTTGGTGAGATGTCACACTGCACTAGAGAAGTCAGAAATCAAGGTGACAACAACCCATGTGGACACAATAATCCAGCTGTGTTCAGTCATGTACTGCTCAGCAGTGAACTTGTGACGGAGATGTGTAGCTGGCACTGTTGTGCAGACGTCACAGAGTCCTTCAGTTAGGACATCAAACAGCACTAGGCAGTGTCCTCTCATAGGACCACCATCCTGAAGTGAAATGCTGTCCGGCACAGTGAGTGGCACATCCCAGTGACTCAGGAGGCTGAAGCAGGAGGATAGAAAGTACAGACCAGCCCCAGCAATTTAGCAAGGCCTGACTCGAATGAAAAGGGATGGGGTAGCTCAGTGTCCCTGGGTTCACTGCACAGAATGGCTATAGTTTATCAGCGCAAAACTCACACAGAGGATTGTTCCTAAAGTATGTTTTGGAATTCATTCTATCTCATCACGATGTTTTAAAAGGAACTCAAACCTAGGGAGACCCAGGCTGACGTAGCACCCCTTCTTACTTTCATTACACAATACAACCTCGCCTCATTTACAAAATAATTTATTTTTTGAACTTCTTCCTCTTGAGAGCTTTCCATTCACCCTCCTGTGTAGCCAGGCTGTTAAAAAGCTGCTTCACTCTCCGCTTTCTTTCTGCATCCCTATAAAAGAAGCAAGTGCCCATTTTTGGAGGATGTCTTGTGACCCAATAACAGCTCAAAACACCAGCTACCAAGTCCAACCCAAAGGGAGAGAAACAGGGGGTAGGGTTGGGGGATGAAGTTGCTCAGCCCTGTAGAGGCTGCTGCATGCCAGTGTCTGCAATCCTGGTGCCAGAGACCAGGGGCCTGGGAGTGCTGCAGTCTCACCAGGGTCCTCCTCCCACCACAGGGTCTTTACCTTTCCATGATCTCTGAGAGCTGCATCCTAGCCAGGAACTGATTGTCCTTGCGGATTTCTCGGACGGCACCCTTGAATTCCCGTTTATGTTTGTGGATCAGCCTCTTCCTTTCCTGTTCTTCCTTACTGCTGCCTTGTTTCCTTCCAAATTCCAGGCTGAAATTGGAAGCCAAAGGCATTATGGGGGCCACCTCTCAGCCAGAGCCCAGTGACCTGGCCCCCCCGACTCACACTTTGACCAGCCGAGGGGTGAACAGCTTTAGCGGGACTGGCTTGCTCTTCTCACACAGCAGTGGCCGGTAGAGCTGCTTTTGGCTTTCCACCTCTGCCAGTGTGCTTTGAAACAGCTCCTGAAAAAACATGATGCAGCTGTCCTGGGGCTACCTGTCTGCAGTGCGCCCTCACAGTCTATGGGGTTCACAGCCAAGGCAACATGCAGACAGCCCAGCGGCCTCAGCAGCCGGCCCGGCCCCAGTAGGTAAGTGAAGGGTGGTGGCTGCTTGAAGGGGCAGCATAGCAGTGAGAGGAGGAGCCTCCTTCAAGGAGGAAGGAGACCATGTGCAATGGGAATGGCCATCTTGGCTCAAATAAAAGGCTCTACTTAGGCAGTGAGAAGCCATGATATCCATGCTTCTATTATGAAACTTAACAGAATCTCTTCTTCCTAGAGAAATGTGCTATCGACACACTTTCCATGGAAGTGCAAGGAGCACCACCTCTACTGAGGTGATCTCGGTGCCTGGAGGAAGGTGCTATGGGGCAGCTGGTGGAGCCACACGAGGGGACAGGTGAGGCTGCTGGGCCTTATCTTCACCAGCACCACAGCTAGGACGCTTCAACTGAGTGCTGAGAGGCCACTGTGGGCTTCTGAGGAACCTCCTACAGGCAGCTCGCTGATGCTGGTCCTACACAGGTATGTTCTGGAGCCGGGGCTGCTTGGCTTCCTGGGCCCATAGCATGGCCATTTCTTAGCCCAACTGGATGTAACCTGAGTGCCTAGAAACCTACGTATCCCATCACGCACTCTTGGCTAGCCCAAATTCTGTAAGACCAGGAGATAAAATTCTCTGTCATTTAAACATAAACACAGCCATGTCCACAGTAAGTGGGTGCAGGTACAAACATCTAGTCCTCATCTGCATTTGACAAGTTGACATGACTTTGAGGATAGTGACATGATTTGCTCTCGGCTCTCGAGACTGGGCCAGGATTAGGACAGCCAAGCCACTGTCCTAGAGGGACAGAGATGATGGGGCAAGCACTCAGGGGTGGTCACACTGAGGGCAAGAGGCCCAGGAAGCACAGTGGTGAAGTCGGGAGGCCTGGCAGAGGAGTGGGGGACAGCCACACAGCTCTAAGGAGAGTTCTAGGCAAAGACGACCAGATAGGAGGATCCCAGGGCTTCTGAGGCTGAGCCTGTGAGGTAGGAGCACATGAGAGCACAGGCAGACTGCCAGGCCAGGAGGCACCACACTGTAGCGCCCAATGCCGTGGTCAGCACTTGCCTGTTTTTGTTTGTTTAATATGTTTTAGCTGTACTTGGACATAATACCTTTATTTTATTTATTTGTATGCGGTGCTGGAGATCGAACCCAGGGCCTCATCTGTGCTAGGCACACACTCTACCACTGAGCCCCAGCCCCAGCCCTTGCCTCTGTTCTTAATGAAAAGGGAATGCAGTGGAGGGCCAGGGCTCAGAGGGTGACTGGCACCTCCTCCTCCAGTGGCCCCCTGGGCAGTGCAGAAGGGCCTGTGCTGTGGGCAGCAGCAGGTGGGGAGCAGGGCATGGATGCACTGGAGAGTCTGTGGTGACGAGGCCCAAGTCCATGGAGGCCTGCCCTCAGGGCTGTGCAGAACAGAGGGACCACCCCAAGAACCCATTGGGTAGCTGCAGAGTGGAGGTGCTCCTTGTGCTGCAGACCCAGCTGCAGGCCCCAGCTGGGCTCAGTGGTCTTTCAGGGCAGCTCCCGGCAGGTTCCGCCCAGTAACGGCATGGATCCAGACTCTGCTTGAATCCAGCCCAGTGGTGCTCAGAGACCAGGGACAGTACGATATCATTTCCCATTCCTGTTTGACTTTGTAAAGATGGAGTCCTTAGCTTAAATAGCAACTTCAAGGACAATTATGCCCCATTGACCCACTGCTGGCTCATCGACACCTCAAGGACCAGGAAAGCGTACCTGGAGCTCGTGGGGGTGGCTGCAACGTGTCAGGTGCTCAGTCAGGAGGGCCCGGAAGGGCCTGATGATGGCGTGGAAGGACGGCAGTGTGCCATACATGAGCACGCAGTGCTTTAGCAGGGCCAGACACACAGCCAGGCAGGACAGTCTGCAGGAGCAGGAGACAAGGGCAGGACATCCATTTGTTCCATGACAGCCAGCCACTGGGAAACCAGTACCCTGGGTGAGAAGGTCACCCCAGCTATGCTACCGAGAAGTCATGTGAGGGCCCTCAGCTCACCACGAGCCGGGGGCACCCAGGAACAGCTGCCTCCTTCCCACGCAGGAAGGAGGGCTGTGGGAGACACACTGCCAGCTGGAAAGGACGGCTCCCTTCACTTCCCAGGTTAACACTGAAACTGAGCAGGTATGACTCGAAAAAAATCTACATTTTTAGGAAACTTTTTTAGACATCAACCCAAAGGGCCATGAGAAACACACCAGCTAAAAACACACTTTCAGGTGGTGAGTGAAAAGTGCCCATGTCTTCCACCCTCCTGGGGTGCTGTGTGACATACCTGGCGTGGGTGGCCTCAGCTGCAGTCGGGGAGCTCGGCCCACTTGCCCAGCGCAGGGGGAGGCTTCCCCTCTGCCAGGTGGCCACATCTTCTGCTTCAGAGACCAAGAGCAATTCGGAATTCTTCCCAAGTGCTCTGAAAGGATGCACCAGAGCAGAACCTGAATTCCAAGCATGACAGAGACGAAGGGATGTTACTGACTACAGGTTGAGCCTGTAGCACCTCTGCCCCCAGGCTCCCTGGGTGGTGCCACACCTGTAGTCAACTCTAGGAGGCAGACAGCATGGGTACAATGCTGCCCTGGCAGCTTTGGCAGGGGGTGGTCAGAGCCATGCCTGAACCCTGTCTTGAAGGCTTGCTGGCAACAGACTTCCTGTGGACCTACTATGTGTGGTATCAGAGGCTCTAGGCCTTGACCAAAGCCTTGGGAGACACAATAAAACCCACAGAAAGAAACAGATGGTTGGACTGCTGTCAACTGCCCCAGGCCAGGCCAGCTGCGCTTCCCGCCACCATTGCACGCTTCCCAACCCCACTACAGGGCCCCGGGGTAGTTCCTGTAGATCTTTCCAGCAGAAGTGCTGTCGTCTTCCCTGCATTCCCCTTTTGGGGATCACGTGGATGGCTGTGCCTCTCTTTGCCAACACTGAGCCAGACACACATGTGCCAGCAATGGCCACCAGTGCCACCAGGGACCAAGGAAGCCACATGCGGGAAAGTCCTGTCATGGAAGAAAAGCTGAGGGGCAGGCAGTAGGAATGGAGTCCTGATTGAGGAACTGCCTAGATACCGCTTCAAAAGAGCTCCTACCCAGGCCCCGCACAGGGAGCTCTGCTCTCTGCCAGCCTTTGGGCATGAAGCAAGCTGGAAATGAGATGAGGCCAGAGCCCTAAGTCTGGAAAAGACCCAGATGGGACAGAGACCAAGCACCCATCACAGTTCCAGAGAGGCAGCTGAGTGAGAAGTTTGCAGAAGGAAGAGTCTGCGTGAGGAAGCCCTGACCAGTGAAGGGCACTGAGCCAGGACCAGGTTCAGAAGATCAGCCAGTGATCACAACCCTGCTTCGCTACTGCTCCTTCCTAAATCCTATGGCGGGCTAAGTGACCTAACGTAGGACAAAAGAAGAGCAGGGTGTGGGGAGGCTAAGGCAGGAGGACTAGTTTTGAGCTCAAGAGATCAGGGCCAGCCTGGGCAACATACTGACACAAAAACCAAACCAAACCACCATGCACCAGGCCCCGGGCTCCCTCCCATGTACAACTAACCTCCCAAATTAAATTAAGACTGATATTCTGTTTTGTGTGTGTGTGTGGAGCTGGGACTGCACCCAGGCCCTTGCATGCTGGGCAAGCACTCTACCACGGGGCCACATTCCCAGTCCCGTTTCTTTTCACAATATTATTTCAATGCCTAAGAGAGAAGTGTGTCAAGATTTTTATGTATATTTCTTGACACTCAGCCCTGGCTGCATGGTGTCCTCTTCATAGTCTCTGCTCAGACTTACACATGTGACCTCGGGCCTGGAAAGCACGTTCCCTCAGCAGCAAGCTGAGTGTAGGTGGGTGTGGGTGTGTGCACGTGCACACTCAGAAGACAACATGCTGCTCTGGGTGACAAGACTGCAGCAGTGTTTGTTTTTGTCTCTGGGGAATTAGTCTTTACAATACATGTCAAGGAAGTTCCCACACACCAACTCACCTTGGCTTTGTGTGTTTGGAGTTGCTATGTAGAGAATCCCAAGAAGAAAATTAATAACCTCAGGTACGAATCTGTGAGACAGAGCCACAAATTCCAGAAACAAGCAGCAAACAAAGAGGCCCTTCACCACGTCTTGGAGCGACAGCACCGGGCACTGGAAAGGAAGCCACAGGGGAGCTGGTGCTCTGGACTCATGTTCTGGGAACTGTGTGAGGCAGACACCTGGCTGCCCAGGGGAGCTGTGCTCTGAGCCTCACCCAGAGCGAGTCCTGCATCCTGATAATGACCCCTGCAGATGACACAGCCTTACCCACGTATAAGGCAGGATCACTGCAGTCTGTGTGGGCCAACTGTATGCCTCACAAAGGGAACCAATTTGAAATCCATACCCCCAAAGGGAACAAAAGCCCCTATCAGATTGATTTGCCAGCTCCTTCCTGGGGACACATCCTCCACTAACCATGAACCTCTACACCAGATTCCCATACCCCGCCCATCCAGGGAAACGCTCAAGGGTGCTGCGCACCTTGTCTGCCAGACTCTGACCTCTTAGTTCTCACAGGTCCTAAAGACAAGTGGGCTTTGGCCTGATCTCACGGTCAGTATCCCTGAACCTCAGCCATGCTCCTTTCAACATGGCCCTGAGATGTGCTGGGAAGAGGAGACACACCTTTGTGAGCAGCTGGCTCAGGCACACGAGGGCAGGGGTCACAACTGGGTGCCGGAAGTCAGAGGTCGGAAACAACATCCCAGCAATCTTCAAATAAATGAGCTGGAGAGAGAGTGTTGCCACAGATTACAGAAGGAAATGAAGCTCAACTAAAGCACACTCTTGCAAGGGGTCCAGGAGCAGAGCTGGTTTAAAGTCCTGGTGAAACAGCCGGCATCAGTGGACGCCATGCTCCCCCTCACCTAGGTCTTCTGAAAACATCACCCAGAGAAAGCACATGAACTGCTGAGCATGACAAGGTTCTTTAGAACAGGCAGTTATTTTCAGTAGGTCCAATCCCAGAGCAGCAGCTTCCACAAGGAGCCTGCCACCAGCAGCAGATGGGGGTACTCAGGGGCAGCTGCCAGGGACCCACGTTAGAGCTGGAGGAGTCTGAAGTGGCCTTCATACAGCAGCAGGGAACCTTCCACCCACACTGGTGAAGATGCCTCCTCCCTGGCCCAAGGCACTGCTTCATTGGTTTGTTTTCATTACAAAAATATACAACAGTTCTGGGTGACATGCAGCCTCTAAAACCAGCACTTCCGGGAAGCTGGCGAGGCTCCATTTCCCATCTCAGGCGGTTGCAAGGGCAATGAGCCCAGCAGCAGCACATCAGAGGAGCCGCATCACCTCGGCAAGGTGGCTCAGGTCAAGGCTCCAGGAAACAGAGGCCAGCCCTGCCCAGCCCACTGTAGCCTCAGGCCAGGACCTGTCACAGGTGTGGTGAGGATTCCACTGGTTAGGAAGGGGAGCTCTCTGATGCCCAAACCTTGATATCTCCACCAATTACTGTGAAAGCTAGAGTAAAAGGCCACATCCCTGAGGAAGAGGGAGACCTGCCATCTCCTGCTAGGAGCCACAGCAAAAGTATTATGATACATGGCACCTTTGGTTTAGGTGACTGCCAGCTAGCCATAGAGATGATATGATTATGTTAAGCTTTACATTCATATGGAAATTGGACTCCTGCTGTTCACCTCAGCCTGTTAAGGGGACTCCCTGAGAGTTCCCATTGGTTGGGGACGGATGGATAGTAGGAGGGAATTTCCGGGGGAGGTGGGGACAGGGAGACACACACACACACACACACACACACACACACACACACGTGTCGACCGGCTTGTTGGCAGGGCGCACAGGGGGACTGGCGGCCTTTTTAAAAATAAAGCTTTGTTTCCTGCTTGAGCGGCTTGTGTTTCTGTGCCCAGCCGGGTTGCGGCAATCTCCAGGACAGGAAGCTGCCTCAACTGAATTTCCCCAGGGCCACGTCAACACTCATCCATGTAGCTGTTCTCTTTAATGATGGCAGCCAGTTATGCTCGCAGGACACCTATGTGTAAGTCAGATGTGGGGGGCGACAGGTGACACTGACATGAGCCATGGAGAAGGGTGGCTGGCAGATTAACTGCCCTGTCTGGACTCTGCAGCATCTCAAGAATGCCCTGCTTGACCAGGGGCACCAAGAAATCCCCCAAAGTACCCACAACTGTGTGGCTCTGACCCATGTGAATTTAAAAATAGCAGACACATGCCAGCAGGCTCCATTCCTCCTTTCTGGTCGTGACAGGGACTCTAGTATTACTGCAGAGCTGTAAGAGGGTGTTCCAAAAGACCTCCATGTCCTACCTTAATTTGGGGGTTCTAAGGAAAATGAGGCCCAGGGAGAGGCCTGAAGGGAGCTCTTGCCAGTGTCCCGCATCCTGCCCCAGACAATTGGACCCAGGGTGCTAGCCACTGAGCCACGTGCCCTTTCCTATTTCATTTGGAAACAGGGTATCACTGTTTCCTAAGCTCCTTGAACCCGAGACCTTCTTGCTTCCACCTCGGGAGCTGCTAAGATTGAGAGTGTCTGCCACTGCAACCCTGCATTTCTTCTTCAAAGATACTAAGTGTCACATAAGGCTGTTACAAATAGTCAGGGGTCTCTAGGAAAACACAATGCTTCTGTGAGTCTTAAAGCATCTTTGCCATTAAGACCAGATACAGCCAGGCACAGTAGCATACAACTTGTAATCCCAATGAATTAGGAGGCTGAGGCAGGAGGCTCAAATGTCTGAGGCCAGCCTCAGCAACTCAGACCCTGTTTCAAGATAAAAATTAAAAAGGGCTGGGGATGTAGTTCAATGGGAAAGTTCCTGAGTTCAATCCCTAGTACCCACCCCACAAAAAAAAGTCAGATATAGCCCCGTCCACATGGAACCAAACCAGAATCTCTATCAGCAACTTCAGTTAACTTCCAGTGCACGACTGTCCTCTCATGTCTGTTGCAGTCCTCTCCCCACCAGTCTGGAAGCTCCAGGGCACAACCAGCCTCTCAATGCAAAGACACATGCACCCTCCTTGATGCCACACTGAACCTGATTCTCATGGCTCAGGACCATGCCCACAGACCCTGTATCGCTTACCACATCCAACCCTGGGAACACTGCACGGCCCTTGGTCTCAATCATTTCTTCCATCTCATGCATGGCATCTCGAAGAACAAATTTTATGGAGTTGCTTGCAGACTCAGGAAACATCTGGCAAAGATTATATAACTGCCTATGAAGCAGAAATTCAAGTCAGGAGAGGACTCTGGACAATAAAACACAGAAAACTCTTGGAAACTCGTTATGTGCAATCACCTGCTAATTGTGCAAGTCAGAAAGGGAAGCCTCTGGATGAACCCTTTGAACTCGCTGGCAACCCTCACACGCCAAAGGCCCGACCTCCATGCAATGCCCCAGTCTGAGTGACTCACTCTTCTCCTACTGTTGTCTGCTGAGCTTCCTGATGACCCAGGTAAGTTTTCTTTTTCGGGGGGGGGGGGGGTACTGGAGATTGAACTCGGGGCCCAGTGCATGCTAGACAAATGCTCTACCACTGATCCACATCCGAAGCACTTTATATTTTGAGACAGGGCCTCACTAAAATTACTGAGGCTGGTCTCAATTTGCAACCCTCTTGCCTCAGTCTCCAAGTAGTTGGAATTACAGGCATGTGCCACCACTCCTGGCTCCAAATAATTTCTAATGGTGTTTTATGATTATCACTGTACTTAGACTTGCCATTTCCTAACAATCTGGTAATGACCTTTGAGTGGAAACATTACTACTGTTGGGCACATTCTATGTGCCAGCTGTGGTACTTTACACATTAGCTCATTTATTCCTTGCAAATGCTTTGTTAAGACCATCCTTCTGTGTGAGCCAGCAGTACTGGAAGCCAGGGGCCACTGTGAGCGCCACAAGCTTCTAGCAGAATAAGGGTCAGAGCCCACCCATACCATCCCTTTGTAGGACACAAGAGTGCTTTCCTAGCAGGAGATCACCAGCTCAAGTAGAGCCAGTCTTGTCAGGATCCACAGAGGTGGTGATGGACCTGGCCCACAGGGCTCAAGTTCCAGTAGTGACAATGGGATTCTCTACCATGCATTCCAAATACTTCCCAACCCCCCAGAGCTCCATTGGGAAACTAGGTACTCCTACTATAAGTGAGTCTGAGGGATTCATTTTTTTAAAAACAAGGTCCCATCTCTGTGGGACTGGGAGCAGCATGAGCCAGAGTGGGAAGATGTCACTGTTACTGCCATGGGTTTGTTTTGTGAGTCCTGTTCACAAGCTCTGGGGACAGTCCACCTACCTGCCATGCTCACGTCACCAGACTGCCTTACTGATTTCAAAATGTGTATTTATGACCCTAACTGGGAGAAACATTGCCAGTTCAGCCCCATATCCTTAGGAACATAAACAGTTTTTACTTACACCACCAACTTATCAATTACTTTGAGGTCTGGTGGATCATTTGTAGCCAAATCTCCAATGTATTCCAAAAGGAAGCCGAACAGTTTCTGCAGGAACATGAATTGGGAAGAGAGCTTAGTGCTAAGCACTTCTGTTTTCTAGTCTGGCAAAGGAGGTGGGTCAAGGGACCTCCTGCCAGACATGGGACCTGTGTAAAATGCAGAGGCTCAGCTGGAGCACAGGGACACCAGGAGGTGTCCAAGGACCAGGTAGTACTTGCAGACAGAGACACTGGTCACCAAAACTAACAGGGTGACACGTATCACCTATGGAGCAAGGGGGAGGGACATGTGCTGTTGTCTCAGTAGGCAGAGCCGTGGGATTGCTGTGAGCCATTTGCTCTCAAGTGAAAGGAAGGGCCTGTGCCAGGTCTAAGGGAGGTGCCCAGTGCCCAGGGGTGATTCTGTTGTGAGGCCTGCTCACAAGCTCTGGGGGACAGTCATGTGCTCCCTAGCAGGAGGCACCCTTCATATGTGTAACCTCAACAATCCTGAGGCTCCAACTGGGGGCCTGCTCCTGCTCCTGGTACTCAACACCTCTTCATTCCAACGTACTTCTAATTTCTCCTTGTTCCCCACTGCGAGACTTGGATGGTTGCATTTCTGAATTCGCTCCACCACCAAAAGCTGCTCTTCCATCGATCTTCCTGATAATGCAGATCTCAGCTCCTCATAGGACTCAGGAGCTACCGAACCCAAACATACTTACATTTAAAATGAGCATGCCTCCCCCTATGCTGACACAGGGGGACAGTAGCCACGACAAGCAAGCTCCCTGCTTTAACAGAGAGGTAAGACACATCATACACGTGCTTTTGTTCACAAACACATCCAACGTAGCGGACACCTAGCTGAACTGGGCTATCTAGGATTGACCATGCACCCGAGGACAGCCCCAGTGCATTTGTGGCCTACCACCCTTCCCTGAGCAGGACTTTGATTCAGTATCCACAACCCAGGGGTCACTCAGTGTCAGTGTTAGTTTTACTGCCTCAATGCCCGAGATGAGCTGGAAGGAGACACAAGAGCTAAGCAATGCCACCTCCTGAGACTCTCACCCATCAAGGTCACGTCCCTGGAGGTGAGCCTCACTGCTAGCTATCCCATGGAAAGAACCTCCAGTCACAGGATAACTCAGGGCTATTTACTTGAACTAGTTTTAGAGAACGTCAGACAAACCCCAGAAAGTTTAGGTAGGGGGTTATGTGACTAAACAAGTGCTCAGGCCTGAACATAAGCCTCTGGGATCCACAGAGAGAATGTGAAGACACTAGGTGAAAAGGTGTGACTGCCTCATCTGCATACAGCCCACAGAAACTACCCGGTGCAGACACAGCAGACTCCTGTGCACTCAAGCTGCACAGCTTAGCCAGGTCACAGAGGTTGTCCCTGGGTCCAAGAGAAGCAGCACCCTGCTACCTGCAAAGGTGTAGGGCAGCTCAGTTCTGGCAGCCTTCTGAGTGTTCTGGTCATCACTTCTCAGTCTCTTCCCAGGAGTCTGCCCTTGTGCTCTCGGTGGCTTCCCACTTTCCTCCTCACTCTCTGCATTCGAGTCCAGGTCTGAATGGCTGTCCGGGTCCCCTCTCTCCCCTTCAGCCTCCTCCTCGTCGCTCTCCCCTTCGCCTTCCTCCTCATCGCTCCCTTGGATGCCAGCTTTCCCGCTTAGTTCTTTGTGGACATCCTCCTCAACGTTCATCTTTCCATCCTAGAAAGGGACCAGAGACCAGGAACATCACTGCGCAAAGCACAGATTACACAACAGGTACAGTGCGTTCCTACCTGTCCGTCCCCTGGGCCTGGTCCTCCTTGCCCACCCCCATCTATGCTGTCAGACACAGGAGATGAAGGTTCTAGAATGATTTGGAGATGGTACATCTCTCCAGGGCTCCTGTGTTGGAATCTTCATCCTCAGTGTGGTGCTGTAAGTGGTGATGGATCTGCAAAAGGCGGGGCCTAGGGCTGGGGCTGGGGCTGAGTGGTAGAGCACCTGCCTAGCATGCGCAAGGCCCTGGGTTCAATCCTCAGCACCACATAAAAATAAATAGATATTGTGCCCACCTGCAACTAAAAAATATATTTAAAAAAAAAAGGTGGGGCTACTGGAAGGTCTTAGGTCAGGAAGGGCAGTATCCTAGGAAAGGATTATGATAGTTCTCCTGGGACATCCTGGTGAGTTCTCAGGACAGTCTTTAAGAAACATGTGAACCTGGCCCCTCTCCCTCTCATGACTTCTTGCCTGGTGACATGATCACTTTCTCTTGTCGATACTCAAACCACCATGATGCCTTCACCACAACTGAGATGATGTTGCCAAGCCCTTGAATATCATGACTGTGAGCTACGTAAACCTCTTTATAAAACCACTGAACCTTGAGTATTCCGTTATAATAGCAAAAAAAGGACTGATATAGGTTCCTAGTGAGTCCGGCCAAGACTGGGTCTATGTCTTGCCAGGGAGCTGTGCAGGAAGGTGTCCACAAACCCCATTTCTGCTATTCCAGATAACCTTGGACTTTTTTTTGCCAGCACTAGTTTCCTGTCTTGGGCCCTTTTTTGTTCAAACAGAGCCTGTCTATTTTTCTGCTTTCACCCTTGCTATACTCTAAAAGGACGAGTAGAGACCTTTCTCATTTTTGTGAATAAAAATATACCCGTCTTAGAAACTTGATTACTCAAAAATACTCAGAGCCATAACCCTGTGTTAGTTGCCTGTTTTGCTGAGATCCTGCAGCTAACCAGTTAAACTGTACGATGAGAAAGTGCTTATTGTAACAACTGAGGGAAGCGGCAAAGACAGTCCACGTGGCTCATCATCAGGCACCTTCTGCAGAGGGAGGGAAGCAGAGCACACACAGGCTCCTTTATGAAGTTCTGATACCTGACACCCACCAGCACTCAGATGAAGAACTTTAGAGAAATGGTTTCAGATTTGCATTCTCATCTGTGATGAACTCCTTATGTTTTCAAATTAAAAGGAAAGAAAATGAAGCCAAATATCTTACTTTGTAAGAAAGCAGGCGCCTGTCATCTTTGTCCAGCACAAAGCCGTCATTTAAATCATCCGCTGACATGTGGTTTGGATTCTTCATACTTTCATCCTCCTCCTTTCCAAGCATTCTTCGAAGTCTCTCAGCCTGACAGGAAGGAAAAGAGAAGCCACATGGTGTGAGCAAACACATGAAAAGAGAGTGTGTGTCCAGCTCCAGACCACAGGGCCTCTAGCCTGCCTTCTGCCATCTTCACTCAGAGAAGAGAGCACTGGGTGTTAAGTGGGAGTCTTCCATATTTATCAGACTATTCAATCTTGGTAAATACTTTCCAGCCACAAGGAAGGAAAACCTATTCCTCTAAGATCTGACCCTAATGGAGCTCCACGGACTTTCTCTTTGCAACACAACCTGTGTTACATTAAAATGGCCAAGTGTAGAATAGTATGTCTCTATCTTATCTTTGTTTAGCTGTAGTTTGACAGAATACCTTTTATTTTATTTACTTATTTTTAATGTGGTGTTGAGGATTGAACCCAGGGCCTTGTTCGTGCGAGGCAAGCACTCTAACGCTGAGCCACAAACCCTATCTTATGTTTGTTTAAATGGAACAACATTTAAAAATTTTTTAAGCTGGGTGCTGTGTCCTAGCAGCTTGGGAGGCTGAGGCAAGAGGATCGCAAGTTCAAAGCCAGCCTCAGCAACAAGCATGGCTCTAAGCAACTTAGTGAGGCCCTATCTAAATAAAATACAAAATAGGGCTGGGGATGTGACTCAGTAGTCAAGTGCTCCTGAATTAAATCCCCAGACCCTACCCACCCAACCACCCCAAATTTTAATGCACAGAATAAAACCCATAAAGCAATACAGTCAACTACATTGTTAGCAGATATTTTAACAAAGAGAAATTGTAAGGAATGTCCATCATTTTATTTGGTGTGCTTGGGTATTAAAGCATTTTATATTTTTGCTTTAGTAAATACAAACTTTAAACACACCATATCTGTAATCCATCTTTCAAGATAAAGCAGACAGGGCTATCAATGAAAGGCAGCAACTGAATCTTACAAACAGGAAACTGAGATTCCCCAGAGCCTGCCCATGCCTGCTGTGTCGCACGCAGGCCCCTGTACCTCCAGCTTCCTCAGCCGCTCTTGCTCCTCCTTTGCCAGCTCCTCCTCCGTTTTCATCCTATTAGACGGTTGTGCCTTCATTTCAAAGCCAAGCTCACGAACCATTATGTCATATGCATCAGGCTACAGTGGAGAGAAGACATTTTTTAACAGTTTAACAAAAAGAAAAGATCTTTGCTTTGCTTCCTGACACACTCTGCAAGGGCCACGCAGGGTACCATTATCTGAGCCTTGTCCTCTGCAGAGAAAGCTGTGCTACAGATGGCCACATGATGTTACCAAGCAAAATCCTAATATTTCCCTGGGAATCCAGCTGTTCAAACAAAGATACCATTTTCCAACAATTTAGACATAAAAAACAGCAGAGTGAAGCAACACTGTCCAGAAGAATTAAGTGTATATTAAAAGTGTATATTTAAAACATACCTCAGTGTAACACATGTGGAACAGAGAGGTTCAAACCCTACTGTCTCCACCCACAGCACTTCTCGCCCAAGAGGCATGCTAACCACCTCAAGCAGACACTGAAGTAGTGAGTCCTGAGTTGTTTCTAACCCAGCTCAGCACACATCTGGAAATTCAGCAGAGATGCGCAACTGAAAACCTGTCCCAACAGAGGAAGGCCAGGAAAACATCCTGGCCTCAGTTTCTTCTCTAAAGAAGAACCAAGTCGATAATGTAAGTTCACTGCAGTTTTCAATCCCTTAATTCCTACCTTAGGTTTCTCTTTTTTCTCCTGCTTCTCTGATTTGGGAGTTTTGTGGGATAGTAGGGTCTGGATTTCTTTCCAGTCTTGGTCCAGCTTCTCCGTGAGCTCAAGGGCATCTTCTCGTTTCGCCTGTCTCTCTCTCTGGAAAAACAGACACACCTTATGTATTGTCAGTGCAGACACAAAGGCAGGCTCAGGGAGAGCCCTCCTTTCTGTAGCAGGGCTACAGGCTTCCCTGCTCACTTACACGCTCTGGGCAGTCACTACAATTTCACGTGCAGTGACGATTACTTTCACAAGCACACCGACATACATCCAACACCAAAGCCAACAACCACCAGTTGGAATTCTATGCTTGGTAAGATTAAAATGATTAAGATTAAAAAGATTAAAATTCCTCCCCAAAATGAATGCTCTTATTAAACCCAGAAATGCACAGGGAGAAAGAGTACAAGCTGGGCATTTCCCATACTGGAGCTACTACACAGAAAGAGCACCAGCTACCCACCTTCTCTTGCTTTGACTTGACAATAAGCTCTTCAATCAGTTCTTTCCGTGACTTTGGTTTTGCCCCCTCCTGGCCTTCTTGCTGAGATGTTTTCTTGTGAAGGAGTCCAACTCCGCCTCCAAAGTGGGCAGCAGTCAGCTCAGCTAGAGAGAAACACCAGAAAGTACCACCATAAAAATTGGGCCCTGGTTTGGTAAGCATTTTTTTTTTAGCACTCTGCTCACCCTAAGTTGATGACCTAGCTTACTATTTCACTAAAAAATAGTCCGCGGACCACAGTCAACCAGAGTGGTGCTGGGTCCTAGGACTGTGACTCCTCCAGTTATCCAGAGCTGTTTGGGGTAACCCTCACCTCGACACTCATCTCCCCCTTCTCAGATACCAAGCAAGCATGCCCTTGTCTCCCCTTCTGTAGGATCACTCTTTTATTGCCCCTACGTTAGAACACACAGCAAGCACTCTCGACCCCACCTCATTCCATGACTTCCTTCGACCCCACCTTACAGTGCCCCCAGAATGCTGTGTCTACTCCATCTTGAATCTGACTCCTCTCCAGCTTTGCCCTGCCTTCTGAAATGGAATCCTGCTGATCTGTGGCCAGTACTTGACGCATCTTACTCTTCTCTGGGAAATGCTGTGTCTACATGGATTCTGGCTACCGCCCACCTGTGGCCTCTTGGTCTCCTATTCCTCAGCTCTTCAGGCTGCAGCTCCTGCCATCTCTATCCATTCTTGCTCTCTTGGTGGTTTCATATGGTCTCCATGCTGGCACCTCTCAGTTCCTGCCTTTACCTGTGTTCTCCCTGAGCTAGCCTCTAGCTGCACTCTGGCACTGTCCCTTGTCTGTCTCTCAGGCACGCAAACTCCCCCAGCTTATCTGTCCTAGTTTTCCCCATCTCCAAGAAAGGTAACAATTCCTCCTCCTAGTTGCTTGGGCTGAATTCCTTGCAGCCACCCGAGTTCCTTTCCTCACACTATATCCAACGCACTAGTAAATCCTGTTGACCTGGTCCTATCAGACTCCATGGCACAGACATCTCTAAGGCTTCCTTCCTGAGTAAAAGCCAAGCTCCTCTCTGTGGCCAGAGGTCCTGTGTCTGTGTGTTACCACTGCTTCCCGTGCTCTCGGCAGAAGGCCGCCCTGCTGCTCTGCCTCAGGCACTCTGGACTCCCTGTTCCCTTTGTGGGGTGCTCTTGGCTTACAGGGCAACACCTCATGTTCTCAGGGAGGCTGGTCATGACTTCCAAAGGTACATTCCAGCCCTTTCCTGGCTTCCTTTTTACTCTCCACTTTGTTAGATGGCATAATGTAGTGACATACTTTGCTTATTGTCTGGATCCCCAGCACAACAGGAGCCGCAAGAAGGCCCCTTCACAGCACAGTAGGTTCTGCCCCACAGGCTGCCTCAGTTCCTCAACCTTTCACCCCTGTATTATCCAGAAGCAAAAGGCAGCTTTGGGGAACAAGCTTTGCTGCCTCAGCTTTCCAGGCACTAAACACAACTGGGAGTCAGTTTTAGTTCTGTGTAGATTTCTTCTGAAGATGTTGGAAAATGGGATTTACCCTTCACTTATAAGGAATGTGAACAAGTTAATATCACGCCTGCAACTTTATAAACAGAACCCAAGATTATTAGACACCAGCCAAGTTTTCAACAGTGATAATGAAGGCTAAGATTTACTCTTTTTCAAGTTATTATCTACAGATCATATATCCTGCACAAAATGACTGTAACTGGTCCTGTAGGAAGACTGAAAGAAGTATGTACACACCATTGGTTCAAAAAGGTCAGGATTTATAAACAGCAGGCAACAAAGCACTGCAGTTTAGTGTAAAAGAGCTGTCTTGTGAGTCAGTGAGATCAGTTTCATCCACAGCTCTAATTCTATCTTAAATGGCACATTTAAGCCATTGAAAATGGCTTTTTCAGCCTGTGTAAGCAGCTGTCTCCTCCCTACCCACACTGTCCTCAAATTCTGAAACTTTTTTAAAAAAAGCTAAATGCAGAATTTACTGAGGTGAAATGTGTGTGAAACAACTTTCTCTAGGTCTCTGAGAGGAGCAGGACAAAGTCCAGTGAGCACTATCCCTTGCAACAAGGCCAAGGCTCGGGTGGCAGCACCTCTGACCTTACCAGACAGCGTTCCTCTTTCTTCATCATCACTGTCACTATCCACGATGTCGTTATGCTTTTCGATGTCTGCCAAAGACTGGCCATAATGGGTTAATTCTTCATCTTCATTTAGGTTGTAAATACTTTTTTTCTCATGATGTCGCTGACAAAAGTGCAGGGCAAATCAGTTTTCCAAAATTATCATTAATTTCTCAGCAAAAAAAAAAAATATATTTTTCCATTATGTGTGAAACATGACAACATAGCCTAACCAGCCTTAAGATTATGCTGGGTCATGTGATCAATGATTTAGGTATAAACAGAACCCACGGATGGAAATTCTTAAAAAAAAAAAAATCAATGGGTCAGCTAAGTTACCAATAAATCAAGCAGTCTTTCCCGCCAACAACGCTCCTCCACCACTTACTCCCCGCCTGACAGAGCTGAGGGCTGGCCTTTTAGTGAAGAACTCCAGTATGTGCTCCTGCCTTTTGCTTTGGTTCCGATGTTTATCCACTTAATAACTAGCATTTGCAGAAGGTCATGTTCCCTTGGGCCTACCTGACAAGGTATATCCCCTATAACTGGCAGGCAAGTAACCCCAAAGGTAAACAAGGAGAAACAGCCCTCTCTTTGAGCTTAACTTCTTTATAGAATTTAAAGCAGACTCTTCTGCATTTTTCTTATCATACCTGTTGTTCCAGAGCAAATCTCTTCATCATCTTTTCCTCTGGGCTTATGTTGCTATTGTACTCCCCAAAGCGTTTATCTGTAAATATATTGGACTTATCTCTTTCTTTGTACTCCTTTAGTAAAGTCTGTGTACGCTGGGGAAAAAAAAAAAAAAAATCAAACAATTTTTACAAAAAAATCCCTCAATTGTCCCTAACCGGGAGCCTCAGAATGGTGTATATTTTAAAGTTCAGAGCTGTGTGCTGTGATGTCAAAAGTCTAACCACACTATTTTTCATCCACAATAGGTCTTCCCTAGTAAGAACAGAACTTTGAGAAGAGTTAAATCAACTCATTTTCAGTTAATGGGATAATTATTTTCCTCTTTAGAGTCTACCTGGTGCTGAAAGAAAGGAAGGGCCAAAAGCATTAACAGCCAGGCTATGCTGAATTGCTCTTTCGGCTGTCACAGCTGCCTCAGGATTTAGAAGTCTTCACTCAGGCCTGATTCACTTGGAAAAACAGAGTAAGTTTGGATTCCTTCCATCATGGAGGGACGGTTATTTCCACTGAAGGTACTCCTAAGAAATGCAGAGTTATGCTTTGCACACGACATGAGGTCATAAAATGAGCTTATGAAACGAGGGAATTTTATACCTTATCAACAAGGCAGAATTTTAAACTCAGAATTCCAACAACTGTATCAAGAATCAAGTAATTTAGTATTCTCCCACTAGCAGCAATTAATGAG
Organism: Urocitellus parryii; assembly: GCF_045843805.1. Lineage (NCBI taxonomy): Eukaryota > Metazoa > Chordata > Mammalia > Rodentia > Sciuridae > Urocitellus > Urocitellus parryii. The sequence goes on along the minus strand of NC_135540.1, from coordinate 143,123,153 downwards.
TTCAATATTATTCAAGGCTGGCTTTCATTGGGGTTAAATTCCCTAAAGCAGAGATTAGACAGAAGGGCGTGAGGAATGACTGTGGCCTCCAAGACCTGAGTTGGCTGCAGTAGGAACTTTTCCTATCACAGAAATTACTGTTTGCTAAGAGACTACCAATTAGCAGGAGCTTATATATGACCAGGGATGAAAGGAAGTGGCACCCAGACGGGACCATCACACAGGGGGGACCCTGGAACGATCCAATTCCATGGCTTTACAAACCCTTAAGCACAAGCTGGGTGCCTTGGCAGGTATTCCAATCCCTATCCCAACCCCAGACTAGAATGTTTCTTATACTCTTCAAGGATTCTGGGTGAGCCAAACATGCATTATCCAGGAGGCCCGAAGGCCTGGGAAGGGGCATGGAGAAGCTATCCAACACTGGGAAGGAGCATTCTTATGACACAGCAGGAGTAATAGTTCCTGCATCTCTGTCCCCTCCTCACCAAGGCCTGAGAGGTACAGTCCAGAGCATGGACATGCAATTCCACTAGACTTACCAACTCCTCGTCAGAACTTTGGACTGTCCCCAGTGGCCACATCTGTTCAAGAAGATATCCACCTATCTCAGGCAGTCTTTAGAGGTCGCATAAGCCAATCAGAGATCACTAGGAAACTGCCCCAGCTTGTAGTGTCAAGCACTAGAGCCTGGGTTTAGATCTGACCCCACCACTTCCAACTGGAAGGTAACATACTTGTTCCCTGCCTCAGTTTTCTCAGGAAAAAATAAAGATAACAGTACTTCCTTCACTAGTCTGTGAGCATTAAGCATAAACATTTCAGTGACCTACTATAAGGAATCTGGAACTAACTACAACAGTAACAGTTTTTTTTTTTTTTTAATTTTCTGTATTGGGGATTGAATGCAGGACCTGGCATATGCTAGGCAAGTGTTCTACCCCTAAGCTACGTTCCAAGCCCCTTTTATTTTACCTTGACACAGGGTCTTGCTAAGTTGCCCACACTGGCCATGAACTTGCCATCCTCCTACCGCAGGTTCCCAAAAAGCTGGGATAATAGGTGTATGCCACCAGTTAATAATTGTTATTTTATAATTTATTTTAGAAATGAAGGAAGAGAGGCAGAGCTATAAAGCGATGATTCTGGGGCTGTCCTCTTACTATTACTCTGAAGTGCTGTCCCAAAGCACCCTAACTAACTAGATTAGACAACTGGGACAGCCCATTTACTCCTCAAGAACTAGTAGACATGGAAGGACCCAGGCCCACAGCTTAGCTGTGTGCCCTAACTCACACACACACACATCAAGTTTTAACTTGCTGGATGACCTGCTGTACCCCCAGCTCTGAGCTCTTCAGTTATGTGACTTGCTCACATCCTTCAATGCACTGGGACAATGTGCTTTCTACCTATCCCCAAAGTAGTCCACTCACTCAACCCACAAGCACAAATGTGATTCCTTCTAGGAAGAATTTTCTGACTTTCCTAATTATAATAGGACTTTTGTCATCTCTGAAAGTAGTACTCAGGTTCTACTTCTGATTCCTTCCAGTATCTGAGTTTCTACCATAGGCCAAGCCCTGTGAACTTGCAGAGGAGTCCAGGTCAGACACAAGAAGTCTCAGCAAGCTGTCCTTTTTGGGCTGTGGAGCTTGCAAGGCTGTTGGGGCTTGGGAGTAATGATTGGGTGGCTGGGGTGTAGCTTGCTGCCTGGCATGCATAAGGCCCTAGCAGCAAAAACCAAAAAGAAATGGTGACTTGAGCTGCTCATATATAAGCTCCTGCTAATTGGTAGTCTCTTAGCAAACAGTAATTTCTGTGATAGGCAAAAGTTCCTCCTGCAGCCAGCTCAGGTCTTGGAAGCCACAGTCATTCCTCATGTCCTTTTGTCTAATCTCTGCTTTAGGGAATTCAACCTCCTTAACCGGTCAGACTATGAAGGAGTCTGAGAATGACAAGGCAAGAAGTCTAACAATAAAGATATTTAGAGAATGCGTACCAAGCACTGGGTGTAATACTTTTATTCTCATAACCACCACAAGGAAAGATGTGCATTATATCACTTTAAGAGTAAGAAAACCAAAGACAGAGGTCTCTCTACTAGAGGTTACAGGCCAACCTACACGTCAGGCACTGGAGTGTGCAGTGGACTCGTGTCGTCTGTCTTGCTATTATAATGCTGTCAGCTCCTTGTGGTAGTGATCTTCCCCTCCATTATCACCTAGTGTACATTCTATGAAGGAATGCAGATTAGAGCTCTTGGGGGCAAGGGCTAAAGCTGGCTTACCTATATCTCCCCAGAGCTAGATCGGGCAATCAGTGAAGCATAAAGGCTTTGAAGACATTGATCCTGAATGCAAGCCCAGCCCTTACCAGGTGTGGGACTATGGGGAATTCACCTTTTTCTTCCTGGGCCTTAATTAATTCACCAACCTCATAATGCATGTTCCTCAAAACAACCATAAGAATTGCTTTACAGCCGCCGCTGTACACCGTCCTGTATGACCCCGGACCCCGAACGCGCAGAGCTCAGAGCAAAGGGAAAGGTCAGGCCGTGCTGTGCAGGACGCCCGGTGGCTTCCGAGGGCTCAGCTCTGCCCGGGCAGTCAGAGGAGTCGCCAGAACCGCGCACGTGCAAGGGACCTGCCCACGCCACAGTAAAGCACCGAACCGGCCCGCGCGGCCTCCATCCTGCAGCCGGGGAAACGCGGCGGCGAGAAGCCGACGGCCGAGCCAGCTCCGGCAGCCCCTCACCTTCCTGATGGCCCGCGCGCGAGCCACGCCGGGCAGCCCCACGTCGTGGCGCGTCTTCCGGCCCAGGATCTGGAACTTCTGCCTGTTGATCTTCACCTCGAACGGGTTCGGGTTGGCCTTCGCTGCGCCCCCGCGTCCCCCCAGCGGCGCCCGGGGCGCCTGCCTCCGCGCTGCGGCCAGCCTGGCCTTCCCCATGCTGAGCGCTCCGCCAAACTTGCGCCGCAAGCCAGGGAACCCGCGGCGCCGACAGCAGTGTTTTACTGGGGAAATGCGTGCGCGACTGCGGACGCCGCCGAGCGTCGTCTCGCGATAACTGCCCAGCTCTCACGGGACCTAGACCAGTCCGGGAGGACGCCGACGGTCTCCCGCTCAGCCTACGTGCCTATTGGCTGAACGACTACAACTCCCGGCAGGCTACGCTCCCGCGGGCTCTACGCGGGGCCTTCTGGGAGTCGTAGTGCCCTCGAGACGCCGCGGCCTCCTCGGGCGCCCTCTTCTGGGAAGCCGTTAGTGGGGAGCCGGTCGCTGAGCCAGGAGAGGGCGGCGGCGGCGGCGGCGGCGGCAGCCGTCGCCGCCGGGGGCGGCCCCCCTTCCAGTGGGCCCCGTGAAGTGTGGTGCGGCGCAGTCTCGGGCGCGCTGGGCGGGGGCGACAAGGCGGACCGGAGCCCGAGCGACGCCGCAGCGGCCGTGACCGAGGAGTCCCGCGGCCGCCGTGCTGCCCGCACCTCGCCCCCCGGCCACTCCCGCGCTGGAGCCCTCGGCGAGGCCCCCGTGGGCCGAGGTTCGCGCCGACGGCGGCGCCGGCGCCCGTGGTGGCGGAGGTGGCGACGCCGGCGGCGACGGCCGCGGCGGGGCGGCTCCCGGAGGTCCTGTCTCCGGCCGGACGAGCAGGCGGCGCCGGGCGAGGGATGCGCGGAGCCCACGGCAGCGGCCCCCGCGACTCTGGCCCGCAAGCGCTCCCTGCCTCCCCGAGACCGCAGACGCCGGCGGCGGCCGCCTCGGGCCCTGCCCATGGAGAACATCGTGGCCAACACGCTGCTGCTGAAGGCGCGCCAAGGTGGGTGTGGCGGGCGTGCGCGACCCGGGCTTCTCCGGCGCGGAGCGGTCCTCGGAGCCTGGGAGGCGGTGGGATGAGCCGCGTTCCGCGGTGGAGACTGAGCTGGAGCAGAACTGCTTCCCCTCTCTCAGCTCCCCCAGCGACTCCGGGTCGTGCGGAGTGCGGCTCAGGGGAGGGCTTGATTGGCAGGCACCGCGCCGCCCGCACGGTGGAAGCCCGGTCGGAGGGGAAGGCTTGATTGACAGGCACTGCGCCGCCCGCACGGTAGTAGCGGGGTCGGAGGGGAGGGCTTGATTGACAGGCACTGCGCCGCCCGCAAGGTAGAAGCCGGGTGGGAGGGGAGGGCTTGATTGACAGGCACTGTGCCGCCAGCACGGTGGAAGCCGGTCCGGGTCGCCGTGCGGGCCTTCCTGAACAGCAGTGGTGCCGGGGCGCGAAACCCGAGTTAGGGCTTGGAAACACCTGCGGCCAGAGGGCAACGAAGGTGCAGCCGCGGAAAGTTCGGTTCCACTGCTGCCCACGGAGCCAATAACTCGAGTGGCAGAGTGAGGAAAAAATGCTTTGTTCTAAAAAAAAGGCCGTCTTGCTTGAGGGTTACAGGCGCAGGGCTTATATAGGGACTTCAGAGCAAGTATATCAAATGGGCAGCACCAGGGTAGCTATAAGGTTCAGTGATGTGCTCTTCTGGTGCCCTGGCTGCAGTTATCTGAAGGTCACCCCATACCCTGGGTTCTGTGAATCTATAGAAAAGCTACCGGTTAGAACGTCTTATGATTTATGCTTTTTAAGTTTGTTTTCTCAGGAATAGCTAGCTTTGCAGTTAATCGTTTAGATACAGAAGGCATCTTCTCAGTAGGGGAACAGGACAATATTTGGCTTGGTAGGCAACTTGCCTCAGAGGTGTCATCCATAGCAAAGCTACTGGGATACTAATGATTACAACTTAGCTGGGTGACCTCCTATAAAAATCAGCTACAAGCAAATGAAGCTAGAGGGTTGTATAGATTTCTCCTTAGTTACAAAGAGGCTGGGAATGTAGCTCAGCAATGCAGGGCACTAATTGTGTCCAGAAAACAGAGACTTCACCCTCAGTACTTTGTGTGCTATCAAATTTTTTTTGTGTTTTAATTTTCCATCCATATTTCCTTCACTTATTATTTTAATTAGGTATATGTGAAAGCAGAATGCATTTTTGGTTCATTGTACACAATTGCAGCTCAACTTTTCATTTCTCTGGTTGTATATGATGTCCTGACGCAGTCATACGTGTACCTAGGTAATGATGTCCATCTCATTCCACCATCTTTCCTGCTTCCATGCCACCTCCACTCCCTCTCCTTTGCCTAATCAAAGTTTCTCCATTTTTCCCATGTGTGCCCCCCCCCATTATGGATCAGCATCTACTTATCAGAGAGAACATTCAGCCTTTGGTTTTGAGGGTTTGGCTTACTTCATTAGCATGATATTCTCCAACTCCATCCATTTACCTGTAAATGCCATAATTTTATTCTTTTTTAATTCTGAGTAATATTCCATTGTGTATATATACCACAGTTTCTTTATCCATTTATCTATTGAAGGGCATCTAGGTTGCTTCCATAGTTGAGCTATTGTGAATTGAGCTGCTATAAACATTGATGTGGCTGCATCACTGATTTTATGCTGATTTTAAGTCCTTTGTGTATAAACTGAGGAGACCCAGGGATAGCTGGGTCGCGTATGGTGGTTCCATTCCAAGTTTCTCAAGGAATCTCCGTAGTGCTTTCCAGATTGGCTGCACCAGTTTGCAGTCCCACCAGCAAAGTATGAGTGTGTCTTTTCCTCCACATCCTTGCCAACACTTATTGTTTGTATTCTTGATTACTGACATTTTAACTGGAGTGAGATGAAATCTTAGTTTTGATTTGCATTTCTCTAATTGCTAGAGATGTTAAACATTTTTTTCCTATGTTTGTTGATTGATTATGTTTCTTCTTCTGAGAAGTGTCTGTTCAGCTCCTTAGCCCATTTATTGATTGGGTTGTTGGCTTTTTTGGTGTTAAGTTTTTTGAGTTCTTTATATATCCTGGAGATTAGTGCTGTATCTGGGGTGCATGTGGCAAAAATTTGCTCCCAAAACATAGGCTCTCTTTTTACCTCATTGTTTCTTTTGCTAGCAAAATTTTATATAGAAGAACTGAGGATGGGCGGGAAGCAAACCAGGGCTTGGTTTTCTGTTAAGGCAGTTAGGGAATCCGCAGAGCAGTGTGCACTCTCTCCACCTCCCTCAGGGGCATCCGACTGTGCCTCTTGTCTCTCATTCTGAACTCCAGATTGCTCATGGAAGTGGGGATAATCCTCATTGGAAATGACTGTTTTTAAGTCTGACCTGTGTTTTTTCCCCTCTGCCTTCCTATCTGGGTATAATGTGTATATAAACCACAGTTTCTTTATAAAGGCACCAAGAAAGAGAATATTGTACCAAGCAGGCTTTGTCATAATGCTGCAGAGGTTTCATGATGAGGTAGATATAAATATTCTACAAATGCCAAATAACAAAATCAACACTTCCATGGGCTGGGGCTGGGGCTCAGTGGCACCCCTTGCTGCTTGCCTGGCAAGTGTGAGGCACTGGGTTCAATTCTTAGCACCACATATCAATAAAATAAAGGTCCATTGATAACTTAAAACATATATATATATATATATATATATATACACACACACACACACACACACACATATATATATATAACACTTCCTTCCACGACAATAGTGGTATTTAAAAAATGAAAGTTTTAATTTATATAAAACTACATGGTGCTATAATTCCTTCAGTGAGCAAGAATATTTATTCCTATTTGGAAAGAGTCATTATATACAGTTTGATTAATGTTTTAAAGAGTTGAATATGAATATCAGAAATATATGGACTTATTCTGGATATTGGTTCATTTATGGCAGTTTTCCCACATTGGTAATTGTATTTGTTTTTTCGGTTTGACCATCTCCCAGAAAGTGCTAGGGAGTGCCTTCTTGGACACATGTCTATTCCTAAGTAACTCTTTGTTTCTTTCTTTAGCTCATGTATTAGAGAATTAACTTTTGAAATGAGTGGACATAGCATAACATTTGTATGTTGACCTTGGGAAGTATAATATTTTTGGCTTAATAGTAGATATTCCTGGAGTTATTTAAAATGTTGTGAATTTCTCTCTCCCTTTCTCTTTCTTTTTTATCTCTTGTCTCTGCTGTGGCCTGAATGTTTATGGCCTTTGACTCCAAATTCATATGTTGAAATTTAACTCCTAAGGTGTTGGTATTATAGGGTGAAAGTTTGGGGAGATAGGTCAGGAGGGAAGAAGGCCCTAGTGATGGAATTGGTGCCTTTATAAAAGAGACCCAGGAGACACCCCTTGTTGCTTCTGTATGTAAAGAGCACAGTGAGAAGGCACTGCCTATAAATGAAAAAGTGCCTCTAGTTACACTAAATCTGTTTTGTTCTTTAGATTTTCCAACATTCACAACCGTGAGAAACAAATTTCTGTTGTTTAAATTGCTCTGTTTTATGACATTTTATAGTAGTATCCCAGACAAAGATGTTATGTTTTTAAACAATAAAAGATTGTTTAGAACTGTTTCCTTCTTTGAGAAATGCTGGTAGAGCCTGTAGGATGTATCCAGGTGTTGGAATTTGTAATTTCAAAGGGAACTACTGATAATCAGGTCTCAACTGCCTCTACGATTGTGACAGAGCAGATTCCTCCTCTCCCCATTTTTCCTCATTCCTTTTGAGATTCATTGCCCTGGAAGAGACAGCATCAGCCAACTAGTTTGGCTTCCATCCCCTCCCTGCATCCTTTGCATCCTTGGCTGGAGAGAGCCAGGAACCTGGACTGACATTTCCACCAAGAAGCATGCAGTGGGGGAAAGGTAAGGAAGGGACTATGGATGAAGCCAGCAAAGGAAGTGAGGTATAATGTTTTGATTGCTTTTACTGAATCAGTATTAAAATGTTTGGTTATGCTGACAGTGCAGCCAGTAGCTCCACTTGGAGTGTTTGCATGTACATCGTCAGCACAAACAGCAGGGTTGCCCAGAACAACTTGCTTTAGCACCTGCACCTTTCCTCTATCTTTGCTTGCTTCATTTGTCACAGAACTGTCAGCACCTTCTGGAGCCCTTTACATGCCTCTCCAAGGTCATTTGCGTAATGTTATGGCTCATTGTAGGAGCTTAGGAAATATTTGATGAATGCAAATGAAGAAGTGGACATGTTAGGTATGCCTGGATCTGAAGCAGAAGTGGCCCAGAAATGCAAGGAGGAAAAAGCTGGAAGATGGGAACGGAGAACAAACTGGGTGGCCTAACAACTGATAATCATTGTCTTTCTCATAGTTCTGGAAGCTAGAAGTGCAAGACCAAGTTGTTAGTAAGGTTGGATCCCTCTGTGAGCTAAGAGGGAGAATCTTTTCCAGGCCTTTCTCCAGTTCCTCATGGTTGCTGGCAATCTTTGGCTTTGTTTTGTAGATGCATCACCCTGACCTTCACATGATCTTTCTGTATTCATGTCTGTGGCTAAATTTCCCCATTTTTATAAGGATACCAGTCAGTTGGATTAGGTTCACCCTAATGACCTCATTTTAACTTGATTATTTCTATAAAGACCCTGTCTTCAAATAAAATAAGCTTTTGAGGACTAACTTGGGGGCTAGGACTCCCATTTCTTTTGAGGGCCAGGCAGCCTATAAAGAATATCTTTAAAACATATGGAGGCATCTCATGGGGGAATCCTGGGGCTTTCAAAGGCTGTGGACTCAATTCACTGCCTGCCTTTTGGGATCTTAAGAACTTTCCTCTGAGCCCGGCAAGGTAATACACACCTGTAATCCCAGTGGCTTGGGAGACTGAGATAGGAAGATTGCAAGTTCAAAACAAGCTTCAGCAACTTAGTAAGATTCTCAAAATAAAAGTAAAAGAGGGCTGGGTTGTGGCTCAGTGGTAAATGCTCCTGATTTAAATCCCCAATACCAAAAAATAAAACAAAAACAAAAACCTTCATCTGACACTTTTCAACCCAGTTTTCTGCCTGAGTAGACTTTGCTTCTTGTGCCTACTCATACTTTAAAATCTGTACATGGTCTACCTTGTAAATGGTCTGTGGCTGTGCTAACGATTATTGCCCTTGGCACTATAGTTCCATAACTGAGGGTGCTCTGCTTTTTCTTGCCTAAGTTCTTCACTTTTTTTTTTTTTTTTTGATACTCAACCACTGAGCTAACCCAGCCCTTTTTATTTTTTTATTTTGAGACAGGGTCTCACTAAGTTTCTGAGGTTGGCATCAAACTTGTGATCCTCCTGCTTCAGCCTCCCAGGTTGCTGGGATTACAGGTGTGCGTCATTGTGCCTGGCGGTTCTTCATTTTTTGGCCTATCTGTCTTGATGTGATTTGACAGCACAGCCTGCCCACCTTCAGTCTGTTGGGGCCTGTTTGGAACAGCAGGGGGAGTAGAAGTGGACTTTGCTGTGATATATTAGTGGAGACTTTTGGAACCAAGGGCAGTTGAATGGGGAGCAGAGTGACTGCTAGGGTTCACCAGCACAAGAGCCCCAAACCTGCAAGGAGGGCCTATACTTCTTTCTTTGATTTTGTGGCACTGTTCCTTAGACCAAGCCTGGTCCTTATAGTGGGTGCTTACTCGAGGTGTGGGTATTGAGGCTCCGTGTCTAGAGGTGTGCAGCATGTGAACTACTGCAGATGTTTGTCATTTATTCTTTTTTTTTTGGACACAATACCTTTATTTTATTTATTTATTTTTATGTGGTGCTGAGGATTGAACCCAGTGCCTTACACGTGCTAGGCAGGTGCTCTACTACTGAGCCCCAGCCCCATCCCCTGTCATTTATTCTTCAAACAGGTAAGTAAGGAGTAATTGTGCACTGGGTGTCAAGCCCTCAGACCTTAGTCCTTATCTTCTTGCAGCTGTGGATTGCACATGACATAACTCATCATGCTTTCTTCTGTGAATACATTCCCCTATGATCATTGCCCTTCCTGTCTCACGGCTTGCCTCAGACTGAGTGGTTGGTTCCCCTTATGTTTTTAATAATGGAGGCTGAGACAGGATCATGAGTTCAAAACGAGCCTCAGTAAAAAGCAAGGCACTAAATAACTCAGCGAGACCCTGTCTCTAAATAAATATTTTGTTCATTGATCTTCCCCTTCCAAAATGCAAACTTCATGAAGGAAAGAAATTTTGCTTGTTTTACTGCAATATCTGTGGTGCCTAAAACAGTGCGTGGCACAATAAATGCAGGCACAGTGCCTGCTCAATGCCTTCCTACAGCCCCATGGGTGGAGCTATGCTCACCTGTTCCTTTGTAATATTACCCCTTGCCCTGTTTGGGATAGAATGTTCCATGGAAACACCCTTTGTGTGTCCCCTTATCTTACTGTGCCCTTGGGTGTGGCCTACCTAGGTGTCAGTTAACCTGCTGACAGCAGACTCAGGAAGCTAGACTCAGCCCCCTGAAACTGACCTCTTGCCTCATTTGAATGGATTCTCCCCAGTAAAATCGGGTCAGCACGTGTGGGCTCTCTTCTCTCTCTCTCTCTCTCTCTCTCTCTCTCTCTCTCTCTGGGCCCTTAAGATCAGAGGAGCCATCACAGCACCCCCCCAAAAAAAGGTATTTCTCTCTCTTGTATGGTTATTTCTGCACAGCCCAATTAGCCCAGGTCCCCTGGAGTGACCCTGAGGGTTTTAGTCACAAGCAACCTGGCAGATATTGATCTGAAATTCTTTCCTTGCCGTGTCTTTGTCTGGTTTTGGTATCAGGGTTGATACTAACTTCATAGAATGAGTTTGGAAGGGTTCCCTGCTTTTCTGTTCCTTGGAATAATTTGAAGAGGATTGGTGTTAGTTCTTCTTTGAAGGTCTGTTGTGAGAATCTGTCTGGTCCTGGGCTTTTTCTTTGTTGGTATTCTTTTGCTGGTGTCTTCAATTTCATTGGTTGAAATTGAAATTGACCTTTTCTATGTCCTTCTGATTCAATTCAGGTAGGTCAGTATGTCTCTAGAAATTTGTTGATGTCTTCAAGATTTTCTATTAGAGTATAAATCTTCAAAATAGTTTCTGATTATTGTCTGTATTTCAGTAGTGTTTGCTGTGATATTTCCTTTTTCATCATGATTTTTAGTAATTTAAGTTTACTTTTTCTCTTTGTTAGTTTGGTTAGGGGTTTATCAATTTTTATTTATTTTTCAAAGAACCAACTTTTGTCAATTTTTTAAATTGTTAGCTGTAGATGGACACAATACCTTATTTATTTGTTTATTTGTTTATCTATCTATCTATTTATTTATTTATTTATTTATGTGGTGCTGAAGATCAGCACCAGTGCCTCACACATGCTAGGCAAGCACCTTACCATTGTTTCAAGTTCATTGATTTCAGCTCTGATTTTAATTATTTCCTGTCTTCTACTGCTTTTGGTATTGATTTGTTCTTTTTCTGGGGCTTTGATATGCAAAGTTACAATATTTATTTGGTGCTTTTCTGTTCTTTTAATGAATGAGCTCAATGCCATGAACTTTCCTCTTAGCACTGCCTTCATAGTGTCCCAGAGATTTTGATATGTTGTATCACTATTCTCATTTATCTCTACTTATGGTTTTAAATATATTTATAGACTCTTAAGTATTTTTAAAATTTCATCCCTGGTTTCTTCTGCTTATCCATTGGTCATTCAATAGCATATTAGTGTCCAGTGTTACAGGGTAGCTTCTATATTTTGTCATTGATGACTTTTTTAATATTTATTTTTTAGTTGCAGTTGCACACAATATTTTTATTTATTTATTTATTTATTTTTATGTGCTGAGGATCAAACCCAGGTCCCCAAACACACGAGGCGAGCACTCTACTGCTGAGCCACAACCCCAGCCCCTTATCATTGATTTCTAATTTTATTTCATTATGATCTGATAGAATGTAAGGTATTATCTCTATTTTTTTTTTTTTTTTGTATTTGCTAAGAGTTGCTTTGTGGCCTAAAATATGGTCTATTTTAGAGAAGGATCCATGTGCTTCTGAGAAGAAAACAAGTAAAATAAAGAAAGGTTAATTTCTTTAAAAATAAAAAGAAGCAAATATTTATAAGCAGCCCTGTCTGCTTATAATGTCTTATTAGATTCAGTTCACAAATTTGGAAACTGAGGCTCAATAGTGCTACTTAGAGAAGATCAGAGTCACATGGTTTCTAAATGACAAAGCCAGTGATTGGTTGCTTTACATGCAAATTTTGTACTTTGTCAAGTTGATTTCCAGATAGGGCAAGTTGTTATAAGCTCAGATTTTATTCATCTTAGATGCCAAACTATCCAACCATATGTTAGAGTCAAAAATTGTTGTACTTGAGTGTTTTTGACAATTATAAATGCTTTTTTTTGTATTACACTGTATTGATAAATTTAATATTATATTAATAAAGAAACTGAGAAAAATGCCTTCCCCACCCCCCCAAATTTAGGAGGATATGGCAAAAAAACTGGTCGCAGCAAAAAATGGAGGGAGTTACTGAAGCTGCCCCCTGTAAGCCAGTGCAGTGAGCTGAGAGACTCCATTGGTGAGTACTTGAGCCTACCTACTGTCAGAGGGGCCAACTGTGCTCCCACTTTCTGTGTTCTGTATTTGTTTCAAGTATTTAGTTAGTTCCTTTCCCAGTACTGGAGATTGAACCCAGGGACACTTCACCTCTGAGCTACATCCCCAGCTCTTTTTATTTTTTGTTTTGAGACAGGATCTCCCTAAGTTGCCCTGCCTGGCCTTGAACTTGTAATCCTTCTGCTTTAACTTCCCAAGTAGTTAGGTTACAAGCATTTGCCACCTTACCTAGCTTGGCTTATAGTATTTTTTTCCATATAGAGATTTTAGTTCTTTACACAGACATACCAATCTTTTTTATTATTATTATCTGCTGTGTTTTGTATTATGCTTTGGAAGGACACCTTTATTCCAAGATTATTTTTATGAATCGATTTGTGGCTCAGTGGTAGAGTGCTTGCTTAGCATGCACAAGGCTCTGGGTTCAATCCCAGTACTAGAAAAAACAAAAACAAAAACCCATCAATGGTACTTGGCACAATAGGGCATGTCAATAATCCCAGCTACTCTGGAGGCTGAGGCAGGAGGATCACTTGAGCCCAGGAATTAGAGGACAGCCTGGGCAACATATTGAGACCCCATCTCAAAACAAAAAAATCACTGACTGTAAATACAATAGTGTTTTTCTAAACTCTTGTGATTGCATTTAGGGCTCAGTAAAAAAACCATGTCAGCATCTTTTATATAATCACATATGCAGGGACCCATTTTCCAAATAAGGTAACATTTTCCGGTTCCAAGGATTTGAATCTGTTATCCTGGGCGGCTATTATTCAGCCTTTTATATATGATAACTGTTCACTTTGTGAGGAACTACTAGACTTTTCCTGTAGCTGCATCATTTTTCATTTCCCCAACAATAAACAATGATTGGACTTCTTCCATGTCCTCACCAACACTTAATGGTTTCATTATAGCCATCTTAGTATGTGTGATTTGAATTTTCCTGATGCCCAATGATTTTGAGCAACTTTTTAAGGCTTCTTGATCATGTGCATATTTTCTTTGGACCAATTGATATTTGGCCTATGGTGTTAACAGTAATTTTTTCTGAGTATAGCATAGACAGATTAGTATGGAAATTGATTCCATTATTTGACATTTGTATCGTAATTATGTGAATTTTTCTTTTGGTCTACTTATGATTTTAAATATATTTATAGACTCAAAAATTTTATTTTAATATACATTTGCTTATACATTTATTCAGTATGCCTCTAATTCTTCAGGGTAGTTTTTTAGCACACAGAAGAAGTAACTTACATTAAATGTCCCATTAGTTAACTTGTTAGTATATTTTCACCATGTTCCAAGGAAGAGGGTCTGCTACCATAAATACAGCAGTTGAGAAACAGACCCAGTCTCTGCCCTCAGAGCTTATAATCTCTTGGCAGATATAGATATAAAATAGAAAAATGATCATAGAAATAAACATAATTACTGGCTGAGCACCATGGCACGTGCCTGTAATCCCAGCGGCTTGGGAAGCTGAGGCAAGAGGATCATGAGTTCAAAGCCAGCCTCAGCAACAGTGAGGCGCTTAGCAACTCAGTGAGACCCTGTCTCTAAATAGCATACAAAATAGGGCTGGGGGGTTCAGTGTCCCATTGCCCTTGAACTCAATCCCCAGTACCCACTCCGCAAAAAAAAAGGGTGGGAAAAAAGAAATAAACATAATTACAAATTGTAGGGGGGAAGTACAGACAACCAGGTGAGAGGAACTTAATCTGATCAGGAGTGAGGTAGAGAGGATCAGAGAAGGCTTCCTAAGGAAGGCACTGGGCTAGGAGCATAAAGTGCAAGGTAAGAGGGACAGGAAGAGAATTTTCCAGGCAGCAAGGTTAACAAGTATAAGGGCCCCAACCTGGGAAGGTGTATGGTGGCAATTTCCAGGGTCTTGAGGAAGGCCAGTCTTCCTGGAACAAAGATGGAGGCGCAGAGCGGCACTGAATGAGTGGAAGGAAATGGTAGGGGTTCTAGGCCTGGGAAGGGGAGGTCTTATTGAAGTTACAAAAGGTTGGCATTGCCAAGTTATTAGCAGAGAAGAGATGTAATCAGATTTACATTTTAGGAAGTCTCTCAGGCTTCAGTAGGAGAATGGGAGCAGAGGGGTCAGCATGGAAACAGGAAGACTGTAGAGACTGTTGATGTTGTCCAGGCAGGAGCTGAGGGCAGCGTGGTTTGGTATGTGGTGATGGAGTTGAAACAATCAGATCAGATGGGACTGTGAGACACTGTAAGTAGAACCCAGTCGCTTTCTGTGTGGGAGTAAATGCAGGGGAGTTCTTAAGGAAGGCTTCCAGGTCTGTGTGTTCAAGAGGCAGCACATGGGGTGGAGCCCAGCCAAAGCTGTGCGTTCATGTGGAGGGCTCAGTGAAGTCTGGGTGGTATCTGTACAGGTAGCATGTAGAAGTCGTGAGACTGGAAGTAGATAAGATCCTCCTCAGGAGAGAACAGAGGGAGTGGGGAAGGGGCTCTTGACCAGCTTCAGAGGACTTTTCATCCTGTTTTGGCTCAGTGAAGAGGAAAGACTGGTCAGATGGACCTAGCCAGACGCAGTCATAAGATGGATCCATGTAGAGTCTGGAGAGCTGGGGGTCCAAACAACTAGGGGCTGGGACAGTTTCTGGTAGGTGAGTGTGTCATAGAGATTGAGGACCCATTAGATTGGGCCACTGGTTCTGAGTCTGTTTTTTGGTCCTTAGAGCACTGGGCATGAAGTTGAGTGAGTGAAGGAGTCACAGTGACTGTGTACAAGCAGCCCTCAAGGAGCGCAGCAATGTGCTCCGAGATGTGCCTCTGCTCTGCACTGTGGGCACATCTTGGTCTATGGCCTTTTTTATTGCTTAGTTTATAAGCATTTGACTTAGTGTGGCAGAAAGCATGCCTGAGAGTTTTCTAATTTTCATCCTTTGGTTGTTCTGAATTTGTAGAACAGACTTCATATAGAATAAGCAAGCTTGGTGCTCTGAGTTAGTGTTCTTCCTACAGGAGGGTTGGGGAGGGGAGAGAGAGAGAAAGAGAGAGAGAATGCATGTTGATAAACTTGGGAACCAGTCTCGTGTTAGCTGGTTCACATGTGGACAAGAGGAGTTGTTGAAACACCTCTTCCTCTTCTTTTTATTTCTAGACATTTTTAAATTCGTGCATTATAGTCATACATAATGGTGGTATTTGTTGTTACATATTTGTACATGCACCCAATATTAACAATATAATCTGTCCAGTATCCTCCCCAGCACTTCCCCCTCCTCCCTGTCCCCACCCCGGCCCCTTCTTCCACTCTACTGATTTCCCTTTGACTTTTGTGAGATCCTTACCATCTTTCTTTTCCTTTTTCCTCTCTAGCTTTCACATATGAGAGAAAATGTATGACCCTTGACCTTCTGAATTTGGCTTATTTTGCTTAACATAATGATCTCAAGTTTCATCCATTTTCATGTAAATTACATAATTTTGCTTTTCTTTTTTTTATTTTTTTTATTAGCTACGCATGACATTACAATGCATAATTTCGCTTTTCTTTACTGCAGAATAAAACTCCATTGTGTGTATATACCTTATTTTGAGGCAGGTTCCATAGTTCAGCTATTGTGAATTATGCTGCTATTAACATGGTGTACATGTAGCATGATAGTATTTTGACTTTAAATTTTTTTAAGAGTATATTCTTTCTTTTTTTAAAATATTTTATTTTTTATTTATTTTTATGTGTTGCTGAGGATTGAACCCAGGGCCTTGCATGTGCAAGGCGAGTGCTCTATCGCTGACCCCAGCCCCAGCCCCGGTTGACTTTAATTCTTTAGGATAAGAATAAATACAGAGGAGCGGTCTTTTAGCTCTGTGGCACTGTGGGCTCAGGACCCACATGCTTCCTATGTCTAGTCTGCCAGAACTTCTCCCCTCCTGGTGAGCCTGTCTTCTGCTGGGGATCAGTGCCCTCTTTCCAAATACTAATTCTCCCCTCTCTGTTGTTCATCTGTGGCACCCAGAGCAGCCTCTGAGGGTCACCAGGCTAGGAGTTAGGTCCTTTAACCCTGCAGAATGGGAGCCTCTGGTGGCAGCATCTGTCTACTGCTTGAGAGATATTAAATTTTGTGACATATTTCTGTGATTTGTATTTGTGTGTGTGTGTGTTTTGTTTGTTTTTCATGCCATGTGAAATCTAACGCGTGGAAAAGTAAAATCATTAATGAAATTTTGAACCAGATAGGGTAAAAAGGGTTTTTGTTAGCTGCTGCTTTTTTCCAAAATTGGAGCTCTGGATTTGCTTATCCAAGTCTGTAATAAGGGTGCATGTGTGAATGCCACAGTCAGCACTGCCCTCTCTGGTGGTTGCATAGTTCTGTTTTCCCAACATTCTCTCCAAGTGGGGTTCTATTGTGGCATGCTAATGGGGCAGCATCCCCACAAGGCCCCTGTCCCAGTGCACAGCAGAATTGTCCACTTTGCTAGAAGACACCTCTGGTTCCTTCAGCAGTGTTCTGTGTCTCCCTCTTGGGTTCCAGCATCTCTACTGCTTGATTCCTAGCCTCTTGGCCAGCCACTCAGGACTAGACAGCAGGCTCCTGTGATGCTAGAGAGGGACATACTTAAAGAGGTCCAGCTTGTCCTTGGGTTCAAGTTAATGGTTCTTTTATTAATCCAACCCCATCAGCTTTCTCTCTTCCAGGCAATATGTAAAATTCTGACTCCTGGAGGTGCCTTTCTCTTTTTCTGTGTTAGAGTTTTTTTCTTTATGTCATTGTTTTTTGTCTTTGTTTTATTATTTGGTCATTTTTTAGGAATCTGGGAGAGAAGGAAGGCAGACCTATGTTCTGGTCTACATCCTCAGATGGAAATGAGGAGTGTTTCTGATTCTTTGGATGAGGGAGGAAAGTATTAAAAACTTTCATATTTCAAAAACATAACTTTTGACTGGCTTGTTTCTCTTGCTTTCTTAAGTATAGTTAGGTAGTATTCCTAAAATAAAATAGAGTAGCCAAATTGGATGAAGTAGGTTGTAGAACTTCTGAAAAACTGTTGTGAGGTTTGTGAAAACAAGCAGCTATATCCTGGCCATCCTGAGCTCATATCCTTGCCTTCATTCTCCATGTTCAGACTCAGTTGTCCAAAACCAGGATCCTCGGGATGACACATGGCATTTTTGCCAGAACGTAGTGGTTGAGAGGTGACACCAGCAAGCCATTGAGATGATGATGGTTATGTTAAGCTGTGTATTCAATTGTATATTAGACCCCTGCTGTCCGCCTTGGCCTGCTACTTTGGAGTTCTCATGGGGATTCCTGGGGAGTTCGTTGGTTGGGGAAGTGCCTGGAGGAGGGATTTCCCCCGTTGGTGTGTGGTGTGTCCTGGGAGAAGGCTGCATGTGCGTGGCTGTGCGTGGCGTATGTGAGAGTGCGGAGAATAAAGGAGTTCCTGTTTTGAACCTACAAGGCTGTGTGGTGGCTAGGTTATTTTGTGCCCAGCCAGATTGTGGCAGTTTCCCAGAGTTACATGGTGTCAGTGATACTTAACAGAAGGATTTGTTACTGACTTGCTCACTTTTTGTGAACTTTATGTTAATTCTTAAGCTTTAGAGTCACATTAGGAGACCTAAACATGTTTATTTCAAGTTGGGAGCCACTGTTCAGAGAGTAACTAGTTTTCTTTCCGAAATACAAATTAACCTATTTTGAACCTAAGTTTTATTTTGTTTTATATCCTTCTTTACATATTGACCAAACGTTAGTGCCCTGTTCTCAGAACTATAGCAGTGTTTGAGGTAAGGTATACAGTGTTTCCTACAGGAAAAAAAATAAAACAAGAGCAGTTAAAGAGATAATTAAACATATATATTTGTGACTTTTTTTTTAATAATAAGATTGAACCCCAGGTGTTTACCCCTGAGCTACATCCTCAGAGCTTTTAATTTTTCCTTTTGAGATAGAGTTTCACTAAGTTGCGGAGGCTGGCCTTGAACTTGTGATCCTCCTGCCTCAGCCTCTCAAGTTATTGTGGTTACAGGCATGTTCCAGGATGCCCAGCTATGTTTGTGACATTTTAAGTACAAAAGGTAACAAACTGAAAAAGTGTTTTAAAAATCTAACAGTACATTCCTGAAGGATATTTCACATTCATGCAGTTGATTCCAGTATATAGGGTGGGTACTGTAATAGAGGAGTCTCTTCCTTCTCCTTCCTTCCCCTGTGGGGGCCTCTAGGGAATCCCCATCCCTGTGTGTTTCCTTTTGGAGAAGAACAGGGCCTGCAAGTCAGGATTCACTCATCCTTCTGAGTTCTCGAGTTATCTTGGGTGCTAAGTATTTTAATGTTCATCATAACCCACTCTAAATTAATAAATAGAATAATAGTTAAAAATAATACTTCAAGGGGCTGGGGATGTGGCTCAAGCGGTAGCGCGCTCGCCTGGCATGCGTGCGACCCGGGTTTGATCCTCAGCACCACATACCAACAAAGATGTTTGTGTCCGCCGAGAACTAAAATTAAATGTTGGAAATTCTCTCTCTCTCCTCTCTCACTCTCTCTCCTCTCTCACTCTCTCTTAAAAAAAAATAATAATAATACTTCAAAAATAATACTACTATGTTTCTACTTTCATTGTATCTAGTGAAAATATTAAGATGCAGAATAGCATTTAGTAAATTATAACCATTATATTTGCTTGTTTCCCTTCCCCTTTCTTCTCCCAGAAAAAGATTATAGCAGTCTCTGTGACAAGCAGCCAATAGGAAGACTTCTCTTCAGGCAATTCTGTGATACAAAACCAGATCTTAAGAGTTGCATTGAATTCTTGGTTGCAGTGGTAAGCGATTCATTTCAGGGTTGAACTGCCCAGTGTGGTTTGAAAATTTAAAAACTAGACCTGGACAATGACACAGAGGTTATGGATAGACTGGTTGTATTGGTGTTGTAGTTATATTCTTAGTAACAGAAATCCCTTCTGTATGAGATGATATGGTCACGGAATTACATCCCCAGTGCGGGGGAATTGCACCTGCTCACTGAGTGCTTTTGACCCTTGCTGCCTTCATTTGTGGAAGGTTGACAAGCAAAAGAAGGCCATATGCTTCTTTAGCCAACTGAAGTGTGCCCTTCCTGCCCTCTGTGGTAGACCTGTGGTCCAGACGCATTTGGAAGGGATAATGTCATTGTAAGAAAGATGAGTTGGAGTTTACCAAGCTCTGCGAAGCATCTACCATTCTCTTGTATCCTGTTTGAGATTTATTTTACCTGTGATTTTTTTCCCTAGGTTAAGAGTTTTGTGTTTCTAAGTATTTATTTATTTTTTTTAAAGAGAGAGTGAGAGAGGAGAGAGAGAGAGAGAGAATTTTTAATATTTATTTTTTAGTTGGCAGACACAACATCTTTGTTGGTATGTGGTGCTGGGGATCGAACCCGGGCCACACGCATGCCAGGCGAGCGCGCTACCGCTTGAGCCACATCCCCAGCCAGTTTCTAAGTATTTATGAAGACCACTGGCAAGCCTAGAATTTCAAGACTATGAAGTAACCAACCAATAGAAAATGGGTGCAATTCAGCAGAAAAGCTCTCTTACTTTGTTATTTATACCAAGGTTGTGACCCTTCCTCTCAGCTTTGGCCAGTTCTGGTTATATCAGCAAATATATATCCAACGCTTATTATATACAGAGGGCTGTATTATATCATTGCGTTTGTATTCACTTTCTCGCCATAATAGCCTTATAAAAACTTCTTGAAGTTATTTATTTATAATGACATTTTTCAGAAAAACATTTGAAGCTCTTTTTTTATTTGCTTCCTACCCCTCAAAACTTCCCTAGTCTGTACCTTTCTGGCACTGTTGTTAAAAGAAGACAAAACTGGGGCTGGGGCTGTGGCTCAGTGGTAGAGCACTTGCCTGGCATGTGTGAGGCCCTGGGTTCCATCCTCAGCACCACATATAAATAGATAGATAGATAGATAGATAGATAGATAGATAGATAGATACTTCGATCCATTGATGACTTAAAAAATAGAAAAAAAGAAAAGAAGACAAACTTAGAAAAGTGTCAGTTATTTCTTTTTAAAGGCAGGATTCTGATGCAGTGGGCCATGCCTTCTTGGTTCAATGAGTGTAAATTTTCAAGTAATGAGTTATGTTTTCCAAACTGCCTTACTTTAAGAATTTAGGGACCTACAATTTTTATTTCCAGTAAAATGGCTAAATTGCATAGTTAAAATTCTATTTTGGGTTTAAATCTTCTGATATTATCATGATACCCATTAGTTACTAGATAACAGGTTTAATTTTGTTTTTTAATTTTTAAAAAAAATTTCTGGTAACAATTGTGTAGATTCAGAAAGAGCACCTGATGGTGCTGTTCATACAGCACTTACTGCTTTGACTATCCTGTGATAGGTGATTACAGGTTTTTGGTGTAGAGACTGCATCTTATCCACCCTGCCCCACAGCACTTGACCCCTTGCTCAGTATTTGTTGAATGAATTAATGGCATCTATAAAAGTTAGGATTCAGCCAGAGAACCAGAGTCATTAGGAGGTAGATTTGAAAAAACTGATTACAAGACATTGGCTTACGTCAGTGGATCTGACTAGGAAAGTCCAAAATGTATAGGATGGACCATCAGGAAGGACATGATGTAACTCTCCAGAAATAGGACTCAGCTGCTGTCCTTAGGCAGAATTTCTTCAGAGAAGCCTCAGCTCTGCTCTTAGCTCTTTTCAACAGTTTGGGTGAGACCCACCCGGATATGTAGGATAATCTCCCTTATATCGAGTCAACTGAAGTAAGGGAGAAAAATGTTCAATTGTCAGGAAAAGTTCAACTCTGTTCCCCCTCCCAAAACATTGGTATAAATGATTTAACAGCTGCCTAAAGTAGGTGAAGGAGAATCTTGTGTGTGGTTGAAGAAAATAAGAATTAAAAAGCAAAAGTGATTTGTGGAACTGGAGAGTTGAGACTGTGGTCTGCTGGAGAGTCCCTCCCAGAACCTTGTTAGGACTCCCAGCTTCATGTCCAGGATCGAAATCGGAGGAAAGGCATTCTTCCTAAACCTTCCCCCAAAGCCTCAGGGACTTGTAATATCAGCTGGAGGCTGTTCACTTCAGAGAATGAAGCAGGTCTGACCAGCAGTATTCCTGGTGAAGTGCTGTGTGCCCTAACAGGAGCTGCGTGTACGAATGCAGGAAGGGGCTGCAAGCTCACGTACATCACCTTTTCCCCAAAGGGACCCCACTTCCTAGAGGGCCACCTACTCAGTACCTCCTGTGGAGTTTCCCCCAGGCCCAAAAGTGGGTTGCAGAGCAAGTAAGTCCCTGGTGATTCCGTGATGCAGAATGTTCAAGAGTCTACTAGCTGAAAGAGATTTAAAGATGGCAGAATTAGAGCAGGTTGCTTTCCTAACTACTCTGTGGTGTGAAACCAAGAAAGCAGACAGGCAGCTTCCTCAGCAAGGTGGGTGAACGAAAAAAAGCAGGGGGAGACTTTACTGGAGTTTAATACTTGACACTCAAAGCAGACTGGGGACTCAAGAGGTTGTATATAATAAATTAAGGAAGAAATCTCCAGCACCACAGCCACTACTGTAGCTGGAGGTGCCAGCCAGAGTGGTCCTTTCATGAGCACAGTGGAGAGATAAGGGAACTAATGGAACCACATCTTTAGGAGGACTTAGGCATGTCTGGGTACAGAGTTTGAGATCGAAGACACTGCCCGACTAAACTGAAGGGCACGCTACACAATAGCCTTGCACAGGAAAGAAACCGCATCTCTCCTGGTGGGGTGCAGAGGACAGAAGGAGGAACCATTTTACTGTCGCGATGCTGGGACCAGCAGTTGAGGGAGCCAAGTCCTAGCAAATCAAGGCTGGCCCAAAATATAGCCTGGCAAACCCACATTGCACAACATAGAGTGTGCCTAAGTGACCAGGAGAAAATCAAACGTGGAAAGAGGTTTACACAGGGGACTACTGGTTATGGAAACCCACCCAGCTCTATCCCTCCCTCTCTAATCTGACTGCTTGCAGGACTGGCTGGGAGAGATGCACCTGGCCAGGAATTTGAAAGGGCAGGAGAGACTTGAGTTTGGAGACTGAATCTGAGACCAGGAAACTTGACGTCCAAAGGTGGAATCACGCAAATGGAACCCAGGGTAGATCCTGGAGTGCAGTCTAATAGTGTGGACAGTCTATTCCTGGGCCCTGAGGGTGTGCTGATTTAGAATCTCCAGACCCATTGAAATTCCGCAAAGAGCCTGGAGCCTACCTAAACCTAAACCCTGCCTCCAAGAGTTCCGCATATTGGATTACCTCTCACTCCAGTGTCCTAACAGGAGCTGCGTGTATGAGTGCAGGAAGGGGCAAGCATCATACTTCAGACACCCTACCTAAAACTTTTGAGAAGGGAAGCTGAGAATATTTTAGATTCCAACCGAAACAATTCTTTTGACTTTACTTTGATATATATTTTTTTCTTTTCTCTGCTTAATTGTGACCTTTATGGTTCATGGACATTTATACATATTCATATTTTTTTCTTTTCTCATTTCTAGCATTTTTGAAACCAGTTATTTTTCATGGATCAGTTTTTTGAGGACTAAGACGTTTGATTAGTATATTTCAGTTTTGTTTTATATTATTTTTCAATTTTTAATTTTTCAGTTTTTTACTTTATATATTTTTCCTCTCACTTGTTTCCCATGATTCTCTCTTTTCTTCTGCTAACAGCCAATCTCTGTTGTTCTCTCCTTCATGCTTCCTTCAGTTTTTCTACTTCTATTTTCTCTTCTTCTCCCTCATAATCATCACATCCTATATTACTTCTGTTCTCTCCCTGTTCACCATTTGAAATTGTAAACCATTTTGCAAACTTACTGTTTTTATTGATGGCAGTAATGTCATTTCTGTTCATTGTGACAACATTGTAGATGTCATAGTAGGAATGTTTGGTTTAATGTTATGTATATTGTTTGCATTGGTTGTTATTATTACGTCTCACCCCCTAAACATTGAGATACTGAAAACCTTCAGGTACACTGTAAGTCCACAGGGTAGGAATTCTACTGCTTCAGATCCATGTTGTTAGATGGTTAGACATACAAACAACATGAAAAAACAAAGGAATGAATCTTTCCATACATACCAAGAGACTTCAATAAAAGAATCCATTGCAACCACAGTGGAAGAAATGTCAAGAGAAGGAGTTTAGAATGTAAGGTGAGGGATGATATAAGGAGTGATATCCAAGAGAAAATACAAGAAGTGAAAGATCACTTAAATAAAGAGAGTCTGAAAAAAAAAATCAAGTAGAAATCCTCAAAATGAAGGAATCAGTAAACTAAGTTAAAAATTTAATAGAAAGCATCACCAACAGATTATACCACTTGAAGACAGTTTCAGGCAATGAAGACAAAATATATAATCATGAAAATAATATTGACCATGGAGATAAGAGGTTAAGAAACTGTGAACAGAACCTCCAAGAAATATGGGATAATCTGAAAAGACCAAATTTAAGATTTATTGGGATGAAGGCTCATAGATACAAACCAAAGGAATGCACAACTTTTTCAATGAAATCAAATCAGAAAATTTCCCAAACCTAAAGAATGAAAAAAAATCAGATAATGCCGGATGTTTATAGGACTCCAAATACACAGAATTACAACAGATCCACACCAAGGCACATTATTATTGAAAATGCCTAACATACAGAATTAGGATAGAATTTTAAAGGTTACCAGAGGAAAATGAAAAGTCACATTTAGAGGGAAACCAATCCAGATCTGAGCTGATTTCTCAATCCAGACACTCAAAGCTAGGAGGTCGTGGAATAATATATATCAAGCTCTGAAAGAAAATGGATAACAGCCAAGAATACTATAGCCAGCAAAATTAAACTTCAGAATTGATGATTAAATAAAAACCTTCCATGTTAAATAAATGTTAAAAGAATTCACAACTAGGGCTGGGGTCCTAGCTCAGTGGTAGAGCACTCACCTAGCATGTGTGAGGCCCTGGATTCGATCCTCAGCACCACATAAAAATGAATAAATAAAGATATTATATTCAACTAAAAAATAAAATATTAAAAAATCTGCAAGAGACTCCTTCATAGGCAAAGACATCCACAGACTGAAAATAAAAGAATGGGAAAAAAAACATTTCACTCACATGGATCTTGTAAACAAGTAGGAGTATCTATCCTCAGATAAAGTGGACTTCAAGTCATAGTTGATTGGAAGGGTCAAAGAAGGCCATTTCATACTGCTTACGGGAATTATACATTGAGAAGATATAATAATTGTAAATATTTTTGCCCCAAACAATGGAGCATATACATACATCAAACCCCTCTCAACTTCAAGAATCAAAGAGCTCAAAATCCAATAATAAAGGGTGACTTTAACATACTTCTCTCATCACTGGATACATCATTTAAACAAAAACTAAATTAAGAAGCTATAGAACTAAAAATTTACTAGCTGAAGAACTCCTGCCATGGTGAGCTTTTTGTACTTGAAGAGCACCTGCTCACATAAATAGAGCCAGCCCTGAGCTGCTTGTCCCTCCCACCAGCCTCTGCCTCGGAGAGCTATTGGGATGTTCAGGCTAGATTGTTCTCTGGTAAGGGGTTAAGCCTCACACAGGATACAATTTAGTTCCATCCCCATTTTGGGGGGGAGGGTACTGGGGATTGATTGAACTCAGGGGCACTGGACCCCGGAGCCACAGCCCAGCCCTATTCTGTATTGTATTTAGAGACAGGGTATCACTGAGTTGCTTAGTGCCTTGCCATTGCTGAGGCTGGCTTTGAACTTGCAGTCCTCCTATCTCAGCCTCCTGAGCCACTAGGATCATAGGAATGCGCCACCATGCCCGGCTCTATTCCCATTTTTTAAGGACACACCAAGCTTGGAAAGTCCTCCAGAGTTTTCAGAAGCTAGATGATGAAGTGATTTCTTTTTCTCTAACAACAGCTGGATGGCATTATGTGCTCTATGGTCCCTCCCCTGACTCCTGGTGAAGGGGATTCTTGCTTTGGTATCACCATTTCTGACTCCCCTGGGAGCTGTGGAGACAGCTTTTCAAGGGTCTCTTAGAAATTTCTAAAATGTTATTGTCTAGTCCATATTTATTTAGCTACAATGAATGAGTTGAAATATAATAGATCTTAGAGAGTATTATGAAGCGTGTTGCTCTACTACTTTATTAACCCCCTTTTAAAAATGACGTTTTACAGCTGGGAGTACAGCGCAGTGATAGAGCATATGCTTAGCATGTGCAAGGCTCTGGATTATATCCCTAGTGCCCCCCAAAATAATAATTGACAGTTTCACTCCCTCCTGACCCTTAGACTCCTAAAGAATAGCTAGAGATACTTGATCAGTAGAACTGCTGTCTGTTTCTGAGGGTATCAAGTCAATTCCGTAAGTCAGAATTTAAAATATGAAAATATTGTAACGAAGCACAACTTACATTTTTCTTTTCTCCTGTCTCTCTAATCAGACAGAGTATGAAGTTGCCATTGAGGAGGAACGAAGAGACTGCGGACTATCAATCTTAGAGAGATTCTTCAATAATGAGGTGTTTTCTTCATTAGAATAAATATTTATAAATAACTTACTTAAATAATGAAAGTGCAGAACTATTTTTACTTTGATATTACAAATATGTTAAATGTTTTAATTTCTTTCAAATCTTCCTTTTCTGTGGTTTTGTTTGAGTAATGCATTAACAATTAAATCCCTTAAAAAATGACACAACAAATTGAAACTTTATGTTTCTTCAACCAGAATGTAGAATTTGAGTTTTATTTGCTTCTCTGGAGTACAAATAACATTTTTTCCTAAAAGCCTTAACAGATCTTAGTTTTTATTCTTTTTGACTCAATGTTATGGTTTGGATGTGAGGTGTCTCCCAAAAGCTCACGTGTTAGACACTGCGAGAGGGTTTAGAGGAGAAATGGTTCGGTTTTGAGAGCCTTAACTCAGTCGATGAATTAATCACCTGGTGGGATTGATGAAGTGGTAATGGAAGGCAAGTGGGGTGTGGATGGAGGACTGAGGCACTGAGGGTGGCTTTGGGGTGGGTGTTTCTATCTGGTGAATGGAGTCTCTCTGCTTCCTGATCACCATGTGAACTGCTTCCCTCTGCCACTCTCTTCTGCCATGTTGTTCACACTCACCTTGAGCCTCAAGGAATGGAGCTGCTGTCTCTGGATTGAGACCTCTGAAACTGTGAGCCCCCAAATAAACTTTTCTTCCTCTACAGTTATTCTGGTTGAGTCTTTCAGTCACAGCAGGAAAAAACTGACTAAAACAACTCACAATATTCTCTCTTTTTTAAAATTTGGGTTTGTGGTACTGGGGATTGAACCCAGGGAGGCTCTACCATTGACTACATCCCCAGCCCCACACCCACTTTTTAAATTTTGAGAGTGGGGCTGAGGTTGTGGCTCAGTGGTATGGTGCTTGCCTAGCATGCATGAGGCACTGGGTTCGATCCCCGGAACCACGTAAAAATAAAATAAAGGTTAAAAAAAAAAGATTATTAAAAAAATTTTTTTTTTGAGATGTGGTCTCACTAAATTGCCCAGGCTGAGCTTGAACTTGTGATCCTCTTGCCTCAGCCTCCCTGATAGTTGGGATTACAGGCATGGGCTGCTGTGCTAGCCTGACTTGCCAAGTTCCTGTTCCCTTTCCTGTGGCTTCTGTTTTGTAGGCTGTTAGAAGTCCTAGATTCTGGAAGGAAAACAGTAATGACATTTCATGAACACTCTAAGTCTTGCAAATGTGATAAATTATAATGAATTTATAGATATAAAGGTTGGGAAATCCAATATCAAGGTACCAGAATCTGGCAGTGGCCTTACTGTGGCATCACATGGCAGAAAGGCAAAGAGAGCAAATGCAGAAAGGGATGCACCTACTTACCAGAGAGCATTAATTCATCCAGGAGCTGCATACCTCTTAAAGGTCCCATGTCCCAGTACTGTCACAATGGCACGTAAGTTTCACCATGAGTTTTGTAGAGGTTGGACATTCAAACCATAGCACTTGATGGTAGTGAGAGATGTTCATACACCATTTCTCTTCCTTTATTTACCTTCAGCCTAGGAACTGCCACACTCTTCCTCGTCTCCACCTGATGCCTTGCCCTTGTACTTGGTCATCATTGTAGTTGGTCTTTGCTGATCTTTTCTTTAACAACAATAAGAACAGAATCTATTGATTTTACATACTAAAAATGGGAACTTCTTAAGGTCATTTATTCAAATTTCAGAAACCTAGAATATGTAAAATACCAAACATAAGAACACTGTGTGTTTTCGTTCTTGTATCTTTTCACTCATTCTTAGTTTTCTTAGTTTTCATATCAGGTTTCTCAGATATTAAAACTCATCCAGGTTTGAATGTACAATTAAAAGGAATCATGACAAAAACCAGTTGGATTTTGCTGGGAATACAAAATTGGTTCAATAGCCAAAAATGATCTTCTCCTCTGGTATATTGTATTATCGTTACAGGTATTGTGATAGACACAGAAAAAGCATTAGACAAAATCTATATTCTTTGGTAATAAAAGCATTCAACAAACTAGGAATGGAATGGAACTTTCTTGGCCTGGTAAAGGATATCTATGAAATACCCTCAAATAACATCTTACTTCAGGGTGACAGACCGTATGCTCTAGGGCTGGGGCTGTGGCTGTGGCTCAGTGGTAGAGTGTTTGCCTTGAATGTGTGAGGTACTGGGTTCGATCCTCAGTACCACATAAAAATAAATAAATAAAATAAAGATATTGTGTCCATCTACAATTTAAAAAATTTTAAAAAGACCAGGTATTCTACTCTAAGATTAGGAACAAGATGAGCTTGCCAGTTCTCACCACGTCTATTGAATGAAGCTGTGACAGGATATCCCATTGTATACACATAAAGAAAAAATACTAGAGCTAATAAATGAGTTTGTAATGATGGCAGGATACTAGACCACTGTCCAAAATTCTACTGTATTCTTGTACACAGCAATTAAAATCCCAAAAACTAAATTAAGAAATTCCATTTATATTTTCATCAAAAATATTTAAGAATAAATATAACAAAATGAAACATTTGCTTACTAAAACCACAAATCATTGAAAAATTACAGAAGATCTAAATGAATGGATAAATATTCCATGTTCATGGATCAAAAATCTTAATGTTGTTAATATGGCAATATTCTCCAAATGGATTTACAGGTTTGAAAGAACGATCAAGGCTTGTTGGTTGGTGGTATTGGGTGGGAGAGGTTTGGCCTCTATGGTGGATGAGAGGGAAAGGACAGCATATCCCCGCTACTTTAACCCCTTCGTGTATAAAGGAGCTACCATCTGAGAACCAGAGGAGGTCCAAAGAGGGCAGGGGTCCCTCAGAAATGGTGGTAGGGCAGGGTAAAATCGTCTCTAATACCTCCAGGCATTTGTGGACAGGATCTTGTGAGGGAGAAGATGGGAGGAGGAAGGCATCATTTAATGAAGAACAGGACTGAAAAGAGATGGAGGGATTTTGAAGGACTGAGACAAGGAGGGATAGAACCCTGGAAGGAGGAAGTGACTATAGCCCCTTATAAGTGAGGAAATCCTTTAGATGGTGAGGAGATGAGATGGTTAGTGGGGAGCCAAAGCTAAGCTTGTAAGCTTCTTTCTGAAGGTCATGGGCCGCTGCTAGGGCTCTGAGACATGGGGGCCAGCCCTGATGGTGGGGTCGAGCTGTTTGGATAGCTAGGCCACTGGTGCAAATGTGGGGCCATATTCCTGAGCCAGAATGCCCAGACTTTGGCCCTGTTTTTCATGTACATAGAGGGTAAAGGGTCGGGAGAGGTCCAGGAGATGCAGGCGGGTGCCCGGAGGAGGGCCTTCTTAAGGATTATAAAGGGCTTCCCTACCACTGAGGGTAGGGGTTCATCTTGGGGGCCCTTGGCCAAATTATATAGCGGCCTGCCGAGGAGGGAGAAATTAGGAATCCAGGCCCTGAAGTACCCAGCCAAACCCAAGAAAGAGAGTCATCTTTGGTCTTTAGTGTCTTTAGACCCAATAAGTTGTTTTCTGTCTACTGTAATGGCCTTTTTCTCTTGAGAGATAGAGAACCCTAGATAGTGACCTCTTTACATGCTATTTGGGCCTTTTGTGGAGAGGCCCGATATCCCTTTAAGGCCAAGAAATTAAGTAGGAGAACTGTGTCATCTGTTGAATGCCCTTTGGACGGGCTACAGAGGAGAAGATCATCAACATATTGCAAGAGGTGGATTTGGGGCACTGGGGGTGAAAAAATTGGAGGTCGGAGGCCAAGGTTTGTCCAAAGAGGTGTGGACTATCTCGAAATCCCTGAGGAAGGACAGTCCAGGTTAGTTGTGGAGAATGTCTGGTGGTGGGATCTGTCCAGGTAAAGGCAAAAAGATCTTGTGTTTGGGGGCAAGGGGAATGGAGAAGAAAGCATCCTTTAAATCTATGACCAAGAAGTGGGTGGCAGTGTGAGGGATCTGAGACAGCAGGGTGTATGGGTTGGGAACCAAAGGATGTATGGGCCTAATGGAGGTGTTGATGAGTCTAAGTCCTGAACTAAGTGATAGGACCCGTTGGGCTTTTTTACCGATAGTATGGGAGTATTGTAAGGGGAATGAGCAGGACGGAGGTACCCCTTGCTAAGAAGGTCCTGAATAATAGGTTGTAGGCCCAGAAGAGCTTTTGTGGACAGGGGATATTGAGCCTGATTGGGGAAGGTGTTAGGATCTTTGAGATGAATGTTAACTGGTGGGCAGGAAATGGTGGCGGGGGTGTGGGTATCCCATACAATTGGGTCAACCAGATTCATAAGGAAGGGGTCCTTTTTCATGTCAGTCTCTCAAGTGGGGCAGAATGGCCAGTCATCTGCCAAAAGGGCCAGAAAAGATGAACAGGCCGATTCTGGGGCCTGACTGATGCCAGGAGCCCGGATGTTGATTGTTGTATTAAATTTAGAGAGAATATGTCGGCCGAGCAAAGGAGCTGGACATTGGGGCATAACTACAAACGTCTGAGAGAATGGGAAGTTGTCTATGGAACAGAGTAATAGGGGAATCTTTTTTGGATAGATGGTCCTTCCTCCTACCCCGACAATAGGAGAGGTGGACAACACTGTTTGCCCCCAGAATTCTGTCAGGACTGAGAAAGTAGCCCTGGTGTCAAGGAGAAAGTCAACCTTGCGCCCATCCACCTGAATCCGCACCCTGGGTGCTTGTTTATTAATTGTTACGGCTGGCCAGGGACAAGGACCCAAGGCTCCGTCAATCTTTGATTGCTATGCCCAGAAGGTCAGAGGATTCCCTGGCTATAGGCTTCCTACGGAATCTAGGACAGTCAGAACCCCAATGACCTTGTTCTTTCAAGGTTCAGTACAACCCCTATCAAAATTCTAGCTGCTTATTTTGTAGAAATTAGGAAGCTGATTTTTTAAAAAAATTTTGAATTCATATGAACATTCAAAGGACACAGAATAGTTTTAATATTCTTGAAAAAAACTGGAGTCACACTTTTTAATTTCAAAATTTAATGCAGAGCTACAATAATCAAGACATTGTGGTACTTAGATAAGAATAGACATACAAGTCAATGGCATAGAATTGAAAGTCCAGAAATAAATCTATACATTTACAGTCACTGGGCTTCTGACATGGGTGCCAAGACAGTTCAGTGAGCAGAAGAAGAGTCTTTTCAACAATTGAATCCAGAACAACTGGATATTGTTGAAAATGAGGTTGGACCCTTACCTCAAACCATAAATAATTAATGCCATATAGATAAAGATCTAAATGTAAGAACTAAAAACTATACAGCTTTCTAATATTCAGGTATATTAAGGACTCTTACAACTCAACAATAAATACACAACCCATTTCAATTAAAGCTCGAGAAGTCCTACTTGGCTGTGTGCAGCCTCGGACCAGTTGCACTGCATGATAACTTGCTGTGTTATGTGTTAGCTTACCTTATCTCTCTGCTCCTCGATTTGGGAGGCATGGCTGTTCCTTTTTTGGGGAATGAATATCTATTAATGTAAAGCGTTTCTAAGATCAAAAATAGTCTTTATTTGAAGTTAATCATGGAACAGTCTTTTTTTTTATTTGTTCTGCTTAGTTGTATACAACAGATGAATGCATTTTAATTCATCATACACAAATGGAGCACAACATTTCAACTCTCTAGTTGTACATGGTGTAGAGTCACACCATTTGTGCATCATACATGTACCTAGGGTAATAATGTCCATCTCCTTTGCCGTCTTTCCTACCCTCATAAACCCTCCTCAGCCTCCCCTTTGCCCTATCCAAAGAACCTCCATTCTTCCCATGCCCTGCCCCCTATCATAGATCAGCATCCACTAATTAGAGAAAACATCCAGCTTTTAGGGTTTGGGGATTGGCTTACTTCGCTTAATATAATGTTCTCCAGCTCCATCCATTTACCTGCAAATGCCACCATATTATTCTCTTTTAATGCTGAGTAATATAGCAGGTGTGTCTTCTGAGAAGTGTCTGTTCAGTTCCTTAGCCTATTTATTGATTGGGTTGTTTGGGGGGTATTAAGTCTTTTGAGTTCTTTATATATCCTGGAGATTAGTGCACCGTCTGGTGTGTGTGTGTGGCAAAAACCTGCTCCCACACTGTAG
This sequence comes from Urocitellus parryii, assembly GCF_045843805.1. Lineage (NCBI taxonomy): Eukaryota > Metazoa > Chordata > Mammalia > Rodentia > Sciuridae > Urocitellus > Urocitellus parryii. The sequence continues at coordinate 143,091,028 of NC_135540.1, read as the reverse complement.
GCTCTCTGTTCAGCTCAATGATGTTTGTTTTGCTGAGAAGAAATTTTTTAGTTTGAATCCATCCCATTTATTAATTCTTGATTTTATTTCTTGTGCTTTAAGAGTCTTGTTAAGGAAGCCGGGGCCTAATCTGACGTGATGGAGATTTGAGCCTGTTTTTTCTTCTATTGGGTGCAGGTTCTCTAGTCTCTGGTCTTCTATTATGTGCAGGTTCTCTGGTAATAATGTTCAGGTCCTTGATCCACTTTGAGTTGAGCTTTGTGCATGGTGAGAGACAGGTTTAATTTCATTTCACTGCATATGGATTTCCAGTTTCTGAGCACCATTTGTTGAAGAGGCTATCCTTTCTCCAGTGTATGTTTTTGGTGCCTTTGTCTAGTATGAGATAACTTATTTATGTGGGTTTAAAATTTTATATTAAGGGACTGGGGTTGTAGCTCAGTGGTAGATCATTTGCCTTGCATGTTTGAGGCACTGGGTTCAAAACGTAGCACCACATAAAAATAAATAAATACAGATATCTATTATTTAAAGACTCTATATTAATGTTTAAAAAACAAAAAAAGGTGGGCTGGGGATATGGCTCAAGCGGTAGCGCGCTCGCCTGGCATGCGTGCGGCCCGGGTTCGATCCTCAGCACCACATACAAACAAAAAAAAATGTTGTGTCCGCCGATAACTAAAAAATAAATATTAAAATTCTCTCTCCCTCCCTCCCTCCCCCTCTCTCTCTCTCTCTCTCTCTCTCTCTCTCTCTCTTAAAAAATAAATAAATAAATAAAAATAAAAAAAAGGACTGAGGATACAGCTCAGAGTGCCCCTGGGTTCAATTCTAGTACCACAAAAAACAAAAAGATATTAGTGATCCTTTCTGAGCCGGTGAGGTGCCATGCTCCTGTAGCTCTAGCTATTTGAGAGGCCAGGTAGGAGGATCGCTTGAGTCTCTAAACTTGAGGCCAGCTTGGGCAACATAGCAAAACCCTGATATCATCACCCCTCTGCTTGCTGTCTCTGTCATTTTGACTACCATGGTCATCTTACATATGAAATCATATAGTGTTAGCCTTTTCGTCACTTATTTGACTGAGCAGGATTTTGTCAAGATTCATCATATTGTAGCATGTGTCAGAATGCTCTTTCTTGGTGTGGTCCTGGGTGTTGAGCCCAGGCCCTCATGCATACTCAGCAAGAGTTCTGCCACTGAGCTATAGCCCAGCGTTTGAAAGTCCTTCCTTTTTAAGGCTGCATGCCTATGCCACATTTTATTCATCCATTTGTGGAAACCTGGATTGTTTCCACCTTGGGCTAATGTGAGTAATGTGCCGCAGGCATCCTGGCCCCGGGCTGAGCGAGCTGGCTGAGCCCCGCTCCCGCCGCTGCTATCGCCGAGCACTGCCTGCCGCAGGCCCGCACCCCTGCTGAGCGCTTCCCTGCTGGGCTGTCAGTGCACGCCTGATTGCAATCTTGCAATCCGGTTGGGCACAAAAACACAAGCCAGTCAAACTGAGACAAAGTTTTATTTTGTGAGAGGCCGTGTGCGTCCCCTAACAAGTGGGTCCACCACACGTGTGTCTTCTACCTGAGCCGGGGGGCCTCCACTTCCCCCGGAACACCCTCCTACCATCCTTTCCCAACCAATGGGAACTCTCCCATTACAAGAGTGACATGAGTAACCTGAGTCCTGAAACGGCCCAGGTAAACAGCATGAGTCCAATTACCATATGAATGTGAATTGCTGGCTGGCCATCACTAAACCCAAAGGTGCCTGTATCAATATTTTTGCTGTGGCTCCTAACAGTAATGCATATTCTTCTTCAAGGCTCTGCTTTCCATTCTGAATTTTTTTCTTAGGGGCTAGGGATTGAACCCAGGTTCTCATGCTGATGAGGTAAATGCCTGCCACTGAGCTGTACCCCCTAGCCCTCATTCTGGACATATCTGGAGTGCAGAGGAATGGGTCTGGAAAGGCAGGCAGCAGGCTGAACTCTGGAGAGCAGGACTGGGGTGAGGGATTTGTTATTGCATACATTTTATGTTTTCATTTTTTAATAGTAGGCTTTTAGGTTCTTCTTACAATTGGTCAACTGTGAAATTACTAATTGTTATGTGTTTGTTTTGTGCTATATTGAGAAGAAAGAAGCCCTTTTACCAGAAATACCTGCAGATATTGTGAGGCATTGTAGATGGAGTCTGAAACAGAACCCCTCCAAAGATGTCTTTGAGGAATGCACTAGGTAAGAGTATTTTCCAAATTAAAATGACCACTTTCCCTAGAAGGAATGACTGTGGGGTGATGACGACATGTATGTGAGTGGTCATGTGGTGGAGACTGTGTCCTAGCAGCCCTGGGATAGCTCTGGACATCTCTGCACTGCCTTGAAGAATGCCATCTCATTTTGTGTAAGCACACTTGATGGTATTCAGATGATGATGAAATAACATTTATCAGAGTGTGGGCGCATTGCTAAGTGACTCATGACCACTTTTAAGATCTTTTCCTGGGCTGGGAATGTGGCTCAAGCAGTAGCGCGCTCGCCTGGCGTGCGTGCGGCCCGGGTTCGATCCTCAGCACCACATACCAACAAAGATGTTGTGTCAGCCGAGAACTAAAAAATAAATATTGAAAAAAAAAAAAAAAAAGATCTTTTCCTATGTATTTTTAATGCCCAAAGAGTTTTCAAAACCTTATCTTACATCGGTCTTACATTGATGTTGCAAGTGGGCACCAAAACTCAGGGAGTTGAATTTGCTCATTTATTCATTCAACAAAATAATTTATTGAGGGCATCTATTACTAAGGTCTACTCTAAGTAAAAATTTTATTATTTCTATAATGAAATTGTAAATAAAATCTAAGAGACCTGACTAATCTCATAAAATTTCTTCAAGAAGCTTAGGAGTTGGGGATGTGGCCCAGTGGTAGAGCACTTGCTAAGCATGTATGAGGCCCTGGGTTCAGGCACCACAACCAACAACAAATAATAACAACCATAAGAAAGAAAGGAAAAAAGAAATGTGTAGCCTAAAGTAATTTATTGAGTACTTTATATTCAGTTTCAGATGTGTCACATATTAACATTTTCTACCAAATGACTATAATCATTCTGATATTTGCTTGCTTTAGTGTTGTGGCTCTTTTTTTGTTTTTTGTTTTTTTCAAGTCCTGGGGAGTGAATCCAGAGGCACTTTACCACTGAGCCCCTTTTTAAATTTCTTTTCTTTCAAGATGGGTCTGAGTTGCTCAGACTAGCCTCAAACTTGCCATCCTCCTGGCTCAGCCTCCCAAGTAGCTGGGCTTACAGGAGTATGCACTGACTCCGGCCACTTTAGTCTTATTTACAAAAGGTTTGAATTTTGTAAATTGTGCATGAAACACATACATGCACACACCTTGAATGCATTTTAAACTCTTGTCTTACTAATAGTATATTTTTTTATTATTATTATTTTTCCTATGTCCATATATGCAAGAAAAAAATGACTTAAGATGGGAGGGTAAAGCGATTTCATGTCTTTTAAATTCTTCCTATTTTCAGTGATAGCACTGGAATTCATTGTGAATTTCTGTAATAGCAATTGTATACTGAATTGTGTATAATGATGGACCGTTCCATATTCTGTGTTAGTGTACTGAGATATAGATGTTTTCATGTTTTTATACAACAAATGTATATAATTACATAAACTCTTTTTCTAGAGTAGTCCATAACTATTTGAGTAAAGATCCATTTGAAGAATATCAAGAAAGCCCTTATTTTTCCCAATTTCTGCAATGGAAATGGCTAGAAAGGTATGTTTTAATTTAAAACTCAATAGAAACAAGTAGTTACTTCTAATAATGCGTACTGATTGAGGTCTACTTTTCTATTTGTCAAAACACTACTGTAAATTCTGAGTTATATATGGCATTTTTATATAGAAATTATTAACAGGTATAGTATTACATAATTTCTTTTGAGTCAATGAACTCTAGTTTCACTTTTTAAAGTAGCAGTCCTGTTGGTACAGTGGTTAGAAAATAAAACATCCTAGACTTATAATAATATAATATGATGGTTGAAACTGCAATCTAGGCTCCTGCTTAGCCTCTTGCTATCTGTGACCTCAGGCAAGTAACTTAACCATTGTGAGCTTCAGGTCCTGTAAAGGAGATAATTCCGGAACTTGCCCTGTTGGGCTATTGTTAGAATCATCTGGGAAATGCATGTGAAATGTTTAGCCCAGTTTGGGCACACAGAATTAGTGCCCTGACAGTGCTATTATGATCACTGTTATTGTTACTGAGATTATTGTTGACTGATTAATTTTCCAGTTGCAGTTCACATGTTTCTTTTGGAACATTGGGTATAAATGTTTTTGAGGTTCTTTATTCAGAGGACAATGTGCTATGTTTATGCATTTTCCCTAGCAGCTCTCTGGCAGGTTCAGAGGTATGCCTGAGATAGTGCCATGAGTTTAAACATGAGTATTTCCTAGTGTGGGCTGCTTGCAGACCTGTCTTCAGTTAGAAAGGATGACTGGACTGCTCTGCATCTTGCATTAGTGTTTTCAACAAATCTGAATTACACTTGTCTCTATGAATGCAGTTCCCAAGAGGGAGCGCCTCGGTGCTGAAGCCCTGATGCCTTGGTTCTAGGCTTTCCTGGGGAGCACAGTTGGTCACCAAATATGACTGGCCTGGGAGCTGCTAGGCTTCTGTGTTTTAAAATAACATCATGTATGATATAAGACCTGAAACCTTTTTTTTAATTGATTAGGCAACCAGTAACAAAGAAGACTTTTAGACATTACAGAGTTCTAGGAAAAGGTGGATTTGGAGAGGTGAGTGATATGGGCCAGTTATGAGCAGTACTTTTGTTCTAGACAGGTGGGCAACCAGATCATTGGAAGACAGGAGCTTCAGGTAAGGTGTCAACTTTACCACTATATTTATTTCCTTGCTGTGTGTTTTGGGAATTGGTTAACCAATCCTGAGAATGGAGATAAAAGTTTGAGCAAAAAATATTTTGCTACAAGCTTTTAAAAAATCCCTCACCTTTTTGACTTCCTATTTTTAAAGGAAGCTGTTTTCCTGTGCTTAATTTTCAAGTTGAGGGCTGGGGTTGTGGCTCAAGCGGTAGCGCGCTCGCCTCGCATGCGTGCGGCCCGGGTTCAATCCTCAGCACCACATACCAACAAAGATGTTGTGTCCGCCGAGAACTAAATAAAATAAATATTAAAAATTCTCTCTCTCTCTCCCCTCTCTCCTCTCTCTCTCTCTCTTTTAAAAAAAAAAAAATTTCAAGTTGAGGCAGTTTGTCCAAATTGAAAGATAATTATTTCTATAATGTGAATTTTTTATTACTCTATTTCTATAAATTAGGAGTAGCCCTAAAATTCAGATAATTCAGAGTACTTTTTTTTTTTTTTTTTAAAGAAGTGTGGTGTCACTCTGATGTCTGCTGTCCACAAATTCATGGGCTCAATTGATCCTTCTGCCTCAGCCTCTCTAGTAGCTGGGACTCTAGGTACCAGCCACCTCACCTGGCCAGAGTACATCATTAAATACTTACTTAACTCATCTGTTTCAAAAGTGACATGTGCCAGTTATGAAAAGTACCATTGGTGACACTGTTGAATGTGAGCACTTTCAGTCAGGAGTAGGGAGAGCCATCAGGGAACTAACCCTGTGTGTTCAAGTCAGAAGTAGGTCACACTGTCCACATGTGATATAAACCATGCATGCTCCCAAAATTCAGAATAAGGCAAAAGCCACCAGCACTGCCTTTAAATTATTCAGGGAGCTGACCCAAGAGTGAGGCATTACAGTGAGGTGTTGCATATTTGCATTTTGATACTCAGTGAGAAACTGGCTGGCACAGTCATCCCTCCAGGCTTGAACTTCTTTTTTTAAAATAAATATTTATTTATTTATGTATCTTTAGTTTTAGGTGGATGCATTAGTTTGTTTTTATGTGCTTCATGCATGCTAGGTGAGCACTCTACCACTGAGCCACCACCCCTGCCCCCAGCCTTGAACTTCTTAACTTAAAAAAGTTAAGAATCTTCTTTTTTTTTTTTTAAAGAGAGAGAGAGAGAATTTTTTATTATTTATTTTTTATTTTTCGGTGGACACAACATCTTTGTTTGTATGTGGTGCTGAGGATCGAACCGGGGCCGCACGCATGCCAGACATGCCAGGCGAGCACACTACCGCTTGAGCCACATCCCCAGCCCAAGAATCTTCTTAATTTTGTATTTTAAAATATAAAAAGCAAAATAGGTATATGGGGACATGTCTTAGGCTGTTGCAGGAAACAGACTGTTCAAGAAGCGGCAAGCAGCTGGAAGACAACTCAAACTTCATTCCAGAAGATCAGCCAGAGATCAGACTCCAAATTCTAAGCATCCATCACCAGTTTTCCACAACATTTATAGGCTATCTAGTGTCATAAATTTTCTAGTCTAAATGTGGTTGGGCATGGGTTTCAAGTGGGAAGCAAGAGTGTGATAAAAAGAAGAGCTGTCTGTTTGTACTAGGCCTCTCTAGCCTTGGGCCTGGAGTCTCCACTAGGGTTTACACTTCAAAGGCATTTGCACCTCAAAGGGAAGTAGTTAGATCTTAGGGAAAGTCATTTCCAGTTCAAAAGATAGGAGTGGAAGATGCTGATCAAATTTCCTGAAGACTAGCTGAGGGGAACTCTCCCTTTCCAGGGCACTAATTCTGATGACATTATTAAGATAATTTATTTTGCATCCAGGCAGGGGGTAGTTACCCTTTACTAGGGCATGCTGGTATGCACTTATAATCCTTGCTACACAAGTGCAAGGCCAGCCTGGGCAAATAAGACCAGTCACAAGATAAAATCATCCAAGTCCTGGGGATGTGGCCCAGTGTAGTGTTTGCCTGGTGTGAGGGAGTCCCTGGTTCTGTCCCAATACTGCACAAACAAAAGGAACCATGTGATATGTTCACAACTGAAATGCCCTTGGCTTCTCAGGTTTTGTTTCTGAACTTTACTAGAGAGGGTTATCACAGAATAAACAGGTTTTGTGTGTGTGTGTGTGTGTGCGCGCGTGCGCGTCCCAAGAATCACAGTTGTATATAAACCTTTTCTTTGTTTAAACTAGGTTTGTGCCTGTCAAGTACGAGCTACAGGAAAAATGTATGCCTGCAAAAAGCTAGAAAAAAAAAGAATAAAAAAGAGGAAAGGTGAAGCTATGGCTCTGAATGAAAAAAGAATCCTAGAAAAAGTGCACAGTCGATTTGTAGTAAGTACTTTCTTTAGGGAGCGATAGAGAACTGAGGTGCCACAAGAGGTCAGACACTGGCTGCCAAGGCCAACAGAAGGAAGGGTGTGCCGCTGAACCTGGCTGCAAGCCCACCTGGTGGGCAGTCCATCTCTCTTATCCCCCTTTTTGCCTTGATCAGAGGAACTCAAGGTTGCCATCTATTGACTGGCTAATCTTAAAATTGGGGCCAGCAAAGGGAAGGGCTATAATTAAAATGGCTGCAACTGGAGCTTATGTTCCAATTAAGGCTAAATGCTACATTCTGAAAACGAGCCACCCGACTTACTGTTTCTCAACCCTGTAGGATATATTGTAGGCTGTAAACTCCTGTTGGAGCCCTGGAGTCATGCTCTCTGCTTCTCAGTGGAGTTTATTTGGGGCTTTCTGTCCAGTGGAAGGGAGAGTTTGTCTTCCTTATGCAGATCTTGCGCAGAGCGGTGTTGATCCTGCTGCCAGCTGTGTCTTCCTTTCTGTTGCTGCCATCCATTCTACTCTCAGCCCCTCTTCACTTTTGTACAGAGGGTTACTGTCCCCTCAGTTACCTTGGCGTTTTCTGGTGGCATGCTCTCTCCTTCCTTGAATGGCCTCCAGCTAGCTGCTCTTGTCCACGTAGGGCATAGTGATGTGAATGTGCTGAAAATACTCTTTAGCCCTTCTCCCATCTGGGCCTTCTCTGTGGCTCAGTCTCTCTTCCGTCTCTTTGCCTTTTATGATTCCTTGTGTGTTTATCACTAGACCCTCACTAGTGTACCCCAGTCACACCAAGCCCAGAGTTCCTCCTTCATGGTTGCAGGTACTGCTTGATCAGGGCAGGCTGGAATCAGGTGCCTCCAGGCCCCAGCTGTGCTGTCATTGTGTGGTACAGTGTCCTGTCCAAGCCGAGGTTCCTCTACCTGCTGACACATTCCTGCAGCCTCTACTGCAGTACGTAGGTTAGTGAAAAGGGAGAGTTTGAAAAATAATTTCTAAAATGACTTAGAATATTGAGTTATTTCCTCAAAGTTATTTGTTTCTTAGCACTGGAGTCAGCTGGTTTACAATGAGGGACAAATTCCTTCACAGCCCACATCTGAATTTAGTGCACATGTGCGTTGGTATGTGTAGTGTGTCAGTTTCATATGCAATTACATGGAAATCTTTTTAATAAAATGGGCTTATCCTTGAATCGCTTTAAACATGTGTAACTGAAACCAGAGACTAGATTCCCCACTTTGCCAATTTCCTTCTGGGTTCTTTTTTTTTTTTTTCAGTTGTAGTCGGACACAACACCTTTATTTCACTTATTTATTTTTATGTGGTGCTGAGGGTCGAACCCAGGGTCCCGCATATGTGAGATGAGCGCTCTACGGCTGAGCCACAACCCAAGCCCTCCTTCTGGGTTCTTGTCTCGCAAAAGTATCAAGGCTATTGGCTGTAGCCTTTAGCCTGGGTTTTAATTCTTCCTCTAAGTCCCACTGGGGTTCACTCCTGCTATTTTCCCCTACCTTTCCAGAACAAAGGAGTTGGTTGGAGTGTTCCCGCAGGTGAGCTTCATACAGAGGAGAGTCCCAGGAGAGGGGGAGCTCAATTCGGGACCATTGTGCTTCTTGTTGGGAAAAAGTTTCAGCACGAGCCAAAGTCATAGACAGGTTTATTTAGTAAGGTAGACACACATTCAAGGGAGAACGTGGGCTGTCTGGAGAGTGAGAAGCAACCTGACTTGGACTGGGGGGTCCAGTACTTACAGAGGCTGTCTCAGGGGCCAAACTGGAAGTGGATCCAGGGTAGAGCTGCACAATTTTGTGCCAGTTTTACCTATGTCTGAGTATTTTCCTCATTTTATAAGGAGACCTGTGCTTTCATCTCAATGGCTTGTGGATGTTTCCTTTAAGATTCAGTTTTCTCTTTCTTTATCCTAAATCCTTGGTGCCCATTAATATTTTTAAGGGTTAGCCTCCTGGCATGGTCTCTTTCTTTGTATAAGACCTTAATTGGGGCCCATTGCCTGACCATTTCTAATAGGATTCTTAACCATACAGTCTTATAGACTTTATGGTTAGAAGGAATTATCCTTATCTCCCTGAGTTCTGGGATCTGATCTCTGAAAAGAGTTACAAAAGTCTCTCCCTTCAGAGTAACTTGGGTTCCTCTTATCAACATTATTTCTGGTCTGCATTTCTCCTGCAGATAACAGGTAATTTGCTGAGGGATGTGACAAACCTGTCCACTTAAGCCTGGCAGAGCTGTAGATGAATTGCTTCTTTGAAAAGAAAGCATGTGGGCATCAACACAGTGGGCCCATCTTATAGAATTATTCCCTTAACCATGTGTTCTGTTCCCTCTGCTCATGTCTGCCTCCTATCATAACTCCCTTGAAACATAGAAATCCCAAATCTAGTTTTATGAAGGGGACATAGTAATAGTCACAGTTTATTCCACTTAACAATTTAGTTTCTGTAGTGTTGGGCCTTCCCAAGGAACTTAGAAATATTTTCCACCAGCCTTACACAGATTACAAAGATCAGCAACACAGAATGTGGGAAGGGTGGGAGCTGTGGGATCGCTCTTGCATGGAGGGTCACTTGCATGCTGAATGCAGCACTGCAGACATTCCCATGCTGGTGCTGAGGCCGGGAGAGCCCAGCACACAATACAGGTGTCTTTGAAGCTTTGCCACTTCCTCATTCACACCTAGAAAGTTCTCTCCTCTCAATGCAGAGCTGCTGCAGTAAGACCTCTGAGAGGCACATTATGTAGGGGACCCATTTCTCTAAAGCATGTAGTAGCTTGGTGTTCTAGTTACAAATCCAGCATGGATAATTGGAATACTGTTAGCAATTAGACCAAGTCACCAATGAATGAGGAGACTTTTTGTGTTTTATTTTTTGTGATGCTGTGTCTTTAGGTTGGTTTAGCCTACACTTACGAAACCAGAGATACCTTGTGTTTGGTGCTAACCATCATGAATGGAGGGGATCTGAAATTCCACATTTACAACCTGGGAAGTCCTGGCTTTGATGAGCAGAGAGCTGTTTTCTATGCTGCAGAGGTGTGCTGTGGCTTGGAAGATTTACAGAAGGAAAGAATTGTGTACAGGTAAGAGAGGTGCAATATAATGGGGCCTGCGACCTTTGAAGCTATTCCCTGCAGGCCTTGGGCTTCACGCTGGCTACTATGGGCTGGACAGGGTGCAGCTGGGAGTCCCTGGATAGCGGTTCTTGGGGGAATGTGGCCAGTCAGAGACATGTTTGCTTTTCTTTTTAGTTTCTCTTCAATCTCGTTATGTCTTTCTGAAGCAGAAGTTTGCTTTTTACTAAACTGATCTGATAAAGGTAGTGGTACTCCTATAAGCATGAGAAAGTTCATCCCAATTGGGATGTTTTGACAGTGCTGATAATGTCACAGGGCTGGAGGCCCCAATTCTTGTGATCAAGTCAAAGATTTTAGCCACATCACTCAGAGTAATAGCCATGAGTTTATTGAGGGGACAGGAGAAGGGAAAGGGAACATTCTCAAGGGAGAGAGTGAGTACTTTCAGAAAGAACAGGAGCCACATGCTTCTCCTGCACTCCAGAGAACTTTCCAGAGTCCAACTCAGGTCTACCTCTTAACTTTTTCCTGACAATAAGGATGACATTAGACTCAAGTGCCTGCTGCCATGGCAACTGTAGGTGCCTTTGGCCCGTGCTGGTCGGTTCTAATTGGATTCATTTTTTATTATTATTTTCTATATTTTTTATTTGTAGCTGGACACAATATATTTATTTATTTATTTTTATTTATTATTACCTTTTTTAGTTGTAGATGAACACAATACCTTTGTTTAATTTATTTATTTTTATGTGGTGCTGAGGATTGAACTCACACATACCAGGCAAACATTTCTTCACTGAGCTACAACCCCAGCCCCATATTTTTAATTAATTTATTTATTTTTAAAATTTTATTTATTTATTCTAATTTGTTATACATGACAGCAGAATGCATTTCAATTCATTGTATACATATACAGCACAATTTTTCTTTTCTCTGGTTGTACCCAAAGTAGAGTCATACCATTCATGTCTTTATACATGTACCTAGGAGTAAGGATGTCCATCTCATTCCACCATCTTTCCTACTCCCATGGCCCCTCCCTTCCCTTCCTCCCCTTTGCCCCATCCAGAGTTCCTCCATTCCTCCCATGCTTCCCACCCTCATCCCCATTATGGATCAGCATTCACATATCAGAGAAAACATTTGGCCTTTGTTTTTTTGGGATTGGCTTACTGCACTTAGCATGATATTCTCCAACTCCATCCGTTTACCTGCAAATGCCATGATTTTATTCTCTTTTAATGCTGAGTAATATTCCACTGTGTATATATACCAAGTTTCTTTATCCATTCATCTATTGAAGGGCATCTAGGTTGGTTCCACAATTTAGCTATTGTGACTTGTGCTGCTATAAACATTGATGTGGCTGTGTCCCTGTAGTATGCTGTTTTTAAGTCCTTTGGGTATAGACCGAGGAGTGGAATAGCTGGGTCAAATGGTGATTCCACTCCAACAAGTTTTCCAAGGAATCTCCATACTGCATTCCAGATTGGCTGCACCAGTTTGCAGTCTCACCAGCAATGTATGAGTGTGCCTTTCCCCCCACATCCTCGCCAACACTTATTGTTGTTTGTATTCTTTTTTAAAATATTTTTTTAGTTGTAGATGGACACAATATCTTTATTTATTTACTTTTTAAATGTGGTACTGAGATTCGAGAACCCAGGGCCTCACACGTGAGAGGCAGGCACTGTACCACTGGGCTACAGCCCCAGGCCCTGTTTGTATTTTTTTTCTTTAATTTTTGTTTTTTTGGTAATTATACATGGTCAGAAAGCCTTTATTTTATTTGTTTATTTTTATATAGCGCTGCAGAGGATAGAACCCAGGATAGAACTCACATGTGCTAGGCAAGCGCTCTTGCCACTCAGCTACAGCCCCAGCCCATTTGTATTCTTAATAGCTGCCATTCTGCCTGGAGTGAGGTGAAATCTTAGAGTAGTTTTGATTCACATTTCTCTAATTGCTAGAGATGATGAACATTTTTCATATATTTGCTGATTAATTGTATATCATCTTCTGAGAAGTGTTTTTTCAGTTCCTTTCCTCATTTATTGATTAGGTTATTATTATTTTTTTTTTGGTGTTAAGTTTTTTGAGTTATTTATATATCCTGGAGATTAGTGCTCTATCTGATGTGTCAGGGATAAAAATTTGCTCCCATTCTGTAGGCTCTCAGATTGTTTCTTGTGCTGAGAAGAAGCTTTTTAGTTTGAATCTATCCCACTTATTGATTCTTGATTTTATTTCTTGCACTATACGAGTCTTGTTAAGGAAGTTGGGGCCTAATCTGACATGGTGAAGATTTGGACCTATTTTTTCTTCTATTAGGTGCAGGTTCTCTGGTCTAATACCTAGGTCCTTGATCCACTTTGAGTTGCATTTTGTGCATGGTGAGAGATAGGGGCTTGATTTTATTTTGCTGCATATGGATTTCCAGTTTTCCAAGCACCATTTATTGAAGAACCTATCTTTTCTTCAGTATATGGTTTTGGTGCCTTTGTCTAGTATGAGATAACTCTATTTATGTGGGTTTGTCTCTGTGTCCTCTCCTCTGTACCATTGGTCTAAAGTCTATTTTGTTTCCCAGTACTATGCTGGTTTTGTTAATATTGCTCTGTAGTATAGTTTAAGGTCTGGTTATAGTGATGCCAAGTGCTTCACTCTTCTTGCTAAGGATTGCTTTGGATATTCTGGGTCTATTTTATTTATTTTTATGTGGTACTGAGGATCGAACCCAGTGCCTCACATGTGCCAGGTGAGCACTCTACCACTGACCCATACCCCAGCTGTCTAATTGGATTCTTAACCATATGTTGTTAGAGATTTTATGGTTAGAGGAATTATTTTTTTTAATTTCTTCTTTACTCTTTTTAAAATTATTTTTAATTTTAGTTGTAGATGGACACAACACCTTTATTTTATTTATTTATTTTTATGTGGTGCTAAGAATCAAACCTAGTGTCTTACATATGCTAGGCAAGCGCTCTATCACTGAGCCACAACCCCAGCCCAGGAGGAATTCTTATCTCCTAGAATTCTGGGATCTGATTTCTGAAAAGGGTCACAATTCCCCTCTTAAGGATAACTTGGCGTTCCTTTTAATGGACATTATTTCAGTTGGAATTATTTTAGTGTCATCAATATGTTTAGTATTAGGAAAACACCTCTATCTCTCCCTGAAAAGCTGGGTACCTAAACTTTGAGTCCCCATTTGGTCACTCTCCATGAGTTCCTTCATTTCTCTGTGGGTTTATCTACCCAGTACTTGGAAATCATTCCCTAGTAAGAATTTCTAACCTTGCCCTTTTTCCTAAATCCCAGAGGGTTTTGGGGTGTATCTCTTGCCCTCATTCTCTCTACTAGTTGGTCACCAGCTCACTCGTGAATACCTCACACATTCTATTTTGTAGAGTGCCTGGCTCGGTTGATGTCTTCTTTAGGTCAAGTGGCTAGCTGATAGTTGAACTGGTGTCCCTGATGCCACTCTTGTCCTAGTACCTGCTCAAGAGACCCTGATAAGGCCTTTCTGAATGCAACCTGGTCCTGTTGCATTGTCCTCTGGTGTGGGACCTTGAGCATCTCCCTTGTCACCTGGTAAGCCAGGCTTTCATGACCCTTTATGAAGAGGTTTCCCACATACTTTGTCAGCCCCAAGTCCTGCTGCCCCATGGGTCCCCTCCAGCCTGTCATTGTGAGTACGTTAGTAGTTCCCAGAACTTTTGGGTTTCCTCACTTCTCCTTGCTCTGGCAGTGCTATCCCTCTAGGAATGCCTTCTTCACTGTAGGAGCCCTGCTTGCTCTTCCCAAGTTAGCCTAATGACTTCACTCCTTCCTGGCTGCACACGTGCCCGCCACTCCATAGTAGTCTGGACAGTGTCCACTCTACAGCTGGTCAGACCAGCCCATGCGCTTCTTAGAACCCTGATCTTGTTCACCCTATTCCGATGGCGCTTTGGCTCTTCTTCTTTACCCTCTAACTCCTGTAGCCAAGTTAAATATTTTCCAGGTGTGAGACACCAGTGTGGCAATGGAGCTGATGCAACCTCATCTTGGGTTATTGCTGCCCTGGCCATGATTCCTCTTGAGACAGAGGTGGTAGTGTCTAAATTGAGGTTGCCTTGTTGCCATTACTTAGAAGTAGAGTCTGCTGTCTGGATGGGGCACACACCTGTAATCCCAGTAGCCCAGAAGGCTGAGGCAGGAGGATTGCAAGTTTGAGCCTAGGAAACTTAGTAAAATCCTGTCTCAAAATAAAAATAAAAGGGACCAGGTTGTAGCTTAGTGATAGATTGCTTACTTGCCATTTATTTTATTTTATTTTATTTTTTTAAGAGAGTGAGAGAGGAGAGAGAGAGAGAGAGAGAGAGAGAAGAATTTTTTTTAGTATTTATTTTTTAGTTCTCGGCGGACACAACATCTTTGTTGGTATGTGGTGCTGAGGATCGAACCGGGGCCGCACGCATGCCAGGCGAGCGCGCTACTGCTTGAGCCACATCCCCAGCCCGCTTACTCACCATTTATGAGGCCCTGGGTTCCATCTCCTCTCTGTGAAAAACCTAAACAAGAAACTGATTCTGTTGGCATCAATGCAGGGGTAGCCCAGAGGACATTTGGTTCCTGCATTACTCATGGAGGTGCCTACAGTTAGGACTCCTATACTTTCCTACAGTCTTAAAATGAATTCAGATCGACTAGAAGATGTTCATTCTCTTCATCCTCTAACCTCTGGCTGAACAGCTGGAGGTGTGGTTCACGGCACTCCATGGGGGCTGGACCTGTTGCCTTCCTTCCACAGAACTGGCCTGCATTAAGTGCTGTCCATTGTTTGGCGACTGATTGACCAGTGGCTGTCAGCTCCTACTGGTGCCCTCCTTTTTGTTGAGAGACTCTTAGCTCCACCTACATGCCTCGAGGGAGAGGTTTTTTGTCATCTTTTCCTGTTTTCAGACGTTGCCACCTAACCATTTTTTTAAATCAAACCAGGTAACAGAGATGAACTTCCTTTTTGTGTGATTTTAGGTCTAATTTTTCAGCAGTCTGAGGTCAGAAAAAAGGAGGAACTTCTGAATAGGTACCCTGTGGTAGGACTTTGAATAGTCCTTGCAGTCAGAATCAGGAACCTGGAGCCTGCCTCACTCTCCCCATTCCTGGAGGGGAGACTGCCTGGGCTCTGGGGGTTCCCAGGGAGGTATCTTAAAGTGCATTCCCTAAAGGAACCTCAGGGCTGGGGTCGCAGCACACTTCAAGAGTCTGCCAGGGGAGCCCCTCTCTTTGGGGACAATTACATGGAATAGGCTCCTGAGAGTCTCCCAAGAAGTCCTGCTTTAAATGAGGCCCAGCAGCAGCAGAAGGGTTGCCCTTCCAAGAGAGGGTACTCTTGTGAGTGTTCTGGAAACAGCAGGTGGAGCAGCCCAGCCATCCAGCTGTTTAGAAGAGGTCACGAGGAAGAAGCAAGCACCGCTTTGGCTGGTTCTGCCCTAGGCTGTGCCGTTTTGTGTCTGTTGTTTGTTTGGAGAGAGTGTTAGGAAGTGAGTAAAAGCCGTGATGTCACAGGGCCTTTTACTGCAAATATCATCATTCTGGGTGCTTCCTCTGCTCTCCACAGTCCTCGTGTATTTGTTAGATAGAAGACTGAAACAGCGAGTCCCCGAAGGTTGCAGGGCTCAGTGTGGCCCAGGAACACTGGCTGGAGGCTGCTGGAACACTTGCCTGGGACAAGTGGGGACAAAGGGAAGAGTGGGCTCCCACCTGACAGGCCTGCAGTGTCAGTGCATAGGTTGCACACTTCTCAGGCTGGTGTGGTTTGTGTCCTGTCCTTGGTCTAAAGTATTTGATGAGGAAAGAAAAAAGCAAATGAAATAAAGTGAAGAGTTCTAAGGGAAGACCTGTGACGTACTTTTCAGTACCAACCAGCTCTCAATTTAAAAGTCAACCTTTCATTTACAACGAATACCCAGTTACAAAACAAATGTGTGTGTGTGTGTGTGCGCGCCCGCTGCACATGTGTCTAATGAAGAACTTCACTTTCCCCCTCTTTCCTGACATTCCTATTGCCTGCTTATTATGCCACAGTCTAAAAGGACAAGCTTTCTGCAGGGAAGTCCTAGGCTGTTAGTAACTAGATGGAGAACAGCAGCCTTCTGCGTGCTCTCCAGCCTTTCCGGGAGGGTGAGTTTTAATAGTGTAGTGTCTTTTAAAAGTTGTAAGAATTATTTTATGACTGTGCACAATATGAATGTGTGTGGATATGGTAAAAGATGGAAAATTTTAGAAGTCGACCTTTTTTATTATTTTTTTTAGTTGTAGTTGGACACAATACCTTTATTTTATTTATTTATTTTTATGTGGTGCTGAGGATTGAACCCAGCGCCTTGCATGTCTAGGTGAGTGCTCTACCACTGAGCCACATCCCTAGCCAAGAGTTGACTTTTTGAAATGTTTTCAACTTCCTTGTGTGTTCTAGCAATCACAGAAACAAGGAAAACCCAAAGAAGGTGATATGTGGGTGAAGCCCCTGAGAAGTCTGTGTTGGTTTCCAGGGCCTATGTCTGTGGCATCCAGAGCTTCACCTCCACCCTAGTTCAGTAACTGCATGTTGTCCTCAGTCATACCTTACCCTTCAAGAAGTGGGATGTAGCCAGTTGCAGTGGTGCACACCTGTAACCCCAGCAACTCTGACTGAGGCAGGAGAATCACAAGTTCAAAGCCAGCCTCAGCAGCTTAGCAAGGCTCTAAGCTACTTAGTGAGACCCTGTCTCAAAATAAAACATAATAAGGGATGGAAATGGGGCTGGAATTGTGGCTCAGTGGTAAAGTGCTTGCCTAGGTTGGGTAAGGCACTAGGTTTGATCCTTGGCACCACATTAAAATCAACCAATCAATAAATGAACAATTTTTTTTAAAGGCTGGTAACATGGCTCGGTGGTTAAGTGCCCCTGGGTTCAATCCCTAATGCAAAAAAAAAAAGGTGGATGTCACACAATCTTGTTATCCCTTAGCATCTCTTTTGCCCAATAGGCATAAGCAGGATATGTCTAAGAGGTCAGGGCACTTGCTTAGGGTGTTCCAGGTAGGAAGAGTTGTTGGATTGGGATAGAGGTTTCCCCAACTCTAAAAGCTAGATAGTCGTTTTTCTACACCTTACTGCTTCTGAAGAGTAAAGCCGATGTCACCAGGTGTGGTGGTGTATGTGTGAAGCACAGTACTTGGGAAGCTGAGACAAATGGATCACTTGAGCTGGGGAGTTTGAGGCCAGGCTGGGCAGCATAGTATGGACCCATCTCAAAAGAGCAAGAGAGGAACGAGGCCCCTCCCCCCCGTAATAATAAGGAACATCTTTTGTGTTTGTGCCCTGTCCCATGCTGTGTGGAATGCTGGGCGTGAGCCATGGCTCTAGGTGTTCTCATTAGCCTTCCTTGCCATTCTCAGGAGGAGATGTTGCTTAGCATCCCCATGTTTTAAAAATATTTTCTTAGTTGTCAGTGGACTTTATTTATATGTGGTGCTGAGAATCGAACCCAGTGCCTCACACATGCTAAGCAAGTGCTCTACCACTGAGCCCCAACACCAGCACCAGCATCCCCATATTATAGATAAGGAAAATGAGGCTCAGAGGCAAGTCCACCTGTCACACCACCAGGAGTGAATGTCAGGGTAGGTCCCAACCTAGGCTTTTAGAGTCTGGACGACATACTGCCTCAGGTGGGAATTTAAGCTTTACAGAATGACATTCATAGGTTTTAGAAGAAGGATATGCCATGAAATTTCTTAAAAAAAAAAAAAAAAACATGCAGTGGCAGTGAGACCAATATATGTGATACAAAATAATTTGACTTACTTTCGGGAATAACAGTACTAGAGATTGAACCCAGGGGCACTTAACCCCTGAGCCACATCCAAAGCCCTTTTTTATATTTTATTTAGAACCATGGTCTTTCTGAGTTGCTAAGTGCCTTGCTAAGTTGCTGAGGATGGCTTTGAATGCACAATCCTGCTGCCTCAGCCTCCTGAGTTTCCAGGATTACAGGCATGCGTCACCGCACCCAGCTCTAAAAAATCTTAAATCCTAGCTGGTTTAATATGTAGGCTAGGGAATGCTAAGAATGTACATAGAAATTAAAATCTTGGACCAACAGTTGTTAGTTATTCTCTCTAGGCCTCTTTTTTCTTAGGTAGTTATTTTAATCATTAAGTCAGTTATTTCCTTTATCTTTATGGAAAATAGAAGTTCTAAACCAAGGCTTAATATAAGATGTATCTCTGTAGTGTCAACTTTATTGAAGTTCTCTTTTGCAAATGAATCCATGAACTTAAATGATTGTGTAATACAGATAGTGAATTTATTAAATGCTGAAATATATTTCATTTGTTCTAAAGGTATCTTTTTTTTTTTTTTTTTTTTTTTTTGGTACTAGGGATTGAACTCGGGGGCACTCAACCACTGAGCCACATCCCCAGCCCTTTTTTGTATTTTATTTAGAGACAGGGTCTCGCTGAGTTGCATAGTGCCTCGCTTTTTGCTGAGCCTGGCTTTGAACTCATGATCCTCCTGCCTCAGCCTCCAAACTGCTGGGATTACAGGAGTGCACCACCGCCCCTGGCTCTAAAGGTATCTTTTAATGATCTTTTAATATTCAGACCAGGAAAATTTTTGACACTAAACTTAAAACTCAAAGCATCTTTCATTAATTCTAAGTGATACAGACCCTTAACCCTTTATACTACTCCCAAAAGTAAAAAATGGTTGACAACTACTTTTTTTTTTTTTTTTAATAACAGTACTACAGGTTGAACCCATGGGTGCTGTACCACTGAGTTATATCCCGCCCCCTTTTTGTAGTGCTGGGGATTAGAACCCAGGCCCTTATGTATGCAAGGCAAGCATTCTACGGACTTAGCCATATCCCCAGCTCCATGTCCCCCAGCCCTTTTTAATTTTTATTTTGAGACTTAGTTTCTTGCTAAGTTGCCTAGGCTGGCTGCAAACTTGTGATCCTCTTAATTTAGCCTCAAGAGTTGCTAGAATTATAGGAGCATGGCTAACAGGCAGTTTTGAAGACTCAAAAAACAACTTGTTCTGAGAGAGTAACATGCAGTAAGACCAATATTTGTGATACAAAATAATTTGACTTTCGGGAAGGATTTTGGAGTTTTAAGACACAGCATTATGTAAAACCTAAGCTTCCCACCTTTCACCCTCTGGGGAGGCAAGACTCAGTCTATGGCCTCAGGAGTAGTGGTGGCTCTTTGTGTCTTGTGGTCCCAGTTTCTGCATGTCTCCAGCTTGTTCCTGCAAGCTGTTGAGGTCATGGACTCCGTGGGACCTGAACACACCTGCCATCAGCTTCTCCTGTGAGGTGGAGCTGGCTGGTGCACAGAGGCTGACAGCATTTGTTGATGCTGATAACCGAAGCAGAGATGAAGCTTTTAAACTTCTCTAGTAAATGGCCTTTAGTGTGTTTCTATGTCTCGGAGGAATCCATCCACCCTGGAGTGATAACTACTGGAGATGGTTGTGAGAGACCAACCTTGCACGTGACTGAGTCACACTCCCCTGCTGGGTGCTGAGGTGCTCAGCCACAGAAATGTGGCAGAGCTTTCCCCACCCTTCTTGGGTGCGAGGGTGTGTCTTGCTACATACAGCCCCTGGGTGAGGCTACGCTCACCTGTTCCTTTGTAATCTAACCCCTTGCCCTGTTTAGGATAGAATCTTCCATGGAAGTGCCTTGTGTGTGTCCCCTTCTCTTACTGTGCCCTTGGGTGTGGCCTACCCAGGTGTCAGTCAACCTGCTGACAGTGGACATCATGAAGATACTCAGCCCTCTGAAACCTGACCCTTTGTCTCATTTGAATAGCTTCTCCTCAATAAAAGGCGTCAGTGCGAGCTCTGCTCTCTCTTCCTGCTGACCCTTAAGGTCAGAGGAGCTGTCACAGTGACCCCAAAGAAAAAGGTATTTGTGTCTCTTGTGTGGTTATTTCATGCAGCCCAGTTAGCCCAGTTCAACCCCTGAGCCTTTTAGTCTCGAGAACAGAAACCCAGCAATTGGCACCCAACATGGGGGCCAAAGGTCTGAGTCTTTAAGCCAACGGGTCAAAAGCAACAAATGCTGGCTGGTAAGGAGTTACATTACAAAGGAACAGGTGAGCCTAGCTTCACCCGTGGGGCTGTAGGAAGACACACCCAAGCACCCGCCTTGCACCCAAGAAGGGTGGGGAAGCTCTGCCACTGTTCTGTGACTGAGTGCCTCAGCACCCAGCTGGGGAGTATGACTCAGTCACGTGCAAGGTTGGTCTCCCACAAATGGTCAAAATGTCTACGAGTTACATTGATTTGCAGAAGACTAACATCTCAGAGCACTTCTGTACTCTCATCTTCCCAGTAATCTTGTGAAGGGAAGGGTCACATCCTTTCACGGAGAAGAGAGGCACCCCAGGGTTGAGTGTTCTGTCTTTCTCTGTAAGAAGAAAAATCTGAACCCTTTGCTGGCAGTTTCATCAGAATGGTTTGAGGTAGTTTTTGTTTTTTAGTTTTTGTTTTGTTTTGTTTTGTTTGGAAATTTGACTCTTGTTAAATAAGGTTCATGAGATTTTTGTCCATTTGGAATGCTTTCATTGAAAATAATTTTTTTATTATTTTAATTTTTATCATGTGGTGTTGAGGGTCGAACCCGGTACCTCACGCATGCTAGGCGAGTGCTGTACCACTGAGCCACAGTCCCATCCCAGCCCCTATCATTGAAAATAATTAGGAGAAAATGTTATTAGAAATTCCACTGAGGAAATAGATGGTTAGCTGTGCATTGGATTTCTTTTCCTTGTAATTGAATTATGGATTGACAAGCAGATGACCTCTTTCCCAGGCAAGAAGGCAGGAGTTTGGTGAGCAGGAGAGTAAGGGCAGGCAGGGCCCATTTGGACCTATCAGTTTTTCAGTAGTGAGTTGATCATGCAGGTCATCGGGTGTACGGATGGGTGTGTCACATAGGTTTATCTGTAGCTGAAAGGGTTATTCATTAATTCAAGAAGTAGACAAGTCTCACATGTCTACCAGGTCCTAAGCTGTCTGCTAGGATACACTCTCCTTGCCCTCAGGAGGCTCATAATCTAGTGGTGGTGAAGGGCCATCAAAACATGCATGAAGGGTAGGCTCTTTTGCTTTTCTATCTTTTCTGAAACTTTGCAAACTAATTTAAAGAAAGAATGGCAGATTTCAATATTTATAAGAACTGTTAGTTGGTATACTACCCACATTCTTCCAAAATGAAAATTTCTTCTTCTTACTCTCTAGTTCCGTAAATATATGAAGACTGCACATCTCTAATCTGAAAATCAGAAATTAGAAATGCTCCAAAATCCAAAATGCTTTGAGCACTGACAGGAGACTACAAATGGGAGATCCTATACCTGACCTCATGTGATGAGGTTCTCTACACTACCATACCCTGTGTTCAAACTTGGAGATAGATTGAGTACATTAAAAGCCTGGAAAAATGAAATTTTGAGAGAAGGTTTAAGAAGCAGTGGTTTGCAGGCCAAAGGTGTGGCACTTATTTACTAGCACACATCTCGTGTATGGGGTGTGGAGCGGCAAGTAGGAGGCAGGGTGGCTTTGGGGCCTATCCTGCCTTTTCATTTAGCATTTGGGAGACCCACTGAACTTGGGGATACCCCTAGAATGGCACCTTGTCTGTAGCTGCTCTGCCAAACTTTGGTAAGGATTGCTGGAGGCAGTGCATATAAAATAGACAAGTCTTGGCACATAGTGAGCATGCTGTAAAAGTTGGCTGGTGTTATTACTACAGGTTGAGGGTCTCTTAACTGAAGTGTGGGACCAGTTGCTTTTCAGAGTCTGGAGGATTTCAGATTTCAGATTTTTATTTTTTTTTAGGGATGCTCAACCTGAACATTATTATTTTGACACCCACCTGTCTGTGTCTGTCTGTCTGTCTCTCTCTCTCTCTCTCTCTCTCTCTCTCTCTCTCTCTCTGACACACACACACACACACACATACACACAATATTGAGTGTAAAACCTGGAAAATAAGGAAGCTCTGGAAGTTTTGCATCAAATCTTGCTTAGCGTTTAGCAACATTTAGCAGGATTTTCTCAAATACAGAAAATAATAATAAACAAAAGTCTTAATCACCTCCCCACCCAGATAATAAAAGAGTGTGTGCACCCAATTAGAAAAGCAACCAGCCGCTTTGGCAGGAGCCTCCCACTCCTGCCCCTCTGTCCTGGGTGTCCTCCTAGAAGGTGTTTGGGGCTCTCAGCAGGACACTGATACTGGCTAGCTCCTGTGCCGCCACCCTTCTTGTGGGCAGAGCATGCACCTACATAGTGGCCACGATGCTGACAGGCACGTACTCTTAATTTGAGAGATTTTCCTCCACTTCTCCTCCATCCACGTCCCTTGCACTGTGGCCTTGTTCCTAGGCTCACTGCCCCACTCTGCTGGCTTCAGACCTCCTCTGGAGAAGCCCACAGATTGATAGCAATGCTTAGAGAAGCTGAATTGTTGCGACAGAGTCAAATGTGAAGTCAGAGTTGAATATAAATGCTTTAAAATAATTTCTTCTCTTGAAAGTAAAATAAACAAGTAGTTTGAGATATTGCATTTAAGATGTTTTAGTCTTTGGGCTGGGAGTGTAGCTCAGTGGTAGAGCATTTGTTTAGAATACACAAAGCCCTGTGTTTAATCCCTAGCACTGGGAAAAAAAGAGAGATTTTAGTTTTCCTTTGATTCATAAGTTGTGGCATCCCTCTACCTTGTGAATAATAGCAGCTGCTGTTGATGATGTCTTCCTCCTGGGAAACTCCATCTCCTCCAAACCCTACGGGAGCCCCATCAGGCAAGGCACATAGTGACCCCTGCGTCTTACAGGTACAGAGTCTAAAGCTCAGAGAGTGGATGGCCATACAGCTGAGAGGTAGCAGAGCTGAGGTCTGAGTCCTAAACCAGAGTCTTCTAGTGTGGGACATTTTCAACAGTTGAAACTTCAAAATATATTAATAATAAAAATACACTAGTAATTTATTTATTTAAAAATACTTATTTAGATGTTGATGGACCTTTATTTTATTCATTTATTTATATGTGGTGATTAGGATTGAACCCAGTGCCTCACGCATGCTAGGTAAGTGCTCTACCACTGAGCCACAGCCCCAGCCCAAAAAATAAATTGTGTCAGATTTATTAAGGACTGATTGCTTTACTGGACTGTGTATTTAATCACCAAAAAGTCTTCAAATCTGCATGATCTGCAAAGCAGTTCATTGACACTATCGTCATGTGTAAGTTGTTTGCCAAGATGAATTTTGTAGTATGGTTACCTGTAGTTGTCATTAAAACCTGTATAAGGGTGGTTTTACTTGGTGCTGGTCTGCTCTTGTAATCTTGCAATTTCAATTGTCTTGGAATCTGTGGTTATTTCTGATCAGCACGCAGGAATCAGTGTGGACTTGTGAATAATTGAGCCTTTAGTGGGTGCGGTGGCCCAAGCCTGTAATCCCAGCAGCTTGGGAGGCTGAGGCAGGAGGATCGTGCGTTCAAAGCCAGCCTCAGCAACTTAGTGAGGCCCTAAGCAACTGACTGAGACCATGACTCAAAATAAAATGTAAAAGGGATGGGGGAATGTAGCTTAGAGGTTAAGCACCCCAGAGTTCAATTCCTGGTACTAAAATAAGTAAATAAATAACGGTTCTTTGTTCTTTTTCTCCCTTGTAGAGACCTGAAGCCAGAGAACATCCTCCTGGATGACCATGGTAAGTGAGCGTCCTGGCTCCTGCATAAGTTTGTTATAGGAACTCAAAACAGAAGGTGAGTGTGGACCTAGCAGCTAAACCACTGTGGAAACGGCAGCGGGAAGCAGCTCCTGGCAGGCAGCCTTAAAACGAATGCAGTGTGGAGACTTGTCCTTCCCTGTATGTGTACAAGTGGAGACAGTCAGGTTTTCAGTTCCTGCCGAGTTTGGGAAGCATGTGAGAGTACTGAGAGAAGAACATTGGCCTTCTGTTTCTGCTGTGGGTCCACATCTTGCTGCATTTTCTAGATGCCTGTTCTCATGCCCCCTGTACCTTAGGCTGCTGCCCTTGGTGCTGTCCTCTTGTCACATAGCACATGGGGCATGGTAGCTGTGTGGGGGCCCTGTGCAAGTGGATGGGGAGTGGCCCTTTGGAACTGTCCCTTATTAGCATCCTGGGTACCACTCAGACTCTGGTTCCCTGAGTGACGAGTGCACCTAGAACCAAGAATGGTCCCTACCACTGGATGGCCAGTGGTACTCACTCAGCACTCCATATTGCATCGCTGGATGGAACTTTTGTCCAATGACTTTTCTTGGCTCTGAAGAGGCTTAGAATCTAGTAGAGGACATAGACAAGGCTGGGGTGGCCGCTGTGGAGGAGAAAACCGGTGTCTCAGGCAGAGGGTTCCAAAGACAAACATGGGACCCTGCTTGTTGTCTAATTTATGCATGGAACACCCAGCCGGTGAAAAAGGAGGGTACCAGGAATTTCGCCCCACAGGCCATGCCAAGACTTGAAGTAACTCGCCCACAGTTGTGTCCACAGCTTCTGGGTCTTGACACTTGTGCCACACTGCTGACCCAAGGTGACAATGAAGTGGCTGTGAGGAGGGAGGGAGGACACGTTGGTGTGGGATGGGGTGCTCTCTAAGCTGTGCTGGCTGTTGGGGAAGGAGCAAGGTGCCGAGCTGTGAAATGGGCGGCCTTTATTTGAAAAGGAGGAGATACCAAGGAAGGGTGGCGCGGGGCGGGGAGGTGAGTGCAGGCCAGGCGGGAGCAGACTCAGGCCTATGCTGAGTCTTCTATGTAAATAGGAGATTTTCTTGTGTAGCCCCCTCCTCTCCAGAATTCCACCCCACAGACTTGAGCTGACCTATCTTTCCCAAATCTGATCTCTGCCTCCTTAACTTCACAAGTCCTTCTGCTGAGCTTAGGTCTGCCCTTCCTGGCCACGACCTCCTGGGGTCAGCCAGCTGTTTTTTTTTTTCTCTTAGGAATCATAGACTTCTGCTATCTGACCAGATTTTAATTGTTACCTTATTGATAGGCAAATTTTTAAAAATATTTTTTTAGTCATCAATGGAATTTATTTTATTTATTTATATGTGGTGCTGAGAATCAAACCCAGTGCCTCACACATGCTAGGCAAGCGCTACCACTAAGCTACAACCCGAGCCCTGAAAGGCAGATTTTTAATCAATTGTTCATTCTTGGCCAGAAGCAGAAGTTTTGACATTCTTAATGTTAGTGTATTCTGCTTTGTTAATTATTTTTCCATTAAGTTTAATGATTTTTGTGTTTTAATGAAATCTTTGTCTATTCCTACACCATAAAGTTTTCTGCATTTTCTTCTAAGAACAGTATTGTCTTATCTTTCCCATTTACTTCATCTGGAATTGGTTTTGTGTCTGATGTAGAGTAGCTCTTACAGCCCTTTATATATATATGTGTGTGTGATCAGTTGGCCCAGCACCGTTCATTGAAAAGGTCATCTGTTCTCTCGGCAGCTGTGGGATCTACTTTGTCAAAAAGCACATGTCTTTGTGTGGGTGGCTCTTACTGTAGATCTGGAGTCTGTTCCCTTGCTTGATCTTTTTGTTTATCTGGCTGTACTCCCTAGTCTCTGAGTCACAGCCCCTCATTTCTTCCCACAGTTCTGAGGCATTGACGCTGTAGCAAGTCTGCATTTGGATTCTGTCAAGTCTTCCAGTGTTATAGGCCTTCAAGATTGCCTTTGGGGACGGGGGAGCTGAGATTGTGGCTCAGCGGTAGAGCGCTCCCCTAGCATGGGCAAGGCCCCTGGTTCGATCCTTAGCACCACATAAAATTAATAAATAATATAAAGGTATTGTGTCCAACTATAACATTTAAATTTAAAAAAAAAGATTGCCTTCGCTAGTCTTGGACTTTCTCATTTTCATATAAATTTTGATAACTAATTTGGTAATTAAAGCCATATTGTGCTAAGAATTTGATTAGGGTTGTTTTGAATCTGTAGAATCATCTCCACAGAATTGATCTCTTAACAATATTGAATCAATTTATCAATGTTGTATATAGATCTGTGTATTGGGGTCGGGTCTCCTTTAATTTTTCTCAATATTGCTTTATAGTTTTCATCTAAAGGGCTTATATATTTTGTTATTTGACAATTTTTAATAGTATTGTTTTTAAAGTTTCATTTTTTACTTGCCTGTTGTTAATAGTTAGAAACACCGCTTCCCCTGTGATTTATATTTCCTATTGTGTGGTGCATTTGTTAAATGATGAACTAATATTGGTACATTATAGTTTATACTGAAGTATGTTGTTTACATTAGGACTCATTCTCTGTGTTGTACGTCCTATGGGCTTTGACAGATGTATATGACATGTGTCTATATCAAACTGAGTTGTTCATTGCCCTAGAATCTTGTGTTTCACCCATCCTTTCCTCGTTCTCTTCCCCCAACCTTTGGCAAGCACTCATCTTCTTACCCCCTCCAAAGTTAGCCTTTTCCAGAAGGTCAGAGTTGGACACATACAGTATGGAGCTTTTCACCTGCTTTCTCTTGCTTAGTAATATGTAAGTTCCTCCACATCCTTTGGTGACTTGACCGCTTCCTTAGTGCTAAATAATATTTCACTGTCTGAACACCACCATTTGTTCATCCATTCTCCTACTGAAGGACATTCTGCTTGTTTCCACATTTTGGCAATTATAAATGAAGCTGCTATAAATACACATGTGCAGGTTTTTGTGGGGCTTAAGTTTTCAGTTCATTGAATAAACACTAAAGGGCCTGATTGCTAGATGTATAAGCTTAGAGAATGCTTTAAATGCTAGCTTAGAGCTGGCATTGAGCTCCTTAGTTTTGTTAAAAAACAAACAAACAAACAAAAAACTGCCAGCCTATCCCCCAAAGTGTCAGCACCTTCTCGTTCCTGCCAGCAGTGATAGAGTCCCTGTTGCTTTATATCCTTACCAGCAATTGGTGCTTCAGTGTTCTGGGTTTTTGTCATTCTAGCAGTGTATAGTGGTGTATTACTATTTACATTTGCTATTCTCTGATGACATGATGTTAAGCATCTCTTCATGTTTATTTGCCATCTGTATATCTGTGGTGTCTATTCCGATGTTTTGACCATCTTTTAATTGGATTTTTGTTTTCTTGTTGCTGAGTTTAAGAATGCTTTTTGCATATTTTGAAACCATCTTTTATCAGATATATGTTTTAGAAAGATTTTCTCCTAGTCTCTGATTTATCTTTCATTTTCTCACTAGTATCTTTCACAGAAAAGTTAAGTATATATGTGAGTATATATTTATGCCAAGGATTGAACCCAGGACCTTGTGCCTGCTAACCAGCACATGCTTTACCACTGGGTTACAGCTTCTTTTGGGTCCTCCTACATACACATCATGACATCTGCAGAGGGGTTTATGTCTGCCTTTCCAATTCTTATGCCTTCTTTTTCTTTTTCTTGCCCTGTGAAACAGGGTAGGGCTGTCAGTACTGTGTTGAATAGAAGTAGCCCCTGGGGCAGCATTTCAACATGTCACCCTTAACAATGAATTTGTTGGAGTATTTTTGTAGAAATACTTTATCAGATTTAAGAAGTTTCCTTTTTAAAAATAATGAGTGGAAACAAATAATGAATGGTAGTTAAATGTTGTCAGTGCCCTTTCTGTCAAGATGATCATGATTTTTTCTTATTATTGCAGTTAATTTCTAAATCTTGAATCAGCTTTCGTTACTGACATAAATTCACCTTGGGCATGCTGCCATCCTGTGCAAAGATTGCTGCATTCACCTCATGTATAAGGGAGGGGATCAGTTCTGCTTCTGAAGTGCAACTTGAACTCCAGAATCTGTTCTGCTGGCTCTTTCTCAGCAGTAGCCCTAGGCCTCATCTGAGTTTCCAACCTCTCACTGCTGCTAGTCTGGGTAGGTTGCAGCTGCATGCTGCAGAGGTCTCAGTGAAGTCGTGCTCCTGCTTTGTACAGTGTGTGTAGGAACTGCCACCACATGCAACTCACCTCTGTAGTCTCGCTCTGGAGGCCAAGTACATCCAGACCACACTACCACCTTGGCTCACCAGTGCCTTCAAGGTATGACTCCTGTCATCTGGGGGGCTCTCCCAGTGTGGTCAGCATTAGTGCCAGCCTGCCCCAAGCAAGATCCCAGGGACATTTGTGCCCTTGTGTGACTCACAGAGCAAGCCATGGTTCAGAAAA
Organism: Urocitellus parryii; assembly: GCF_045843805.1. Taxonomy (NCBI): domain Eukaryota; kingdom Metazoa; phylum Chordata; class Mammalia; order Rodentia; family Sciuridae; genus Urocitellus; species Urocitellus parryii. Next base: position 143,062,435 of record NC_135540.1, on the reverse strand, counting down.
ATTTTCTTGTGATAGTTCCTGTTACCAGGCAAATCGTGAGAACCTCCCTTTGTGGCTTCCTTACCTCCAACTCTCTGTGTCAGAATTTGACACATTGACTCCATTTTGATTCTCACAACTTCCATAAAGTCCCAACCTCCAGGAGTGCAGGATGTGACAGTGTTTAGAGACGGGACCTTTACAGAGGTAACCAAAGTAGGATGAGCTCATCAGGGGCTGAGAAGTATCTCAGAGGGAAAGCACTTGCCAGGCCCTGGGCTCCATCTCCAGCACCACAGTCAATAAAATGAGGCAGTTAGGTTGGGCCCACTTCCAATTACAGGTGTCCTTATAAGAATATTTTCCACAATGTGTTATTTTTATGGGAATTCAATAAATGTTTACCCCCTATGCCCAAGGCATTCACACATTGTATGGCTCTTTGAATGAAGTGCCCTAATTGAGATTGTTATTTCCCTGACTCTATTACATTTGTTCTCTAGGAAAAAAACCTCCATATCATTCATATATAGTTGTCCGTGATAAGCCTCCTGGTCTGGTACTCTGACAGAAAGTATTTGCTGTTTTATAGTTGATCTAATAGTCATTGTATATTCATATGTACACCTGGTAAGTTACAACAGGTATAATAATATAGTGTTTATATCTTATGTGGTGATTGTCTATGATTAAAGAACTTCCCAAACATAAATCTAATTTCTAGTTGTTAGTGAAATTGAATGCACTGTGTAGAATTTTATTAAATGTGAAAAGGTTAAATGTAATTTTTAAAAATGTTTTTATTTTAATTTTTTTTTTTAGTTGTCAATAGACCTTTATTTTATTTATTTATATGTGGTGCTGAGAATTGAACCCAGGACCTCACATGTGCCAGCAAGCTCTCTAACATTGAGCCACAACTCCAGCGGTTAAATGTAATTTTATATTTAAAGATTTCAGAGTTTGAGGTGCTAGTTTTTTCATCCATGGCTCTTAAGACAATTTTTTTCTCCAGTTGTTTCTATTACTAAAATGGTGTTGGGGGGCTGGGGTTGTGGCTCAGTGGTAGAGTGCTCGCCTAGCACACGTGAGGCACTGGGTTCAAACCTCAGCACCACATAAAAATAAAATAAAGATATTATGTCCACCTACAACTAAAAAATAAATATTTTTTTAAAAAAAGGTGTTGGGGCAGGGTTGTAGTTCAGTAGTGGAGCACTTGTCTAGCATGTGTGAGGACCTGGATTCAATCCCTGGCACCACATAAAAATTTTTAAAAAAATAAATAAAGGTATTGTGTCCATCTACAACTAAAAAAATATTTTTAAAAAAATGAGCTTTGTAATGTTGTGAACAACCAATAAAAAAAAAAAAAGAGACAGCAAAAAAAATAAAAATAAAATAAATGGCATTGCTTCTCCCTATGATCTGTCTATCGTGTTTGAACACACACAGGACACATCCGGATTTCAGATCTTGGTTTAGCCTTGCAGATCCCAGAAGGGGAGATGGTTCGAGGAAGAGTTGGAACTGTTGGCTACATGGGTATGTAAAAGACCACCTCAGTGGTCTTCGGCCTTTCCCTCTAGATGCCAGAATGCCTCTGAACAGAGCAGTTGCCACACAAGGGGCCTGGTGCTCTTCCTGACACGGTAGATGGTTTCAGGTTGTTGAACTACTGAGGAGGCCCCTCGACTATACCCCTCTTTTTACAGACAAGGAATGAGGCCTTGGAGGTCTCTGGAGTCCTGAGGTTATACCACTGCATGAGGGAAAGTCAGGACAAAGCTGTCGGTCCCCTCACTTTGCCAGTACCCTTGTGCATGTGGACCTTGCAGACCTCCTGGGAAATCATCTTAATCTGCTTCTTCCAGAGAATCTGTGGGCAGAGCCAGCCCAACCCTGTGGCCTCTGAGGGAACTTCAAGCCACTAAGAGCCCTGCAGAAGATCCCATGTCACCATTCCTGCCCTTACTGGCTTAAGGGATTTACACTCACTGGCAAACAGTGACAGTGCACTAGGGACACCCATGGGTGGCTCTGAATGGAGGGCATCCCCTCAGGAAGCACCTTGGCCTCATGGTGTTCTCCTGCCGACTTGAGCTCATCCCGTGTGTACAGACATCACATACCACAGAACCTAACAGTTCCAAGCATGCGATTTTGTGGATTTTAGTGTATTCACAGTTGTGCAGCCACCACCAGTTTCAAAACATGTTTTATCACCTTAAAAAAGAAACCTGTGCTCATTAACAGCCACTCTTTAACCCTCCCCTTCTAGCCCTGGGCCCGGCCACAGGAGTTTACTTTCTGAATTCTCGCTCACTCTGGTTGTCTCCGTGCATTGTTCTATTCCATCTGTTTCATATAAGCAGAATGATGTGTTATTTGACCCCTGTGTCTAGTTTCTTTCACTTACTATAATGCTTTTAAGTTTCCTCCATGTTGGAATTATATATTAAATATATAATTATTTAGAATTAATGATAGATTTTAAACCAAAATTTAATTGAATTTTCTGTATTGTTATTTAGCTCCGGAAGTTATCAATAACGAAAAGTACACATTTAGTCCTGATTGGTGGGGACTTGGCTGTCTGATATATGAAATGATTCAGGGACATTCTCCATTCAGAAAATTCAAAGAGAAAGTCAAACGGGAAGAGGTTGACCGAAGAGTGAAGAGGGATCCTGAACAGTACTCCGCCAAGTTTTCCGAGGACACCAAATCCATTTGTAGGATGGTGGGTCAGGCTCTGCCGGGAAATTAAACTTCTAACTCACTCTGGTAGTTTTTGTGGAGCAGGCAGGCTTTCCCCAGCTCTGTGCAGCCCCTGGCCCAGCACGAGAACCCTGTGGAGGAGGCTTAGACTCTGGTGGCAGAGCAAGTGTGAGCAGTGGTCTGATCTTGGGTGGATCCTGAAGGCAGAGCCTAGGGATTTGCCCATGTGGAGGGGAGGGGTCTAGGCTAACTCCAAACTGATGGCCTGAGAAGAAACAGCTAGGGAGGGGAAGACTCCAGAGCCAAGATCTTGCAGTGGGGAGGAGAAGAGGTGATGGAGGAGAGTGTGGGTGGGCCCCTCCAGAGTCTGCACCTAGTGAAGCTGGCAGAGTAGATGTGGGCAGGGGCTTCTGTATATAGGTCCTCAATATCAGTGGAACAAGGTAGGTGTTGGGGGTATAAGGACAGAGGAGACAGTTGAAGGACTAGGGAGTGGAAGAGGGTTCCCCAGAGGGGTCCAGTGGATTTGCAGTGTCCCTGCCCTACCCAGTGGATGGTACAGGCTCAGGCAGAACAGCAGTCATGCTGCCCAGCTCTGCAGTGTGGTGGAGCAGGAGAGAGGCAAGGGGGCTGGGCTGTGTGCAGAGGACTGGCTTGGTGGTGGGTTGTGGACTCTAAGCACTGAGAAAAGGGGATGCAAGGTGTAGTGGCTGGAGAATAATTATTTTGATTTCCTCTCATTGTGTTTCCACATATGAAACTATGGGTGCTGCAGGCTTGTCACTGAGCTGTGGGATCAGCCTGGTTTTTCTCCCAGACAGCTCACTCTGTTTGGAGGTGACGACCTGTCACAGCATTCCGATCAAGCTACTATTTATATTCAGTTTGCTGTATATATATTTGTACTAGGTATTGAACTCAGGGAGCACTTAATCACTGAGCCACATCCCCAGCCCTTTTTTATATTTTATTTTGAGGCAGGGTGCTTAGGGTCTCACTAAGATGCTTAGTGTCTCACCAAGTTACTGAGGCTGACGTTGAACTCGCGATCCTCCTGCCCTAGCCTCCTGAGCCACTGGGATTACAGGAGTGTGCCACTGCACCTGGCCAGTTTGATAAATATTGACTGAGTGGTTTGCTCTACCCTCGACAGCTGCAGGAATGTTAGAAATAGAGCCTGTCCCTAAGGAGCCCACAGTTTAGTAGTAGGCCTAAAACCCATCAAAATGACAGATAGAAAAAGCAGTGGGTGCCATAAACAAAGATAGAGACAAGAGCATAAGGATTTGGGGGATGAAATCCCACTGTGCTGGCACACTGGGCGAGAAGGTGATATCCACGCCTGGGGCAGTGTTGTGAATAGCTAGCTCTGGAGTTTGGTGGTGAGTCCATCTTTCCGCCATGAGCTCACCTCTCCGAGTCCCAGTCTCTATCTATAAAATGTGGGTGGGAGAACTTCTACCTTACAGGATTATTGGGAGGATAAAATGAAATAATGCACATAACATGTTCAGTATCATTTAACCTTCATCATCTGCTAAGAGAAGAAACCCAACTTAAGCTGGGTGCTGTGGAGCATACTTGTAATCCCATCTACTCAGGAAGCTGAGGCAGGAGGATCACAAGTTAGAAGTCATCCTGGGCAACTTAATGAGGCCGTACGCAACTTAGTGAGATCCTGTCTCAAAATAAAAAGGGCTAGGGATGTGGCTCAATGGCAGAGCACTCTGGGTTCAATCCCCAGTGCTGGGTTGTAAAAAAAGAAGAAAGAATGAGTTAAATTTCAATGAATAGATTGGACGAAGGCATCTCAGAGAACACCAGTAACTTGCACAAGAGTCACACAGTCCCAGCAGAGAGCAGGGAGTGCAAAGCACCTGCAGGGATAGGACCTGGGCCCAGGCCCAGCTCAGGTGTGCAGAGCAAAGAAGGCCTTGCCCTGTGTGCCTTCCCATTTGCTGTTACCTCATTTACTGGTAACTCAAAGGCAAAATTTTAGTTTTGCCTTTTGGGAAGCATCCTGTGGTCAGAATTCATGTGGTTTGGTAGACAATGTTACTTTGAGGTTGAAGTGATTGTGTTTACACATATGTGCTTTCTGCTGTCCCTGGCTCCTTGGTTATTATGGAGTCTGTCTTGAGTTTCTGTTTTTATCCTAGGAGCTTAAGTTGACCCATTTTTGCCTCTTGTGCAGCTACTCACCAAGAATCCAAGTGAGCGGCTGGGCTGCAGGGGCGAGGGGGCTGCAGGAGTGAAGCAGCACCCGGTGTTCAAGAACATCAGCTTCAGCAGACTGGAGGCAAACATGTTGGACCCACCTTTCTGCCCTGATGTAAGTACGCTGCCCTCAGGAGCTGGTGTCTGAGAACACTGATCCCAAACAGATACAGTATCTGATGCCGTCATGGTGTGGCTTCAGCTCTGTGGGGCAGGTCCTGTCTGCTGCAACCTCCTTCCTCACTCCCAGCCCCCTCAGCCACTCATAGACCTTCCTGGCAACTCTCTAACTCCAGGGCCTGGGGTCTGCTGTCACTGCTGGTGCAGCCAAGCCCTGCCCTTAGACACCTCACCACCACCTCAGACCTCCCTGGCCTGCCCTTCCAGGCCCTCCCTGTTACACAGGTCCCTGTTCTGCTCTGGGTCGGTTTTACCTCTTGTCCTGCACTCACTTTCTCCCAAGCAGTGCCCTCCTGCTACTTCAGTCTGGAATAAGTCCCCCCTCCAGTTTTCATAAGGTCCTGGGATGATAGCCGGGCCCCACCCTGAGGACCCTGGAGCTGTCACCGTGCCTCCTTTTGGGCATGCTGTTGGTATCAAATGATATCATGTCTCCAAAGTGCTTAGCATAGGGCAGGGCACTGGCCTGTGGGAATCCAGCACAGCATAAGTGTAAGTAAGCACATGAGTGCACAAATGGCGGAGGCGGGGAACAGATTTCAGATCAGCAGACTACTCTTTATTCAGTGGTGGGGTCAATTGTTTAAGTACCTGATATGGCTCACTTTCAGGGATAAAATAGCTTCTGGCCACAAGGTTCGGGACTTTATACACAGCCTTAGCAGAGCCAGGCCATGGGAGGAGTTAGTTACTTTTGGCAGGCAGTGGGCAGGGCCAGGTCATGGGAGGGGTCTGGTGGCAAGATCATTTAGGGCAGGACAGGAAGACAGGTAGGTAACCATATTCTTTATAAAATAAACTCAGAGCAAAAGCAGCTTCAACTCTATCCTGAACAGCCTGCTACAGACCCTCTAGAAACATGAAGGCGAGGAAGTGTTGTAGGGTTGGTGGAGTAGAGATAGGTGTATGATTAAAATATTTTTACTAGTAGTAGGACTTGCTCAGGACTTGCTTTGTGTCTTTATCTTCACATTATATGTTACAGCTTCCTTGGAATTGATTCCCGTGTGACATATTTAACAAATGCCCACTACCTGCCAGTCAGCGCTATAGGTATTAAGGCACAGGGAGAACAAGACAGGCAAGGTCTCTGCAGAGATAAGCAGTAGGTCAGGCTGACCAGCACATTTGGAACAGCATCATCTGACAGGAGTCCATGACAAGGACCTCAGATGGGCCATCTGGTCTGGAGAGGTGGACTGCTTAGGGTCAGGAACAGGGAAGGCAGGCTGCCAGCAGTCTCTGAGGAGGGACCATTTCCATAGTTCTGAGAAGGGTTGGGGAACATGTAGGTCAGGGGCTTGGGGTAGTCCTAGACTGCCTGTGTCCTCACCTTAAGCAAACAAGACCACAGAGACAGCTCACGTTATAGAGCCATTATACACGTGCGCCAGTACACCCCAGCCTGGTGACATTTAAATATGGGTTTTGCATGCCTTCGTTCTTTGTGATTAAGGGAGCTAAGGATTACTCCACTCATCTCACGAGCTGATGCCTTTCTCTGTTCTTGGGGCACAGCCTCATGCCATTTATTGTAAGGATGTCGTGGATATTGGACGGTTCTCTGCAGTGAAAGGAGTCTACCTGGACACCACAGATGACAGCTTCTACGCTCAATTTGTTACTGGGTGTGTCTCCATCCCCTGGCAGACTGAGGTACTACCCTTTCCAGCAGAGCAGGTTTATGCTACTTCCAATAGTGACAGAAGTGGGTGTGGGTGTGGGTGCTTGCATGCTCACATTTATTCAATGACTAGACCATGGACAAGCCAAGACCATATTGGCAGTTACCCAGAAGTAAGTCACAGTAAAGAAGTGTATAGGAGGCAGCCATCACAGTGGCTTGCCTGCCGTCCTGGAGTCCTGCTCCCTAAGCAGGGTGCTGACAGCCGTGGTATTAACTCCTCTGGTGGCACACTCAGAGAGGAAGAAAAGAGGCCACAACACTTGTTCCAAGAAGTGATCAGGAAACAGGGAAGAGGAGTCTGGGAAAGGGAACCAGAATGGGCTGAGGAGCTCTGAGGTGCCCCACATCAAGCATGGGTACGGGTAGGGGCAAATGGCTCTGGGGGACCCCTGACCTTACGTGTTTCTGCAGCTTCTCTGTGCTCTCTTCTGTGTGTGCAGATCATCGAATCTGGATGCTTCAGGGATATCAACGAAAGTGAAAATGAGGGAACTTTGTCATTGGATCTGAAAGCAAAGGAATATCCTCCAGCTCTCAGACGAAAAAGAAATTTTTTCTATAGAGTCTTCAGTGGAGGGGTAAAAACTTTAAAAGAAATATGATGTGTCATTGAGCACAGTGATGCATATCTGTAATCCTAGCAAATTGGGAGGCTGAGGCAATGAGACACAAGTTCAAGGTCAGCCTCAGCAAATTAGTGAGGCTCTATCTCAAGACAAAAAATAAAAAGTACTGGGGATGGAGTGCAGTGGCAGAGCACTCCTGATTCAATCCCAATACCCACATATATGTATGTGAGTGTGTGTGTATATGTGTATAGGTATATACACATATAATGTGTCAAAAGAGAAACTGTTTACCAAGGTAAAAACAGTACTTTCTTTTTGCAATGTCTTCTATTAGAAATTTCATGGGCTGGGGATGTGGCTCAAGTGGTAGCGCGCTCATCTGGCATGTGTGCGGCCCGGGTTCGATCCTCAGCACCACATACAAAACAAAGATGTTGTGTCCGCCGATAACTAAAAAATAAATATTAAAAATTCTCTCTCTCTCTCTCTCTCTCTCTCTCTCTCTCTCTCTCTCTCAAAAAAAAAAAAAAAAAAAAAAGAAATTTCATATAGTTTGCCAGGCACGGTGGTGCATGCCTGTAATCCCAGTGGCTTGGGAGGCTGAGGCAGGAGGATTGCAACTTCAGAGCCAGCCTCAGCAAAAGTGAGGCAGTAAGCAACTCAGTGAGGCTGTGCCCCAAATACAAAACAGGGCTGAGGATGTGGCTAAGTGGTTGAGTGCCCCTGAGTTCAATCCCTAGTGCCCTCCCCCCCCCCCCCAGAAAAAAGAAAAGAAATTTCATGTAGTTTAAAAAACATGGTGTTACTTACAGTTGGGCCAAAATAACTCCTCACAATGATATTTGCTGATGAGGAGACTGTTCTGATTCAAAAAGCCTCAGTGGCTTACCAGCATTTCTCACAGTAGCTCCTTGCCAGTGATGAGGCATTTTGAGCCAAGCTCAGAGACTAGCATCCTGTGGAACCCCCCTGAGCAGGGCCTGCTGCTGACATCCTGCATGCTGTGCTTGCTCCTCAGCTATCTTGGTGCCTGCTCGCACACAGGAAGCAGGTTCCTTCCTGAAAAGGGATTCATTTGAAGAGATTTTCTGTAGTAGTATTAAATTTAGAAAAAAAAAAACCGCCAAGAAAAATTTTCTCCTTGGATGAGTGCATTATTTGTGCTCGTATCTGACCATTCTCAAGGAGTTTGAATGCGAGCATTCTAATTTGTCTTTTTCAGTATAGGTGGAAAAACCTCCCAAAGTAGCAATTGCCCTGACCACATGTCCTGTGAGAACTAGGGCAGTCATGAACTGACCAACCTGTGCTGCCCACCTCTGCTCTGAGTGTGCTTGGAAATGTTCTCTTGGGGCCTGTTACGGTGTCCATGTCATGGAGAACCTGCAGATGAGAGAATGTACTCATGCAGCATTGCACAACTCCTCACCATGCTGCTGCTTGGTGAAGGAGCCAGTAAACCTCACTCCCTTTATGCTCTCAACCGTGGGCTGTGTGAATTTGACAAAGAATGACTAAGGAGTGGAACTTATCTGAAGCATTTTCTATGTATGCAAATTAAGCATCTTCCATTTTTGAAGTAAATAAGGAGAAAATATTTAAGATTTTTGCCTGCCTTACAATTAGCGTCCCCTGGAAGTTTTTCAACTGTTGTATACAGTTGTCCCTCAGTATCTTTGGGGGATTCATTCCAAGACCAGCCCTGCTAGGATACCCAAATCTGAGGATGTTCAAATCCCTTATATAAGATGGATAATATTTGCGAATAAGCTACACATCCTCCTGTATTCATTCGCATCTCTAGATTTCTTATAACACCTAATACAATGTAAATGCTACATGAATAGTTGTTATATTTTGTTTTAAAATTTGCATTATTTTTTTGCTATTGTTGAATTGTTGTTTTTTATTGTTTTCTAAAAAATATCTTTGACTTGGAGTGGTTGGATCCATGCATGGAGAAACCATGGATCCTGAGGTCTGAATGTGCACGTAAGGAGAGTTGAGCCAGTTTGCCTCGGAATCGTGCCTGAGGCTGGCCATTGCGCTGTGTGTTGCAGGGCTGCCTGGGCACCAGCCCCAGCGAGAAGGAAGGGGAATCAACACTTTGACCACTCACCATGCAGACTGCAGAGCCAGACCTGGTGCCACGAGGGAGCACGTGCTCAGTGTCCCACCCCCTCCATAAATTGTAATAAACACAATCTATGATGAAGCTTAAAGTGTGCCTTTACAGAATTTTCTGCACTAATATTTTTATTGTCTTTTCATTGTAGCTAGATTGAAGAAAAAAATAGAGCACCTCCAAGGTACCCAGAAACTCTCTGGTGCTTTGGTCAAGCCCCACAGGTGCCACAGAGAAGGGAGGAGGGCTTCGAGTCTATGACAGTCCACCCTGTCGGCAGTGCCCTGCTCCTAATCCCAGGATACCAAAGTACCAAAGTACTCCATAACAGACGCCGTGGTTTAGGAAGAGAGGGAAGCAGGGGAGGCTGTGGGTGTTACAGAGCCCTGGCTCAGTACATCCCCTTTGTCTCTCCATGGCCCTGCGTCCACCTTCCTGATGTCCATGACTCTGTGGCTGAGCATGTCTGCTGCCCTCTGAAGAAGGGTGGTTTTCCATGGTCAGGGCTTAGCAGGCAGAGGCTCCTGGAGCAGCATGCGAGAGTGATTTGTTGTTGTTGTTGTTGTTGGTACCAGGGACTGAACCCAGGGATGCTTAACCACTAAGCCATATCCCCAGCCCTTTTTAAAATATTTTTTTGTTTAGAGACAGGGTGTCACTGAGTTGCTTAGGGCCTCGCTAAGCTGCTGAGGTTGACTTTGGACTTGAGATCCTACTGCCTCAGCCTCCTGAGCCACTGGGATTACAGTCGTGTGCCACTGCACCAGGCATGAGGGTGATTCACCACAGAGTGCTGTGGCTTGCTGGGACTGTGCTTCTGGCCTGTGTGGGCCTTGAGTTGCAGTTCATGTCAGACGGCGACTCCAGTGGCTAAGGGCACTGCTATGGTTTGAATAAGTGTTCCCCAGGGCCCGTGCTGAGGGCTCAGTGGTCACCAGGGTGCACCTTGGGAGGTGGTGGGGCCTAGTGAGAGGTGCGCCCTTGAAGAAGATTGTGGGAGCCCAGTCTCTCTCCTCTTTCTTTTTTGCTTCCTGGTTTGTGATGTAAATGGTTTTACTTTGCCACTTGCTGCCTCACCACAGGCCCAGAGCCATGAGCCCAACCAGCCATGATCCAACTGGACTGAAACCTTCAAAACTGAGCCAAAACCAGTCTTTTCTCTATATTGATGATCTCAGGCATTTCGTTACAGTGCTGGAAAGCTAACCAGGCAGGTCTGTGAGAGGCCTATGCTTGTGTCCTGGATGAGTGTGCCAACATTCCAGGTATTTTTGGTTGGCACTCAGTTTAGGAACTTCCCACAGAGATTAAGGGATGCCAGAATTTAAAAATTGATAACTCACATTTATAATTTATGGTGGATCTTTTTTCAGTGATGCTGGACACTGGGAACTTTGGTGGGATGAAAATAGAATTAAAATCAAGTCATGGGAGTGCATATACATAGGCAAATTCTTTATTTGGTTCTCCCCTGCGGAAGGGAGGCCTGGCTCCTGCAAGAAAATGTCAGGCGGCTCTCTAGAGCAATAAAAAGAGACAGTTGTATTGTCTGTGGTGGAGTGGGGTTCAGGAATGTCATCCTGAAATGCTAAGTGAAAGTTGCCCTGGTGGGTACAGGGACCACACCTATGATCAGGTGACAGGCTGAGACAGGAGGGTCACAAGTTTGAAGCCAGCTTAGCAACTCCGTGAAGTCCAAAGCCACTAAGACTTGGTCTCAAAAATAAAAAGAGCTGGAGATATAGTTCAGTGTAAAGCATTCCTGGGTTCAGTCCCCCACAAAATACAGTTCCCCGGCTCCACTGATGCCTCTGGCCCTGTCCGAGGATGCATAAATGAGGCACATTGAGAACTAGGCTGGGACCTTCTTGTGGTTGTCAGACCATAAGCCAAGGTCCAGGAGCTGTTTGCCCATGGAGGGGCAGCAGCAGGACATGTTTGGAGGGCACACATACCAAGGAGGGCAGCATTGCATTTTTCAAGAGGAGGGCACGTCTGAGTTGAGCAGGAAACCATGGGGAGGGAGAGACATCACTTAACCAGAGAGGGCTTTCAAGATGGTCCAGAATTCTCTGTGGAATTTGGACTTTCTTTTCCACCCAGTCCAGCAGGGACTTCTGCAAATCAGGAGCATTCGACAAGGTCGAGGCTGGAGAGGGCCCAACGGGAGCCTCCATCTTCTCTGCCTGTAGCTGAGAACTTCTGCTGTGTGAGAAGTCAGGGGACAGATCTCTGTGACTTTGAAGCAGAGTGGTGACACCGTCAGACAGCTGAGTGAGGAAGGAATCCCGAGTGCTCAGGGCTAGAGCAGAGGCCGTTCAGGTTGCCTTCCTGGGAATGGCATAGGCAGCTGCATCGGAAGCAGATGGCCCACCTGCTCGGCCACTGCCAAGTTGCCTGCACCCCCAGTGCTTTCTGCAGTCTAGTTCGTATCCAGGTGTTTATGAAAGTTGCTTTTCCACACGTCCTCTGCAGCCTCAAGCACAGTGGCATTTAGGCCAGTGTTTTGTCTCTGTGAGGCTGAGAACCTTCTTTGTATTGGGATGAGGGGACAGGGAAGTTAATTTGGGGACCTGAGGCCTTCAGTAGTAGGATGGAAGTGACTTTGTTTATCTTCTGATTGAGGCAAAATAGCATAAGAGAGCTGGGTGCCATGGTGCGTGCCTGTAATCCCAGTTACTTGGGAGGCTGAAGCAGGAGGATTGCAAGTTTGAAACCTGTTTAATGAAATCCCGTCTCAAAAACTTTTTTAAAAAAATATTTTTCGTTGTTGATGGACACAAGACCTTTATTTTATTTACTGATTTTATGTGATGCCAAGAATTAAATCCAGTGCCTCACACGTGCTATGCTTCAAGCACTCTACCACTGAGCTATAACCCCAGCCTTCAGAACTTTTTTAAGGTACTGGTCATGTAGCTGACAGGTAGAGTGCTCTTGGGTCAGTCTCTAGTACACACACACACACACACACACACACACACAGCATTAAGATTGAGGTTTTCTGCAGGCTGGTTACAACCGCTGCCTCTGGCCCCCTCTCTTGTCCACCTTGCTGTCCTCATCTGTAGGATGAAGATGGGAGTTCCTGCCTCGGGGGACACTGAGGAAAGCTGTGTCTGAAACATTTATCGGGGTGTTTGGTACATGGCAACTGCTCACCTTTGTGCTACCACCTGTTTACAGTCCAAGTCCATCTGTCTAGGTGGTCCTCTGTTCGTGCAGGTGCACAATGGTGAACTTACTTCCTGTATGCACAGAAGCAAGTAGTCTTGAACCAGGAAAACAAGGAGCCTAATATGCTCCCTCGTGGGTGCAAATCTGCCGCGCGACTAGCACGCTACCTTCATACTAGAGGTTCTAAACATAGAAGTTAACTAGTGAAATCAAATTAAAGACACCTAAAATTCAATTTACCTTTTTCTTGCCCAGTTAAGAGACGGCTTCTCCCGGCTCCTACCTCTAGCCACCTGATGTGGTAGCGAGGTTTACACAAGAGACCAGCAGGAGAGAGGAAGAAGCACGCCAGAGAGTGGGCTTTTATTGGGGAACAAAAAACTTGGGAAAGTTCTATCCAATGAAGGTCTAGGGGGACAGCATTCCAAGGTCAGGATCAGTGATTGGTTTCCAGGTCAATGGTCAGTCACACCTCCACATGGACAAGCCCTCGCACCTGGAAAGGGTGGGGAAGGCTCTGACACAGCTGGTCTGAGCGCCTCACACCCAGTCAGGGAGGTAGCTTAATCACGTGCAAGAACGGCTTCTCACACTAAGATAGGAAAAAACATTGTTTTCTTTCCATATTCATTGCCACACTCAAGACATTTTGACACCAAATGTGTGGGGTTTTCCCCACAGGAACGATTCTGCAGCACAAACTGGGTGTCCTACAATTCAATTCAGTTCTGACACACTCAGATTAAGGTACTATAGGAACACTAGGTATCACTCTGGTTTGAACATGAGACATAACAGGACCCCTTTAGATCCAGGATTGCTCTGAGGGCTCCATGCCAGCCTCCCTAGGCCCTCTCCCACAGCAGGAGGAGGATGTGGGAAGATAGGCCACCTGTACCTGTTTTCCCCAGAATCCCCTCTGAAGCCAGCCCTGAACTCCTTCCAGGTGTCTCATCTAGATCTCAGCTTCCAAGGGCCAAGCATATCCAAAGGCTTGCCAACAGGTGGTGTTTGTGGGAAGAAAGGACACGGTTCAGAGAGGTAGGCTGCTGGGGTGTCTACTTGGGGATGTGTGAAGTTCTTTTTCAATGGAAGAGCTGCAGGTGCGAAGAGAAGGGAGGCAGGCGGTGAATGGGTCAGGAACTCTTCCCATGTCACCATCTCTTGGTGTTGATCTCTGAGTGTCCAAGAATTTCCTGTCAATCTGACCTTCCAGATCATTATGAAAATGTTACATCAAGATAGAAGCAAGGAGTGTTACCCCGAAAAACCTAAATAAACCCTCTAGCTTCACTTTCTCTTAATTGACTTAAAAATCACTAATTTTTCTGGTCACATAGCTGGGCAACATAATGTTAATCTTTCACTTGCTTCACACAGTCACGATGGTGGTGATAGTTGCCTGGGTTAGTTTTCTGGGACTAAGGAATGCTGATCCTTGGCTTGGGCCCACGGGATGGCTAGAGTGGGTCTGTCTTCACAGGAAGTTTGTCTGTTCTGCAGCCTTAACGTGCGGGTTGAAAAACCAGCCTCTATTTCAGAGCAAAGCCTGTCCAAGGAAGGGACATGGCCTTTGTCCTTGGAAAGACCCACAGAGCACTCCTAGGCACATTCCCACCCTGCTAAGTTGTTTATCTACAAATAACAGGAGAGATCTGCTGCGCCAGGTGTCCCTGACTCAGTCAGGCTAGGTGGGGACCCATAGCAGCCCCCTAGCAGCCACCAATCAGCATGAGACAGGGAAATACCTGGGATGCCAGATGACCCTCCCAGTAGTTTATGGTGGTTGATAACATGTTGGGAAACCATGTAGTTCAGCTCGTACTCCCCTCTTGGCTTAAACCAATCAGTTCAAATGAATACCCCTTTTGTACTGACCAATCACCCCTACCCAATTTGTTCCCACCAGTGAATGTGCTAATCATGTTTTAGAGTTGTTATTTGATTTTTCCCGAGGTGTGTTATGATTTGCTAAAAGAGGCTATGATGTATGTGAAGTCCCTGCCCTCTCCAAAGAATGTATAAAACTGCTGCAAACCCTGGGCTCTGGGCCTCTCAGCGTCACCAGTTGCTGTGTGTGTGCACAGAGGACTGAGCTAGCTCGAAATAAACACCTCTTTGCTGCTTACATCGATCTTGGGTCTCTGGTGGTCTTTGGGGGTCCCGAATTCGAGCATAACAAGGTCAGACTCTATTTGGCTTTGCATGTAGACATGTTGATCATTTGAAAATGGTTTGCCAAAACTATAATATAGTCTCATAATATAGGGTTAACTTGACTTAGACTCGCCTTGAGTCTTTCTCTCCCTACCTTAAAGCTACAGGTACCTACCAGCCACCATGCCTGAAACACCAGACCATAAAAGGAGTAAAAAGAGGTGGCACTCAAGTTCCTGGAAGATCTCTGCCTATTCCCAGAAAAGAAATGAGTATTCCTCTCCTTTATTATCCTCTCCCTCTCTATTTATAAGGCTTAACCCCCTGAGAGTTGGCAAACTGATCTGTGAGCAAGGCCCTCCGTTCTCTGGCCACTGAGTAAACCCACTCTCCTATGGAGAACATCAGTTTTTCTACAAGAGGAGCCGCTGAACCTGAGGTCAGAAACAGGAGCGTGTCTTTCGGATGTTCAGACACAGGGTGAAAGACATCACATATTATATGGCACATCTACCTGTGTATAGTACGTGGACATATGGTACTTGGGTCTCCATTTTCATACTTGTACTAGACCCTACCTATGGTAGGAGTGAACCTAAAACAAGAGGCTGCAGATATCACAGAACACTATCAACCAGAAATTTTACAAACTCAGAATGGAAACAGACAACTTGAAGATTTAAAGTGAAAGCTGACCAAAGAAACAGCTTTTAAGAAAATCTTTGCCCCATTAATGGAGATTAAATTACAAGATGCCGGAGAGAGAGAAACTCGGGGTCAACAGGAAAGAGCCAAGAGGACAAACGGGAAATGAAGAAGAGGATCAGAGAGACAATGAGAGAGAATCTGCCTCTACGCCTGTGTGAAATGTTAAAGACATAAGAGAAAGCATTTGTAATATAGATTTGAATCAACAATGTAAACATGAGGCTATTTAATAGCACTCCAAACGGTTAAAATAGAAGTCTCCGTATATTTTACCACAATAAAAATGAATGAATCAGGCACTGGGATAGCAGCCCACAGTTTCCTGGCTTGAGCTCTGAAAGGCCAGAGGCAATGACAGCCCCAAGCAAAGAGCTCCCACCCCCAGGCTCATCAAGAGGAGCCTAGGGCAACTTGCTGTGTCATAAAATAGGCAAGTGCCCCAGAGGACACAGACCTGTCTTAAGGGGCTTCCAGGGAGGTAGGACGGTCATCAGAAGACATCATGACCCATTTGATTTTTTAATGGTCTATGGTAAGATTCAGAGAAGAAAAGGAAGAGGGTAAAGGAAGGAGCGCCAGGCAGTCAGGGCAGAGTGGGTGGTCGCAGCTTTCAATTCCTCATGGGCATGATTCTGGCCAGAATCCTCGATGGAAGCCCCAGTCGCCAGTGAAAGCCTCCTGGGAATACACATTATTGCAGATCCAAAAAACAATCACAAATTGTTTATTGCAGAGGAAGGAGGGCAGTCACCCTATCACCAATCAGACCCAGTGATGGGAGCACCCTGCCTCTGGGACAAGCCCCACCTGGGGAAGTCTCCTTTCTGGAGGCTCCACTTGAATCTAGTCAAATCTCTGCCACAGCTGTCTAAAAACAAGCTGGTCACATATGTCATTTCTAAAAAGTAAAAAAGAAGCAACTTTAATTATTTATTTAACGCAATATACCCAAAGGCCACTTCTACATGTAATCAATGTGAATACAGTAGGATATTTTACAAACTGTATCTTGTACTGAGTATTCAACTCCAATACACATTTCATCTGCCCTTGTAGCACATCATGCTCATCACATTTCAGTGTCTGCCAGCACTGTGTAGTGGAGGCCCAAGTACTGGGCGGGGCGGGGCAGCTGCAGCAGGCTGTTGGGAGCACTGTGGCTGACATTCATAGAGCCCACTCACAAGTCGTCCAGCCCACACTGTGTGTCACCAGCAGTGTGATGCCCTGACCTGGGGGATTCCAGGAGACAAGCCTCATAGAATCCACTTTCGAAAACCTTAAGCTGACCTTTCCAAGGATGGTTTAAACTCCCCTTATGAGAGGAACACATGGCAACCAGCTGGCTCATGATGTAAGAAAAGAGAAGACTCCCCCAGACTCAGAATGGCCTTTAGACAGACACCCTCCCAGTCAGGCAGTCATCTACTACACCCCAGCCTGCTCCCACCATTTGACATGCAGCTGCTGGAATAAACCGCCTGAGCCTCAGACCTTGGCCAAGACTCGATTGTCGTGAGTCTGCCAAAGGGAGAAGTTGCTCCTAGAGAAACTGTTATCTAGAACCACTGAGAACCCTGAACATGAAGGCAGCTGTACACCTACTTTGTTGTTCCTCTTTAAAATGTCAATTCCATTTGAAAGAGAAGAAACAACACTGGGAAACTATATGCTGAAAGATATCACAACCAAGTGCAATGCATGAACCTTGACTGGGTCCTTGCTTTAAAAAAAAAAAGAAATCAAGACATTTAAAGACACACTTGGAGACGTCTGTATATCTGACTGGGGACCAGATCGTTAATGGTGTTAGAAAGTCCTGAGGTTCTTGTTAGACCAGGACACAAGAAAAGACCACTGACTCCAATTAAAATCAAATTAAAGCAAGCTTATTATTTCTACCAGCAGGGCTGCCTCTTCCTCCCAAAAGGGCGGGAACAAGACAGCAGCAACCCCAGCTTTACTGCAGCCCAGCTTTGAAGCCCAGAAAGTTACACAAAGGGGGGTTACAGATAACAGAACTCTGACGAGCATCACACTAATGGTAGTTTACATTTTTTGCTGGCCCCAACATCAGAATTTATGAGGACCATTAGAGCCTCAGAGAGGGTGGCTATCTGGTCAGAGAGCCAGGCATTCCAAGCAGGTTCAGAACATGCAGTAATTTATAGTAAAGCCGAAATTATCTTTTCATGGCTTTGTGGCGAGATGGCTCCCAATTTTAAGAAAAGATCAGGTTGGGTCTATCAGCTCTTAAGGACTGAGGACACAGGGATACAGATCAGTTGATAGACTGCTTGCCTCATGTGCACAAGAGCCTGGCACTGTTAGGGTCCAGCGGAATGTCGGAGAAAGAGACCCACAAGAGACTGGCTCCATGCAATTGGCAAAAGGGGATTTTATTGGGGATCCATTCCAGCGTGCTGGGACTCTGTGCTCACTCAAGAAGGGAGAGCAGCCTAGAGCCCAGAGCAGAGGTCAAGCGGAGCTTAAGTACACTTTTTGGAGAGGGCGGTGGGCTTTGCATACATCAGAACAAATCATCATGAGGCGCGGGGAAATTGAACAACATCTCTGAGACCGGATTAGCACATTCATTGGCGGGAACAGTTTGGGCAGGGGTGATTGGTGCTCCTAAGTGGGGTACACATTCAAACTGATTGGTTCTGGGGCCTAGATGCTTACGTGCCATGATACCTAGAGCCCTTAGCTATTAAACAACCAGGGAATCAATGGAGATATTTACTAGGCAGTTCCAGCATTGTCCTAACAACTTTACAGAGATTACAGGTTCCGGGGGTAGCAGAGGAATTTTAACAATACCTAGTCTTTACTTTTTAGCCCAGGCCTTGCCATTTAGAAGCTTTACAATGCCTGGTCTTTTACACTTTAACTCAGCCTTTTGCAGCTTAGAATCAGCTTAGAAGTTCTACCTTTACAGCACCACAAAAAAAAAATAAATAAATTATGTGGCTCTTAGCCCTTCAGAGTTATTGGTTCTACCCTTAGGAGGGTGCGTACACGAAGAGTAAAGCAGATGCCTGGCTGTTCACAAATGTTCAGACAAGAGGCCTGCTGGAGACCTCAAGAGGCACCCAGCCCACTGTGTGAGAGGAGCCAACACCTGGACAGGGAAGAGTGGAAAGGTTTGTGCCGCAGCTGGGAAGCAGAAGTGGCAACTTGTCACAGCTCTCCTCATCCACTGGCTTGACCTCCTTGGGTCAGGAGGCCGTCTTACTTACTATATCCCTAGCATCTGGCACATGCTAAGCACCCCAAAATGTGGTTGCTGCATTTAATTAAGCTACTAACCAGTGCTGAAAGTAAAGCTGAAGGATGGGAGCTGGCTGAAAGGAAAGCTCTGTGTTGTTATGTTGGTGAGTAGTTTATTCTACATCCTCGTGTCTAGCATTCATCTATAATGTAAGCTTTGCTGACTTCTAATGAGTACCCGAGGCCACAGCAATAGGACCGAACCAGGAGACAATGAAAGTTGAGTTCCATAGAAAAGCCAGAGCAGTTGCCACCTCAGCTTTATGCAAATCCATTTCTCAGATTCCCACTGCATCCTCCTCTGTGAGGAGTCGATGTCCTTGTGGAGCCGACGTTCTGGTAGCCAGCTGCAGCACCTCTAGGAGAGGGCCATGTGGGAAACAAGCTTCAATGTGCAGGGTGGACATTGTATGGGCAGGGGTCCCGCCAGGGTAGGCCTCTGGTCAGAGGAGTCATCAGAGCAGTCACCTGGAGGACAGGAGCCAGTCCTGCAAAGAGCTGCCCATTCTTGATCTTTGTGAATGTACCCTGAAAGAGGACAGGAATAATAGCAAACTCCCAAGACATCCCCACAGAGCCCTGGCCCATGGATAGGCTCCTTCTACTGGTCCTCTCTGGGCACAGAGCTTGATTACTTACCAAATCTACCTCCAGCCAGTTGGAGAGAGTGTCAAAATACACTACTGGAGGAAAGTGGGCTAGAGTGGGATGAGGCATATACAGTGGTCATAATATGAAATAATTTCTGACATAACTAAAACCGAACCTATACCATAACATGTAAATGGTGTTAACTTGCGGATTCAAAGAAAACTTTTTCAAATAGTGTCTCAAGGCAAAACCCAGCTCTGTGCTGTATCCAAGAGACACGTCTGAAACTGAGTGAGAAAACTTAAGATCTAACCACGGGCAAAAGTGACAGAAATCAACAGTCAGTGTCTTTCCATCAGGCCAGGTAGACTCTAGGCCAGAAAACATGAAACAGGACCCTGGGATACGTCCGTCTTCAAAGAGACCAAGTGGTAGGAAGCTAACACCATGTCACAGCCATTCTGCTAAGGCAAGGATGAGCCGAGTCCCCTCTCTGTCCATCCAGACTCTGTGCAGGGACGGAAGGCCAGAGGGCCTTAGAAGCTCAGGAGGGATCATCTTAAATGGATGCAAACAGAGTCAAATACAGAAGTAGTTATAATCAGTATTTGATCATGAATAAAATAAACCTATGAATTTGTGGGAAGCCATTCTAACACGTGATTGGATGACTCCCGTTAAGGGTCTGAGGCGCTTTGGCTGTGTCGAAGCTTTCCCGGCCCTTTCCTGATGAGAGAGCCCATCCGTGTGGGGGTGTGCCTGACCACTGACCCCGGGGACCCAATCACTGACCCTGACCTTGGAGTGCAGCCCCCCCTCAACCTTCATTGGATGGAATTCTCCCCTGAATCTCTTGTTCCCCAATAAAAGGCTACTCCAGGCGTGTTCAAACTCTCTCTCTCCTGCTAGCCCTGAGTAATCCTCGCTGCCCTGCTGGGCAGTTAGAGGAGGGAACCAGAGTGGTGAGCCGTCTCGGACCTAGCAATAGAAATAAGGTAACTGAGTCTGTGTGTTTTATTTCAATCTCTTCTAACTAACTTTATGCCTAGAACCTCATTAATGAAACCATTGCGCAGGCCGTGTGGTAGATGAATTAATAAAATTAGTAAACAAAAAAGACTCTGTCACCTGGAAATGTAATGACTTCTACTAAAATTCTTTTGGGAAAAAGAAAGTATGTGAACCAAAATTGCAGAGATTTGTAAATGAAAATGATATCATCGTTCATCTGGATATATGTGAGGCAACCAAAACAGTTCTTTTTTTTTTAATATTTTATTTTTTAGTTTTCGGCGGACACAACATCTTTGTTTGTATGTGGTGCTGAGGATCGAACCCGGGCCGCACGCATGCCAGGCAAGCGTGCTACCGCTTGAGCCACATCCCCAACCTCCAAAACAGTTCTTAAAGGAGAACACTTCTACCTTTTAATTACATCAATTAAAATAAAGGCCTAAAAATAAGCAAATTGAGTGTCTAGCACAATGGGGTAGAAAAGAAACAATTTTTTTGAAAATATTTTTTTAGTTGTAGATAGACACAATACCTTTATTTTATTTTTTTTAGTTATAGGTGGATACAATGTCTTTATTTTATTTTTATGCAGTGCTGAGGATGGAACCCAGTGTCTCACACATGGTAGGTGAGTGCTCTATCTCTGAGCCACATCCCCAGCCCAATACCTTTATTTTATTTGTTTATTTCTTATGTTGTATAGGGGGTTGAAGCCAGTGCAGCCTGCATGCTAGGCAAGCGCTCTACCACTGAGCCACATCCCAACCATTTTTGTTTGAAAAGAAAAAAGAAGAAAGAAATGAAAGCAGAAATGATTATAAAACAATAAACTAAATGATAAAGATCTGTTGTATATAATGTGGGCTTGTCGTTACATATTCCTATCTGCACACAACAATATGATTTGGCCAGGATTGCTCCCAGGACTCTCCTCTCCCCTCTTCCTTCATGCCCTGGCCCCTTTCCTCTACTGACCCCGATCCTCCTTCAGTTTTCATGAGACATCCCCTACCTTTCTTTTCCTTTCCTCTCTAGCTTCCATATATATATATATATTTATAAATCACATTTTGTCTAAACAGACTGATTTCAAAGTAGAAATGGAGTTGTCAAAGAGCTACCCTTCGATTGCTGCCACTGACTCTGCTGCTGCCACCTGAGGTCACCTGGAGGTTTTCTTTCTGGGATGCCGCAGAAGCCACTGTTGTTCCTGGAGGTCTCTTCCCTGAGCGTGACCTTGGTTACTCAGATGCGAATTCTGATGCTACCTCTGGGGTCGCTGCTGCTGAACCAGTAGTCTTCTGTCAATCAACTGCCGCCTGCACCGCTACTGCTATTGCTGCTGGCTCTGATTCCACTGCTGCCAGCCTGAAGTCACCTGGAGGTCTTCTTTCTGGGTGCTGCTGCCACAGAAGAAACCACTGTCCCAGATGCAACTGAAGCCGACACTGCTGCTGACCCCGGAGATCACCACTTCAATAAAGAGTTAGAGATGGTGAAAAAAGCAAAACAAAACAAAACAAAAAACCAACAACAAGCAGAAATCCTTGAAATGAAGGAATTAGTACACCAAATTATAAATTCAATAGAAAGCATAACCAACAGACTAGACCACTTGGAAGGCAGAACCTCAGACAATGAAGACAAATATATAATCGTGAAAGCAGAGTTGACCACTCGGAGACAATGGTAAGAAACCATGAACAGAACATCCAAGAATTATGGGATAACATGAAAAGACCAAATTTAAGAGTTATTGGAATAGATGAAGGAGCAGGGATATAAGCCAAAGGAATGCACAATTTTTTTCAATGATGTAATAGCAGAAAATTTCACAAACCTAAATAATGGAATGGAAAATCAAATGCAAGAGGTTTACAGGACCCCGAATGTACAAAATTACAGCAGACCCACACCAAGACAATTATAATGAAAATTATAATGTGAATGTGTCTCTAACACAGAGAATAAAGATAAAATCTTAAAGGCTGCGAGAGAAAAAAAATCAAATTATATAATAGGGGGAAACCAATTTGGATTTCTCAGCCCAGACCCTCAAAGCTAGGAGATCCTGGAATAATATATTTTAAGCTCTGAAAGAAAATGGATGCCAACTAAGAATTTTATATCCAGCAAAAGTTTCAGATTTGAAGATGAAATTAAAACATTCCATGATAAACAAAAGTTAAAAGAATTCACAACTAGAAAGCCTACACTGCAGAGCATTCTCAACAAAATATTCCATGAGGATGAAATGGGAAAAAAAGTGAGAACCAGCAAAGGGAGCATCTGCACTAAAGGAACATTCAACCAAATGGGAAACCAAGACAAATCAAAACCAGAAATAAAATGACAGGGAATACAAATTATATCTCAACAATAACCTTGAATGTTAACAGCCTAAACTCATCAATCAAAAGACATTGACTGGTAGATTGGATTAAAAAGCAAGCCCCAACAATACACTGTCTTCAAGAGACTCACCTCATGGGCAAAGACATCCTCAGGCTGAAAGGACGGGGAATAACTTATCACGCTTATGGATTGTGTAAGCAAGCAGGGATTTCCAGTCTCATTTCAGATAAAGTAGACTTCAAAGTTATTCCAAAGAAACAAAGAAGGGCAGCTCATACTTCCTAAGGGAAGTATATATAAGGAGGACATAACAAAGTTATAAATATTTCTGCTCCAAACAGTGGAGCATCTATGTACATCAATTTCAGGAGTCAAAAAGACCACAACACAATAATACTGGATGACTTTAACACACCTCTGTCTCTACTGGACAGATCTTCCAAATAAAAACTAAATAAGGAAACTATAGAATTAAATAATACAATCAATAGTTTAGACTTGACAGACATATATAGAATATTTTATCCATCATTGAGCAAATATACTTTTCTTTGAGCAGCACATGGCTCCTTCTCTAAAATAGGCCATATCTTATACCCCAAAGCAACTCTTAGTAAATACAGAAAAAAAAGATAATAGCCTGCATTCTATCAGATCACAAGGAAATGAAATTAGAAGTCAATGATAAAATAAAAAATAGAAGCTACTTAACAAATGAAGACTAAGTAATACACAATTGAATGATGAATGGATAGTAGAAGAAATTGATGATGAGGGGCTGGGGATGTGGCTCAAGCGGTAGCGCGCTCGCCTGGCATGAGTGTGGCCTGGGTTTGATTCTCAGCACCACATACAAACAAAGATGTTGTGTCCGCCGATAACTAAAAAAATAAATATTAAAATTCTCTCTCTCTCTTTCTCTCTCTCCCTCTCTCACTCTCTCTTAAAAAAAAAGAAATTGATGATGAAATATAAAAATTCTTGGAGGTAAATGAGAACATTGATACAACAAATCAAAATCTCTGGGACACTATGAAGGCAGTACTAAGAGGAAAGTTTATTGTGTTGAGTGCTTTCATTAAAAGAATAAAAAGTCAACAAATAAATGACCTAACACTACATCTCAAAGCCCTAGAAAAAGAAGAACAAATCAACACCAAAAACAGAAGAGGGAAGTAATTAAAATAAAATCTAAAATTAGTGAAATTGAACAAAAGAATTCAAAAAATTGACAAAACAAAAAGTTGGTTATTTGAAAAAAATAAATAAAATAGATAAACCCTTGGCCAAGCTAATGAAGAGAAAAAGAGGGAAAACTTGATTTACTAAAATACAAGATGAAGAAGGAAATATCCCAACAGACATGTCTGAAATACAGAAGATAATTAGAAACTATTTTGAAAATGTATACTCTAATAAAATAGAAAATATCAAAGACATCGACAAATTTCTAGAGACATATGACCTACCAAACTGAATGAGGAGGGCATACATGCTTTAAACAGATCAATTTGAAGTGCTGAAATAGAAAATGCCATCAAAAGCCTACTAACCAAGAAAAGCCTAGGACCAGAAGGATTCTCAGCTGAGTTCTACAAGACTTTCAAAGAAGAATTAACACCAATACTCCTCAAAGTATTCCATGAAGTAGAAAAGGAGGGGACCCCGTCCAAAAAAACCCTTCTCAATTTCATTCTATGAGGCTAATCACCCTGATACCAAAATCAGACAAAGACACATTAAGGAAAGAAAACTTCAGATCAATATCCCTGATGAACATAGATGCAAAAATTCTCAATAAAATTCTGGCAAATTGCACACAAAAAATATTAAAAAGATAACACACCACGATCAAGTGAAGTTCATCCCAGGGATGCAGGGTTGGTTCAACATACAGAAATTAATAAATGTAATTCATCATATTAATAGACTTAAAAACAAGAATCATATGATCAACTCAATACATGCAAAAAAAGCATTTGACAAAATAGAATACACCTTCATGTTCAAAACACTATAAAAACTTGGGAAGTAGGAACATACCTCAACACTGTAAAAGCCATATATGCTAAACCCAAGGCCAGCATCATTCTAAATGGAAAAAAATTGAAAGTATTTCCACTAAAAACTGGAACAAGACAAGGATGTCCTCTTTCACCACTTCCATTCAACCAAAAACAAATAACCCAATCAATAAATGGGCTAAGGAACTGAACACACACTTCACAAAGAAATACAATTGATCAACAAATATATGAAAAAGTGTTTGTCATCTCTAGCAATTAGAGAAATGCAAATCAAAACTACTCTCACTCCTGTCAGAATGGCAGTTATCAAGAATACAGGTAACAATAAATATTAGTGAGGATGTGGAAAAAAGGTACTCATACTTTGCTGGTGGGACTGCAAATTGGTGCAACCACTATGGAAAGCAGTATGGAGATTCCTCAGAAAACTTGGAATGGATCCACCATTTGACCCAGCTATCCCACTTCTTGGTTTGTACTCAAGGACTTAAAAATCAGCATACTATAGTGACACAGCCACATCAATGTTTATAGCAGCCCAATTCACAATAGCTAAGCTATGGAACTAACCTAGGTGTCCCTCAACAGATGAATGGATAAAGAAAATGTGGTATATATACTTAAATGGAATATTGCTCAGCTTTAAAGAAGAGTTAAATTATGGCATTTGCCAGTAAATGGTTGGAGTTGGACAATATCATGCTAAGTGAAACAAGCCAATCCTAAAAAACCAAAGGCCTAATGTTTTCTCTAATATGCAGATGCTAATCCACAATAAGGCTTGGGGGCGGAAGAATAGCAGGGAAGAATAGCATTACCTTACATTAGGTAGAGGGAAGTGGTAGGAGGGGAGGAGAGGGGATGTGGGGATAGGAAAGATAATAGAATGAAACAGACATTATCACTGTATGTATCTATGTGACTCCATGACCAATATGATTCTGCAACATGTACACTCAGAAAAATGAGAAATTATATTCCATCTATGTATGATATATCAAAGTGCATAAATGCATTCTACTGTCATGTATAACTAATTGAATTAAAAATTAAAAGAAAAGAGCTACCCTTCAAAAACATACTGGGCTCAGGTGATTTTGTAACACACAATCATGTGAGCACTGGAGGGTTCTTGTCTCACAAACCAGAAGAATGAAGTAATCATACTCTGGAGGGTGAGAATTCTATAGCAGATTTATTAGAAGCAAGCAAAGAAAGCTCCCAGGAGGGTACTGTTGTGGCTTTCTGCCTGGGTTTTTTCTTTTTCTTTTTTTTTTTTTTTTTACTGTTTCAATGAGGAACTTTTCATTGGTGAGTCTTCCTTGATTGTTCTCTTTCTCTGGCTCAGTGGAAAGTGTGTAATTTTATTTTTTAAATTTTTATGAAAGATTCACTTCCTTTTTTAAAGAGAGAGAGAGAGAGAGAGAGAGAGAGAGAGAGAGAGAGAGAGACTGAGAGAGAGAGAATCTTAATATTTATTTTTTAGTTTTCAGCGGACACAACACAATATCTTTGTTTGTATGTGGTGCTGAGGATGGAACCTGGGCCGCACGCATGCCAGGCGAGCGCGCTACCGCTTGAGCCACATCCCCAGCCCTATAATTTTAATTTCTTAGTGCCATATTGGGATGGTTTAAGGTGTTTGTGTGTTAACCTGAATTTGTCCTGTGCTTGTTCCTTAAAACAAAGGCACTGCTTGGGTTCAGAGCAGCTATTGGTGTTCACAACACTATATATTATTAGGGTAGTCAAGGAAACCTGGGGCAGCAACAGAACATATGGACATCCAAGCATGAGAGGTCCTTTCAGTTAGTCAGCCAAAACCAGCACCACCACAAAACAAGCTGAGCCTAGGATTTTAACCTGGGGGGTGGGATCCCACTCTCCAAATCCCCATTTCTATGTTCTGCCTCAATATGACATAGAAATGTTAGCAAACCTCAAAGAACAAATAGTTCAAATGAATTTAAATGTTCCAGAACCTATAAAAAGAAAACCTCCCAATCCTATTTATAAAGCAAGTACAAATGGATGACCATAATCTTATGTAGACCTCACAAAGAACTCCATGTTCTTTTATGAATATTAATGTAAAGATCTTTAATAAAATATTATCAAACAGAAGCCAACAACACATTTAAAAATTGCATCATAATGTTATGTGGTTTATTCCAATAATTCATGGATGGTTCAATACTAAGAACTCTAGTAAAAACAAACTTGTGAATAGGTTCAAAGGAAAAATAAAAGATCATTTTCATAAAGGCTATAAAGGCATTTGACCAAATACAACACCTGTTTTTTTAATATAAATAAATGGTTGCGAAAATAAACAACTATGGGGGAGTACTAGGGATTGAACTCAGGGGCACTCAACCACTGAGCACATCTCCAGCCCTATTTTGTATTTTATTTAGAGACAGGGTCTCACTGAGTTGCTTAGTGCCTCACTTTTGCTGAGGCTGACTTTGGACTTTCAATCCTCCTGCCTCAGCCTCCTGAGCCACTGGGATTACAGGTGCGTGCCATCTCGCCTGGCTTCAAACAGCTACTTCTTTAGCATGGTAAATATATCCATCAGCCCCAAAATGCAGCACTTTACCTGATAAAGGAATACTCTGGAGGTATTCATGTTAAAAACAGAAATAATGGAAGGATCAGGAGTCTCAACATTATGTTTAGTATTGGGAACAATGATATTTTAGTATTGGGAACAATGCTATTTCCCTTTACCTGATCACTTTGGAACAGCTGACAGGATCTGAGAGCAGGTGGAGGTGTAAACTGTGGACACCCAACAGGGACTCTGAGTTGCACATGTGTTCCCAGTGGGCTGTAGCCGCTCATCACTGCCCAGAATGCTCTCCCTGAGGCCAACCCCACTCCCTGCTGCAGGAACTCCCCATTGGTGCCCCCCACCCTTGGTGCCCCTCTGCTTGTTCTCCCACCTTCCCATCAGGCAGGGAGATCCTGGAAACTAGGACCTGCCCAGCGCCTGCCTACACGCCTGGGCACAAGGAGTGCCTTGGAGGTCCTGCCCAACGTCCAGGGCAGAGTTGCTCTCCCACAGAGGGGACACCCCTGGGCTGGAGAGTTCTTCCTGTGGGGTGTCTCTATGATTAAAGCTGCTTCTCTCTGCACTAACTGCAGCCTCTTCGGGAAGCAGCCATGGCTCATCTGTGCCTGTCCCAGACCAGTCCCTCTGGAGGCCCGGGACCACACCGAGCCCCGAGTCCTGCGCAGGGGCCACTCACTGCCTCCCTCCTCCTGTCCAGGAGCCCCCAACATGGTGTCCGTCGAGCTGTCGAGAGCAAGCCCCTAGCTCAGGCCACCGGCCAGCTCGATGGACAAGGAGTCACGCAGGGCCTCCAGCTCCGCGCCAGAGCTGGTTCTTGCGGAGAGTCCGGGAGTCGCGTTGGGCCTTCCCCGCGCGCGCGCGCCCCTCCCCAGGACCTTTCCTCCTGGAGAAACCACCCTGCTTTCGCCGCGCCCTGCCCACCTCCTCGCCCCGCCCCGCCACCACGCCCACAACCCGCCCCGCCGACAAGCCTCGCACTCGCCCCGCCCCTTCCGCTTTGTCCCGCCTCCTAGCAGATCTCCCCGCCCCCTTTCCGCCGAGTCCTGCGTCTTTGCTGAGGAGTGGCGCCGCGATCTTTGAGGGGCGACTGTGTGGAGGCGGGGGTGGGCCAGCGCACCAGCCGGCCATTGGCGGAGGTCCCCGCCTCGGGCTGTCAATCCCGCGGGCTCTGCGTGGCCCCTCCCCCGCCGGCGCCGCGTTGCGAGACGCAGGGCGCTGCGGGGGCTGCCGGGACTGGCCCAAGATGGCCGGGCGCTGGGGTTCTACTTCTCCCTGCGGCGCCGAGCCCCATTCATTGCTCCTCTGTTGAGCTGCGCCGCGGTGCGCAAGCCGGCTCGAGGCCTCCGGGGGCTGCCCCGCGAAGCGGGAGGCTGTCATGGCGACCCTGGAAAAGCTGATGAAGGCCTTCGAGTCCCTCAAGTCCTTTCAGCAGCAGCAGCAGCAGCAGCAACCGCCGCCGCCGCCGCCTCCTCAGCCGCCGCCGCTGCAGTTGCAGCCGCCCCCGCCGCCGCCCGGCCCGGCTGTGGCCGAGGAGCCGCTGCCCCGACCGTGAGTCCGGGCGGCCCCCGCGACCTGAGCCTGCGCGCGGGCGACGGCGACCGCGCAGCCCCACGGAGGGTCGCCCGCCCTCGCCTGGGTGCCCTCTGCCGGGAGGCCTGTCCCCAACTCGCCGATGGGCGTCGTCCCGGCCCTCTCACCCTCCCCTGCGAGTGGAGAGTTAGGGAGCGAACTTGCTTCTCTTGGCTGGCGAGGAACCGTGACTGTGGTGGGGCCGCGCCGGGGCCCGCGGCCGCTCCCGCTCGGGGCGCAGCTCGCCAGGAGCGGGCCGG
Source organism: Urocitellus parryii (assembly GCF_045843805.1). Classification (NCBI taxonomy): domain Eukaryota; kingdom Metazoa; phylum Chordata; class Mammalia; order Rodentia; family Sciuridae; genus Urocitellus; species Urocitellus parryii. The sequence goes on along the minus strand of NC_135540.1, from coordinate 143,033,248 downwards.
GGCGCGAGCTGCGGGATAGTGGGTGACATCATGCCTGTCGGTCTGCTCCGCGGAGCGGGGGGCGGGGGAGCGAGGATGCGTCCAATGGGAGGTTCCCTTTGCAAGTGGCACTTCAGACAGCCTGTGATTTGAGGCGCTCCCTACACGAGGCATTCCGTTTAGTTTTTGATGGCAGTGGAGTAACACGGTTTTAGAACATCACCGGAGAGACTCACTTAAGCTCAAGTTGTTCTGCAGGCATTTTGCACGAGTCGTGATTCCCAAGTAGGTGGTGAACTACTTACAGAATTAATAAAATTGATTGGCATTTTAGGAAAAGTTGACTGAAGTGTATTTCATATTTTCTGTTAAAAATTAAGCCGACACTTAGTGGGGTGCAGTTTTTTGTGGGGGGATGAATGAGTTTTACATTTCAGCTATATTGCATTGAGCTTGCTAGAACATGGGGCATCTGCAGGCTCCAGGAACATCTCAGGCGTGCCGGTAAAAGAGCTCCTGTTTGCTTCATTGCTGACATCCGTTACTCTTTGGAAGCCAGGGGGGTCTCTGCTGCTCATTTTGGGGAGAATTTTTGGAACAGAAAAAGACCATTAATAATATCTAACGGAACCATAGGTCTTCCCCTGGAAATCTGAATGCTGAACTTTGGGCCTGTTCCTTGCTGCAGTTCAGGCCTTTCTCCGACCTCTGAGCGTTTTATTTCTGATCGAGATTTGTACAATATGGATGGCAATAAGGAAGCAGCACCTTAAAGAATCTCACTCCATTGAGAATCATTCGTTTTAGTAATATTTCTTGTTCTTTATATTTCTGATGGAGTCCTTGCCCTGTCCTGAGAGTTTAATTAGAAAATGAGGATTTGGACAGTAATGTTGGTTAAAATTTGGAATGAATTTTTCTTCTAAAAGGGGAAAAATCTGTTTGAGTACTTAGAGGAATTTAAAAAAATCAATTTGATGTATTTCTGCACAATTAGTTTCTGGTCATTATAAAGTCTTATTGTAGTGCCTCTGTGTATGGTAGGAGTCATGGAACTTCACACATTGCATGTATCTTGTATAAACACTAAGCAGGCTCTGGGTGGTAAGAAAGACCTTACTGCTGTGAGGCTGCTTTAAACAGATTTAATCTATTATTTTTGCATAAGTGATACATTAACATAACTCAGTTCCATGCCTTTCTCCTGCATGCCTAGCTCTGTTCCCAGGATCAAGCACTGTGGTATACTTCTTATGTATCCTTCTGGATACAATCTGTGCATTTATTACAATAGATTTAAAATTATTTGAAAACAAAAGCAGTTTAGCATAGTAACTTTTAAAGGTTCTTAGCATGCTCTGAAATCAACTGCATTAAGCTTAATTATAGTTCTTTAAAATAAAATCCATCCATATCATATTTCTGTGTACTTTGCTGTTGAGAAAGCAGATATTCATCAATCTTGAGGAACAAACTTACTGCTGTAAGTTTAGATTTTGGCATACCTGTTCATGTGCTTTAGCTGAAGTCCCTTCCTAAAGTGAGACTGGCCAAAGCAAGGTGGAAAGTATCTGTTCTATTTTTATGGTTTTTGTTCTATTGTAGGAAACTATAGTGTTACAGCCACATTCAGAGTGTCTAAGTGCCTGCTTTTTTTCTCAGCATACAGGATGCAGACTTCTCTGTGGGGCTGGTCATAGTCTCTGCAAGTCTGGCATGCTTTCTAGGGCCCTAACAATTATTGTGAGGTATTGGCATTAGATTTTGACACATTCTCATTCTTCAGATTCCCGCCTAGTTTTCCCCTGATGGTAGTTGTATTTATTCATCAGTAAATGTTTAGTGATTTCTGTGTGTCTGGCACTGTTACGAATGCAGGGCTCAGCAGTGAACAGAGCTATGCCCTAATGAAGTTTTCATTCTAGGGAGGGATGGAGACAGCAAGAGAGATAAAGTGTATAACATGTTAATAATAAGTGAAGAGGAACAGCAGAGCAGGGAAGGGACTAGGAAACATCTAAGCTAATACAGTTTTGATGTTTTAGATAGGGTGTTGAGGGAATGTCCACTAATTTCATGGCTTTTCAGTACACCCCAGAAAAGTGTCAAGGATCTAATGCACAGGTGTCTGGAGGGACATTCCATACACACTGCAGTGAGAACGTGTCCAAAGCACCCCCTGTGGGATGAACAGCAAGGAGGTCATTTTTGTTGGGTGACTCGAGTTAGGGGGCAATTCTTGTAGGAGGTGAGGTCCGAGGGATGCAGGGCATATGGTACCAGATCAATACCACTTTCCTTGTGGTGAAGTAGACATTCTCCATTATTTGAGGGAGAAGTCATTGGAGGATTAGATCAGAGTAGTGGCCTGAATGCCATTTTAAAATGCACTTTGACAGTGGAGTAAAGGGGAACACAGACAGAAAACAGGAAACTAGCTGAAAGCCATTGCAGTGATCCATTGGGTGAGAAATGATGTTGAATTATGTAAGGGATAGGCAGTGGGCAAGGTGAGGAGTGACTGGATTTTGATGGTACAACCAAGAGGACTTGATTAGAACAAAACGCAGCTATAGGCGCTGAGGCTGTAGCTCAGTGGCAGAGCACTTGCCTAGCATGTGTGATGCAGTGGGTTTGGTTCTTAGTACCACACAAAAATGAAACAAAATAAAGGCATGCTATCCATCTACAATTACAAAAAAAATAAAAAATGATAAAAGAAACCGCAGCTTTAGTTGGTATTAATTTGGTTAGGATTACTTTCAGCTGCAAATGACAGAAGCCCGTTGTAATAGCTTGAGCAGGGCAGAGGTAAGAGTTCGTTATAAGACAAAAAAGTCTGAGGAAGTTCAGCAGTAAGTCCAGGGATCCAGACTTTCTTAAAATTAGCTTATAAGCACTTGTCCTCATTCTCTCCTATTTTCTAGTTTAGAGTTATCTGTATTTTTTCTTGTTGATTTATATCAGTGCTTTATATATTTGGATACTTATCTGACATGCGATTTGTAAAATTTTCTCCCTTACAGTATCCTTTGAAGCACCAAAGTTCTAAATTTTGATGAAGTCCAGCTTCTCTTATTTTATCTTTGGTTGCTGTGCTTTCGGTGTTTTGTCTAAGAAACCATTGCTTAATCCAAAGTCACAAAGATTTATTCCTGTGTTTTCTTCTAAGAATTTTAGAGTTTTAGCTCTTACTTGTAGGTCTGATCCATTTTGAGTTGATTTTTGAATGTGGTTAAGGTAGAGGTCCAACTTTTTTTTTTTTTTTAATATGTGGATATCCAATTGTCTCAGTACTGTTTGTTGAAGAGAATATTCTTTCCCCATTGAATCATGTTGGCACCCTGTTGAAAATTAACTGCTCATAAATGTATAGATTTATTTCTGGACTCCCAATTTTACTCCTTTATCTATATGTCTGTCCTGTGCCAGAACCCTACAGTCTTGACTACTGAAGTTTGTACCAGTTTCAGTTTGTGAAATGTGAGTCCTCCAACTTTGTTCTTTTTAAAGATTTTTATAGCTATTCTGGGTCCATTGCATTTCCAGATGAATTATAGGATCCTTTCGTTAATTTCTACAAAGAAGCCATCTGTGATTCTTTTTCTTATTTAAATTTTCTTAGTTGTATACGGACACAACACCTTTATTTTATTTATTTATGTTTATATGGTGCTGAGGATCGAACCCCGTGCCTCACACGTGTGAGGTGAGCGCTCCGCCACTGAGTTACAGCCCCACCCCTTCTCTCTGGGATTCTGATTTGATTGTATTGAATCTGTAGATCAACTTAGGGGATGAAGTTAACAATATGAAGCCTTGAGTCGCAGGACAGTGGCCAACATATTCCAGGGCATAGATGCTGAGGCTGGCCACTGGGCCCTATAGGATCAGGAAGCCTTCAGAAGGAGAATCCAGCAATCTTTTTGGAAGTCTGGAAGAAGCTGTTCCTTCACGTTGGCCCAGTAGTATGGTGTTGAATATTTTTGGACCAACTGAAGAACCTCAGAATGTACCCAAGGTGACAAATCCCCCAGGGGGAAATGAAGGAGTATCTTTGAATTGATTCCTAGGCAGATCCCACAATATCTGAACCCACCTAGCGGGAAGACCACTGACATTTTTGGTTACCTAGTCACTGCCACTTCACCTTTGGCACACCCAAACAAACCCAAGGATCATGTGTTCTTGGGTGAATGAGAAGACCCAAAACCAGACCTGAGAAGAGTTGGGAGAGAAGGGCAGCTCGAGAGGAGTAGACCATGCCAAGGCGACTGAGCCCATGCCCATGGCTGTCAGCTACCAGCCCAGGCTGGGGCCAAGGCCTCGCCTACACAACAAGGTCTTGAACCCCCTGGGAGGCAAATCCAACATCTCCTTCTACTAAGAGGCTACTGCTCTGCCTGTAGCCAGACCAGAAACTCAAGATACAGACTATTGAAAGTTTATTATTTTCTTTAGCACCCCCCCAAAAAAAGGGGTGGGGGAGAGTTGTCTTATGTGTGAAGCTGGCTTCTCAGAGGACCTTGCCTTTGGGGGATGTGGATAAAGAGGACTCCCCTTGCCAGGTGTGGTGATGCATGCCTGTAATCCCAGTGGCTTGGGAGGCTGAGGCAGGAGGATTTTGAGTTCAAAGCCAGCCTCAGCAATTTAGCAAGGCCCTAAGCAACAGTGAGACCCTGTCTCTAAATAAAATTAAAAAAAAAAAAAAAGCGTTGGGGATGTGGCTCAGTGGTTAAGTGCCCCTGGTTTCAAACCCTCTTTCTAAAAAAAAAAAAAAAAAGACTCCCCTAGTGTCTGCTCATTTGTTCTGATGGAGCAGGACACTGAGGGGGCAGGGAGATGGTGCTGTGTGGCAGGAGGCTTAGTGGGCTCTTCCGTGAGCTGTCTCCTGCTGACTAGACATCCAGGAATAGTTGAAGAAAACCCAGTCTGTCTTGCTGTAGGATGGAGAAGAGGCAAAAGCAGAGACATCAGGAATACTGGGAGTCCTCATAAAGCATCCCCCTTGGCCCCAGGGCCAGTTACCTGTCATGAGGAGAGCTTCCGCTCCTGAGAGACCACCAAATCTAACATCTCCTTGTTTAGCCTCGGTGTGTTGTCCTGCTCTCTTGAAATGTCTTGACTACTTTTCCTCAGCAGGAGTCAACAAGAACCAAAGAGTTGTCCTCAGTCTGGTCCTGTGGAAGTTTTCCTATCCTGGTCCTCCAAGTTGCCCAGTTCCTGCATCTCAAACCATGACCACATCTCACATAGGACTCTGCCTTTCTCTTGTAGGACTGGCCTTGGTCCTTGACGTGCCCTGTTTGCTTGTAGATTGTGCCGCCTTTTCCCTCTCATTAGCCTTCAGTCTGGATCTCAGTTCTTCACTGATAGTGTGAAGCTCACTTCTAAAACCACACTTCTCCTGTAGGTGAGGTCTTAAAATCCGTTCATGCCCACCTGAGTAAGGGGCTTTTTCAGATCCTTCCTGTGTCTTTGTTCCTGTAGTTGGTGGGAATGCATGAGAACCTTGGGCTTTTAGGTTGGTTTCTTCAGTAACATCTGAAAGGCTGTCTTCAAGTACCAGCATCACATAAATGCTTGTGGACTTGTTTTCTGACATCTTCCAGAAACAAGTCCACTGCTTCAGCCACCTTTAGAAACTTTGCAGAACCTCTGGACCCTACTATAAACAAGAGGCCAGGGCGTTCAGTAGTCTGTCAGCAGAGTCTCAGCTCTCACGCCAGCAGATGCTGGGCTATCATGAGTCATGTTGCTTCATCTGTCAGAGGTCCTTCCCTGTCTGCTGCAGCCTCAGTTCCCTGCTTCCCTGTGGTGGGTGTGTTAACAGGAGAGGGCCCGGGTGGCCTGTCTGCTTTACGTGCCTACGGAGCTCACGCCAGGTGCTAGGAACATCCTCAGTGTCCTTCAGGTTTGAGTGAGTGTCAGGTCTTGTGTGGTCTCACTCACTCTGGTCTGGCTGCCTGCAGGAGCTGTCCCGCAAGCTCTGCATGTGACTTATCAACCAAAAAATCTTAACCCTTTCAGCTGCCCTGTAAACTGTGGAGCCAGAAAATATGTTCTGTGTAGCTCCTGAGAACTTTGGACAGATTGCTGTTCAAAGTAATTTATGAGAACATTTGGAATTCAGGGGCCGGAGGTGGGGGAGTTCCTACTAAAAGGATGTAAATGATGCTTAGCTTTTTTTTTTGTTTGTTTAATTTATATATATATATATATATATATATATATATATATATATATATATGTGTGTGTGTGTGTGTATGTATTTTTTTCATTCATTCATTCATTCATTCATTCATTCATTCAGTGGACCTTTATTTATTTATATATGTTGCTGAGAATCCAACCCAGTGCTTCACACATGTGAAGCAATAGTTCTACCACTGAGCTACAACCCTGGCCCGATGATTAGGTGTTTTTGTTTTTGTTTTTGTTTTTGGTACTGGGGATTAAACCCAGGGGCATTTAGCCACTGGGCCACATCCCCAGCCCTTTTTTGTATTTTATTTAGAGTTGCTGGTATTACAGGCATGCGCCACTGTGCCTGGTTCCCCATACTTAGCTTTTTAAGCTGAAACCCACTAACTTGTTTAACTTACAAGGAAGTAGTGTTAATGGTAGAAATAAACCAACATTTTAACAATGCTTTCTTAGGGAAAACAAATTGTGAATTCCAAATCAGACTGCCAAGAAATCTGATATTACTGTGCTGGTCCCTGCCAGAGGGCTCCTTGTTCCACTCACTGGCAGGAATTTCTGGGTGGTGGTAGGAAAATTCAACCTGCAGCCCTGGGCTCTGGGCAGCAGTGCCCTGCCTTACTCCTGTCTCCACCTCCCCCTTCTCCAACTCTTAGGCTGTGAGCTGGATAGTGTGCTTGCTGCAGGAACGAAGGAGACACTGCCCAGGTGAGCCCAGCCGTGTGGGTGTGGCGGGCACCTGCATTATCAAGATGCTGTCTGCAGGGACTGGGGTTGTGGCTCAGTGATAGAGTGCTCGCCTCGTATGTGGAGGACACTGGGTTTGATCCTCAGCACTGCATAAAAATAAAATAAAGGTATTGTGTCCATCTACAACTAAAAAAAAAAGATGCTGTCTGCATCAGAGACTGGCTGTATGTGGACATTCTGTTCTCAACCTCCAAGGTACTGTGAGAAAATACTAGTCCTTATGTTTTTATTAATCCTTAAAAAAAACTTAATAGTTTATCTAGTGCCAACATTTTTCTGGAGCTGCAACAAAACAAGAAACTTGTTCTCACACCCAGTGTGACAATATTTTTAAAATTTCATAGCCATTTAAAAATGTAAAAGCATTTCTTAGCATGTGGACTGGCTAAAATCAGGCAAACTGCATTTTGCCCACTCCTCGATTAAAATAGTGAAAGGACTGCTTTGGGGAAGCTTTTCTTTTTTGGCTGCTTTTATTAACTAGTTTAAAAAAATTATAGAAGCTACACATATATACCATAAAAACATCCTCAAGCAGCATGAAGATGGAAAGCAGAATATCTCCCCCAGTTCACTCTCCTAGTCTTATTCCCAAAAGATAACAGTTATTTGTTTTCTACCCAGATTTTTTTTCTTTTTTCTTCCCAGATTTTTAAATGCATAGGCAAGCATTTAAGTGTTTGCTTTTGTTTGTAGGACACTATATTGTATTTTTTTCATAGCAGTGTATATAGTTCTTATTAATTGATTTGTAGGATTTCTTTTTAAAAAGACAACTGTAGGCAAACTTTCACATTTTCCTGCTTTTAGAATGTGTGAGTAGTGTGTTTTATGCACCTTAAGAGTTCCCACCTCCATCACTGCCAGCCCCTATAGGAGAGTCAGCTATTTGGTAAACTGCCTCTGAGTGGGTCCACCCTCAGGACATTCAGTCTGTTCATACAGTGAGAAGGAACTTTTTAATGTTGTGATAAATTGAATCAGCTCAGGACCAGAGTCTGTGTTGAGATCAGAGATCCTTGCTGTTCTGGTATGATCTCAGGACTGTGTGTGCTGTCTCTTGGGGGCTTTGAAGAATGCAGCATTTCTGTCTACCCTTGAACCTACCTAATCAGAGCCTGCATTTTAACAAGTTCTGTGAGTGATTTATATGTATATTAGAGTTGAGGAGCTGCATCTGGGCCTCACCTCTGTTGTTGAATTTGGAAGGGAAGAGTGTGTCCTGGTGTAGCTGAGGCCATGTGACATTTGTCCTAGAGCCATTGAGCCGAGCTTTTGTGTAGCTGTGAAGTAGGTTGTGCTCCCAGCTACTGGTCATGAGGCCCTAAGTGGGGTCTGACTGGGTGACCTGAAAAGATCCCTTTTACACAGTGCCTAGGGTGTATCAGGCACTGTTCTGGGCCCAGGGAACAAGACCAGCAATGACAGATACTGTGGAGAACAACAGCGGACTGAGAGGCGAGGTGGCAGGATTTGAAGGTAAGCTGCACTGAGAGGTAGCACTGGCACAGAAAGAGGGGTGAGCATTGGATATGTGAAAGAAGAGAGGTCCAGGTAGAGTGAACAGAAGGTGGGAATGTTTTCCATATCACAGGGATGGGAGGTGGCCAGTGGCAAAATGAAGGGCAGAAATAGGAGACTTGGTTAGAGAGGGAGGCTAGAGTAGAAGGTTGTTCATGTGGAAGGCCTTGTACACCAATAAAAGCTTGTGTGGAAAAACAAGTAATATATGTTTTTAAAAAGCAACACCAAATGCTGGTGAGAATGTGGCGAACTGGGTTATTTCATTACTGTTTGTGGGAATATAAAATAGTATGGCTTCTCTGGAAAGTGGTTTGGCAGTTTCTTATACAACCCAACATTTCAATTTCTGTTGCAGTGACCCTTCAGCTGTACCTCTGGGTATTAATCCTGGAGAAATGAAAACGTAGGTTCACACAAAAAGTTGTATACCAGTATTTCTCGCAGGTTTAGTCGTAACATTCCCAAACTGCAATCAGCTTTGAAGTCTTTCAACGGTGACTGTTTAAACTGCTTGGGCAGTAAAGAGGAACTCGGCTGCTGATACCTGCAGTGGTCTGGATGAATCTCAAGGAAATTGTGCTGGTGAAAAGGCCAATCCTCACGTTTTTACTTATTTTATGATTCCATTTGTATAATATTTGAAAAATGACATCATTTTAGGAATGGAGACTGGATTGGTGGTTGTCAGGGGTTAGGGACAGGGTAATGATGTGGAGATGTGGAGGGGGGGAAGGAAGGAGGTGAGTTGGTAATAAAAGGGCAGAGCAGGGTTCTTGTGATGGAAATGTTCACTATCCTGAGCTCTCACCTGGTTCCCCTCAGTGGAATGGGCTAGCTGAGAAATAAAAGCTAGGAAAAATAAAACAACGAAGGACTCAGAAAATATTTTCAAAAAGCCAGGGCTGGACAGGTTAGCCTATCAGAATGATCGAGCTTCTATACTAGTGGCAAAATAGAGCCCCGCCTGCTTTATTTATATTGGGGGACTTCAAAGGTCTTTCATAGAATGTTCTTCTCCAAAAAAGATTAAAGGTGGGCTGTCCAGTTCCCAACAGGTTACACCCATCTCTGGAGCTACCAGGAGAGATCTTCCTAGCAGAGGGAAAATAAAGGTCATGTGCCTTGGGCAGTGTATTGCCTAGCAGCTCCCAAGGTTAAACCTAAAAGCTTTATGTCAAGAGAAGATGCTCATGTGTTTTTTACTGATGGCTTCCTGCACTTAGCTGTGTGTGGGTGTGTGTCAATGCTGATAATTCTGATTGTGATGAGCTGTACTTTTGCAAAATGTTACCATTGGGGGAAACTGAGTTAAGTATATGCTAGATTTCTTACAGCTTCAGGATAATCTGCAGTTTTCTCTATTAAAAACCTGAATTACAGCAGCACGGCTGCTCTGGTAGTGTGTATATTTGCGTACTAGTTTATCCTTCTATTTGTACAAACCTGTGTTGATGAGCACATGGCCTGAGGTTTCTCTTGAGGACTGATCAGGTGATCTGTCACTGTCTAGTCCCTTTCTCCGGCTTTGTTTTTTGTTAGCATCACCCCAAGGTAGTTCTTTGTGTGTCTGACTCCTGTCCTAGAATGTGAGCTATATGAAGACAGAGTGTTTGTTTTAATTGACAAGTCCAGAGTATCTAGCTCATACTAAGTTCTCAGGATATAGTAGTTATAAAATGGGTACTGAAAAGTATAACCTGTATTTTGTTAAGCACAAAACACTTCATCAGTTCTACTTTTTTTTTTTTTTTAGAGAGACAGAGACAGAGAGAATTTTAATATTTATTTTTTAGTTTTCGGTGGATACAACATCTTTGTTGGTATGTGGTGCTGCGGATCGAACCCGGGCCGCACGCATGCCAGGCGAGCGCGCTACCGCTTGAGCCATATCCCCAGCCTCTCTACTTTGTTTTTCTTTCTTTTTTTTTTTTTTTAAATATTTATTTAGTTAGTTAGTTATCGGCAGACACAACATCTTTGTTGGTATGTGGTGCTGAGGATCGAACCTGGGCCGCACTCATGCCAGGCGAGCGCGCTACCGCTTGAGCCACATCCCCAGCCCTACTTTGTTTTTCAAGATAAGTATTTTTTCTATTATTTTCCTTCCTTAACCAGTGTCACGATTTAGAATCTTGTTTTCCTTTGTATTATAAAATGTACTTGCAGAACAGTGTGTGAAACTAGTCACTGTTGTCCAGTCAGAGAAGAGCTTTAGTCTTCTACACCCTAGAGGATTCTGCCTTCAGTGTTTTTCCCTCATCTTCCCCCTTAGCTGCTTTTCTGATTTTATGGTGATTACTTGCTTTGCTGTCTAGTCTTACCACACAAGCATACATCTTTAAACAATCTGGTTTGGTTGTGCCCAGTTTGTTGGTTTGGGTGGAGAGATCGCTGGGGATTAACCCGGGGCCCTGCACATACCAGCCGATTGCTTTCCAGTGAGCTGCATCCGTAGCCCATCGTTTAATGTTATATTTTAAAGATTTAATATGTAGTTTGACTTTTTTTTTTAAATACCATTAATTGAACCCAGGAACATTCTATCACTGAGCCACATCTCTAGCTCAGGCCTTTTTATTTTTTTATTTTGAGACAGGGTCTCACTAAGTTGCTGAGGCAGGCCTGGAATTTGCAATTCTGCCTCAGCCTTCCAGGTTGCTGGAATTATCACCATGTGCCTCTGTGTCTGGCTAGTTTTATCATTTTTGCTGCTATGTAATATTCTATTGTTTGAATATGCACCAATTATTTTTTAATCTTCAGTTGAATGTTTGGATTGTTAAGCTTTATTAGGTACTGCTATGAACCTGTCTCCTCCTATTCTAGTAGCTTGTCTTTTCACTCATACAGTGGTGTCTTTTGAGAAACAATTCCTGATTTTAATGAATTCCAGTTTATCACATTTTCCCAGCATGGGCAGTGCTGTTCGTATCCTGTTTGACTGACTTTTCATAACCTCAAGGTCATGACTGTTGTGTAAAAGCCTTGTTAATGCACGTTTTCTGTTGAGATCCTCTGTCCACTGGACCTGGTTTTGGGATTTGATGTGGGATAGGCCCTTTGTTTATCTTTCCGTGTAGACACTTACTTCTCCCAGGTATCTTCTCTTCTTACTGTCTTGTATTATATTCCCAGCCTTGAAAAAAATTAGTTGTGTGTTCATTCTAATTTGCTCACATTTAACTACAAACTTCAGTCCTTGTTTGTAAGTGAATTCACTTTAGACTTCTTTTGGTACTATTATTTTTATTTTTGGTACTGGGGATTGAATCCAGGGATGCTTTGCCACTTTTTATTTTAAGGAGGAACACTTTTACTATTTTACTATTTTAAGGAGGAACACTTTTATTAGCAATACTCTGATTGTACAGTCTATCTTTTATTTTAGGAAATTTTAACACAGTATAACTGATCTTTCAGTATTTTCTATAGATGGTTTTTTGTTTCTGTCCGATGAATGATGATGTCACGTCCAAGTCATTTGCCATTCAGAAAGCTGCAGGATGTTGCTACTTCAGAGACTGAATTTAGATAGTCAAAACGTTTTTATATGTGTGTGTGTGTGTGTGTGTGTGTGTATGTAACCGCGTTCAGTGATAAACTAAGCATGCTTTTCTAAACCATTGCTACTTGAGAAAGTATGAAATGTAATTCCAAGTGCGCTGATGTCCCATTCCTTCTTACAAACCTCCTCTGACAACGTCCTAATTGTTCAGGCCCTCTCACATGAGCATAGCACTTGGCAGAAGCTGGAGAGTGGCTGCTGAGTGATCGGTTTCCCTGGGTCCCTGCCTGTCACTCAGTTCTGGGCCTGCAGGTAATGCTGCTCCCAGACCCCAGTTCTGCTTGCAGCTTGGAGTGTGTGTAAAAGTCTGGGGAGGACTGATGGTGAGGTAACCAAAAGAGTAAAAGCTTCCAACTTCCTTGGGTAATCCAGCATGATCTTAAAATTACATAATTCTAAAGATAGGAGTTTAGATGAGAGGGCCTGAATTTATATTTTTGGAATTAGTTCTTTGGTAATTTAAAAATTATGTTCCAGCAAGTAGGATGTCCTTGCTCTACGTGCTGCACGTGTACCTGTGCAGATGCTCCCCTGCACACTAGAGCAGGCTGACCACGGCTCATTTCTTTTGCAGGTGGAATTAAAATGACTGTATTTTTCCAGAGTGGTAGAAAAAGTAATTTCTACTTTCTTTGATCTTTTAGTTTTAGAAACTCAAGTTTAAAGAAAGGAATCTTTATTGTTTGTCTTCTAAATTCCATAAGACTAATTTAAAATTTTTTTTGAGTCCATTCTACTGTGTACTTAAACATTCTATGGAAAACATTTGGTTTCCCGTACCTCGATGGGCTCTTTGTGGAGCCCTGTGAAGTGTGTGCTTTACACTGAATGCTAGTGGCCTTTGTGCTCAGGCATCTGTCCTCCCTGGGGAGGAAGTCAGAGGAGTACTGCCACAGAGGTGCTGGCAGGCCCGAGAAGGGCTGTGGGAGGAGCTGGACCCAAACAACAGAATAATGAAGTTTTATTTCATTGGTGGGATATAGTATTCTCTCTTTGCAGTCATAGTTTGATAGATTTTGGCTAAGTAATTCTTATTGAAGTCAGTCCTGGTGGTAGGCCTCTTGAGCCAGGGCCATACTGTTCATTGCTAGAACTGTATTCTTTTGGTTTATCTTATATATGAAGAGAAAGAAAACTTTTGTAAACTTGTATTTGTATTCATTCTATGATTGATTAAAAAAAAGGCCATGGGCCTATCCAGTTCTTTTTTTTAATATTTATTTTTTAGTGTAAATGGACATAACACAATGCTTTTTTTATTTTTATGTGGTGCTGAGGATCGAACTCGGGTCCCACCTGTTCTAGGCGAACGCTCCATCACTGAGCCACAATCCCAGCTCCCCTATCCAATTCTTCATTGGACATATGGGTAATTAGTGTGAAGCTGGGTTTTTTTTTTTTTTTGCAGGGGGGCGGTGTAACCAGGGATTAAACCCAGGTGTGCTTAACCATTGAGCTACATACTCTATTGACACAGAGTCTTACTAAGTTGCTTACTGCCTTGCTGAGTTGCTGAGGCTGGCTTTGAACTTGGGATTTTCCTGTCTCAGCCTCCCAAGCAACTGCGATTACAGGCATGTGCCATTGTCCCTGGCAAGGTTTTTTTTCGGGCTTTCCTAGTACTCTAATGACTCTCCTGAGTGATAAGACTTTGGACCCCACAATGATTTTTTTAACCACACAGATGGTTGGCATATTGACATGCTACTTTCCTCAATGTGTGCCTTGTAAACTCTAGTAACAGCTGAAGGGAACTTGGCAATCACCTCCTTTAGGAGGCCTTGTTCCCCAGTCATTTAGCATGATAGTCTTCTTGAAGACAGCTGAGGTTTACTGCTCTGGGCAGCCACAACCCATTCATTACAGTAGGCCCATCAAAAAAAATTCCCGTTGACCATCCTGCTGTTAGCTGAGCTTTTCATTTGTGGATGGGGAAAGTTGGACCCAGTGAGAATGGATCTGCTGTGAATCCTACCTTTCAGCTCCCTGCCTTTCAGGCCTGGAAGTGGAGACTCCATGGTCATGAAGGTTCTGCTTGGACTTCAACACTGCTGAAAATTCCAGACTGTGAATATTTCTATTCTGACCACATTAAGTTGCTAGGCCTACTGAATTCATGTTCATCAACCTTTCTTTTCATCACCACCATGCAGCGAAGTCCTCGTAGGCACCAGTGTAACAGAATGCCATGTTGAAGTATGCACACATTGTACTTCTTTTAAGGCCTTGGGCAGATTTTCACTTTGGAAATCAAAGGATAACAGGGCTGGTGAGTTAGTTAGCTCCTGAGAGCTTGACATGGTCAGTGATCTCTAGTTCTCTTGAAGGCTGTGGTAAAGCTAAGCTGCTGTAACGAGGCTTTAATCAGTGGTTTCAAGAAAAGAGCATTTTTATTCTCATAGTGTTTTTTTTCTCTCAGTTGAGGTGTAATTTAATGCAGTACAATAGTTCTCTGTCGCGTTCAGTTCTGTGAGTTTTGACAGATGCATAAAGCCTTGTAATTAATTATTACATCCATGCCTCTTTTTCTCAACTTCTTGCCCCTGGAAATTATTGAATACTTTTCCATTTTTGTAGTTTTTTTCCAGAACATTCTAAAAATGGAATCACCAATCTTGGAGTCTAGCTTATTTCCCCAAACACAGTGCATTGTGCTTTGCCCTTGTGTCCATTGGTGGTTTGTTCCTTTTCATGGCCAAATAGGTTTTCCTCGTTTGGCTGTAGCATTTGTTGATCTGTCACGGTGGAACCACCCAGTTTGTGTCATTTCCATAATCACACTTTTGAAGTGAGGGACTTGTGAGGATGGGAAGTCTGGGGGCTTGGCTGCTTATGGTCACCTTGGGACCCAAGATCCTTCTGTTCTGTTGCTTTCATTGTCATCTGCATAATCAAAAGCTGGGTGTCCGGCACGTTCTGTCTGGAGGCAGATGGAAGTGCAGGCACCAAGTCTACTTCTGTTTCCATTTCGTCTGTGGGACAGTCACCTGCCTGCAGCTAGCTGTTAGGAGGCCAGTCAGGGCAGTTTCTAACTAGGGCCGTACATCTAATAAGGGGAAAACGAAGTTCCAAGGGCGATTAGCAGTCTGCAGTGTAACTCATCATAAAAGTCCGTTTTAGGAAAGAGATAAATGGTGAGCACTTGCTCCCTGGTTCATAGTAATGCCAGGCCCTGGCAGTAACATTCAGGCCTTGGTCCTTTTCTGTGTTCTTCTTGACCCCTGACTTCAGTTTTTTACTCTTTGGAGGATCTCCCTTGCCTATTTCCTCCCAGCCAAATCTGAAATGCCTTTTGGAGGGTGTTCCCTCAGTGAATTTGTGCAGTTTTAATAGTCTTTGCCTTCCTATATACTTTTAGGAGCCTGGAGATTACATTAGGCATTAAATTATCACAGGTGTTAATAAATTAGTTTTTTTTTTTAACTTTTAAAATTAGTTCCCCCCAAAACTTGGGGGTCTCTGGTTTATTTGCTTACAGTTAGTACCCTGTTTTGGGTTCTCCCTCTGCTATATGTTGATAGTGTCATCTTTGAAGACATCTGAAGCCATAGGTTTGAGTGGGAAGGAAACACTGTGTCTGATTTCTCTCTTTGTTTTTCGATACTGGGAATTGAACCCAGGGGCATTTTACCTCTGAGCTACCTCCACAGTCCTTTTTACCTTTATATTTTAAACAGGGTCTCCCTAAGTTGCTTAGGGCCACGCCAAGTTGCTGAGGCTGGCTTTGAACTTGATCCTCCTCCCTCAGCCTCCTGAGTTGCTGGGATTACAGATGTGTACCACCATGCCTGGTATTAGTTTTATTTCTTGACCAGACTGCTTATCTCCTTTTGCTTGCTGAGAGTCTTAATAAAAGGTTTATTTCTGGCTGCTGGGGATATAGAAGTGGTTAGCCACACCTCATTGAGGGCAATATAGTATGCTGACTATAGTCAGTTAATGTGATTTTGAGAAATGGAGGCATCTGGGTACATAGAGTAGGTGCAGTATTATTGTTTCAATGAGTTGTCTGTCCCTTCACCTTGATCCATGTCATTGACTTCTGTTCTGCTTGAGAAAGAAAAAAAGCTGCTAATTAAACTGTGACATGCCATTGGTTATAAGATGCGTTCCGGTTTCAGTGATGTTGACAAGTGAAAAAAATGTGAATTGAAGGTGAATTGGTGAGCTGCTGCAGGGTAGATTTGAAGCCAGAAGATCAGTCCTGGCTGTGTTACTTCTTACCCTATGCAATCTTGGGCAGGTGACTGTTGGCACTTCATTTTTTTCCTTCTCTCTAAAATGAGGGGAATGAGCTGCTTTCAAGAGATCACCTGATTTTCGGTAGAGCCGTATGGTTGGGAGTCTTTGGTTGTGCTCCTCTGTGCTTTTCTGTCCTGATCCCACCTGGTTCCAGCACAGAGAGTAGTGACTAAGTCCTAATGGTAAAGAAGTACTGGCTGACTGGATGACTAAGGTATAGAATGCATAAGCGGATGATTCAACATGTTCACTTCCTTTTTTAATTTTTATTTTTAGAAAGAAGGAACTCTCAGCTACCAAGAAAGACCGTGTGAATCATTGTCTGACAATATGTGAAAACATAGTGGCACAGTCTCTCAGGTAATCACACTTTGAACTTTCTAGAGGAAATAAAAACTGTTTTCAATCTTAATGGGTTAGCATGTTGTTTGTGTTCCCAGTTGTCTTTATGCAATCCATTTTAAATAAAGACTCTTTCCCTGCATTTCTAGCTAGGTGTTAGGGATGTCCAGACTCTATCATGAATGATGTTTCCATTTTGTAATTGTAAGAACAAGAATTGTAGCTGTTGGGATAACTGAATTGCACCCCTGATGACACACCATTTAAACATCATCTTTGGTTTGATTTTTTACATGTATTGTAGTACCTGGAGCAGCAGGAGCCATCCCATGTGTGGTCTCTGGTTTACTGTCTGCACTTGCTATTGCCCCTTTGCCCTGGGGTTATGCCTCTGCTCCAGCAGTGCTGGTGCCCACTTGTCTGGGTTGGTGGGGCTGTGGGCAGGTGGCAGAAGGCACTTCCCTGCTGAGCTTTCTTGCTGGTGAACCAGCAGCACCTTTTTTTTGTAGCCCTTTGTGGTTCTCCTTGTTTTTGTTGCTTTCTGCTGTCCTGGCTCTTGTTCTGACGAGCTGTAGATGGTAAATATTTTTAGGCCTATTTCTAATGATTGATTAGGAGACATGTGATTTCTGAATTCTGTAACCTAGGTGGGTATGTATGAAAAACTCACCTTGCTATTCTCTTCCCTTGGAATAAACAATTCCTGTTATTTTCTTGCTGAAAACCTGGTAAAAGGGCTTCATAATCTGTTAGAAAAACTTTGAGGGCTGGGGATGTGGCTCAGTGGTTAAGCACTCCTGTGTTCAATCCCTGGTACCCAAAACAAAAACAAAAACAAAACAACTTTGAAAAATGGGCTTTGAACTCAGGGCCTTGCTTATGCTAGCCTACCACTGAGCCACATCCCCAGCTCCTTTTACTTGTTTTTTAAAAATAATTTTCCCATGACCATCGCTTTTCACTTTGTTCCTTTTAAAAAATTCTGGTAAAATGCATACAACTTGGGGCTGGGGATGTGGCTCAAGCGGTAGCATGCTTGCCTGGCATGCGTGTGGCCCAGGTTCGATCCTCAGCACCACATACAAACAAAGATGTTGTGTCTGCCGAAAACTGAAAAAAATAAATAAATATTAAAAAATTCTCTCTTTAAAAAAAATGCATACAACTTAAAATACACATCTTAACCATTAAAAAAATATTTATTTTTTAGTTGTAGTTGGACACAATACCGTTATTTCACTTATTTATTTTTATGTGGTGCTGAGGATCTAACCCAGGGTCTTACAGGTGCGAAGCAAGTACTCTACCACTGAGCCACAACCCCAGCCCCACATCTTAACCATTTTGAAGTACACAGTTCAGCATATTCATAATGTCACATAATCTTCACTATTTCCATGGTCCTTTTCATCTTTTGAAACTGGAACTCTATACCCACAAAGTTGTGACTCCATATCCCCCACTTTCCCAGCCCTGGCCACCACCATCCTCCTCTCTGTCTGTGAATTTGATTACTCCAGACCTCATGTGAGTGGAATCTTGTAATGTTTGTCTTTTTGGTGGCTAACTTGTATATAATGCTACCTTGCATTTGTATTTTATACTTTCAAAGTGATTTCACAAACATTTCATTTTAGTTTAACTCATTCCATCATTTGAAATATGGTGGATGATTCTGTTTCCATGTAATTTGTAGAAATATGGAAAGAAAGTGAAATAACAAATGAGAATGTATACTGAAAATAAGAATATAAATATTATCAGATGCTATTGTAGAAAACAGTACTATTGTTTTAGTCAGGTTTTGTGCCACTATGACTAAAATACCTGAGAAGAACAAAGTTATTTGGGGCTCATGGTCTCAGAAGTCTCAGTCTATAGATGGACAACTTGAAGCAACACCTCATAGCCCAAGGGAGCAGTGAAGGAAAGCTGCTCAGCTGGTGGCAGCTAGGCAGCAGAGATAGGGAGGGAGAAGGGCCACAGGGAAAAGGCACCCAGGGCACACCGCTAGTGACCTGCCCCTCCAGCCAGGCTCCATCTGTCAGCAGTTACCAGACAGTCCATTCATTTTACCTTCAAACATTCCTCCATTAACCCAGGAACTTTCGGGGAACACCTCGCATCCATACCATAACAACTTGATAAAAGTAGAGAAAAACGAGGTTTGTATTCCATCTGTGTCTCTCATATATTAGGT
Organism: Urocitellus parryii; assembly: GCF_045843805.1. Lineage (NCBI taxonomy): Eukaryota > Metazoa > Chordata > Mammalia > Rodentia > Sciuridae > Urocitellus > Urocitellus parryii. The sequence goes on along the minus strand of NC_135540.1, from coordinate 143,014,442 downwards.
GGGTGGTTTTAGATTAGTTTCAGATCTTTGAACCTCTTGTCTCGAAGGGACAGCCCATTTACAGACTTCTAGTGGGATCAGGTGACACAGCGAAGCACTAGAAGGAAGTAGCTACGTAGGGCTGTTCACTTGAGAGAGCAGCACACGCATCCACCAGGGCGCACACTGCCGAGAGCTCTGTTAAGTGACATGGTGCTCTGCTGCAGTAGCCTCGCTTTGTTCAGGGGTTCTCTCTCTTTGAAAACTACTGACCCAGAAGATGTGATCCCTTTGAATCTGAGTGCTTCATATTTTATGCTTGTCATTTTGTTTTTTGAGAATTATCTGGAATTCATGGAATATCAGCTCAGATTCACATATTACTGAACTATTTTGAGATATCTTAAGATTGATTTGAGGTTCCATTTTCCATCTTAAATAAAAGTAACAGCTGTTGATAGTTTTCACATTAGTGTGTCCCTGTTTTTATAGCGTATGTTGGGTGTTCACCATATTTCTCTTTCTACAAAGGAACATGTTAACAGAGTGGTTTTTTTTTTTTGTTTTTTTTTTTTTTTGTATGTGTGTGTATGTGTGTAGACCTGGGGATTGAACCCAGGGCTGTGGGCATTCGAGGCAAGCACTTTATCAATTGAGCCATATCCCCAGCCCAGTAGGGTAATTTTTGAAGCCAGAGTAGTTCTTTGTCTCATCAGATTAAGAACCAGTTTGTTTAGGATACTCTCCAGGGACTTTAGGATACTTTGCAGGGACTTCAGGGTGCAGAGCTGATGTGGGTATTTTCTACAAGCATATTTTATGCATAATTATGGTTGACTAGTATTTTCTCTTGTCTCCCCTTGAATTTGACCAACCTTTGGAGCTTTTCTTTTCTTTGTGAAGTAATGGGGTTTCAGCCTTGGACATTACCCCTGAGCCACATCTCCAGCCCATTTTTATTTTTTATTTTAAGAAAGAGTCCTGCTAAGTTGCCCAGGCTGACCTTGAACTTCCAATCCTCCTGCCTCAGCCTTTGGTGTGGTTGAGATGACAGTGTGCACTGCGTGGCTCTTTGGAATATTCCCATAGCTTCTGTGATATGCTGATTTTTCTCTCCAGTACGGTTATTGAGATGGCAGCTTCTGAAGCTTCTGATGTGAGAAGTCACATAAAACTTTATGCATGTTCAATCACACACTCTGTAGTCTGCTTCTGTACTCAATTTGGTGGTTTGAGCTGGTGGGTCCTAAATGTGCATGAGCATCAACTGGAAAATTTACAAAGAGCTCTGTGTTAAAGATACCTTGCTGCCTTCTTTCCCAAACACAGATCAATCCCCAGCACCACATAAAATAAATAAAAATGTGTTCGTCTACAACTAAAAAAAAATTTTTAAAGGATTATGTGGGGGCTGGGGTTGTAGCTCAGTGGTAGAGCACTTGTCTTGCATATGTGAGGCATGGGTTCGATTCTCGGCACCACATAAAAATAAATAAAGATATTATGTCCAGGGCTGGGATTGTGGCTCAGTGGTAGAGCACTCGCCTAGCATGGGTGGGACCTGGGTTCGTTTCTCAGCACCACATAAAAATAAAGGCATTGTGTTGTGTCCATCTACAAAAAAGATACATGGTGCATGGCCCATCAGCCTTTCCCTCCTTTCTCTCTCTCTCTCCCTCTCTCTCTCTCTCCCTCTCTCTCTCTCTCCCCCCTCCCTCTCTGTCTTTAAAAAAAAAGATATTATGTCATCTATTACTAAAAAAAATAAAAAATGATTATATGGGAATATTTGAACAACTTTATGCCACTCAACTTGGCAACTTGAATGAAATTGGGTAATTTCCTTGAAAGACTACTGTAGGTATCAAGAAGAAATAGAGCTGGGCATGGTGGCGCATGCCTGTAATCCCAGCGGCTGGGGAAGCTGAGACAGGATTGTGGATTCAAAGCCCAGCCTCAGCAACAGTGAGGTGCTAAGCAACTCAGTGAGACCCTGCTCTAAATAAAATACAAAATATGGCTGGGGATGTAGTTCAGTGGTTCAGTTTCCCAGAGTTCAAACCCCAGAACCAAAAAAAAAAAAAAAAAGAGAGAGAGAAGAAATAAAAAATCTGATTAGCTCTATATCTATTTTATATTTAAAAATCAGTAGTTGATTAGTTGGAAAGAGTATATGAACTTCTTCATCTGTCAATTTTATGAAATCTAAGTGTAGATAAGTATTTCCAATGAAAATTCAGTGTCTGTATTGAGATATGCTATACAAAAGCTTGTTTTATATATCAGTGATTTCATGTTGACTGCATATTGAAATACTGTTCTGCATTGGATTAGACAAAGGGGAATGAAGGGAAGGGAAGGGAGGATAGGAATAGGAAAGACAGTAGAATCAATCAGACATTACTTTGCTGTGTTTATAATGAATACATGTAACATGAGTTACATTTGTAACTCCACATCATGTACAACTACAATAACAGGAACTATACTCCATGTATGTACGATATGTCAAAATACATTCCACTGTCATGTACAAAGAAAGCAATCCAATACTATTATGGATGTATTGGGTTAAATGAAATGTTAGAAGAGTCTTGCCTGTGTGCTTTTCATTTTGATGTGACTACACAAAGTGTGAGATCATACTTGGAACTCCTGACAGCTATGCTGACTGCACTGCTTTGGAGCACAGGGTCTGAATGTTCTAGCTCATCAGAGACCTTCCCTCCATAGCTCTTTGTTCATGGCTGTATTCCTGTAGACAAGGGAAATGTTGCTAAGTGGAAGTCTCGGGCTTGGTCTTGTGTTTTTGTTGATCATAGAATTGAACAGCTGGATGCCTTGCAGCTTGACTGTGCAGTCTTGCTCACCCTTAGACTCATGACTGTCTTCTGCCTGCCAGTAGGAATTACTACTTAGGGATAAAGGGGGAGGAGGCTTTCAGGGAACTTTTTAGGTTGAGTTGCTGGTCCATCAATCTGCTTAGTGTTTCAGGAATAACACAAGCCCTTATGTCCTGGGGTTGCTTCCACCCCTGTGTTGGGATACCTGAGTTTCAGGTGCATGGCCCATCAGCCTTTCCCTCCGTAGCTGGGTTTAGTTGGTTGGATCATGATAGCCTAAACAGTTCACAGTGGCCACACTCCAGTTTTTGTGACAATGGTATCCTGTCTAGTGCTACAGAATCAGTTTGACATGATCAGATGCATTCTTTTTTTTTTAAATTTTATTTATTTATTAGTTTTCTGGCAGACACAATATCTTTGTTTGTATGTGGTGTTGAGGATCGAACCCGGGCCGCACGCATGCCAGGCGAGCGCGCTACCGCTTGAGCCACATCCCCAGCCCCATGATCAGATGCATTCTACAGTGAAATATGGTTATATTCTGGAGCATATTAAGAGTGAGATGGAAAAGGAAGAGAAGAGGTAGATTGTTACACTGATTATCAGGGTAAAGTTACCTTTTGGCAGAGACAGATGGCTTTCTGGGATTTAATGGTCAGAAGCAGTGTCTCTTAAGGTTTATAAAATAAAACTTCAAAAAAATGTGATTTGGATTGCAAGTATATTCTCTTCTTTTGTTAATAAATTATTTTAGAATAGTTTCAGATTTATAGAAACATTACAAGAGCATAGGAAGTTCCATGTACCCTACATCTAATTAGTTTGGTTGATTAGCATCTTACATTATTGTGGTTCAGTTTTCACAATTAGTGAGTCAGTTTTGATGCACTATTAACTGAAGTCCAACTTCATTCAATTTTCCTTAATTTTTATGTAATCTCCCTTTTCTGTTCCAGAATCCTACCCAGGATAACGAATCCTTTACTACGTTTTGTTGCCATGTCTCCTTAGGTTCCTTTTGGTTGTGACAATTTCTTTTCTTCTTTTACTTAGAAATTCTCCAGAATTTCAGAAACTTCTGGGCATCGCTATGGAACTTTTCCTGCTGTGCAGTGATGATGCGGAGTCAGATGTCAGGATGGTGGCTGACGAATGCCTGAACAAAGTTATCAAAGTAAGAACTGTGGATGTGATCATGGGCCTAGAGAAGACGCCATCAGGTAGTCTCTGTGTCTTAGTGGCCTGTTCTTAGGATATCTGCACTTCTTCCATTCCTGGAGTGTGGTTGTCAGGACACAGATGGGGAAAAAGGAGATTCTGGCATGGGGTAATATAGCCAGGACACCCAAGCTGGCTGGCAGTGGTGCTGGGAAAGACGAGGAGAGAGATGGGCCCCTGACTTGTTCTGTCACTGCTTCCTGATGCAGAGCCTGTGCAGACCCCGCAGCTGTAATCCAGTGTTCCTTTTTTGTTTTCTGCTGCCATGGAAAATTAAAGTCCTTCTTCCATGCACTAATTTTTACTGTATTGCAAAACTGTCTGTGTTTTTATCCTTCCCTCTTCCTCTTCATGAGTCCCCAACCTGTCCTGGTCCACTGATTCCAGACCACCTTTGCCTTTGCCAGTGGGCCTTTTGAATTGTGGGTCCAGAATTAAATGTTGTTCCCACACAGGCTGACCAGCACTGAGGAGGGCTCTTTAATATAGCTCTCTACACTTCTCCAAAAGCTGCTGCCTGATGATGGTGAGGAAGAGCATGTTTCTTGTTCCCCTCTTTGCAGGAATCCTTGCTCATTGGTAGTTCTTCCTCTTTTTTCTTTACCTGACATTTAGAAAGGACTTTGAGAAGAGGTGTCATCTCTTCTCTGTCCTGGAAGACTGTCTTACAAGTAATACTTGCTTGAATAGAACCAGGAACTCCAGCTTACACAGTCATTTCCTTTCCCATTAGGATCTTTGAGTAGAGCTGTTCCTTGATCTCTTCAGAGTCTTTTTTTGCAGAGTAAATTTTACTTTTGCCAAATAATTATCCTCTCCTTTCCCTCGTGGTCCTGCCTTCCTGAGGAAGGGTTGTCACCCTCTTACTCCTGTCAAGGCTACTGAGCATTGTTGCCAGGCTGAGAGCACAGAGAGATCTGCATTAGATCTTTGCTCTGCCACTTCCTAATGGAACAACCGTTATACTTAAAAAATCACTAGTTGCTTAGTTGGAAAGAGTATAACTGACAACATAGCTGTCAGGAGTTCCAAGTGTGATCTCACACTTTGTGTAGTCACATCAAAGCACACAGGCAAGACTCTTCTAACATTTAACCCAATACATCCAGAATAGTATTTCCTTCTTTTTACATGACAGTGGAATGTATTTTGACATATCATACATACGTGGGGTATAATTCCTATTATTGTAGTATATGATGTGGAGTTACACTAGTCTATGTATTCATATATAAATGGGAGCAGACAGAGTTTTTGTAGAGAGTATAGGAGAGTGTGTGTGTGTGTGTGTGTGTGTGTGTGTGTGTGTGTGAACTGCCACATACTGGATCCTCAAGGTGGTAAGTATTCTTATGAGTAATGAAATTCTCACACTATTCCCCAGTGAGGTAGAAGGCATTGCTTTCTGTCTTTTTTTTTTTTTTTAAATATTTATTTTTTAGTTCTCGGCGGACACAACATCCCTGTTGGTATGTGGTGCTGAGGATCGAACCCGGGCCGCACGCATGCCAGGCGAGCGCGCTACCGCTTGAGCCATATCCCCAGCCCTGCTTTCTGTCTTGTGTTACATGTTGCATGGATCCGTGGAATTCTGCTGCCCCAGGAATCATTCCCACCTGGCTGCATACAGTCTCTTGGCTAGCTCAGCTTTTTGTGGTCAGGATGTGGCTTCTCTGTAGCCTGGGTTCTGGCTCCCATTTCCCAGGCAGACTTTGGGAGATCCCTCTGTTATCTCTAGTAGTCACTGTGCCTTCCCCCTGCACCTGCTTTTTGTGCCTGTGCTTGCCCCTTGCCTCTTATGATGGCCTAATGGTCAGTTTCACCAGTTCTGTGTGCATGGTACTGTGTCACCCTTTTGCAGGTGGTGTTCCACAACATGTTTGCAGATGTCCTGTTTGAGTTCTGTTTGCTTCTCCAGGCCTAGATACCCTTGGTTTCTTTTCTTTTTTTAAAAAATTTTTCCCACTGGCCGGACCAGCTGGGCTTTTCCTGATATTTGAATTCTTGGTCTGTGATCCTCAGGGTCAGAAAACCTTAAAAGAGGGATGTTGCAGCTTCCCTTGTTCATGCAAGTCGGGGGCTAGGGGAACAGAACAGAATGACCCCAGATTACTCTGGTACTGGTTACTGCACACATGGGCTCCATTCCATTTTTTTTAAATATTATTTTTTAATTGTAGATGGACACTAATATATATATATATGTATATATATATATTTTTTTTTTTTAATTTTTTTTTTTTTTTTTTTTTTTTTTTTACTTTTTTTTAATGTGGTGCTGAGGATTGAACCAGTGCTTTAAACATGCGAGGCAAGCGCTCTATCACTGAGCTACAACCCCAGCCCTGGGCACTGTTCCATTTTAAGACTGTCTTGCTTAGAGTCTGCCGCCAGAACTGCTGGTCACAGTGACTTGATGTCTGTAAGCAAGAGCCCTGGCTTGTAGCCTTAGGTTCTGCTTCTTTTTGCCTCTCTTCTTTTCCATTCTTTCTTCTAGTTTCAGTCTCCCAGTGCAGAGATTCCAGATTCTCGTGGTATACCTCTGAACATAAGATAAGCTCAGTCTGTCTTATTCTCTTCCTTTTGCTTAAAGTTGGCTTCTCAGATTTCTGCCTTCTAAAATACTGTAGTCATCAGGTTCCCATGGCACAAAGTGGGGTCAGGATCCAGCTAGACTTGCTTTTACTGTGGCAGAGGAAGGGCAGGCTGGGAGAATATAGGTGGCCCCAGGCAGGTCTGAGGGATGGGCAGGAATGCAAGAAATGGTCACCTACCAGTCAGATCCTGGACCTTTGTCTCCTCTTGAGAATTGTTGTATACATTTTCTAAGGATCAGATTGTAGCCTAAGAACTTTGGAACATTTTGCTTGTCATTTCTGTAGAAAATGTATTGGGGTCTGACACAGCCTGTCAGTGAAGCATGTGTGTCCAGAAGTAATGTGATATGTGGTATGAAGTCCGTATTTATAAGGACTGAGCAAAACACCAGATAGTCAGAAGGCAGAGTGATGCTCTCTGTCTAGGGAGAAGAGGGACCTCTTGGAGGCAGTAAGGACCTTCTTCCCCTGTGCAGTATCCTTCCTTCAGAAGGAGGATGGACTCTTCTCATGCTGTGGAGAGTGGGGCCCCTGAAGGGTCAGTTCCAGGAGTTCATACTTTGATGGGGTGCCGATGTCTTGGGGGGCACCAGAATCAGGAGGCACCACACAGCTTTGTAGGTTCAAACAGCAATTCTTTATTCCCGATCTCACACCAGCCTCCACACACGTTCAGGGGCAATCCCTAATCTCTCCGATCCCAAATCCTACTCCACCGAGGCTTTTTTCAAATCCCATTTGAATCTCACGAGAACTCAACGAACCCCAAGCAGCAGGAACACCCTAATCCCAGCAGCAATAATCTTCAACCTCAACTTCCCTAAAACTCCTATTGTCACGCCCTAAACCCAAGGACGGAGATACTTCCTGCAGGAATACACCCTAATCCTGGATCCACCCTGGTGATTGAGCAGGGTCACCTTTCTCAAACACACAAGCAAGGTCACAGCAAATTTCCAAGGCAAGTCCATTTAACATGGGGTACACTGGCAAGGATTACGATGCGTCATACCTACTTGGTAATGGCCCTCAGCAATGGGGAATGAGGAGGTCTTGAAGATCTTTGACACTGTCAGTGGAGGGCATTTGGTTTTTTGGTACCAGTTATTGAACCAGGGATGCTTAACCACTGAGCCATATCCTCAGCCTTTTTTTTTTTTTTTTTTTTAAATAATTTAGAGACAGTATCTTGCTAAGTTCCTTTAGGGCCTGGTTAAGTTGCTGAGGCTGGCTTTGAACTTGCAATTCTCCTGAGCTACTGGGATTTGCAAGCTTGTGCCATTGTGCCTGGCCAGAGTAGGGCTTTGTGTTGGAAGCAGGACCTGGTGAGGAGCAGAGAGAGGCCTGGTAGAGAGAACCAAACAAGGATCCTTGCCTGCACAGTCCAGGAGAATAGGGCCCAAGCTCTGGTGGTGGCACTGGGGCCAGGACCAGGAGGCAGCCAGGCTGTGGGCTGGGTCTGGCCATGAGCATGGAAGCAGGTGCGATGGAGGATGAAGCACAGGTGGGCTGCATCACTGCTCTGAGGAGAGTTGAGTTTAGTTTTTTCTTTTTTTTTTTTTTTTTTTTTTTAAAGAGAGAGAGAGAGGAGAGAGGAGAGAGAGAGAGAATTTTTAATGTTTATTTTTTAGTTCTCGGCGGACACAACATCTTTGTTTGTATGTGGTGCTGAGGATCGAACCCGGGCCGCACGCATGTCAGGCGAGCGCGCTACCGCTTGAGCCACATCCCCAGCCCCAATATTTATTTTTCAGTTCTCGGCGGACACAACATCTTTGTTGGTATGTGGTGCTGGGGATCGAACCCGGGCCGCACGCATGCCAGGCGAGCGCGCTACCGCTGAGCCACATCTCCAGCCCTAGTTTTTTCTTGTTATAAGTTTGATATTGGGCTACAAAGCATTTATGAAGCTAACTCAAGCTTTGCTAAGGCTTCTGATTTGTTTGAAAAATTGTGTTTTAATATATTTGTCTAGTTTGGTTTGCTCATTTAAAGACTTCCAGAATGGACTGCGACAGTAGAATCAGGATTGTAAAGTTTCCTGTGTCAAAAAAAAAAAAAGTTTCCTGCGTCAGTGGAATCAGGATTTTAAAGTTTCTGAGCCATTGTAATACTTCAGAATCAGTCTCCTAAAGTGTGCCCCTGCTTTTGAATGTCAAGTTTGCTGGCCTAGTGGGTGAACTCCACTAGGACCAGCTTTGTCACTGGACACGAGGCGCTGTGCAGCACTGTGAGAAAGGGCTTGTTCCAGTCTCGACTCTCAGTAGGCCAGCTTTTGCAGTGCCATTTTAGAAGAGAAGGTTTCCAGGGCGAGAGTGGGGTAGCCCTTCTCTGTTGGGGACTTCATGCCATCAGCCATGGTTAGAGGTTCAAGTGGGCACGTGGACATAATTGCTGGTTTCGTCCTGAAGTGAGTAGGGACTCGTAAGAAATGAGCTTCGAGGACCATGAGGCTCCTTGTTGGCACTGGGGTTGGGGGCCAATGAACATCCCAGCCAGCAAGTGAGGAGGCCAGGCCTTCAGGAAGGATGTTTCTGTTCCAGAAATTGTTTCCCACCACAGCGAGGGGCTGAGATCCTACAGCATGCCCTCAGCCACCCAGCCCTGCAAACTTCCCAGGGTGCCCATCACCTGGGCTGTTGTTATCTGACAGAATGTAAAGAATGAAGGTTTCCTGTGAGAACTGTGAGAACTTTGATTTATTTTAGTTTTGATATTATGTAGTATGTCTAGTGTTTTCAGTAATGTCCTGTGTGAATTTGCTTTTTTTTTGTTTTTTAGTACCAGAGATTGCACCCAGGGGTGCTTAATCACTGAGCCACATCCCCAGCCCTTTTTTGTATTTTATTTAGAGACAGGGTCTCGCTGAGTTTCTTACGGCCTCACTAAGTTGTTGAGAGCTGGCTTTGAACTCAAGATCCTCCTGCCTCAGTCTCCTGAGCTGCTGGGATTACAGGTGGATTACAAGCAAGCACCAGCACGCCTGGCATGAATTTGCTTCTTAGTGAATAGCTTCCTAAAGTAGTTCTTATTATATTTTACATTGTCCCCAAATTAAAATTTTGGTTGCTTTTAGCTTTGTTTAGAACTGTAAATGGACGGTCTTCTATGAGCAAATCTCTTTGTGTTTCCTTGTAGGCTTTGATGGATTCTAATCTTCCGAGGCTACAATTAGAACTCTATAAAGAAATTAAAAAGGTGAGCCCTTACTTTCCATTCTTGAAAAGATGGTACTATTTCACTGTTTTGAGCAGGATTTATATGAATTTTTATATTTTAGTTAATAAGTAAAATTGTTAGGAGGAAATATTGTTTGGTAAGGTAGATTTTATTGTCCAAAAGCTTACTCTTAATTTTTGTTAGATGAGATAGGACTTTAAAATGGCAATTTGGTTTTTGATATTTTTATAATTGAAGCCCACTGGACCTCAGAATCTTAGAAGCAGTTACCAAAAGTTTTACACATCTATCTGGCCTTTTCTTTAAACACGGAAAGTAACAATGAAAGTGTATGCTTTGCTTATATGCAGCCCTCTTGGTGACTAGTACATGTGGCTCTTAAATGTAACATGTCCCTCCTTAAACCCATACAGAATGGTGCCTCTCGAAGCCTGCGTGCTGCCCTGTGGAGATTTGCAGAGCTGGCTCACCTGGTTCGGCCTCAGAAATGCAGGTAAGTTGTACCTCTCTGGGTTATGTTTGTCACTATTTTTGGTGGATGGCTAGCTTTTGCTGATCTGTTGTCCCAGCTCACGTGACCCTTCTTCAGAGGTCTCCCTTTCCAGTCTCTCTGAAATGGCCCACTTCTGCACCTCTAAATTGCAGTCAGCAATTGGCCAGCTTGTTCTTGCATGCTATAGTAGTGCACTCTTGGTTTCCTGTCCCATCCTTCCTCAAGAGAGAATTAAGAGGTATGTGGTCTAGGGCAGTAGTGGTCTTCCCATCTTGTTCTCTGCTGCAGTCCCAAACCAGTGATGGGATCTGCACATAGTAGTTGCTCACCAACCTCATTGTTACCAAGTGTAAGAGTCATAGAAAAGTAGGCTTTGTCTGTTTTGTGGATTCGAAGATGGGCGTTAAACTGTGCGTGACGTCCTGACCAGTGAAACAGTTCTGATAGTTGATTGAGAGAGCACAAGCACCACTTTTGTCATTTCTTCTCCTTAACCCACAAGACCTTCAGATGTCCTGGAGACCCTTGGTTTCACCCTGGGTGACCTATAGAGTGGCCTAAACTCCCACCGTTAATAGGAACAATGATATATTTCATCGAGGTTGAGTTTCAGTAAGAATCTCATGTGGCTGCAGAGGTACAGTCAATAAGGACATTTCTTTTTACAAAACCCTTTTCCTTTTACTGTCCATTTTGTCCAGGGCCTGGGGCCTGCTAAACATGCTGTACCACTGAGCTACTCTCTAAACCCAGCTATCTTTATTTTGAAATTATTTTGTTGTATTTCTGAAGCAATGCATTGCAGTTTCACCACATAGCAACCAAAAGTGATCTTAAAAATACAAAATTGTGCTACCATTCCTTTTGTGAAACTCTTTTACTCATTGCCCAGTGCTGTTCAGATAAAATCCAGAGTCCTCACCCTGGCCTAGACAGTGTGGCCCCCACTGGCCCTGTCATTACAGTGTTGACTCACTGGCCTGGTTTTAGTTCTTCCATCAAGTCAGGTTGTCTTATATATCCCCAGAGTCCCCTGCTGTTTCCATTTAGAAGTCCCTGCCTCAGTGCTCTGGCACTGCGTACTGCCTGTCGCAGCCATGCCCCTGCAGGCACCTGGCCATCTTCTACCCCTCATGGCCAAGAATCTGTTCAGTGAAGTTTTCTAGTCTTATCTGTCAGTTCTGTGACTCACTCCTTATACCTTACATGTTCTGTTTTTCCCTCTAGAGGGCCAGACCATATCTTGAAGCCCTCATTTGGTTTGAATATTTTTTTCAAGTTTGTCATGCTCCTATTTCAAGAAAGCTTTATTCAGCAGGGCAAGTTGATGCCCATCTTTAACTTGGGAGGCCAAGGCAGGAGGATTATAAGTTTGAGACCAGCCTGGGAACTTAGCAAGACCCTGTCTCAAAATATAAAATGGAAAGGGCTGAGGTGTAGTTCAGTGGTTGAGCAGCCCACAGTTCAGTCCCCAATATTGCAAGAAAAAAAATAAAAAGTTTATTTACTTCTAAAAATTTTTGTTTTCAGTGTTTGTTTATACTATTGATTGTTTTCCAGTTAAAACTCATGGTATTTTAACAACTATTGTAATCTATTGCAAATGATTTTTAAACCTAGCTTCTTATAGTCCTTTGTGACCATGGGAAAGATGGAGGACAGTTGAACCTCATCTGTGGTTAGACTTCCTGTTCCTTTAGCTGAGCCTTGTATAATCTCCATTAAGGACCATTTTGCTGATAAAACTGGGTTTTTGCTAACAGGGAACTGATTGCTTCTATTTCTTGTTAGAGAACACCTGAATAGTGACACATTATTTTGTATACACAGGCCTTACCTGGTGAACCTCCTGCCATGCCTGACTCGAACAAGCAAGAGACCTGAGGAATCAGTACAGGAAACCTTGGCTGCAGCTGTTCCCAAAATCATGGCTTCTTTTGGCAACTTTGCAAATGACAATGAAATCAAGGTCTGATTGCACCTCTAGGCACACATGTGCTAATGACACAGGGAAGGAGTCTTTCAGGGCTTAGGATTTTTGGACAGGCTGTCACTTGAGAGGATTTCTTGGTTGTATGATGCTTCCTAATTCAGCTACCACCATTTGTGTCATTTTGAGGCACCCCAAAAGCTTTTTTTCACTCTAACTTTCCTATCACGGGGTGAAGAGTTGAATAGGGAGATGGCCTATAGATAAATTCCAAAGATATTTTTCTAGAGCAGATTGTTTTTTTTTTTTTTTTTTAATATTTATTTATGTATCTTTTGTCTTGGGCAGATACATTAGTTTGTTTTTATGTGATGCCGAGGATCGAACCCAGTGCCTCATGCATGCTAGGCGAGCACTCTACCCCTGAGCCATCACCCCAGCCCCAGAGCAGATTGTTTTTTGGCATACTGAATTGGCTCCTTAACCTAGCTCAGGAAAGAAATGGATGATACCAAGTCTGCGGGTAGGAGAGCTTGCTGTGTGCCCTGTGAGTGTATGAGTGCCCAGCAGCTGCCAGGGCTTACTTGGCTTCCTGTTTATGCTTTATCCTAACAAGCAACCTAAGTCCCGCTTTAGTATTTCCTTCATAACATCCGGAGGTTGTGATTATGTCACACATTTTGCAGATTGCAGGATTTTAGGCCTTCTCCATTTTTGTGGTCAAGTCCTGGGATTGAGTTGTCTTCCAGGGAGGTCATGGAATGCAGAGGTGAGAGCACTGCTCTGGGGATTAGACTGGAACTAGAATTCTGCCCTGTTGACCATCTCTTTCCCTTTATACAAATTACCCAATAGCTCTTCACTTGTCCCTGTCCTCTTCTGAAAAGCAGGACATGAAGGCCATTCTGGGAGTGCAGGAACTGTGTGCATGTGGAATATAGTATAGGACCTGGCCTCTAGGAAGTGCTCAGGTATTAGCTGAGACTGCTGTAATTAGCTGTGTGACCTTGGGTAAATTATTCAACTTCTCATGGTTTTTCTCTGAGCTTTTTTTTTTTTTTTTTTTAAAGAGAGAGAGAATTTTTTGATTTTTATTTTTTAGTTTTTGGCAGACACAACATTTTTGTTTGTATGTGGTGCTGAGGATTGAACCCGGGCCGCACGCATGCCAGGCAAGCGCGCTACCGCTTGAGCCACATCCCCAGCCCCTTCTCTGAGCTTTTGAAGTTTTTTTTTTTTTTTTAATTTTTAAAATTGATTCATTATAGCTATACATAATAGTGGGATTTGTTGTTACATATTCATACATGCAACAACATAATTTGTTAAAGTTTCATTTCCAGTACCCCCCTTTGAAGTTTTCTTGTTAATACTAAGGTAATATTAAAAACCAGTTTCATAGGCTTTTGAAATAATGAAGGGAGATTATGAATATAAAGAATTTAGTAATTGAATTATGCTCAATGGTAGCTACCACTGCTGTTATTTTATTCTCCCTCTTTGGGTTGGGGGCGGATGCTCCTGGGAAGTCTCAGGACTTGAGAACTGCACATCCCCAGTGTGCCCACCAGTCATGGGGGTCCTCTTGTGGACAGTCACTTCTTGGATAACTCTGACAGGGCAAAGAGACCAGGCAGATGGTGGATATTTTGGTAGTTCTTCTAATCCTGTAACTTAGTTTACCATTTAAGTAAGATGATGCTAACCTTTTTGTTGTTGTTGTTTGTTTTTATATAGAGTTGCTACTGATTTAACTTCTTCCTATTTATTCCCCTGTCCCTTTACCCATTTATGTTTGTTCAAAAAACATAATCCAGGATTATTAAAAGGATTATAAATAAATAAAGACACTAGTCCCTCTACTTCTCCTAATCCTGTGTCTCAGAGGCAGCCACAACTCTTTGTTTCTTCTGGTGTTTACCTCCACATTTCTAAACATGCTTAGACTGTTATTTTTGGATTTTAAAATTTTAGACACTTTTTACTTTAGAAGAGATGAATTTAGTCCTAATCCTTCTCCTCTCTTTTCACTAACATTATATATTCAGTGTATACATTATTATGTCCAAGTAAATAGTCACAGCTGGTTAGGTATGATTATATTTCTTCATACAGCTTTTTGTTTTTCTAAAGTTAGTAGTTGCTTCTTTTTTTTAATATTTATTTTTTTAGTTGTAGTTGGACACAGTACCTTTATTCCATTCAGTTATTATTTTTTTGTGGTGCTAAGGATTGAACCCAGGGCCCTGCACATGCTAGGCGAGCACTCTACCGCTGAGCCACAATCCCAGCCCCAGTAGTTGCTTCTTTTTCACTTATATTCACTGGCCATTTACATCATTTTACACCTTCTGATGGCTTTGTAAGATGCATCTCAGTACAGCTTTCTACATGATAGGTAGTTTATTGGATCCTTTTTACCTCAGTACACTTGTCTTAGAATTTTCAGCTTTCCTTAGTCTGGATAGTTGTTCATTAAGTCTGTTGCCAGATCAGTTCCTGGGCCTGTCTTTGCCCTGGAAATTGCCTTACTGCTCTCTTATTGATGCCTGATACTTGGATGGCATATCTATTTTTTGTGTGAGTGTGTGTGGCACTTGTGATTGAGCCATGGATGCCATGTCTTTGTCTTTCTAGGTCTGCTGCCCTGTTTTGGTAGAGCACATCCTCTAGTAGCTTCCTTAGAGGGATGAATGGGAGGAATATTTTGCATTCCTATAAATGCCTTTATCTCTCTTGGTTGGGTATAGCATTTTGGAATGGAAATCATTTTTCCTCAGGAATGTGAAGTCTTTGTCCTATCGTCTTGCAGTCCACAGCATGGTTATGGGAAGTTCCCTGACCTGATGTCTTAATCTTTGAAAGCTTTTCATTTTGGGGAGGTGGGTTGCTGGGTACTTGGTAGGCCTTTAATTTGGAAATATGTCTTTAAATTCTGGGAGATTCCTTTACTCTTGCTGGGCGGGTGCACCAGGAGCACTTAACCACTGAGCCACATCCTCAGCCCTTTTCATATTTCATTTAGAGTCAGGGTCTTGCTGAATTGCTGGGGCTGTCTTTGAACTTGTGATCCTCCTGCCTCAGCCTCTTGAGTCACTGGGATCACAGTATGCCATTGCTTCTGGCTTCTCTTGGAGTTCTGTTTCTTGGATGTATAAGGAAAGAACTGAATGAAGGAAATAGAGAGGAAGCGGATCAATAGCAACACAGGTTTATTTGGGACAGACCAGCAGAGGAGGGCCCAGTGGAGACTGAGACCCATCTGGAGTAGTTATAGAGACCTGAGGAAAGGGGGAACTTTTGCAGTTAAGCCATTGCTAGGGAAGAGTCCTTGTAGTCATTACCTCTATTCTTCAAGGTGGTCACTATTCCATGTTGAACCAGGTATTTTCATGATTCCAGCCCCAGATAGCAATTTCCTTTCTTTGCATGATGATGGAGTATTATTTAGGTCAGGCTGAGTCAGAGTGACTGTGAGGTGACTCTTGTTCTAGGATGGAGGATATGTTTAAAAATGCCTGTATCAAATTCTTCCTGACAGTGTGCACTTGCTTTTTTGGGGAGCCTTCATAACTTTCCACTCAACCTCCAGAAAAGCTTGTGTCTGACTTTCTTCTTATGTTCTGGGTCAGCCAGTTACCACTTGTTACTTTCTACCTTCTAAAGATTGTTGGCACCTGTGCTCTTCTTTCTGCCCTTTAAAAAACTTCTTTACTTGATTCTTGTGGGGTTTCTGGGTAGTGGAGGTTCATGTTAGATCAGAAGTCTCCTAGGCTGTGGTGGGTGCATTTTTACTCTCAGGATTACCAAATACTCAGAGTTCTTGACTTTGGATTTTTTACCCCTGGATATACAAAGTAAAAGTAGAACAGTGTGCAAATCAATAAGTGTAGCCCTTGATGAATAATTACAAAATGAACTTACATAGTAGCCAGCACCCAGGTCAGAAAACAGAATCTTATATGCACACTGGAAACCCCATGTGCTTTCTCCCTGTTACTACTCTTTCCTTTCTCCTCAGAGATAGTCACTGTCCTGGCTTCTAATGCCAGAGTGAGTCTGTTTTTAAATTCTATATATGCAGAATTTATATATTTACATATAAATTTTATATAGCATGTCTTCTTTTTGCCCATCTCCTCTGTGCACATTCAGCTTGAGTCTGCTGTGTTGTCGTGTGTGTTAGCAGTTCGAGTGTTTCCTAGCTGTGGGCATTCTGTTGTGTGCATGAGCCTTAGCTTGTCCATTTTGTTGTAACTGGACGTTTGCGTTATTTCTCACATCCGCCTACTCTGCTGTTAGCATTCTTACATGTTTTTGGAGCACATGTGTAATTTTCTGTTGGGGCTCCCTGGAGGTGGGGTTGCTAGGGTTGCAGGGCACATTTAGCTGCAGTGGATACCACTGAGCTGCCCTCCTCAGGGGTCACAGTTGATTCTGTTGTCAGTAGTTTAGTTCATTTTTTTGCGGGGGGGGTACCGGGGATTGCATTCAGGGGCACTCAACCACTGAGCCCCATCCCTGCCCTATTTTATATTTTATTTAGAGGCAGGGTCTCACGATTGCTTAGCGCCTCATTTTTGCTGAGGCTGGCTTTGAACTCAAATCTTCCTCCTGGATCCTTCTGCCTTAGTCTCCTGGGCTGCTAGGATTATAGGCATGCACCACTGTGCCTAGCATTCAGTTAGTTCTTTTTCTTTCTTTCTTTTTTTTAAAAGCATTTCTGTTTCTTTTTTTTTTTTTTTTTTTTGTAGTTGTAGATGGACAGAATTTATTCATTTTATTTGTTTATTTTTAATGTGGTGCTAAGGATTGAACCCAGTGCCTCACACATGCAAGGCAAGTGCTCTCTGGTAGTCATTTAGTTCTGAACACTGATTATTCTGATATCACATTGTAGTTGTAATTGCCATTTCCAGTCCCTAAGTACTCTTTTTATTTTTTTTTAAGATGGACCCACTATCTTTATTTATTTTATTTATTTTTATGTAGTGCTGAGGATCCTAAATACTCTTGACTCTAAAGTTTAATGATTTATGCATCTTTTCCCTTTTGAAGTACTCTAGGAAATATGTCATGGATGCGTTTTGAAAAGTGGAGCCCTCCATGTAGCACATACCCTTCCACTATTCTGAGAAGTACTTAAGCCTAGTTTAACACCTCCTTTCAGCTAGAATGTTCTTGGGATTGTAGAGGTTTAGTTTTTAAAAGTCCCCTTGGAGCTCTCAGGTCAGATTTTATTTATTTATTTATTTTAGATTTTATTATGTCTTATCCAAAACTGTTTAGTTTCACAGTGGACTGGCTATTCATAATAGTGCTTAGTGTTCCTTGTGCTTAGAAATTTGGATTAATGTAGAATGATTGTTAATTTACTTTTTCAATAATGTGCATGTGCACGTTTTCAAAGGAGTTCTTTTAAGATGTCAGTATCTTGTCTTGCAGCTAAAAATGTTTGTCAGAGTTGATGGATTCTCTACATGATGTCCAGGGGGAAATGGCAGGCTACATACTATTAGGGTTTTCCATGGTGGGAGACTAGTCCTTTGCTTCTCAAGTCTTAGAGTCTAATCCAGAAGTCACTGAAGCTTGATAAGCCTCTGAGAACCAGTTTATGCAACCTCACTTTTGAGGAGACCCTTATAATCCACTGCTAGTGGATGCATCTATGCTGTTTGCCTGGGTATTGCCCTGATGATCCCTGCTCAGGATCAGTTGGACTCCATGCAGACCCAGTGCTGAGCTATCATTCCTGAGAGCAAAATGAGTTTTGTTGTTGTTGTTGTTGTTTTTGGTGGTGCTGGGAATGGAACCCAGGGCTTCATACATGCTAGGGTCTTCCATTGTGTCACACCCAGCTCTGGGAGTGGATATTCTTTTTTTTTATAATCTTCATTTTATACATTTATTTTTATGTGGTGCTGAGGATCGAACCCAGTGCTTCACACATGCTAGGTGAGTGCTCTACCACTGAGCTGCAACCCCAGCCTATATGAATGAATATTCTTAAGTAACTTGGTCCCCACATGAATGCAGCTCTAGGTGGTCATTTTTTTTTTAATAGTTGTAGATGGACAGAATGTCTTTATTTTATTTGTTTAGTTTTATGTGGTGCTAAGGATTGAACCCAGTGACTCACACATGCTAGGCAAGTGCTCTGCCGCTGAACTACAGCCCCAGCTCCTGTTTGTCATTCTTTGGAGAGTTTTTGTCAAGACTTAATTGGTTGAACTTATTGCCCTTCTCCTTAGTCTTATCCTGGATGTCTAGTGAGAACGCCTTAGTTCTTGATTTCTTGGGACAGCTGTGGGTACTATGCTATTGCAGCCAGTCAGGTTACAAATGTTTCCCCTTTGCAGACACACCAAACTGAGAACACCTTCTAGCACTTTTCCAGGTGTCTCTTAGTCCAGGACACTGTTATAGTATCTAGTTGTCTTTTTTTCCTTTATTTCAGAGTTGTTGATTTTTTTAAACTCTTTTTTATATAGTGTCATTACTCACCCTGTGCCCAAATAATGTGAATACATATTTTCTGGAATCTGAGGCCTCTGCCGTCAGAGAGAGAATATAGATGCTGAGTCAAGTCACTAGTATAGTTTATGTTTGTAAATTGCTCTTAACTCTCTCAAGCTTGGATTTCTTCCATTCAGCTATTGGGAACGTTTTAATTATTTACTATTTATACTCTGCAAGAATTTGAAGCTCCTAGTTCTTTTTTTTTTTTTTTAAATATTTATTTATTTTTTAGTTCTCGGCCGACACAACATCCCTGTTGGTATGTGGTGCTGAGGATCGAACCCGGGCCGCACGCATGCCAGGCGTGCGCGCTACCGCTTGAGCCACATCCCCAGCCCCTCTTTTTTATTTTTGTTTTTTTGCAGTTCTGGAGATCAAACCCAGGGCCTTGCACAAGCAAGGCAAGCACTCTACCACCAAGCTATTCCTCCAGCCCCAGAGCTCCTAAGTCAAGTCTAGTTTTATGAAATATGTGGTAAGCTTCATAGGGAACTCTTCTTTCATCAGATTGAATTTTCACTTTCATAGGTTCTGTTAAAGGCTTTTATAGCAAATCTGAAGTCAAGTTCACCCACTGTTCGGCGGACAGCAGCTGGCTCAGCAGTGAGCATCTGTCAGCACTCTCGGAGGACACAGTACTTTTACAGCTGGCTCTTAAATGTGCTCCTAGGTAAGATGCGGGCAAGTGAGCGGACCTGGCACCATTGCTTACACAAGATAGATCTTTGAAAATCTTTAACACCATATGATCCCGTAGCTTCTAGGCTGGACTGCTGGCTAATGGGTAGATATGAGCTGCATTGGGGCTGCTCTGAGTTCCCATGGGGTCTTTGAACTCATGCAGAATGCATCTGTGCCCAAGGACACCAGGCAGTGGGTATAGGCCAGTGTTAGCCCCACCTTCCTTCCCAGCCTGGCTCTCCATTCATGGGACCTGAGGCTGTGCTTCAGCTCCCTGTAACATTTGTGCCCTTTTAGCCTTTGCTACCAGCCTTGGGGTTAGGCTCTACTGTGGTCTCTTCTTTACAACAAATTATACCATGCGTCTCCAAGCAGCAGATCAGCTGTTAAAAACAAGAATGTGGCTGCCTTTGTAGGTCTGCTGGTTCCTCTGGAGGAAGAACACCCCACGCTCCTGATCCTTGGTGTGCTGCTCACATTAAGGTATCTGGTGCCCTTGTTGCAGCAGCAGGTCAAGGACACAAGCCTGAAAGGCAGCTTTGGGGTGACACGGAAAGAGATGGAAGTTTCTCCCTCTGCAGAGCAGCTTGTCCAGGTGGGAGCCATGGAGGTGATTCTAGTCTCTACACTTAAAAACGGCACACACTTCAAGACCCAGTTAATTTGGATGAAAAGAGGCAGAGCCACAGGCCAGCATTGTGGGCTCTGGAACATGACTGTTGGGTTCCATCCCAAGAGGCCACCTCTAGCCTGTGACGTCTATGTGTCATTGTCATTTCACATAAAGGTGCAATGTATCACATTAAGCCCTTTAGAGTTCCCCCCACCTAGCATAGGGACTGCTCTTAGCCTGTTTTAAAACCAGGGGTTATGAAATGTGCTATTCCATTCAGTGAATACTGCTTTAGTGCCTACTGTGTGCAAGGCATTGGGGTGGGGCAGCTACTGGGAATGTAGGGAGCATTTCTGCTGCAGCGTCTCCCCACGGTCTAGTGCACTTATCTGGGCAGGGTCGTACACTAAGCATGTTGGGGCAGAATGTAGCCTTTGGTAGACTGGCAGGAGCTCAGTGTGCTTTTTGAAAAAAATTAAAGGTGTATTCCACAAAAAGGAGAAACACATTTAACAAATTCAAGAGAGCAAATCTTTAACCCGGGAGTGTATTCAAAACAATCCTGTGATAACTGTTGTGTAGCATGTAGTTCAGATAGGAACTCAAGAAGCATGCCTTGTGACAAATAATATGACCAAGAAGCTGGGAAAGGGAAGCACATCCCCGTGTTGTTCACCAGGAGGGGAAGAAGCAGTGAGTGATTCCATGAAAACCAGCAAGATTTATAGAGGAAACTTGATGGTCCAACCCTGAAGCAGGGCCTCATGCATGCTAGGCAGGTGCTCTCCCACTGAGCCACATTCCCGGCCCCTAAAATGTAGAATAAATTTAAGTATGTAATGAAATGAAAGAGAATCTATTTGACCATTACTCTTGGAAGATTTTAAGTGACACAGTAATAATAACATACTTCTTTTTGAGTTATTACATTAATAGGCTTTGGAGTAAATACTGGTTATGTGCACGTGATAAAGCTGAGTTTTAGACTTCCAAGTGGAGTTTATTCATGTAGTCTTAAATAGCAGCATGTGCATGTGGTCAGTCTGGGCAGTATGAAGTAGCACTGTTGCTGACATTTCTAGAGCAGTAAAGGAGGTGAAGGAACATGGGCAGTGGTCTCCTATTCAGATTGGCAGCTTCACATCACAGGTCTAAGTTGACTACCTCAACAGGGTCCGTAAGCATTTTCTTTTCTTTTTTTTTTTTTTTAATTTTTATTTTTAAAGCATTCTTAAAAAAAAAACAAAAACACTTTATTTTATTTATTTATTTTTATGTGATGCTGAGGATTGAACCCAGTGCCTCACACATGCTAGGCAAGTGCTCTCCCACTGAGCCACAGCCCCAGCACCTCCACAAGCATTTTCTATCAGGGGCCAGAGAGTAAATATTCTAAGTTCTGCAGGCCTTACCATGCCCATTGCAGCTACTCGGCTGTAGTATTGTAACATGACAGTGGCCACACACAGCCATAGGTATGATGAGTTCCAGTGAAACAGGAAAAGCAGGCCTGAGCCAGATGTGGCCTGTGGACTTCAGCCCATCAACCCCATGATTTAGGGCTGTGGAGGTTTCCATCAGAATGGAAATCAAGGATTAAAGGTAGCTCCCTAGAGGACTTTGCCTTTTTATTTTGTACTTTCCTCTACTGATTTTTTAAAATGTATTTTATTTGCCAGTTTAGCAAATAAAATTACAAAATGCCAGTGAAATTTGAATTTCAGATAAATAGTAATTTTGTAATGTAAGTATTTTCCAAATCAGTGGGACATACTTATACTACAAAATTATTGTTTTCTGGAATTCAAATTTAACTGGGCTGCTTGTGTTTCATTTGGTAACTCTGAAGTGAAAAAGTAATTCATTTTGTTCATATGAATTGTGATTGAGTATTAAAATCACTAATAAGGTTTGACATATGCCTTTAAAATTTCGGGTGAATCTGTTGGCGTCTGTCATGTTTCTGATTGCTGAATGTGTTCACCTGACTCCACCTCAGTGTCTCTTGGGGTTGCCCCTCTTTCCAGTTTCAGAAAATGGAGATGTGAATTGACTTGCTGCTGTTTACTTTAAAGAATATGCAGTGGGGGGCTGGGGCGCGGCTCAGTGCCAGAGGGCTTGCCTAGCACCTCTGAGGCACTGGGTTCAATCCTTAGCACTGCATAACAAGTAAACTGAAGGTATTCTGGCCATCTACAATTATTAAAAACAATAACAACAGTGTGCTGCTGGGCATGCCTGTAATCCCAGCAATCTCAGCAGCTCAGGAGGCTGAGGCAGGAGTATTTCAAGTTCAAAGCCAGCCTCAGCAAAAGTAAGGCACTAAGCAACTCATCGAGACCCTATCTCTAAATAAAATACAAAAAAGGGCTAGGGATGTGGCTCACTGGTCAAGGGCCCCTGAGTTCAGTCCCTGGTATTCCTCCCACCCCTAAAACAAAAACAACAAAAATGAGCGAATGAAAAATCATAGGAATTTAGGAAGCAACCTGGAAACTAATGCCCACAGTGATAGAGGTGATAAAGAAGAGTCTGGAAGTAAAAATTCTAGGCTCAACCTTTGCCCGCAAAGGCCTGTTGAAAGACAAAGTGAAAGCTGGCACTGATATCTGCCTCCGTTTCTAGGTTTACGAACTGACTTTGCATCACACGCAGCACCAAGACCACAACGTGGTGACAGGGGCGCTGGAGCTCTTGCAGCAGCTCTTCCGCACACCCCCTCCAGAGCTGCTGCAAGCACTGACCACGCCAGGGGGCCTTGGGCAGCTTGCTGCGGCTCAGGAGGATGCCCAGGGTCGAAGCCGCAGCAGGAGCATTGTGGAACTTCTAGGTGTGTTCTCAGGTTCTCAGTGAGTTCTGCCACAGCTAATTGTATGGTATGCTTGTGATCTTCTTTTGCATTGTGGGTCCGCACCCAGTTCTTGCAGTGTAGGCTTTACCAACAGAAGACCTAAAGTTTAGAAAGAGAGGTGACAGAATGAGACCAAACATTTAAAATCTGGCCTCCTGGCTCTGCCTCTGATTTGGCTACCCCTCCCTTGGATTTTTAGGTGTCATTAAATGAAAACATTAGGGAAAATATTCCTATGACCTTGTGCTAATTTGCCCAAGATGGTATCTTCAAGTCTGCATGACAGTTGTATAGTTCCTTGTGCCCTGAGTTTTCTGACTTTAGAAAATCCCTATGATTTTGAGCCCTTCCACAAGGCACCTCCCCAGCCCAGTCTGCTCTTTTTGAGAGAGTTGGACCCTGATTCCCTGAGGGGCTGAATTCTAGAGCAGGGAGCTTGGTGAGCCCTTACTCACCTGAGGTGGCCCTGGGAGCTGGGCTAGCTGGGAAACCCCTGCATCTCAGCCTGCAAAAGTGAGCCTGGGGTACAGCAGATCTTTGGGGGGATGCTTCTGACCCCGGGCCTCTCCTAGGCTGCTGCAGTGTGTGAGCACACCTAACAAGGTCTTTATTTGCTGCATGGACACACTTAGATACTTAGAATTTAGACATCTGATTGCTGCTTTTAAACGTACATGTTTGCCCTGAGCAGAAAACTTTAATAGGCTCTCTCTGCTGTCCTTTGCATTGAAGGATTCTTTTCTCTATGTAATACATGCCTCAGAGCTAATTGGTGGAAATACTCATCCCTAATGATTTTTCCAATGAAAATTTATGCTTAATTATTAGTTGGGCAAAAAATCTGAGATCTCTAAATAGTTTTGATTTGACTTCTAAAATGCAACTTAATTTAACTCTTGACATTTTAATCATACTTTTAGAACTATATTTGAATGTAAATGTAACTTTTATACTAAAATTAAAGTGTCGAACTTTGGTATTTTAGCACTTCCTATGGAAATATGTTCATATTTTCCCTTGTTTTAAAGTTGAATAAATTTTTTGATGTTTTTAAAATTTCTTCTAGATTTTAGCAGCTTGTTACCTTTCTTTCATCTGTTACTTTCTATGATTTGTAGCTGGAGGGAGTTCTTCATGCAGCCCTATCCTTTCAAGAAAACAAAAAGGTAATGATTTCAGAAATCTAAACTTTGTGTTGAACCTCACTGCTTTTCCTCTGTCTCCATGACATATCTGGTCCTATCTTCACCTAGTAGAGTGGTTGTGTGGGCAGATGTTACTAGAATCTGGGAACTAGGTCTGAGGCTATGTAGGGTGGCTTTTTAAAATTGCTTCTCTATCAGAATTGTTTTGTCATCAATTTTTCTTGGTTATGATATTTTATTGTTTTCAGCATTAATTTTTTAATGCCTTAGGTCAGAGATCAGTAAACTTTTTCTATAAAGGGATAAACAATAAATATTTTTGTCTTATGAGCCAGGGGGTCTCTTTTGCAAGTGTTCAACTTTCCTGTGGCAGGAAAGCAATTACAGACGATATATAAGCAATTGGACATGTCTGTGATCCAGCAAAACTACACATGCAGGCTAGGCAGCTCCTACTTCTAGAGAATGTGTTGTATTTTATAAAGGCAACTTACCCTCCTAATAAATTTGCTTAGTATTAGGAATGTTATTAGATAGTATCTTTTGTAGTTAATTAATTTAGGCCCAGTTGTCATTTGTTAGCCATATTTTAACTTTGTACATATTAAAATGTTCTGCTACAACTAATTCATTTTTATTTATTTATTTATTTATTGAGAGAGAGAGAATTTTAATATTTATTTTTTAGTTTTCGGCGGACACAACATCTTTGTATGTGGTGTTGAGGATCGAACCCGGGCCGCACGCATGCCAGGCGAGCGTGCTACCGCTTGAGCTACATCCCCAGCCCTCATTTTTATTGTTAGTGTGTTTCTGATATAATCTGATAGTTTTCATACCCAGTTGGTTTTTTTTTTTTTTTTTTAGTTTTATTGATTTTATTCTTTTAAATACACGACAGCGGAATGCATTACAATTCTTATTACACATACAGAGTACGGTTTTTCTTATCTTTGTATATAAAGTATGTTCATGCTAATTCATGCCTTTATAAATGTACTTTTTTTTGCATTACAATTCTTATCACACATGTATACCACAATTTTTCATATCTGTTCGTATATAAAGAATGTTGACACCCAATTCAAGTCTTCATACATGTACTTTGGATAACGATGTCCATCACATTCCATCGTCTTTGCTAATCCCCTGCCCCCTTCTTTTCCCTCCCACCCCTCTTCCTTATCTAGAATTCATCTAATCCTCCCATGCTCCCCCTCCCTAGCAGCACCAATTGTTTTCTTTTCCATTGTGGATTTCCATAGGAAATCATTTCTTTCATTCTGTTTTGAAATCTGATCAGACTAATCCTTTTTCTGTGTGTGGTGCTTTGTGTTTGAGAGCCTAATACTACTTGCAATATTGAATGGGATCTTAACAAAAATAATATTCTTGTATCTCTGAATTACATAGGCCTTTCCTCAAAGATCTTGGAATCAGTACTTAGGAATCTAGCTGGGTGAGGTGGCTGGTACCTGTAATCCCAGATGTTTGGGAGGCTGACGCAGGTGGATGACTTGAATCCAGGAATTTGGGATAAGACTGGGCCACTTAGCGAGGCCCCATCTAAAAGAAACCAAAACATTTGGAAACCATCATAGTTGGAATCCTTAGTCTGTGATTTTAGAGAAACATAGAAATTGTTTAAAGACCAGTGGGATTCTGGGAAAAGTCAGTCTCTGTGTTCTTGCGATAGGAGAGATTTTTGGACACATAACAAAATTTCTGAAAAATTATTTATTAGTAATTTCTCCAGAGACACTGAATTAGATGACTGACATCATTTAAGATGAATTGTTCTTCCCTCTTATAAGTGCTTAGGACATGGATATTTCTTCAGTCTTTACTTATGTTTTTCTGGGTTTTTTTTTGTTGTTGTTGTTGTTCCCCTTCCTATTTTAAGACATTTGTGGCAGTCACAAATTTTTTTTTTGTTTAAGTGAAATTGAAAAATGTGCCACACTGGCACATTTTCCTGAAAATGAAAAGCATTGTTGTGTTGGATATGGGCTAAGGGTAAGGATCAGAGGTGGCCTGGAATCTCTTCTCTGGTTGCAGCCTGCCCTGGTTCCTTCTAAGAGGTGCCCTGGGGAGGCTTCCACAGCACATATTTGTACACCCTTGAATTCGAGGATGAAGACTGTATTAAGGTCCATGCTCACTATTCTGTGATAAAAGACCCCATTGTTTAGTTTTATGCCACGTTGCTGTATTCATTTTACCTAGATTTTGGGTTTCCTTTGCTGATTTTATTTTGTGCTTCTATTGTCAGGTCATGTAAGTTTATGGAAGTTAGCACAACTCTGACTTATGTTAGAAATTAGAAATTGCCAGTAACTATTTAGATAGTGTCATTTAGTGACATTCATCTGTAGTGTAGCCATAATGGTTGTGTCCAGTTAAATCATATTTCAACTTTTGGTTTCTTTTTTCCTTATGAATGTAATTTTGAATATGAACTATAAAATGTATTTTTAGAACTTTCTTAAATATTCATTCTCTCACATCATATAGTACTTGAGTTTTAGTAATTAATCATAGTCTAGAAAATTAGAAGATAATAAAATGATAGTCATTTTTATTTATATATAAAATTTTTTTGTATAAATTCTGATGTGCTATTGGATATAGGAGTTGGACATTTCACTGCTAATAGAATTGGATCTTTTTAGATATAACTTGCCATTTTACGTTAAATAGTCATATAAATTTATTTGTAATACTAGTAAATATTAAGATATTAATTATTAATAATTAAAATATTTTGTGGTACAGTTGACAATCATCGCTGTTAACGTTTTTCCATATAGGTTTGAATTTAATAGTATTCTAAACATAATATGTTTCCATTGTTTCTAGTTAACATTTTTTTAGAGGAATAAACATGTATGATCATAAACTATGAAGATAAATTAAGTATGATTTTCAGTTTAGGATGTATATTTATGTGATTTTTCAAGTCCTTACTCCCAGCAAACTTACAGGGACTGTGATTACATTATTTATCAGGCAGAGTGCTCATGGGAGAAGAAGAAGCCTTGGAGGATGACTCGGAATCCAGGTCTGATGGCAGCAGCTCTGCTTTTGCAGGTAGTTTTTGTCAGGAAGTAGCTGGTGTTGACTTTTATCTGCTGTCCCCACCTCAGCCCGCCCCCGCCCCTCAGCCAGCAAAGAGCACTGGTCAGGCCTGGCACAGTAGGGTCAAGACTGCTCAAATAGTGGGAAGCTCTCCCAGGTTCTCTTTTTATGTTCACTTTGAAATGTGCAGGACTGTGTGTGCTGTGATGGGAGCATGACTGTCTCCTGGTAGGGCTGGTGGGTGGAGGATGGGTCCTGCTGAGGGGGAGGAAATAAGGAATCGTCTGTTGATGATTTAACTTGGAAGAATCTACCTCTGTTTACACTAAGTTATCTAATTAAGTTCTTTTTATGCTTTTCTATAAAAGATGAATTTTAACTTAAGCATTAATAACTCGATTAAATGAGGTGGTTTGCGATGTGTAATCCTATCCAAAATAATATTTTTAGATAGATGAAAATAGGGAAGGGAAATCCAGATAAAGCCAGTCATAAGTACTTTCATTTATATTCCAAAATAAAGATAGATCTTATTTCTGATAATAAAACTAAAAAAGATAAGAACAAAAAATTATCCCTGTATTAAACAGTATAAACCTCAAGTGCTCCTGACCTAGTTGCCCCCTGGAATGACCACTGCTCACAGCGGATCCATCATTTTGAAGTAGTTTTTTTTTTCTTCGTTTTTTTTAAAAAAATATTTTTCTAGTTGTCAATGGACCTTTATTTATTTATTTATATGCGGTGCTAAGAATCGAACCCAGTGCCTCACACATGCTAGGCAAGCGCTCTACCACTGAGGCACGGCCCTAGCCCCTGAAGTCGTTTTTATGTCGTGTTTTGTTTCTGAATGGAAATTTAAAAATGAATCTAGGAAAATGTGGTATATATTTATCCTGCAGGAGACTGGGACTGGATTAGGGATAATAAGTAGGGCTTGGAAGAAGGCACATGCCCCAGAGCAACTGAGAATCTGCCATTGTTCCTGACCACTACTAGCATAGAGCCCTAGGTGTTTGTGCCCTACAAGGGCTGGAGTAGTTGCTCAAGAACTTAAACATTTGCTTTTCTCATGTGTGTGGTATTGGGGATTGAACCCAGGGTACTTTACCATTAAGCCATACCCTTAAGCCTTTTTTCTTTTTTCTCCTTGAACATTTGTTATTGGTGCATTATTGTTGTACATATGATGAGATTTGTTGTTACATATTTGTACATGCACACAATAATAACAATATAATTTGGCCAGTATGACTCCCCAGCACCTCCACCCTGCTTTCCCATTTTCTACACCCCCCCCCACCCATTTTCCCTTTTTCTGCTGATTTCACTTTGATTTTCATGAGCTCCCCACGCCACCGCCACCTTTCTTTGCCTTTTTCCTCTCTAGGTTCCATATAAAAGAGAAAACACGTGACCCTTGACCACATGAATTTGGCTTATTTTGATTAACATAATGGTCTCAGGTTCCATCCATTTTTTTGCAATTGACATAATTTCATTTTTTTTCTTTATTTCTAAATAAAACTCTTTTGTGTGTACATACCCTCTTTTCTTTATCCATTCATCTGCTGATGAACACCTAGGCTAGTTCCGTAGTTTGGCTACTGTGAATTGTGCTACTGTAAACATGGGTATGCATGTGTCACTGCAGTAAGATGACTGTAGTTCTTCAGGGTAAATACCGAGGAGTGGTACAGCTGGGTCATAGGGTGTTTCCATGCCTACTATTTTGAGGAGCCTGCATTTCCAAAGTGGTTGTACTAATTTACACTTTCACCAGTAGTGCAAAAGTGTTCCTTTTTCTCTCCAGCATTAATTATTGTTTGTATTCTTTTTTTTTTTAAATTGTTTTTTAGTTTTAGGTTGACACAACATCTTTATTTTTATGTGGTACTGAGGATTGAACTCAGTGCCTCACACATGCTAGGCGAACACTCTGCCACTGAGCCACAACCCCAGTCCTATTGTTTGATTCTTGATGACCACCATTCTGCTTGGTGTTGAGCATTGGCTTTTATAGTGAAATACCACTTGAAAATATTCATAGCATTTAAAAAACATCTGCGGGGCTCTGGATATGGCTCAAGTGATAGCGAACTTGCTTGGCAAGTGTGAAGCTCTGGTTTGATCCTCAGCACCACATAAAAATAAAATAAAGATATTGTGTCCATCTAAAAAATTAAAAAATAAATTTTAAAAAAAGTCTGCTATTGAAGGTTTTCTTACTTTTATGATTACAGTAGTCAGGTTTGAAGATAGCCCTGTGTGCTACTACTTCATGTTTCTACTGGATTTCAGGATGCTTTGCAGTTAGAATATATGATGGCAGTGAACTTTTTGTTATTTGGACACCTCTGATGCCCTGGTGGAAGTTTTCTCTGGCCACCTGACCAGTGAGCATTTCTTTGTCTTCAGCCTCCGTGAAGGGCGAGATTGGTGGTGAGCTTGCTGCTGCTTCAGGGGTCTCTGCTCCTGGGTCTGTGGGTCATGACATCATCACGGAGCAGCCACGGTCGCAGCACACGCTGCAGACGGACTCTGTGGATCTGTCTGGCTGTGACTTGGCCAGCGCTGCCACTGACGGGGATGAGGAGGACATCTTGAGCCACAGCTCCAGCCAGGTCAGCGCTGTCCCATCTGACCCTGCGGTGGATCTGAACGATGGGACCCAGGCCTCCTCGCCCATCAGCGACAGCTCCCAGACCACCACTGAAGGGCCTGACTCAGCAGTCACCCCTTCTGACAGTTCTGAAATTGTAAGTGGGCAGAGGGTTCACCATCTTCCAGAACTCCTGTGTGTACACCTTAGCTCTTTCCTGGAGGCCAGACCCGGGTCCTCCTGCTCATTGTTCTCCTGTCTGACCTCAACCCCCCCCCCGACCAGTAACAGTACAGCACAGAGGCTGCCTGCTCAGGTCTCTAATGGAGGGCTGGGTCTTGTCTGATACCTTCACCAAGGAAACAGCCTAGTGTCTTTTGAACACGAGGGTCAAAAACTAGGTGAGCTGATTGTAAGCACTGCTGAACTATGTTCACTTGACTTTCTTTAAGATCTTTTATTGGGCCCTCTTTCATTTATTGTGTTTTAAATTCCCAAGGAGCCCATTATTATACTAATCTGTAGTCTTCAAGAAATTTGATTCTTAACAATAGTGTAAATTATTTTCAACACTTTTTTTGATTTTTCAGAAGCATCTTCAACGTGTTCCATTTTATAACAGTATGAATTTCAGTCCCTTTATTCATGGACAAGAGTCAGGGTTGTCTAATCAGAAACTTTGGTACAAATGTATGCTGAATTTTATGCCCCTTATTTTTCTTTTTTATTTTTTTACTGTAGTAATGTATGCATAACACAAATTTTACTATCTTGACCCTTGTCCCCCACCCCCACCCCCTGCCTTAGTGGTGCTGGGATTGATGTCTGGACCATTTTGAGGTGTGAAGTTCTTTGGCATTGAAATACATTTGAACGTTGTCATGCAACCATCACCATCATCAAACTCTGCCATTCTTTTCATTTCCCTAAACTTGAACTCTGCCTCTGCGGAACCCTAACCCCCTCTCCAGCCCCTGGAGACCACCGTTCCCTTTTCTGTCCCGAGTGTGGCTTGGGTCCTTCACACAGCTGTGGGGTTGGTCTTCTGCATTTGGCGTGTTTCATTTCTCATCCTGTCAGGATTTCACTTAGTAGTTGTCAGAATTTCTCAGCTTTTTAACCCTAAACAATATTCTATATATGGATTGACCACATTTTGCTTATTGCTTCTATATTTTAACTGTTGAAATTTGTGCTGTTGTGAACAGGGACATTGATATATCTCTCTGTTTTCTGTTCTTTCGGATGTATACCCAGAAGTGGAATTGTTTTTACATCCCAGGTTTAATTTTAAGAAGTTTATGTAATTAAATGTTTTACTACTATTGAGTATATTTTATTAAGGACATGGTGTGAATTTTTCAGCTTGTCTCTGAATTTTAAATTATGCAGAATATTTCTAAAATAGAAATGAGATGCTGGAATGAATATAAAACACTGACTTACAAATAAGAAGTAGAGCATGCATTGAGATGTGGCCACAATAGTACTGGCCGCCTCCCCTGCCCCTGTGCTGTCACCAGCAGCTTATTGTCCTGATGTGCCTTCAACTTGGAGCTCTGAGCTCACAGATCTTTAAGGAGCAAAGCGTCTGCCCTTAATATGTGACCCATTGCCTGGTTCTTCTAATTTATGAGGTGCTTCCATATCGTTTAATCTCTTAATTGTTTTAAATTAAATTTATCTTTTAAACGATAAATTCATTGATTACCTCTTTTCTAGGATTGTTCCAAAAGTGGGGGGTGAAGTCTAAGCTCCAATGCCTGAAAGTCCTCT
The DNA here is from genome assembly GCF_045843805.1 of Urocitellus parryii. Lineage (NCBI taxonomy): Eukaryota > Metazoa > Chordata > Mammalia > Rodentia > Sciuridae > Urocitellus > Urocitellus parryii. The sequence continues at coordinate 142,982,934 of NC_135540.1, read as the reverse complement.
TTCCTTTGACTGATATTCAGGGCAAGGGTTGTCAGACCTTTCTAGAAGGGGTCAGATAGAATGCAGTTGGTGTTGTGGGCTGTGTGGGCTCTGTGGCCAGTTCAGCTTCTCTCATCTCTCCTGCTGAGTGTGAAAGCTGACTCAGACAGCATGTAAACATCAGGCTGCACTGTCTTCGAGTAAACCCCTATTTGAAAGTAGGCCCTGCGCCAGGTTTGACCCCTAGGCCATCATTTACCCACCCTTTTCCTAGAGAGTGCTCCTATGCTGAGGACAGATGATAAACCAGCAATCAGATTACATGAATAACCGCATTGGCAGGTGGCAGGAAGTGCCTCAGAGAAAAGTGAGCCAGGATGCACACTCCCTGTGCTGGGAGGAGCCTTGGCTCTGGCTGTGTGGCCCAGAGTCCTGTATCCCTTCTGTGTCTCACTTTTCTGTTCCATGAAGGTGAGGCTGATGGGTACTGTGTCTCTTGGAGATGAAGGAGGCACTGCACGTGAAGCATGGAGGATGTGTGGTGCTTCCATTCCACAGCAGACTGCCTTCTGGGCAGTGAATGTTATTAACTAGCTCAACCTGTGGGAGGTCAGCCTTCAGGAGGTAGGCAGAGGAAATACCTTTCTTCATTGCTTTTGAGTAGGTAGTTTGATTTTTTTTTTTCCTTTTTCTCTCATGAGGAATTTGGAGTGTTTTTTTTAAAAATGATACAGTAGTATAATCATTTCAATAATAATTTACTAGTCGTCTTAGAAGCCATTGATCATTTTTTCAGATAAATCATACAGAAGATTTCAAGTGGATATGAGATGTTTAACAGGATGGAATTATGATCCGAGTTTATGGCTAAACAATAGCACTTATTTTTGTTGAGAAGTGTTGTCTTTATTTCTAAGTTACCGTAAAATTTATTCTCAGAGACATGAGTTTTCATTGGGTTTTTTGTTTTTATATCAATGAGAGAAGTTTTTTGTTTGGAATATTTTTGAAATTTCAGAGTTGTAAAGCTTAAATACAGTTGTGGACGTGCAGCACACTCTTGGTGGTTTCTACACATATGTTGATGTGCACTGCGTGGTCTTGGTTTTGTGTGTGTCACATGCCCTGTGCTGTTTGTGGCTTTTGCCTTGCTGCATTGGAGGGCTGGCACCTCAGTGATCACACTTCAGAAAGCTCACAGACCCCTTTGTTCCATTAGGTGTTAGACGGTGCTGACAGCCAGTCCTCGGGCATGCAGCTCGGACTGCCGCAGGAAGATGAGGAGGAAGCTGCAGGGGCTCTTCCTGACGAGGCCTCGGAAGCCTTCGGGGGCTCCTCTCTGGGTGAGCCAGCCATAGGTGCTGCACGGGAAGTGCTCTCGCTTTCAGCCTTGACTTCTTAATTTCATCTTGCTTCTAAGAACAAGCCTTTTGATACCTTTGTTTTTGGAATTGTCAACAGCAGATCAAAATGGCCCATTTAGGAATGATCATACTTTCTTGATCTAAATTGTGCTTTTATGTGATTATTGTGTAGCTGTGCATGAGTGTCTTTATTGGAAACTTGTCAATCTTTATTTTTTATTTTTGAAGCCCTTCAACAAGGTCATTTATTGGAAAGCATGGGTCACAGCAGACAGCCTTCTGACAGCAGTGTGGATAAGTTTGTGTCAAGAGATGAAGCTGCTGAGTCTGCTGATCAAGAAAACAAGGTGAGCTACTTAGAGGGGAGGCAGCTGGGTACTCCTGACCTGCCTTGGCTCCTGTTGACTGCTTTCTGTCTCTGGGTACTGACCACCCCCCAGGCTACCTTCTTCTCTGTTGCTCTAGGGACTACACAGATTCATTCTCTCTGGAGAGTCCTGCCCTGACACATCTGCTGTTTGCTGAGCACTGGCCTGGTTTCTTGGGCCGTTCGTTTGATGATGCCTATGCATGGCCTTGTAACATTTCTTGTTTTCATTTTGTTGCACAGTTGAAAATGTCCCTTTTTATATTGTTAATCTTTTACATACAATTTTACTGTCTTCCTAGTTAATTGATAGCAATGGGAGTGTTTCATAGCATAGTCTCATCCAGTAGAAGGGCATCCTCCAGCAGTTCCTTCCAGGTCCCCCTTGTACCAGGCCTGTTCCTTCTAACCTTGTTACTTCTGCTTCCTGGCTTCTTCATGTCCAGGGCACCCTCCCTGCCTGCTAGTCCTCAGCCACAGACCCATGACCCATGTCATAGGGCTTTGACCTCTCATGTATGTGGGCACCTCTGTCCCCAGCATATGGCATGATTGCTGTTCTGGAATTATTTGTTGAATGAGCTAATGATTGAAGGTATTGGTTCTCTGGTTGTAAGGCACACAAATGTCCCTTTCTCTGTTCTAGCCTTGCCGAATCAAAGGTGACATAGGGCAGTCCACTGATGATGATTCTGTCCCTCTGGTCCATTGTGTCCGCCTTCTCTCTGCTTCATTTTTGTTAACTGGGGAAAAAAATGGTAAGCATGGAAGGGCAGTTGCAGAGGTGAGATTCTTGGGGTTTCAGAGGTCAGCATGGTGACCAGTTTTCACCTCGTTATTGGAGAGAGCTTTGCTTTCCATACACTCATAGGAGGAGGGAAGAAATGAGGGGCAGGTAGCATATTGGGTCCAGATTTGTTGATTTGAAGAAGCTGAAGGTGGCCCTTGTGGTTTTTTTGTTGTTGTTTTTTGTAGCCCTGGTTCCAGACAGGGACGTAAGGGTTAGTGTGAAGGCCCTGGCCCTCAGCTGTGTTGGGGCAGCTGTGGCCCTTCATCCAGAGGCTTTCTTCAGCAAGCTGTATAAAGTACCTCTCGACATCACAGAGTGCCCTGGTACGTTCACAGTTCTCCTTTTTTCCCTCAAATTGTATCACTATTTTTAAAACTATTTCCGACAGTTATGGTGCTTTCAGTTTTAGAGCAGTGTTTCAAGTTAGTTTGTGCATGTGAGCTGTGTTGTAGCTTTCCATAGACACATAAATAGTAATCGTCCTAGTTTCACGGACTCCTTTTAGATGCTGTGTTTGTAATGGAAATACACGAAACAAGAAAATTGAAGTCTGGGAATATCAGAGCTATTTATTTACATACTGGATTTATACCTAAAGCACAAACTACGTTGTCAAAATTGTTCTGAGTCACACTCTTTTTGGCCAGCCGTTCACACTCACAGATGAGCAGGGACCAGCTGAGGCTAGCGAGGGCAGCAGTAGGCCCTGTCTCCTGTCCTGTGGTCATTGAGTAGTAGAAATTATCTCCTGCCTTCTCTGTGTCTTTTTCTGTGGGCAAGATGGCACATTTTGCTTTTGAATTTACACTAAGTAAGTGTGTAATAGTTTAAATTTTTCTGATCTTTATTTTGAAAAAAAAATCTTGGAATACTGGTTGTTATCTGAGAGCCTAGAATTATAATCCAGAAAATCTGTTATATTGAGGCGGTATCAGCAATATGATGAATCTAAAATCCTAAACACCAGAATGTTTTTTGCCATTTAGGTTTATTATAGCCAAGTTACTTACAGATTTGTAAAGCCCCCACTCTTTTTCTTTTTTGAGAATTAAGCTTTTAGTTTAAGGTAGAAAGTTGATGGTTGCTGGTTGGTAGAAAGTTGTACAGTGACCGGGCAATTTGTCCCCACAGAGGAACAGTATGTGTCAGACATCCTGAACTACATCGACCATGGAGACCCGCAGGTCAGAGGAGCCACTGCCATTCTCTGTGGGACCCTCGTCTGCTCTATCCTCAGTAGGTCCCGCTTCCATGTGGGCGACTGGCTGGGCACCATTAGAACCCTGACAGGTAACTGCCAGTTCCCAGTAGTCTTTTCCCGATTCCACTGCCATGTGAAGTTCATGTGAAGATGTTTATCACATGTTCTTCTGCTCAGGAAATAAATTTTCTCTGGTGGACTGCATTCCTCTGCTGCGGAGAACTTTGAAGGATCAGTCTTCTGTTACTTGCAAGTTGGCTTGTACTGCTGTGAGGGTGAGCACAGTCTTTTGTGTAAACCATTCCTTTGATGGGTGGACATTTTACCATTGTTAATAGTTAAAACTGGAGCTTGGTTGGAAAAATTCTCACACATTCTAAAGCTGTAAACAATAATTAGTGTGTGTGTCCATCACTCAGCCTTAGAAAAGGCATTGCCAATCATGTTAAAGCCTAATAAACTTTAAATTTTAATCCTTAAAATATGCTTTCTCCTAAAGGGAGGGTATATTTAGAAATATATCTTGCTATTATTAAATGTAAGATCTCTACAATTAAAAAAATACTGTCTTAGGCCTACAAAGTGCCAGAAGTCAAAGTGAGCCCTATGGATAGTCTTGGTCCCTGAATTTAGTGCATGTGGGACCTTTATGGCTCATAAATCACAGTTCACAGTCAACAATGGTAAAAATCAACCAGTAAAAGTCAGAATGAGAAGCACCCTGCGTTGGTCAAATGTGTGGGAAAAAAATCTCCCTTCTAAAAAAAATCTTATGGCCTGATAATAATTTTTCTTTTGTTCCAATTTTGCCAAGTCTGAATCAGCCATGTTTCCTTTTTTTGTTTTTTCAATACCTTTATTTTAGTTATTTATTTTTATGTGGTGCTGAGGATTGAACCCAGCACGTCGCACATGCTAAGCAAGCACTCCACCACTGAGCCACGACCCCAGCCCTCATGTTTTCTTTTGAGCAGAAGCAGGTCAGGCGTAGACAGCAGAGTTGTACTGTTAGCTGGGAATCAACACACTCAGAGGTCTTGGGGCCACAGAAGCTCTGCTGTGGTTCCCTTGTGCAGTGAACAACACAGGAATCTCCACCGGGTACTCCTTGGTACGGGGCCCTTGCCCTTACCTAGCCTAAGGTTTATGTTGAAAGTTGGTGGTAGGACCCAGGTGCTGTGGTGCACATTTATAATCCCAGAGGCTTGGGAGGCTGAGGCAGGAGGATTGTGTGTTCAAAGCCAGCCTCAGCAACGGTGAGGCGCTAAGCAACTCAGTTAGACACTAAAATACAAAATAGGGCTGGGGATGTGGCTCAGTGGTTGAGTGCCTCTGAGTTCAATCCCCAGTACCCTTCTGCCAAAAACAAAGTAAGTAGGTGGTAGGATTCTGTTGTACATGTCCCTTATAACCGATGATGAGTATTCTTGAAATTGCTGTTTGAGAGTTGAGGCCATGACGTGGGAAAAAATGAGCAGAAGAAGAAAACAAAATTCTGTGAGAGGAACACGTATTTTTAAACTTGATTTTACTAAGGTAAAATGTGTACCATGAATATTTATAAGAGCCTCCTGTTTCTCTGTTTTGAAAGCCACAAAGCTAGCTGGCAGGTGTGTGGGCATGCTGTTTAAGGGCATCAGTGTGGCTGCTGGTGGCTGACCCCACTGTCCTCCCCCGGACTTCTTCCAGCTCTGTATCATGAGTCTCTGCAGCAGCAGCCACAGTGACCTAGGGCTGCAGCTGCTCATCGATGTGCTGGCGCTGAGGAGTAGCTCCTACTGGCTGGTGAGAACAGAGCTCTTGGAGACTCTTGCAGAGATGGACTTCAGGTGAGTGAGTTGAGTTCCTTGGTGTAAGGTATGAAAGCTCAGAAGCTCACTTGAGAGTAGAAAGTCCTGGGCCACTTGCTGTAGTTAGTGATGGTGCTATAGCTCCTGTCTGTCCCACGTCTGTGGCGGTCAGGTGGAAGACGGCGATGTCCTCCTTTCTAGGGTGTTTTAGCTCTTTGTCTTTTTGCTTTTACAAAATTAAAAATAAATAAATAAATAAATACAGGCAGAAGACCAGATGTTTCTGGTAGTCTCAGTTGGGTGTTATGGGTAGTGGGCGTAAGAGCCCTGAATCTTCTCACCTTGTCTTAAACTTTTGTTTTCAGTTTGTAGATGGACACAATACCTTTATTTTATTTATTTATTTATTTTTTTGGTGCTGAGGTGCTGAAGATTGAACACAGTGCTTCACATGAAGCGGGCAAGCGCTCTTCCACTGAGCTATAGCCCTTGTCTTAAACTTTTTTTTTTTTTTAACCATATATATTCTGTTTTTCATTATACTGAACATAAGAGAGGCTGTTGGATTGCATTTTGTTGCAATTAAAAACTAATTTGAGTTGGTATAATCCCCATAGCTCGGGAAGCTGATGCAAGAAGATTGCTAGTTCAAAGCCAGTCTCAGCAATTTAATAAGACCCTAAGCAACTTTTCGAGAGCCTGTCTCTAAATAAGAAATAAAAAGGGCTCAGGATGTGGCTCATTCATCTCCTGTCATTTTGAGGAAGTGCTGGTTCTGAGAGCTCCTCTGGCCCGTGTGCAGCTTTGAGGCCCAGCCACAGAGCAGTGCAGGCTGGCCCTGAGTGGCTGCTGACTGGCTGGTGTCACTGTTGATATGTTCTCTTATTAGGCTGGTGAGCTTTTTGGAGGCAAAAGCAGAAGCCTTACACAGAGGGGCTCATCATTATACAGGGGTAAGCAGCTCGTTTTGTGAGACTGTCCTGCCTTCCAGGAACCTGTGCTGGCAGGGCCTCCGAATGGTGTGAAATTTCTCTGAATGCTTGATGAAGGTGTGACTGGTGTGAATTTAAGATAAATCATCTTGAGTTCTTGCCCACCCGCTTTCTAAATACCCAGATTTGGTCAAATACAGAGATTATGTTTATTTTTATTACCTCTAAAGCTTTTAAAACTGCAAGAACGAGTGCTCAATAATGTTGTCATCTATTTGCTTGGGGATGAAGACCCCCGGGTGCGACATGTTGCCGCAGCAGCATTAGTAAGGTATTTGCCAGTGCTTTATCTCTTCACTCTTGTAATTGAGGTGTAAATAGTAAGAGAATGGGAAGAGTGGGAAACTCAGAGGGATAAGGAAGTATTTTCAAGTCTCATAGCTTGTTTTAAACATTTCTCCTCTTAACTACAAAAGAAAAAAAAAAGATTCGGTAACCTGAGTCAAATGATAATTTAAAAAGACTAATCTTCTAATTTAAAAGTAATATATTTGCATTGTTAAAATTTTGGAACATAGAGAATAACACTAAGAAGGAAAAAAGTCACCTTCGGTTCAAATGGCCTCCTGGCAGTAGGCTGTGCCCTGTGCACCAGAGTTTCTGTTACTGACACGGCTCAGGCTTAGCCCTGGGAGGGGGCGGTTGGGGACCTTGGGTGAGTCTCACGTGCCTTCTGAGTATATCAGCCTTCCTTTCACGGTAGGCTTGTCCCAAAGCTGTTTTATAAATGTGACCAAGGACAGGCTGATCCAGTGGTGGCCGTGGCAAGAGATCAAAGCAGTGTTTACCTGAAACTCCTCATGCACGAGACGCAGCCTCCATCTCACTTCTCCGTCAGCACCATAACCAGGTAGGTACCTCTGTCCCCAGGCTTGTTGGCAGAGCAGGCCTCTCCTGGCACCCTCCTGGGGTGTCACCTGCAGGTGCTGACTTTCCTGAAGAAGATAGGTCAGGATGCTGGAGCAGGGCTGCCTTTGGAGACCTCCTGTCTCTTTTCAGGACGGGCATGCCGCCTCTGTGGCAAAGCCCTGCCAGTCACACAGTGGCGACTTCAACAGCTTGTCTCTTGTCATGAGTGCATCGCCTCCCTCATGCTGACTACTACATGTGTATGTTGTTCCCACGTGTGACCTGAAAGCTTGTTCATTGAATACTCTCACTTATTGATGTCCCCTCTGAAGAGAGTGTTACTCCTGTGACTCTTCAAGTGGGTGGGCTAGTACCAAGTGACCATGCTGTTTGGGGTGGCCCTGGTTCGGGAGTGAGGTGCTGCCTCTTGGCCTGTGTTGTGCAAGCCTGGGCCGTGTCCACCAGCCACAGAGACTCCCTCCCGCCTTCTAGGCGAGCACTGCAGGAGCATGTTGACGATGGCGTAGGTGTCTTCCGAAGACTGCAGAAGTGATTGTGCTGTGCCTTTAAGCTGTCTTTTAAGTGTTATTTTGAGTGTTGGTTTATATGATGCTCTCCTTTCTGTTGGAATTTTTTTTTTTTTTTTTTTTTTTAAGTTGACCAAGTGATTTCTTAGTTAAAATGATCACTTAGTGGAACTCAGCAAAATCTGAAGTCATTACTCCCAAGTAAATGTATTTTCTTGTGTAAAGACCACTTAAAAAAACAAACACAGAGCTTGTTTCTGGGCTGTCTTCTGTCTCCTTTTTAGAGAGTGTCCTTTTTTAACCTCAGAGCACGCGTTTTCCTGTCTCTGAAAAGACTCAGTGTAAATATTCCTTGAAGACAAATGGAAGTAGTATGAGACTTTGATTTTGAAGAAATTGGCAATCTTGGGCTGGGGATGTGGCTCAAGCGGTAGCGCGCTCGCCTGGCATGCGTGCCGCCTGGGTTCGATCCTCAGCACCACATACAAACAAAGATGTTGTGTCCGCCAATAACTAAAAGAAATAACTATTAAAAAAAATTCTCTCTCTCTCTCTCTCCCCTCTCTTTAAAAAAAAAAATTAAAAAAAAAAAAACAAAAAAACAAATGCAGACTAACCATACACTTAAAAAAAAAGAGAAAAAAAAAAGAAATTGGCAATCTTAGAGTAAATGGCTATTTTTATTTATTTATTTATTGTTTAATTGATTTTTTAAAAATACACGACAGCGGAATACATTACAATTCTTATTACCCATATAGAGCACAATTTTTCATCTTTGTATGTAAAGAATGTTCACACCAATTCATGTCTTTATACATGTACTTTTTTTTTGCATTACAATTCTTATTACGCATATATACCACAATTTTATATCTCTGTTTGTATATAAAGTAGGTTGACAAATTGGGTCTTCATACATGTACTTTGGATAATGATGTCCATCACATTCCACCGTCCTTGCTAATCCCCTGCCCTGTCCTTTTCCCTCCCACCCCTCTTCCCTATCTAGAATCCATCTATTCCTCCCATGCTCCTTCTCCCTACCCCACTATGAGTCAACCTCCTTATATCAGAGAAAACAATCGGCATTTGTTTTTTTGGGATTGGCTAACTTTACTTAGCATTATCTTCTCCAATGCCATCCATTTATCTGCAAATGCCATGATTTTATTCTCCTTTATTGCTGAGTAAAATTCTGAGTAAAGGCTTTTTTTAAGTGCTATTTCAGAACAAGAATACAAGAGGGCAACAGAGATGGGTCTAACATGGCAGTAAAATGGTCACCAGCTACTGCTTTGAAAAGTCATGCAGTTGTAGACAGGAGCTCTCCTCTGGGCACCCAGCTGTGCTCATCTGTGTCTGTGTGGCAGACAGGTTACCAGCACACCCAACCGCCTGCTCTGTTCGAATCTCTGATTCTCAGTTTCCTTGTTGAATGTTGTGTGGAAAAGGTTGTGAGGGACATGAAAGTGAATCTTAGGTGATTCCTGTGTGGGCTTCATTTAAACCATTGGGAAAGCAGAGTTTGCAGGGCAGAAATGGACAGATGGCACAGATGGAACATGGAGACAGTGCCTGAGGGGCCCAGTAGTGTAGAAGGGGATCTCTTCCATGTTGGGCTCAGGGTTGCTTTGGGTACCTCCAGCAGGAGGGATGCTGGATGGTAGGTGAGTTGTGAGGAGCGCAAGCCCTGGTACCACTAAAGGTGCCTGGAGGGTACGGACGGGTGCTCAGCCTTTCTTTCCATATATGACCAGATTTATTTCTAGTCTTTCCTTAACTTTAAAGTTGAGTCTTTTAAAGTTTTTTCTTCTTCCAGACTGTATTTTCATTTATTTCTCACAGTGTTAGGGATTGAACCCACATCCTTGCACATGCCAGGAATGTGCTCTACCACCTGAGCTTTACTCTCAGCTTAAGTATCTGATCTTACCAAAGATAAGACATTTGACCTTGAAAAATACCATACGCTTTAATGATGGATCTCAAATCTCTCTTTTTTTCTTTATAGACTCTATAGAGGCTATAGCTTATTTCCAAACATAACAGACGTCACTCTGGAAGGAAACCTCTCGAGAGTGATTGCTGCAGTGTCTCATGAGCTCATCACCTCAACCACACGGGCGCTCACAGTGAGTCTCTTTTTCAGATGGGTCTAAGGAATTATTTCCAGCGTGTCTTGTGATCAGTTGTGGTCATAGTGGTGAGGCTCTGGGTCAGACCTTCAGCATCTATGGAGCCTTCTTAGGGACTGTGCTTTGTCACTGGAATCTTGGCTTGTTCCAACAGGAATGGTGAAGAGCTCTTTGTTTCTGATTGTTGAAGTAATACATGCTCAGTTTAAAAAAAAATAATAATAATCAGCTAATTTAGGAAGACACAAAAATGAAATTAAAACTCACTAGAATCTGAATTGATAATGTGATGATGTATTAGAAGGTTACCATATCTCCAATAAAATTAACTTAATGATTATATATAGTAAGGGGAAAAATCAGAAATGCCAACACAGATATTTTGTATAGTTAACTATATCTTTATTTATGATGCTAAAATTGAAAAAGATCTCTAATATCCAAAAATCCAGGAATGATCAAATTTTTATTATGATTTAATTCTTAACATTATGCTTTGGAGAAATTTTAACAGTGTGTAGAGATAAAAATCTGGATTATAATGTTGAATGAGAAAGATAGACTACAAAACTGTGTGTGTGGGTATGTTTGGTTGGGTTAGAAGTAAGAAAAATACTATTCATGAATATACACTTCTCAGGTACTCAGAAAGTGACTAACAAAAGTTGCCAAAATGAGGTTTTCAGACTGTGGGTGATTTTTACTTTCTTCTTTATGGTTTTCAAGGAGTCCCAAATTTTCTAATATGAGCAAGTATGACTTTTATAATAAAAAAGAACAATTTGGGGCTTGGGCTGTGGCTCAGCAGTAGAGTGCTTGCCTAGCATACATGAGGTGCTGGGTTCGAGTTTCAGCACCACATAAAAATAAATAAATAAAATAAACATTAAAAAAACTTATTAAAAAAAAGAACACTTATACAAACGTAATGTTAATTTTCTGATTGGTAGGATAAACCTTTTTGTTTATGTGATAAAAATACTTGGATATTACAGAAAGCTCAGACAACGGATTCCTCTGTCTTGCTAAGTAAATAATTGCTTTTGAAACCTAGATGTGTTAAAGGGATCATACACTTGATATGTTTTGTTGTGGCCTCTGTGTAGCAAGCACTGTTCTAGGCTTGGGATGCAAAAACCTCATGCTGATTTCTGCAGTCTGGTGGGAGAGATTGACTGAAGTCAACTGGCTTCAACTGAAGTCAACTGAAGTCAACCTTCCCCTGTAGCTCCAGGCCTGCACTGACCACCTCTGGCCCCCCTTCCCTGGGAAATGGTCTGCCCGTAGTAAGACTCCTATTTTAGTGGTCTAGCCGTATGTCTTTTTAAAGTCTGAATTTGCACCCCTGCCTCCCGCCCCTTAAACAGCCTGATGGTTATCACAGACTCAGTGTTCTCCCAGTGGTTGGTAATCTTTATGCAGGGCAAGCCCTCTAGGTGGTTGAGTGTAACATTCTCACTCCTATCTTCTGTAGTTTGGCTGCTGTGAAGCTTTGAGTCTTCTTTCCACGGCCTATCCGGCTTGCATCTGGAGTTCAGGGTGGCATTGTGGGTATGTATTCCCTGTGTATAGTTATTTCAACTACATGCTACAGCTGTAGTTACTGGGACACTTTTTTTCTTTCTCTTAATGTTTTTGTTAAGTTGGCTTTTTTGAAATGTATCTGAGAGAATACTTGTTTTTGCCCTATTATGAAAACTAGTGAGAGGAGCTGTTGGAAAATACTGAACTAGTGGTCATTCTAATGAATGCCAAATGTTCTTAGACATCCTAGGCATTCAAGAGTGTGATTTCTGGGTTCATTTAAGGGAATTTTCATATTTAGGCAAGAGACTCTCCACTTCCCAGAGTATAATCAGTTATCTTCTTAGTGTGCATGAGACCCTGGGTTCAATATCCAGCACCAAAAAAGAAAAGGACTAAAACTTGGGATAAAAGAAAAAGTGATAGTAGTGTGGATAGTTTAACAGTAAATTTTCAGTGCAAAAACAAATGCAAATTTGCAAATATCTGTTTTATTCTTAAAAATAGCTAAGAAGGGGCTAGGGTTGTGGCTCAGTGGTAGAGTGTGCACCTTGCACATATGAGGCACTGGGTTTGATCCTCAGCACCACATAAGAATAAATAAAGGTACTATGTCCATCTACAACTAAAAATATATATATATTAAAAAAATAGCTAAGAAACTAAACAGCTGACAAGCCTTTTTTAATTGGTTTGATTCTTCCCAAAATTACTCTGTGTAATAAAAGTCAAGGCTGGGTACAATGATGCATGCCTATAATCCTAACAACTCAGGAGACTGAGGCAGGGGGATGGCAAATTTGAGGCCACGTTGATCGCAAGTTATGAGACCCTATCTCAAAATAAAGTGGCTGGGTGTAGCTCAGTGGTAAAGCGCCCTGGATTCAAGCCCTGGTACCCCCCAACCCTCACAGGTAGCGCATGAAGTTGTGCTGAGTTGTGAGGTATACTTTGGAACTGTGGGGCTTACCTTAACAACTTTCATTTAAAAGTCCTTTCCCTCCATATATGGCCTGCCAGCAAGTGCGCAGTAGTGCTGGGTCTCCTGCTGCACTAGGGAGTGGGCTCCATGTGTTCCTAGGACTGAGAGAGACTGTGGGGACTCCTATCACTTTGGAAGTGATGCAGACTTCTTGTCTGTCACATATGGCCAGCTAACATTTGCTTTAAGTGGGTCACATTCTTGTGACGACTCGACTTTCATGGGAAGAAGGGAACTAGTGACTGAGCAGCTACGGTTTCTGATCAGAAGTGCAGCACTAGACTTGACTTCCTAGCACCTTTGGCATAGGAGTAAAATGTGCTAATTCAAATGCTGAAAAAAAAACTGAAGTGACTTTCTGAGCTGGTTTAGCGTGTTGTGCAGTGCCTTCCTCCTGGAGTGCGAGGCCCTTGCCTGAGCCAATGCCCTTATTTGGCCTTGTCTGTGTCTTGCTTGCAGGGTGCCCCCACTGAGTGCCTCTGAGGAGTCCAGGAAGAGCTGCACTGTGGGGATGGCCACCATGATGCTTACCCTGCTCTCCTCAGCTTGGTTCCCCCTGGATCTCTCAGCCCATCAAGATGCTTTGGTTTTGGCCGGAAACTTGCTTGCAGGTACTGATTCCAAATTGGAAGAGATACTCTGGGACTTTAGCTTCTGATTTCCTTATGAGGAGTACCACTGGTGGAAAACACATAAGGGAAGAAAAAAAATCTTGTGAATCATTGACAGGCATATCTTGTCACAACTTTAGGTGTTGCTGTATGAATGTGTTTATAAGCAGCCATTCTGTGCTGGGTATTTTAAGGTATCCTTTTCTCAGTTCAGCCCCTTGGCTGGCTGTGGTAAACTCATCTTGAGTTTCATTTTAGTGGGTTCCAGTACCAGGCACTGTTGTAAGCCTGAGGGCCATAAGAAGGTATGGTGTATGGGTGCCATTCTCAAGTTGGTTAGACTAGAAGGGATTTATGCACACAAGCCAGGGGCAGCACCAAGTGGCTGTAAGTAGCTTCTTTGTGCAGATTTATGGGCTGGCAGAAAAGGGCACACCAGATGGGATCTGGCACATGCAGAGGCATGGAGATGCGACATTGGGGGGATAGATAAGTTACTGTAGATGGTCATGTGAGGAAATGAGAGAGGAAAATGTGGCCAGTGAGGAGGGCAGAGTCCACTAAAACTGGATTGGGGAGGGGTTGTTCTCTTGGCTTTGGGAAGCCATTGACCGGTTTCATGAAAGGGACTAAGAGTCCAGGTCTTGGATTGCCGCAGTCTGGCTGGGCACAAATCACGAGCCACTAAAGCAGGAACAAATTTTATTTTTTCTACTGCAAGAAAAAACCTCACACACGCTCCTGGGGAATCCTCCCGAAAAGCCACGAGGCTCCTCCAGGAACCCCCAGCCGGAAAAATCTCCCCGGGAAAACCCTCCTCCTGCCCTTCGCCAACCAATGGGAACTCCCGGGGAATCCCCGTGAGAACTAAAAATAGCGCGAGAACTCAAAATTAGCGCGAGAACTCAAAAGTAGCGGCAGAGGCGGATATTAACGCCTTGCCTGTCAATCAATACTGTTGGCAAAATGCCAGGGGCCATACAGACTCGGCTGTGGCTCTCAGCATTGGATTAGGAAGGCTGTTCCACTGGCTGAGTAAGTGCTACAGGAAGAGGCGGGGAACTCGGTTACAAGGTGGATGTTGAACTTCAGGCCAGAGACAGTCCAAATAGATAATGTCTTTGGGATTGGAGGGGGAGACTGAGAGGGTGAAGGAGGCAGAATCACAAGGCCTTGGTCTCCAACTGAACCTTTGTTGTGAGGATGTGGAAATTGGAAATGTAGATTTTGGGGGGCATGTCACTTGCATGTTGAATTTGAGGAGTCCATTGAACATCAGGTACAGAAGTCCAGCAGAGTCTCAGCATAGCTGGGTCTAATGACATATGTCCCCCAAGCAATTTTCTCATATCGTGGAGGTTGGAAGTAACATGTGCACCTGTGTCACAGCCAGCGCCCCCAAATCTCTGAGAAGTTCATGGACCTCCGAAGAAGAAGCCAACCCAGCAGCCACCAGACAGGAGGAAGTCTGGCCTGCTCTGGGGGACCGGACCCTGGTGCCCATGGTGGAGCATCTTTTCTCTCACCTGCTGAAGGTGATCAATATCTGTGCCCATGTGTTGGATGATGTGGCTCCTGGGCCAGCAATCAAGGTAACTTCTTCCTCAGGACGGCTGGTGTACTCCAGTTCTCATGGCTGTGGGTCTCTAGGCCACCTTTCTTTAGAAGTCTGTTCCTTATTCTCTTTTGCTCTAAGTAAACAAAATTGGTCCCATCCTGCCAGTACATTCAGCATCAGAACAAGGGCTCTGCTCCTCCCCATCAGCCCCTGTGGTCCCGTGGAGAAGCCTGCCCCTGCCTAGGCTCTTGGTGTGTCTTGATTCTTTTCATCCTTAAGCCTCTCATATAGCTTCATGCTTGCCTGTCTATAGCTCTGTCTCCTATCCCCACAAGCTCTTCTTCTTTGGTCCTGTGTGTCTGGACTCTGCCCCCTCTTCAGCCATCCCTTCTTTAATCCTTTCTGTTCTGATTTCTTTCACCATTCTCTGGAACATTCTTCCTGCCAGGGTCATGTCTTTAAATCTCTAGGGCACTTCCCTAGCCCTGTCTCTTCTCCCCTCTGTGGACTCAGAGACCCCCTTCCCCATCTAAGCCTTCTCTCTAGTCTGCTCCCTAGTGGCTTCAGATTTCCTCCATCCCTCCCTAAAACTGTGGTCCAGTGTTTGTTGCCCACCTTTAAGTTTTTCTCCTAGGGCTGGTGCACATGTGCTCTCCCTGGACACGCACCGGAGCTGTCACAACTCTTCCCCTCTGCTCACAGACATCTTTGAGCTTAAAAAAAATTTTAACAAGCTGGAAACTCAGCCCCTAAGTCACACTAGACACATTCTGAGGGCTCAAGAGTCACACGTGGTTAAGTGGATAATATCCTGGCTGATCCAGACATGGAACATTCCCACTGTGGCAACAAGTCCCCTTGGACAGTGCTTTATGCCTGTTCCTGACACAGTCACAGAGTGCCCCCATTTCCTTCTTTTGGAGGGGATGGGCCTGGGGGCTCTAACAGCCTCAGGCCCTCCTGACTCCCTGAGGGACCTGTCCATCTCCAGCCCATTTGCCATGCACCTGTGAGGACGTTCTGGGCTGTACCTACTATGGTTGTGGTGTGGGACAGGGTACGTACAGTGGCTAGGCTCTGTAAAAATGTGTTCAGAGAGCACAGTGAATTGCATGGGTTAGTGCTTTTCAACACACAGTAAAACCACATATTGTAGTCTTCGATTTTCTGTATTTGCCACTTGGGTCTTGTTTTTGTTTTCTACTTTAGGCAGCCTTGCCTTCTCTAACAAATCCCCCTTCTCTAAGTCCCATTCGACGAAAGGGAAAGGAGAAGGAACCAGGAGAACAAGCATCTGCTCCGCTGAGTCCCAAGAAAAGCAGTGAGTCCAGTGCAGGTAGGAAACTGCGGGGAAGATCGGGCTGCTGTGTGTAGTGCAGCACGTGAGCTCATGCTGCCTTCGGAGTCGAGAGCCCAGCTTGGCCCTTGGTGCTTTATGGAAATCAAGTAATGGGAGTAGAGTCAGAGAAGCCTTCCCTGGAAGTGACTTCAGGTTGTACACACCAGTTACTGTATATCTACAGACCACCTTTGGTCTTAAGGGTCTCTAAGCATCTTGCTGAAGCACATTCACTACACCTGCAGGCAGCTGGCCAGGGCACAGGGCCTGCTCTCCTGTGTGTCCTCCCTTCTGCCCTCTCTTTAAGGAAAGGGGTGCTCTGCAGATGAGGACTCCTGATTTTCAGTGAGGGAGATAGCGTGAATGGCTGAGAATAGGGATGGGGAGACTGATTCTGCTATAGCAGGAATTCTGAAGCCAGAAATGGAACGTTCGAGTTTGGAAGCACTTAAGAGAGGCAGTGGGGAAAAAGTCATCTGAGTTGGAGGAACACAAAAAATTCACAGGTGTTAGAGGGGCTTCTACAGATGAGGAAATGTCAGAACAGAAGCCCTGGAAGTTTGATGTGACTATACGTACTGAATTCCAACTGCCCTCGCTGCTCTTACTGGGGACCTTGTCAGGGATAAGGGAAGGCAGAGCAGGAGGTATCTGTTGTCTCTGCACCCAGCTCCAGCCACATGCTTTCCACCCGCCGCTGTGTTCTGGGAGTGGTCTTGTGATACGCACATACACACAGGAGTGGCTGATTCACATGTGCATTTATTACTTCATGTACTTACCTTGTTTTGTGGAGCATTTTCGGTTACACAATAGCATTGTTACTAACTGTAGTAACTGTATTGTTCAGTAGTAGGTCTCTTGAACTTATTCCTCTATCTAAAATGAAATTTATATCCTTTGATCAACATACTAAGGCTTCTAAAAAGATGCCCCCCCTTTTTTTTGGCCTTCTCTTTTTTGTTCCATATTTTTAATTGTGCATTATAGTTGTACATAATGGTGAGATTTGTTGTTACTTATTTGTATATGCACACAAAAAGATGCTCTTTTCTAAGGATTGACTCAAGTACACCAGAAAGATAGACTTTTTTAAAAGCTGCGGACTGCACATGTACACAACTATCAGCATGTAGTCATCTTGCTGATGAATTAAATGAATCAAGCACTCCATGTCAGAAGTCCTTAAAACTGTAGTAGAGACAGTTGTATATGGCGCTTGACCCTTTAACATTAAGCATTAGTTTAATGATAATGTTTGTGCTCTTTATAGTTTTCAAAACATGTTAGCCTGTTTGATTGCATAAGGGGCTGATGACTGAGTTGCCTGGGGTTAGCTCTGTGTTCTCCAAGGAGCCTTATAGGTGGGAGGGCCCTGGATAGGCAGCAGCTGTGCAGCTGGCAGACCCATGCCTTACAAAGCAGGCAGCAGCAGCAGCAGCATAACATCAGTATCGCTCCTATTATTATTTTATGTTGTTTTTTTAGGTCTCAGGTTCTGCTTCTGTGTACTAGTCAGTTTCTCCTTATATCTTATTAACCAAAAAGTTCAAGGAAAGTTTTGAGTTTGTTTCTACTAGAATGCATTTAAAAGTCTTTATTGTCAGTTGGTATTTTCCTTTTGGTCTGAATGTTTATTTTATGTTATTTTAGCCTCACGACAATCCGACACCTCAGGGCCTGTCACAGCAAGTAAATCCTCCTCCTTGGGGAGTTTCTACCATCTCCCTTCGTACCTCAAATTGCACGACGTCCTGAAAGCTACACATGCCAACTACAAGGTGTGGGCCTCTGTTGCTTGCTCAAATATGCATGCACCTGTGCATGTTTCTGGTGACTGTTCACGATCGTATTGTGGTTTATAATAGCTTGGTAGCTTTATAAATATTTTGTGGTTTCACATTAGCAAAATGATCTTTCCTGGTTTGAGGCTGTTGCACCTGGGCTTTTCTAGACCTCCCCACACATTCAGATATACCAGGAGGATTCCTGGACTCAGCATGCAGGTGTACTCATAGCATAGGCTCGGCACAGTGGGGTCTTGAGGACACACAACCGGGTTACAGGGCAAGTGGCCCTGACAGAGTGTAGAGGGATCCCTATGCAGGCTTCCTGTGCCCTGTCCCTCTGTGAGGCTCACTTGAAAGTGCAGCATTGTTCTGTCTGCCTAATGTGAAGCAGAGCTCCAAACAGAAGAAAAGCACCTGGTTTGTGTTGAGCAAAATCCAGGTGTTTCAGATGATCAGTAGGCCATGCATACAGCTAGGAGACGTCACCAACTCTCCTCTCCTTGGCTCCTCCTGCAGCTCAAGGCACCTTCTCCCCTGTTCTGCATAGCTTGCCTGTCGTGCCCCCATCCCACCCCACCCTCTTTCTCAGCCCTGGTTCCTTTCCTTGATTTCTGTGTTCTCCACAAGACCGCTGTTCCTCTGAACTCCTGGGGCTGCCACCTTCAGCCCTGTTCTGCTCAGAGGCTAGCTAGGTCTACTTGAGGGCTTGCTCCCTCCAGGTTCCTAGGCCCTTCCCTTTCCCCTTTCCACTTCTGGAGAGGAAGCATCGCTGTGCCAAGTAGAGGGGACTTTCCTCCCTGAGCTCTTATCCTCATGTGACATCACCCCATTCCTCTTGTCCTCAGTGGTCTCATTGCTGGATGTCCCTTTCTTTCCCTGGCCTGTTGAAAGCCACTCAGGCTATCCCAGCAAGCATAGAAGGTAGATCCACTCTGTTTTCACTCTGAGTCTGTCTCCTGCCTCCTTCCTCTGCCTTTGCCCATCTTGGGTGGTTAGTTTTAATATCACTTGGCACATTCTATTCTATCAATGTTTTTGCTAGTGTTTATTTTCATACGCAGGCCCCCTCACACCCTTGTTTTTTTATACATTATGTTTTTGGTCGTGACCCATCCTCTGAGTTTATAAAATAAGGAAATTACTGTGTAATTTAATTAAGCACAATGTTTTAGAAACTTAATTTACTCCAACACTGATTTAATATTTTGTGGTAGCCAAACTGAATAACTATATTTGAAATGGTTTCTGCCAGGGATCCCAATGAATATGGCATAGGTCTTTTATACTTTATATTTCTTGATATGTATATATCAGATACTAGTTATGAGGGGCACTTAACAGTTTTTTTCTCTTTACGACATAAGGTCAAAAATTTTGCTTTCAGTAGTGTCAGCATAACTGGGAGAATAACAGTGTTTATGAGCTATTTGAAAGAGTAATTTCCTACCAAGGTTTTTGCCCAGTGCCAAAAGCAGTAAGCACCTAGGTATCCTTGATTGGGAGTGTGAAGAACTGCATGCCAGGAACATCTCATGCAGAGGGCATTTGTGTCACTCTTACAGATAATCAGATTGCAGTCATGCCAGTAACCCTGTGCTCTCTCCTTCTGCCTTACCAAGGTCACCTTGGATCTTCAGAACAGCACTGAGAAGTTTGGGGGGTTTCTGCGCTCAGCCCTGGATGTTCTTTCTCAGATTCTAGAGCTGGCGACACTGCAGGACATTGGGAAGGTCTGTGTCTCCTTTTTTCTCCTTGAGCTGTGGCTGGTACACCTGGTGTGTGCCCGTGGGCTGGGGCTTCTCAGGAAGAGGTCCAGTACTCCAGGCATGTCTAGGAAGCAGCAGCAGCAGTGTGGAAGGACCTTTCCCTAACTCCACATCCTCATGTCAGGCTCCTGGTCCCTCTGCTGTCCCAGATAGGACGTGCGGAGGATTTATGTTTGTTTTCCGCATGTTAGTTTGGTGCTGTATAATGGTTCAGACCCAGTTTATTCTAGAAAATTTAGCTTAAAAACGTGCTGATAAAATCCTTTATTTTCTGGGGCTGGGGCTGGGGCTCATCGGTAGCACACTTGCCTAGCATGTGTGAAGCACTGGGTTCTATTCTCAGCACCACATATAAGTTTAAAAGAAAATAAAGGTCTATCAATAACTTAAAAATTAAAAAAAAAAATCCTTTCTTATTTGGCCAGGTGGAAAAGGACAAGAACAGACTCAAGATAGTGTGTGACTGGTTTTCTGTACCTTAGGAAGAAGCAGAGCTGGGGGACACGTGTTCTTTGGGTTGGTTTTATTTTGTTTGTTTGTTCTCATTTTGATTCTGGGGATTGAACCCGGGGGCACTTAACCCCTGACCACATCCCCAGCCCTTTTCATTTTTATTTTGAGAAGGGGTCTCACTAAGTTGCTGAGGTTGTCCTTGAAATTGGGATCCTTCTGCTTTAGCCCCCCAAATTGCTGGGATCTCAGGCCTTCACTATGTGCTCAGTGTTCATGTTCTTTGGTTTCAAGTGCAATAATCCCCCTCCCTACATACGACCACTTTATAATGAAAATGCTCAAGCATGTGGGAAAGTTATAAGGGTTCTGTGGTGAATACTTGAGTCATGGACCCAGAGTCTGTAGTTTTTGAACTTCTCTGGATCTGCTTCTTTGTATGTAGCAATCGTCCATAGAAACGTCATAGTGAATTCATGAAATGCTGCATTATCCCAAGATTCAAAGGTAAATAATTATCAGTTCACATTTTAATCAAGAGCGACATGAGTTGATCTTTATATTCCTAAAGTCAGGGCTACTGTTCTGCATGTGTGGTAAAGGTGTATATAGAAACTTCTGTTCTGAAAATCATTGTGTTTGGGACAAGAAGAACTGGAGAATTCAGCATCTTTTCCCTGTGTCTTTCATATGAAGGTTTCCTGTTTTTGTACATTTATCTTCCTTGCTGTTCCACAGAGGCCTCTATTATCTCCAGTTACAGCTTCTCCTAGGTGTTTGTACTTGGAGGTCCATTCTGCAGGCTGCAGTTTCCCTCCCTAGGCTTTCTAGTGAGGTAGGTGCAGAAGGAGCCTCTGAAGGTGGTTCTTGGTACTGGGCCTCACTGTTGTGAGGTTTCCTCTTCACTGACGTGTGATCTGGACAGGGTTTGAAATCCATTCCTGCTGCACTATAATCCTGGGTTAGTTGCAAAGATACCTACGCTTGAGGCACCTGGTCAGCTTGAGATATGCAATGGCAGCCTAGGTTGTGACTGCTGAGGGAGAGGCAGCTGGAGCTTCCGCTGTGTGTGCCTGGGCCTGCGCTGACTGCCTGAGGGCAGGCGGCGCTCAGGGTAGCAGACCCCTGAGCAAGGCTTCAGATTTCTGTGAGCTTGGCTTGTTATTAGAAGGCAAAGAGAGATTTTAGAGTAAACACAGGGTTGTTTCATTTTGTTTTTCTAAATACCAACACTGGGAATGGAAAAAGTAATAGTAATTCCATGTCATTGACAAGTAACTTTTATTTTTCTTTCATCTTGACCTTGTTTATTCTGTCCTCCTCTTTATACGTGATTGAAATTTAATGTGTGGTGGGTGCTTTGCATTATATATAATGCCCGTTTTCTCATATAACTTCATATTGCTCTATGTCTTGTTTTCTGTCTTTAAAGTCTGTACTACTTCCCAGCGTTTGATTGTCATGTGCCTTGATGTAAGAAACAGCACAACTTGTGTTTTTTTGTGGCTGGGTTTGTTAAGCTTCTTGGGTTTGGGTTTTATAGTTTTCTAAGTTTGCAAAATTGGGAGCTATTATTTCTTCCAATATTGTTTTTGGACCACTACCCTCCCCCCATGACATTCTAATTACCTGCACATCTGGTTGCTTAAAGTTGTCCCTAGCTTACTGATGCTCCTTTCAGTTTTTCAGTTTTTAAACCTCTGTTCTTTATTTTGTGTAGTTTCTACTGTACCTTTGATTTCTTCTAGCTTTTCTTCTATGATGTTTAATTTGCTTTAAATCCTGTTAAGTGTATGTTTCATCGTTAACTTTGTGGATTTTTTATCTCTAGAAGTTTGACTTGTGTCTCCCTATTTCTCTTTTGACTACTAAACATTTTGAATACAGTTGTAATAGTTTAATGTGCTTTGCTAATTCTCAAATCTTGTTTGTTATGGGTTGGTTTTGGTTGATTGAGTACTTTCCATTATAGACTGGCCTTTCCTGCCCTTTGCACGCCTGCTGATCTTTGACTAGTTGCCCGATATTGTGAATTTTACTGTTGGCGTGGGGTCTTTTTGTTTTCCCATAAGTCCTGTGAGGTTTGTTCTGGGCTTCAGTTACATAGCATGGAAACGGTTGTCTCTGTTTCCAATCCAGTGCAAACTGGATTGGTCAGATGTTTTGGAGCTGTGCTTAATCTGCGCACTGATTATTCCCCTCTACCAGGAGAGGCTAGACTTCCTGAGTGCTCCATAAAGGATGCGTTTTACCATCAGGCTAGTGAAAAGAGTGACCATTCCTGGTCCTTTGTGAGCCCTGACACTGTCTCTACTCCTGATGATTCTTTCTCAGACCTGCACTTGGGTAGTATCTTCACAAACAGGCACCAAGTGCTGGAGTCCTTCCTGTCGCCCTCCAGCCCCTGAGCTCCCCTGCTGAGCGCTGGAGTCCTTGGTACCTCTCCCAGACCTCCAGAATCTGTCTGTATTGCTCTCTTCCTAGTACTCTGTGTTGTGGGTCATAGGGGACTTGGGTGTCCTTGGACTCTGGGTTTTGCCTTGTTTTGATTTTTCTGGGCTTGGCTTTGTCCATCTTCCTCGTGGATGACCTGGGAATTCTCAAGGCAATGATCTGGGGCAACTGCAGGCTCACCTTGTTTGCCCCTTGACTCAGCCTTGCTGCCCTTCACGGCCTGATGTCCGTGTCTTGAAAACTGCAGCTCTAAATCTTTGATCTGGACTTTATTTTTCAAAGTTGTTTGTCTCAGGTAGGAATATGAGTCTACTTCCTCTCACCTTGTTCTGGCCAGAAAGGGGATATCTCTCTGTATTACATTAGATGTTAATGTCTGCAACAGGGTGCTGGTTCCTGTCACTCTGGAATTCTCAGGCCGGAAACAGCACCCATTCTCACTGTTTGCAGTGCCTGCTTCAGTTTCTTATGCCCACTAATCATTCCATACATATTTGCTAAGAAGGTTCTTGAGGAAAAATTGCAACCCAAAAGCCTCTAGTTGTAATTCTTTCTGTTAGTGTTTATGAGATCCACTATGAGGCAGGAAAAATAAAAAGGGGCATATAACAGGTTCAATCCTGGAAAGTATAACCTTGAACATGAGCATATCAGAATTTCTGAAAATACCTGACTTGTGTATTAGATACTAGCAGCACTCTGTTCCTTATATATATCTTTATTTTATTTATTTATTTTTATGTGGTGCTGAGGATCAAACCCAGTGCCTCACAGGTACGAGATGAGTGCTCTACTGCTGAGCCACAACCCCAGCCCACTCTGTTGCTTCTTAATACAGAAAGTTCTGTCTCACAAATGCAGAGAGGCACTCCCGCCTGCTTGGTGCTGATTGACAGCAGCTGACAGGAATTGTGGCTCGAGGCTGATCGGGCAGCCAGGAAGCATGCTATTAGAACTGCAAGTCTGGATCCATGGTGTTCTTAGAGTCATTCTCCTCCGCCCTCTTGATTCTTCAGGAGGATTAGTACCTTAGGCCTCATTTTTGATGGTAGAGTAGCTTGTGAGAAGGATGACAGCACTCTGTTCCTTATTTATATATATATATATATACTTTTTTTTTTTTAATCAGTCATTTTAGTTATTTTGGTCAATTGCCATGAGATACTTTGAGATCTTATTTGTAGTAAATCACGTAGCAGTGTGCTCCAAGGTGCTATGCTCAACCAAATACATCCAGGTGCTCTGCAGATTTAGGGCTTCAACTCCTTTGCACTCTTCTGAATTCCGACCCTGGATGCAGAGTGGACAGCAAATACTCCATGTCTGTTCATTGAACACAGATGAATGGATGGATATATAAGTGTGTGAAAGAATGATTTTCATGTTTCTATTTCAGGACTTTTGACTGTTCAAGGTGATAAACTGAAAACGTCCCACTGATTTTCCTCTTGTGTTGACACAATTTAAATGGCAGCTGTGTGTGTCTTTGGTTTCTGTCTGCAAGTCACTTATTCTTTACCTGCTCTTTCCAGTGTGTGGAAGAGATCCTTGGATACCTGAAGTCCTGCTTTAGCCGAGAACCCACAATGGCAACTGTTTGTGTTCAGCAGGTGAGAGTGTCATTTCCTGCCTTTCTCAGTGGCCCTTCAGGCCCTGTGACCAAATACTACTTCTTCCTTAGAAGCTGGTGCTGGTGGCATGATCAGCAGGAAGGGCTGGGTGGTCTGAGCTGTCACTCTTTTGCTTGCTTATGGTGGGCCAGGAGGGCATCCTCCTCCCTCCTTAGGAAGATGTGAATCACTGTGTGGAATGGAGGACTTTGAGCTGTGCTGGATCCCTTGCTGTCTTACACTTGCCTTTGTCCCTGTGGGTTTCTGTTCAGAATGCCCAGTCTCGGAGCACAGGGAATTCCCAATGCTTAGGTGCCGGCAGCACTGCTCGGCGGTGGTCTCCCAAGGTACTGCATTTCAGAGTTTTTGTTGGATTTGCTGCTTTCGAGGAAGAGTTTTAACGTGTTGCTCATTCTGGATTATGTCAAGTGTCAATGCTTCATTTTTTTCACTCCAGCTGCTGAAGACTCTCTTTGGAACAAACCTAGCTTCCCAATTTGATGGCTTCTCCTCTAACCCCAGCAAATCTCAAGGCCGAGCACAGCGTCTTGGCTCCTCCAGCATGAGGCCAGGCTTGTATCATTACTGCTTCATGGCCCCCTACACCCACTTCACGCAGGCCTTGGCAGACGCCAGCCTGAGGAACATGGTGCAGGCAGAGCAGGAGCATGACACCTCAGGGTAAGTCCTGGTGGGAATCTGTCAGTCACTAGTAGAAACACAAAAGATAAGCAAGGAATACTTGTGAATAGGCATTTAAAAATAAAAGTAAGTAAGCCAGTGTCTCCTCACTTTTCACTGTGTTCCAAAAAGTCTAGAAAGTATGTCGATGCACAGATGAGTCATCTTTCTCTGCAAAGCAGCGCCTGGCCTAGCCCAAGGCTGGGAAGCAGGAGCCTGAGCAGGTGTCTGGGAAGCACCAGCTCTGCATTCCAGTGGTGCTCAGACCAGATTGGGACATACCTTGTCTTCACTCAAGAAAGCTCGTTCTGTTTTCTATACTCATAAGTTATGTGATATTTTCCTTTGCACTAGTGTGATGTGTGTGGTAGCACTTTGCCAGTTTGAGTGAGAGACCATTTAGCATGGCTCAGTGGTGTTGGTATTCAGAGGTGTTTAATGGTCATAAAAAAGTTTCAAATATGTTACTTTGTGTTTTATAAACCCGTTTTGGCTTTTTTTGTTGCTGTAACCAAAAGACCTGTTGAGAACAATTTTAAAGGAGGAAAAGTTCATTTGGGGGCTCCCAGTTTCAGAGGTCTCAGTGCATAGATGGCTGCTGACTCCATTCTTTGGGGCCTGATGTGAGGCAGAACATCCTGGTAGAGGAACATAGCTCAGGACATCACTACCATGAAGCAGAGAGGGACCTCTCCTCACCTTGGACAAAATAAAAGCCCCAAAAGTGACCCGCCTCCTTCAGCCACACAGAACCTGCCTACAGTCAGTACATATCAGGGGATTAATGCACCGATTAGGTTAAGACTCTTATAACCCAATCATTTCACCTCTAAACTTTTTGCATTATCTCACATGTGAGCTTTTGGGGGACACCTCATATTGAAACCATAATGTAAACTTTCTGGTTGAAAATCTTATTTCACTTAAATTTACCCTTGTCTTTTCAATGCCTGGAATACAGAAGGTATTTCTTTTTTTTTTTTTTTTAAGCTGTGCTAAAGATTGGACCCAGGCCCTTGTGCATGCTAGGCATGCATTCTGCCACAGAGCTACATCCTCAACCCTGGGTATTTCTTAAGTTACCATAATTATCAGCCAGTATTTGAGTTGCTATTCTTGAATAGTATCAAAAATAGAATCCTTAATTTTTATTTGATAAATGTAGTGATCACGTAGTCATGACTAAAATACTCTATTTAAGTGCTTTATGTAATCATGTGGGATGTAAGTAAGTGAGTGAATATGTGGCCAGGTGCACGTGTTGCTGTTGTTTTGTTTTTGAGATGGAGGGTTGCTGCATTGCTGAGGCTGGTCCTGGCCTCCTAGGCTCAAGGGGTCCTCCTGCCTCAACCCTCCGAGTAGCTGGGATTACAGTGTACCACCACAGCTGGTACTGTTACTGTCTCAATTTCAGATATATTTCTTTAAAAGAAAATAATATAATCAGTGTAAATATTATAAAGATTCCTCCCAAGAAAGTCAAGTGTTGTCTTCTAAATCACTGGTCACCTCTCTCAGGTCCTCCTGGATTTTGGGCTGAGTGTGGGTTTCCTGGAGCAGAAGGCCTTCAGGTGGCACCTCGTGGCTACCAGGCAGCTGTGACTCTGACTTGAGTCTCACTCTCTGCAACCCTTGCTGTTGCTGCATGGAGTGGCCACTTGGTTCTCCACACTATGACATGTTGGCATTTTGCCAAGTTGAAACTGGTTTTTAGTGTAGCACATTCCTTGCTTCCCTCTTCTTGCATTTGGCAGATGGTTTGATGTACTCCAGAAAGTGTCCACTCAATTGAAGACAAACCTCACAAGCGTCACGAAGAACCGAGCAGATAAGGTAAATGGTGCCATAGCTGGTGACAGGCCGTGGACCCCTCCCGTGAACACAGGGTGCTCTGGTGCTAGAAACAACACCCAGGTTCACCGTCCAGAGGTTCTGGCTGAAGCTCACTGGATTTTCTTTTCTTACAGAATGCCATTCACAACCACATTCGTCTCTTTGAGCCTCTTGTTATTAAAGCTTTGAAGCAGTACACCACAACGACATCTGTGCAATTACAGAGGCAAGTTTTGGATTTGTTGGCGCAGCTGGTTCAGCTCCGGGTCAACTATTGTCTTCTGGATTCAGATCAGGTTTGTGGCTTTTGTCTCTTGTCCCTCTATACAGATCTACCTGAATAAAGGTTACCCTAGAAAGATGCTAGCATCTATCTACCTTAGGGAAAAGTGAGGTTTGATTCTACCCCCAACACCAGTTGCTGCCTCCTGACACTTTCATGGATCCAGAGGAAGAAGGCCTGGGCCCTGGTAGACCAAGCAAGAATGGGAACAAGCCCCAACTACCCCACGTCTACATTGAGCTCTGGTAGGATTAGCCTTTAAAAATCTGCCAGAGGTTTCCCCATCCACTTAAAATGCCTTCTCTCCTTCTGTCCAAAATAGCCCTGAATTTCAGTTACAAGATATAATGAAGATTTATTGTTTTGGTGAGCATTTTTGCAAAATCCAGAGACTTTTCTTTTTAAATGCAGTTGTAGTTTTTTAGTTGTAGATGGAAATAATACCTTTATTTTATTTATTTTTATGTGGTGCTGAGAATTTAAACTGGTGCCACACACTTGCTGTACTACCACTGAGCCACAACCTCAGCCCTTCAGAGGCTTTTTAAAAGTAAATTATCAATTATCGTCTGCAGTTTTAAGCAATATAAAAAGTTGGCTTGTCCCCTTAGAAAGGAACATAATCTGCCCAGGCTAATAGCTGAGACCTATGCCTGGATCCTCCAAGGGGGCTGTGTGGCCTGCAGTTGCTCTGTGGGCATGAATCTCAGGCTAGTTGTGTTCCTTGGTGATGCATGATCCAGACTCTTTCCAAGCAAGGCTCGTGCCAGTGCCTTTATTAAGGTTTAATTACCTTTAGGTCATCACGATTTGTTGTTGTAGGGCCCTGCTTGCCTATGCGAGGCAGGAAATGTTTTGAGGTAGAATTATCATAGTTCACCATTTCCTTTTAGACATAGGTATCTTTAGATCTTGTTCTCTGCTCCATTCACCTTATGGATTTGCTCCTGGGAGAAGCGAGGACACGCCTGATTGGCCCAGGCTAGTTTCTAATGAGAGGAGTCAGTTTGGAGCCTGGCTTTTATGCTGCTTCTTTGATGAAAGCTACCTGGAGAAAATTGGCCCACCAGACATTCCCTTTGGGGAGCTTCATTCATTTCCTCACTTAGTTTCCTCTGACACTGAGGCTGTGTGGGGAGAAGTGGGGACCGGGGAGGTAGGGATGGCGGCAGGTGTCGAAAGGGCAGGGAGGAGGGAAGCCAGGGCACCACTTTGGTGTGTTCTGCTCGGAGCGTGTCCAAGACTGCCATTGATGCTTCCCTTCTGATTTCCCATTTCTGACTGGGCAGAGGTGGGAGCTTAATTCTCATGTGGCAGTTATGGACTGTGGCTTCTTTGGGGGCTATCTTCAGTGGACAAGAAGTAAATAACTCCCCTCTTCACAGACTTGTTGGGCAGAGGACTTTGCAGCCTTGTCAGATTCTTTTTCTGTCGTCATTCTGTATGGATCCTCTTTTTAAAATAGAGTGATTTTTGTCACTCTCTTCTGTCACCCTAAAATCTTCCTCTGATACCTAAACACTGAGAAGGGACAGCCTGCAGATTCTCAGCACCATGCTCTGCACGTACGCTGATGTCACCTTAGCGCTTCACCTGTGCCCCCGCCACTGCCCCATGCCAGTAGAGCTCTTTGTCAGCCACCCTCCCCTGGTGGAGTTCTGCCTTTCTCTCCTCCAGCTCTGGACTCCCATTTGTTCTGGTGGCTTTGGTTACATAGCGCCTTTCCTCCGGCACTTAGGTCTCAGTACAGGAACAGTTTCATGAACAAGAACAAGGCTGTGAAATCTAGTTCTTAGTGATTCCCTGAGCAGCTGCTGAGTGTCTGTCCAGGGCTCTGAGGACAGAGAGTCCTGCCTTGTCTGTGGGAGCTTCCTGTCAGGGCGGAAGAGCTGGGACACCCACGCCACCTCCGCTCTTCAGGTGGGCTGCCCTCTTGGGGCTTGGCACTAGACTTCATTGAGCACGGGTAAGAGGAAGATTTGGGGCATTATATTACAGGGAACCCCTTTTGCTTGCTGGGTTTGCCATTCACCGGAGCACACAGTCCTCTGATGTGATTTAGGGTAAAGTTGGCATCGCCTGGAATTCATCATTTGTTTTCCCAGTGAGGTTTGGCTCGTTCAGTGAGCTTGTCTCTGAAGGGATTCTTGGGAATGTTCTGCAGTTACGAACAGGTTTGTCTGCTGTCAGGAAACTTGTTCAAGAAAATTTTTTTAGTTGTTGATAGACCTTTATTTTTTTTTAAATTTATTTATATGTGGTGCTCACACATTCCAGGCAAGTGCACTACCACTGCGCCACAGCTCCAGGCTCATCAGAATTTATACAGATAACATGATAACATGGTTTTCTATATTAATCCTGTTATTGATGTGAAGCTTGTGTTCCTGCCTTTAGGTGTTCATTGGATTTGTCCTGAAGCAGTTTGAGTACATTGAAGTGGGCCAGTTCAGGTAAGGAGCATGTTGTCATTTAGAGTCCTATCCTTGCTGTGTGGGCTGCACTGCTGTTAGACATCTTGCTGGGCTTTGTCTGAGCAACATGCAGTGTGTTTCCATTTCTCTTAAGATTTAAGACAGACCTTCTCATGACTGCTAGAAGTTCTGCACCTGGTCGTCACACATGCTGTTGGTTTCGTTTCACATTTCAAGGGTTTGCTGATGGCGACAGTTGCTCATTTCTGACTGACGGAGCCCGTCTTTTCTAACCGTAGACCAGCATCTCAGGGGCAGTCATACTGCGTGTCAGGACGTGTGCTCCCTCCAGTGGCTGTAGCTTTCCTGCTCCAGGCATTAGGCTGTAGCACACCTGCCATGCCTGTTAAGGTTTGTGGGCATGAGCACTGAAAAGTAAAGCTCTTTAGTTTCTGGAGCACTTCTTAAGTAGACTTTTGAATAAAGTGTTGAAGGAGAATGTTCCAAGAGTCACTGAGGTCTGGAGCCCCACGTCTTGTCCTTATGATGTGACACCTTGACTGTGGTTTTGGGCAGAGTACTCTTCCTCCTTCAAGTCTGAGGTGCTTCAAGAGTGAAGGGGCAGGTGGAGAACCAGGTCATCCATGCTTCCAGGTACCCTCTACCTGCTCCTGCTTCACCCTCCTGGCCATCAAGCTCTCTGTGCATGGGAAGGATCAACAAGGTTGCGGAGGCTGTTTAGCTCAGTGTGTGCCTTGTCTCTCAAGGCTGAATCTTGAGTTATTTTGTATTGTTTATATTGATCATGTATCTTAATTTTGCTAAGAAATGTCTAAATGGATGTTTTTGTTTCCAGGGAATCAGAGGCAATTATTCCAAACATCTTTTTCTTCCTGGTGTTACTGTCTTACGAACGCTATCATTCAAAACAGATCATTGGAATTCCTAAAATCATTCAGCTCTGTGATGGCATCATGGCCAGTGGCAGGAAGGCTGTGACACATGGTAACAGGCCACACCTTTCCCTGTCTTCAAGTGTCGTGACATGCCCGACAGTGTTAGTCTTCTTCCACCACTTGGAGCTGTGTGGATGCCAGCTCTGCTGCATGGGCCCTGTGTCTGAGTGTGTGTGGGTGGTGTGGACATGGACGTGCAGGTGACAAGTGCTCACAGAGGAGCGGGTACATTCTTGAGTCTTAGGAGTCCGGAATCTACTTGTTGGGTAAACATGAGAAATAGTAAGATCATAAAACAGTCTGAATGTAAATGCTCCTGTTTATCATATGAAACAAAATTTTTTTACATATTTTTAAAATTGTAATTGGACACAATACTTTTTTGTTGTTTGTTTTTTAATGTGGTGCTGAGGATCGAACCCAGTGCCTCACACATGCAAGCAAGTGCTTTATCACTGAGTCATACCCGCAGCCCTCTCTAGGTTTTTGACCTTTGATGGGATGTATTTAAGGATGCTTGCAGACCACTAGATGCGAAATACTGTTACCACATCCACTATTCTCCCCCTGCAGCATCTGCAGGAGAGTACAGACAAGCGGTGCTGAGAGGCAGGTCTGGGCTGCCCTCTCAGGCTCCACATTAAGCCAAAGGGCTGGGACTTGGCCTCTCAAAGGTTTCAATTCAAGTCTCAGCAAAACACAGATTATTAAAGGCATGGTATTTGGGTCACTGGGTTTAGTTGAACATTCAAATGTCAGATACAGGGAACTAATATTTTCTTAGTTTCTTGGACTTGGAGGGTCTTTGGGCAGAGAATCAGAGTCAGTGGGCAGCTTAAACCTGTACTTTGTACAGGGATGCTTGTTTCCCTGGAGGAAGTCAGTAAGTGTGTCCATGTGTGCATGTCTTTGGGAGTGTGTGTGTGTGAGTGTGTTGTGTGTGTGCATGTGTGTGTGCATGTCACTAAGAGTGTGCTGTGTGCCAATTACAATAAATTACTTTATGTTTTTTTCTATAGAATAATCAATTTAGTTTGGTTCCTTTTTCAGCCCAAGATAACTAGGGAACAAAATTTTTATCAAATGAGATAGTTTACATAGAAGGTCTCATCATCTGATACTGTGACAATTCTGTAGGAAAAGTATTAATTATCTTTGTAGGCAAATCAACTAGATTATACATGAGACCAAGGCTATTAGTAGTTTGGTTATTGGGAAAGCTCTTTTATGTTTTGGTACTGGAGGTTGAACCATGGGTGCTCTGCTGCTGAGCTTTAGTGCTTTCTATTTTGAGACAGGGTCTTGCTGAATTACTGAGGCTGGCTTCGCACTTGAAATCTTCCTGCCTCAGCCTCCTGAGTAGCTGACATAATAGGTGCACGCCACTGCTTCCAAATGACTTTTCAATTTAAGCTCTCTTTTGTCAGAAATGATGTTATATTAAAGGAACCCCCCCCCTTTTTTTTTCTTTCTTTTCAGAAGCTTTCACAAAACTGTTGGTGTTCAGAGAAAGAGCCTTGGTCTCCCTCAGTGGTAGAATAATAATTTCACAACTCACTGATGAAACCAGGGCTTAATTTATCTCCTATCACAAACTAAGTACAGGCTAGGGTTTTACTTATATCTCGAAACTGTTTTGGAGGTGTTTAGACCTGTCTACCAAATGCAGTGTTCTCAGGAGGTTTTATTAGCATGCTGTTCTGTGCCCACAGCCATCCCAGCTCTGCAGCCCATAGTCCACGACCTCTTTGTGTTGAGAGGAACAAATAAAGCTGATGCTGGGAAAGAGCTTGAAACTCAGAAGGAGGTGGTGGTGTCGATGCTGTTGAGACTCATCCAGTACCACCAGGTAAGGGGAATGTGCAGGGAAAGTGGGGGACATGAAAGGAAGTGCCGTGGGGTCCTGCATGTGTTGACCTGCCAGCTTTGGGCTCTCTGGGCCTGGGAGAAGCCAGTGATGGAGATGGGATGGGCTGGCTGTGTCTTCACCAAGACAGTCTTGATCACGATGGTAGAATTCTATGAAATGATATAAATCTCAAATCTGAAATTATTTGAAGACTTTTCTTCTTTTATATACTGCTGTTTGACTGGTAAGAGTCTTTTTCTTTCTTTCCTTTTTTTTTTTTTTTCACAATACCTTTATTTTATTTGTTATTTTTATGTGGATCCAGGGTTTGAACCCAGCACCTCATGCATGCTAGGCAAGCACTCTACCACTGAGCCACAACCCGGGCCCGTGAGAGTCTTTTGCATTGAACTGATTTTCTGTTTTTGGTCTTCTTTAAGGTAGAGCAAGAATTTCAAGACACTTCTAGGCAGCCCAAGTACAAATAAAAATTAGCTTTTTTTTTTTTGGTAGTTGTAGATGGACAGCATGTCTTTATTTTATTTGTTTATTTCTATGTGGTACTGAGAATCAAACCCAGCGCCTTGCATATGCTGGGCAAGCGCTGTGCTGCTGAGCTGCAGCCCCAGCCCTGGACACTGTGTGTAATATCAAAATACTTCCTGCTTAGCTAAGTCCCATGACTGTAATAAGAAGGGAGAACACTGCAGGGTGGCGTTAGAGCAAGCAGCTGGCCTAGGCCAGCACAGCAGGGCAGCTGTGTGCCTGAGGGGCTTACCATCTGCACGCCTTACAAGAGACTGAGCACACTCTGGCATGAAGGGGTTAGGTTCTGGGGACTTATGTGCTGTCCTGAGAAGGCAGCTGTGGAGATGGTTGGTCGGGAGGGCTTTACAGGGATGTCCCTGAGGTGGCTGTGTCTGTCTAGCAGCCTTGCAGTGTCGTCCAGGTATTGCGTATTTGGTGGGGAGCACCAGGTAGTAACTTGGTGGGCGTGGTGGCCCAGGTGGTCCGCTGCAGCTCCTCAGCTCTGCTGTCACAGCTTACTGTCCGCAAATGCCACGGCTGTACCCAGAAGAACTCATTCCACAGACAGGGATGGGCCGTCTATCACAGACCTTCACCAGTCAGTGTCTCTGTCCAGAACGAACCTTGTTCTCTGTGTGGAGACTCTCACACAGCCCTCCGTGACTCTTGGAGGTGGGTGTCACGCAGGGATCACCTTGTACAGAACCCAGAGTGGATTCGATGTGTAGACAAGCAGGGGCGCCTGCAGAGCAAGCTGGGTCAGGCCGTGTTTGAGTTTTCCCATAGGCTGATACAAGTTTGATGTTTCATTTTGTTCCTTTTCTCTGAATGTGTAATCTTATAAATTCCATAGAAATAAGACCTCCTGTGAATCACCCATGCAGCAGGTGACTCACACACACCCTGAAGGGACCTGCTGAGTCTCCCCTTGCGTTTTCTTCTGGTTCCCTCACATCCACATGTCACAGGCGAGGATGCGCCTGCTTCCTCAATCCTTAATCAAGGACCCATCTGCTTGGATCCTGGACTTGTCCAGCTAAACCAGTACCAGGTGGGGGATGAACAAGTAAAAATAAGGTGCTGAGCTGTGAGGCTTGCTGACCACGCACGTTCTTGCAGGTGCTGGAGATGTTCATCCTTGTCCTGCAGCAGTGCCACAAGGAGAACGAGGACAAGTGGAAACGGCTGTCACGGCAGGTGGCGGACATCATCCTGCCCATGTTGGCCAAGCAGCAGGTCAGTCACCACTAGCCAGCTTGCTGCTGCGCAGCGCTCTCCTCCTGTGTGAAGTAGACTGAGATCCTTGTGGAAGAGGGTTGGATGGGCTCAGCTTCCTCTCAGATCGTGGTGGAGCCGTGCTTTGGTAGAGTCCTCAGTGCTTGTCACAGGGCATGACTTCTTTCCACAGTGACCCTCTCGGGTTGTGATTGACTACCCACTTTATAAGTGGGGAAACCAGAGCTCAGAGGGGTTGTTGAGACTTTCCAACATCACACAGCTAAAAGTGCTGGGGCTGGGCTTGGGACAGGTCTGACCAAAGCTAGGTTTCTTTTTCTGTTTTTTTTTTTTTTTTTTTTAAATACTGTCTCCTTTGTTTGTTCTTTAGCTTTTTGGGATTACTACTTTATCTCTTATAAAGTAATGTGGTTATCCATCATTTAGTCAGAATTCCTGCGGTCAAATGGTGTGACTGGTTGTTTGCACAAGTGCAGTGAAAGGAAGGGTCTAGTGTGCCACGTCAGGTGGAGCCCACAGCCCTTGGTGTCCAGGCATAGTGAGCCTTGTACCCCTTGCAGCAGTACTTTTGTGACCGGGGGAGGGCTGCAGGGACTGCTGCGGATCATCCCACCAGAAGGTCCCATAGCTGTCTGGCAGAGCACTGGCCTGCGATTTGGGCTCTGATTTTGTTTTGTGGAGCTAGGGACTGAACCCAGGCTTGCTCTTCAGCTGAACTCCATCCCTAGCATTTTTTATTTTTTATTTTAAGACAGGGTCTTGCTGAGTTGCTGAAGCTGGCCTTGAACTTGCAATCCTCCTAATCTTCTGAGTAGCTGGGACCACAGGTGTGCACCACCACACTCTGTTCACGCTGAGTTTTGAATGGGGTCCTCAGATGGGTGTTTGTCACTTTGTTCATCCACACTGAACAAGTGCTCTTGAGTAGCAAGTAGCTGCTCATAGTTTGGGCATTTGATAAAAACAGGCTGACTCCATGGATAGTTACTATCTTCCTAACTTTACCTCATTCTGATTTCTTGATGGACCTGTTATTCCAAGATCAGTTGGGCAGTAGAAGGAGGACTCTTGGCTTCTGTAAGAGTCTTGGCTTCTGGTGGGATCAGCAGACAGGTTAAAGTGGTGAGGGACTCCAAGCCCATATGTAGATCCTTTCCAAGCACTGCTCTGGTTGCTCTGTCCCATTCTCTTACCTGTGTGCACAGTTTGAGGAAGACCGAAATAGAAGGCCTGAGTGCATAGTCAATGCCTGGTTTCTCTTCTGCTTTCTGTGACACTGACACTACCTGTGGGTAGGTTGCACACGTGCAGCTGCATTCAGAAGTCTTGCTGGGCAATATTGCAGGTCAGACACCTTCAGTAGGTACATCAGTGAACAAGTTACGTGGGAAAGCTTACTAGGGGATGTTTGAGTACACGTGCAGGAAGGAAGGGGTGATTCTAGCAGAGGCCTGGGAGGGAGTGTTTTAAACAGAGCACACAGCCCTGAGGTGGGAACATGCCTGTTAGGGTACAGCAGGCTGGCCTGCTGGAGCAGTCATAGGAAGAAGGGCCTGATGGGAAGGCCAGTGTAGTAGACTTTGGGAACCCTTTAGAGGGCTTGGTACAAAGGAGCAGTGTGGTGATTTGAGTTTGCCCAGATCAGACTCAAGGGGAGATGAGAGCTGAGCAGGAGGCTCATGTGAGGTCTCGTGGTGCAGTGGTACCTATGCTCAGAGTGTGCAAGTAGAACCAGCAGGGTGTGCTTGTGGCTTGTCCCTGGGACTTGTGGAAGAAAGGTTTCAGGGCAGCAAGGTGCTACCACAGGTGAGACAGAGTGGGGACAGTGGCTCTGGGAGATCAGAACCTTGCATGGAAGTGGTCAGTGGTTGTGCCTGTTGGGCACCTGGTGGGGTGAGAGTGTTGTTTGAAATCGAGTCTAGAGCTGTTGAGAGAAAGCCAGTCGGTAACATCTGAGACTGCCTGAGGTCACAGTGGACTGAGCCCAGGTGGAGGGGCGGAGATGCCCCAGTGCCCAGACCACTGTGTCTAGCTCAGAGGTCAGGGATGTGTGGAGATGCTGTTGGGGGACAGGAAGGGACAGCCATTGCCAGGTGGGGAGGCAGGCAGGTGTGGTGTTAATAAAGCCAGGTTTAAAAAAGCATTTCACAGAGGCAGGGGTGGGGAGCATTTCATGGGGGAGGCAGGGGTCAGCTGTGGGTGCCCTGAGAACTCAGCTGGGATGGCAGCACCAAGGGCACTGGCAAGCAATCTTGGAGAAGTGGTTAGAGCCAAATTGTGACAGGAGTCTGTTCTGAAAAGAAGGAAGAAAGAAATTGGAAAGACATTTGAAAGAGGGAACCGAAAGTGGTGTAGCACCACAGGAGGAGAGGGGTCAGTAGGAGATGGTGTTCACAGAAACAATCAAATAGAGAAGTCATGTGGGGGACAGACGGAAAGTTGCCCTCATAGTGTCCTTCAACGGAAGGCAGGGTCAGGCTCAGCTGTGTAAGTGGCAGGTAGTCTTTTGCTGTGGGTGTGGGGTGCCCTTACAGAGTAATGAGAGGGCAGGCAGAGGTGGTGGCACCTGCGCAGGCCCAGACTTGGGTAGGTGTGGAGCTCAGAAGTTCTTTAGTTTCCTTATCCTAGAATGTGGCTCAGTGCTACAGGAGTCAAGTACCCCATCTCTTTGCAGTTGTTGAGGTGTGTACATCTTAGTACTAATAAAAATGGAAAGCGGAGTCCAGCAGTAGGGCCTGATTGAATAAGTTGTGGCACAGACTTGATTGGAGCATTTTGCATCCATTAAAAGTGATATTAGGGGCTGGGGTTGTGGCTCAGTGGTAGAGCGCTTGCCTCGCACATGTGAGGCACTGGGTTTGATCCTTAGCAATATCTAAAAATAAATAAATAAATAAAGGTATTGTGTCCATCCACAACTGAAAATTTTCTAAAAACTTTTTTAAAAATTAAAGTGTCGGTTTTTATAAGCCATTGCCTTGGGTGTTCTTCATTGTATTGTAGAGTGAGTAAAACAGACACATGCTTGTCATGGTTTCTCAGAGCAAACAGCCACCTCCCCAGTGGGCAGCCGTTTGGTTCAGGAGCATGGCATAAGTTAAGATGCCATGGGGCTGGGCTGTGGCTCAGCGATAGAGTGCTCGCCCAGCACGTGCAAGGCACTGGGTTTGATCCTCAGCACCACATAAAAATAAAATAAAGATATTGTGTCCAACTACAAAAATTTTAAAAGTTGAGGGCGGCAGCTACCCCACATGTGTCAGCATGTTACTGGCTGGCAGAGTCGGGCAGGGCACAAGCAGAGCCAGGAGAGAGCAGGAGCAGCTTCCCCCTCTGTGAAGGGATACACAGGAGCCTGGTTCACAAACGCCGAGGCCAGTCGCATCTGGGTGGTGGGTTCCAGGTGGCTCTTTTCATGCTTTTGTACACTTGGTCCTTTTACAGGAAGCAGATATCACTTACCTAGAAAATCTAAGTAATGTTTTTACTGTGGAGAAAAACACAGTGCTGTCCTGAGAGCGTGCTTGCTTCACTGCTGATCTTCCAGTGTTGTGATAGAAGGGTGGTAATGGCAGATGATGAGGAAGACGTGCCCTGGAGAGCCAGGACCTGATGCACGCGGAGCTGCGTCTCTGTCTGCTTACGTGGAAATGTCCATGCTGTTTAATTCCACAGATGCACATCGACTCTCATGAAGCCCTTGGGGTGTTAAATACTGTATTTGAGATTTTGGCCCCTTCCTCCCTTCGCCCTGTGGACATGCTTCTGCGGAGCATGTTTGTCACTCCAAGCACAATGGTAAGTTGCCTGATCCACCTGCAGGGCAGGGCCAAGCACAGACCTGCTGTGGGCAGGGGGGCAGAGCTTGATTTCCATCTTTGCTAGGTCCTGGCTGACACTGGTATGGCTGCTCTGGGACCATGCTGGGAGAACCAGTGGGGTGGGGATTTGTTGATGGAGTAAAAACGGGGTGATTTTCTTTCATGAAATGGGCAATCAGGGAAATCTTTTCTTTGCTCTTTCTTTCTCTAGCTACAGTTTATTTATCCTCTCTTTTAGGCGGCTGTGAGCACTGTCCAACTTTGGATATCTGGAATCCTGGCCATTCTGAGAGTTCTGATTTCCCAGTCAACAGAAGATATTGTTCTTTCTCGTATTCAGGAGCTCTCCTTCTCTCCATTTCTAATCTCCTGTCCAGTGATTAACAGATTAAGAGATGGGGACAGTACTTCAACACCAGAGGAACACAGTGAAGGGAAGCAAATGAAATATTTGCCAGAAGAAACATTCTCAAGGTATGCTCTCTTTCTGAACCTGTGCATGACCCTTATCCTCTGGGAAGCCATGTGCTGCTGCCTCATGATCAGTACGTCTGGAAAAGTTGCTAGTCTCCTGTGCTCTGTGAGCTGGATCCCCATCCAGCAGTGTGTCTGTGTTTGGAATCCAGTTTGCCTCGGTGTGGCCCTTGCTTTGCACATCTCTTAAGGTTTTGTCGTGTTGTCTTTGTGCTCTTTAGCAACTCTGCAGCAGTGGCCACACAGAGGAGCTTAGGTAGTAGGGGATGCATTGTCTGCAGAAAAATTAATAACCTAAGGAAACTCCTCTAAGTTGGTCTTGTGTTTAGTCTCACTGTGTGCTGCAGTTCTCGCTCTCGGGAATGGGGACTCACCCTGCGTGGGACCACACCACTGTGTTCCTGCAGTGTGGTCCTGCCTTCCCTCCTCTGGGGCAGTGGGCACAGTTCCGGTGGCTGTTCACGCTGATGTGTGGATGAGCATCCCCCCTCACTCAGAGTGCTCACTAAGTCCAGTTGCCCCTGCAGATGTCTCCTCCTTGCCTCCTGTGTCTCCAGAGGCCGAGATGAGTGGAGACACCCTGGGTTGCTTATGGAGGCCACCCCTGGAAACCTATGGAGCACCCGTTTATTCGCAGCTTCAACAGGCAGCTCTCCTGCTGTTAAACTGAAGCAAGTGATGAAACAGATGATGTATTTTATTCTTGACATGGATTATGAGCTTTAATTTGGTAGCACTTGATAGTTTAGAAAGGTTTTAAAAACTACTTCATTTTATCCTGACAGTCCTTTGAAAACGGTATGATCACTGCCATTTTATAAGTGAGGAAGGTGGTCTGTGGAGAGGCAGAGTGACTTAATCGGCAGCAGTGATATTAAACTTTTCACATGTGCTTTGTTCAGGGTACTGTACCTGCATCTTCACCTGCATTATTGTATTATTTCATGTATTTGGCTTGAGTGCTCCGTGGATAGTCACCTGATTCACTGTCCTCCTTTTCCCTTTCTCTGAAGGTTTCTGTTACAACTGGTTGGTATTCTCTTAGAGGACATCGTTACAAAACAGACCAAAGTGGAAATGAGTGAACAGCAGCACACTTTCTATTGTCAAGAATTAGGCACGCTGCTGATGTGTCTGATCCACATCTTCAAGTCTGGTAGGTGAATCCCAGAGGTCTTGGTACTGTGTGACTATGTGCTCTCCTGCACACTGTACTCTGAGGTACAGGGACCATGCTGCCCAGTGGATGCCTTGGAAAAATGCTTTGTTGGTGGTAAGAATAGACCTGTTACTGTGTGTTCACCATTGGGTAGTGGCCCCAGAGAATGGGAAGCAGAGTGGTTAGAAGGTGTGTGTGTGTGCTGATGTTTGTAATAGTTGTTTGTCATTCACAGGAGCTCAAGTGTGCAAGCAGCTCTTGTCCTTTGGTAGGCTGGCTATTGTGCTGATAAACTAAACCAGACTCAAAAGGACTAGTGTGGTTCCAGTTACATGAGCTATTCAGAGGAGCCAGACTCAGAGATGGGAAGGGGAATGGGAGCTTCTGGACGCTCGCTGCAGGGCGATGAGAGCTGCGTAATTAGAGTGGGGGCCTTCGGTTTCACAGAATGAGAAGAGTCACGGAGATGGATGGTGGAGACGGTTGTATAATATTGTGAAGGTATTCGATACCAGTTTTATGTACTTAGAAATGGTTTAAGAACATTTTGTTAAAAATGGGGAAGTCACCTAAGAGCCTCCTGCTGTTTTAAGGTGTTTTCACCTTTACAAATGATTGTGAATTAAAAAATGAGAGTGAACCCAAGAGAGTAAATCACAGGGTGCCCTCCTTGCAGCAAACTAGGAACATCCAGGCCAGAGTGGAGTCAGGGAGGGTTGTAAGACACCAGCCTACTTCAGATGGAGTTGTCGGAAGCTGGATGACTGGCACAGCACAAGGACAAAGAGGAGGAGGAGCAAACAGGAAGCTACCCAGGATGTAACATGCTTCACAGCATCGACGTGGTGGAAACCATAAATTCCACACACAATTCTCCTCTCAGTGGCCAGGGCTCATGGAAAGTGGCAGCCCTGGACTTCTTGGCTCTGTTGGGAACTTTATTCCATAGCCATAGTGTAAAGTCGTTACAACTTTCATTTGTGCAGTCAACATTTTGAGTAAAACACTAAAGACTTCATTACTTACGGACAGAGTGAGCACCCTTAGGTGACTTCCCCGTTTTTAACAAACTGTACTTATACCATTTCTAAGTACATAAAGCTGGTATCGAATACCTTCACAATATTATACAACCGTCTCCACCATCCATCTCCATGACTCTTCTCATTCTGTGAAACTGAAGCCCCCCACTCTGATTAAGTAGCTCCCGTCATCCTGCAGCGTCCAGAAGCTCCCATTCTACTTCCCATCTCCATTAGTTCTGACAAATATAAGATGAAAATTAAACAAGTTAATTGGGGAAATGAGTGGTAGAAAAAGAGGTGGGGGTGGAAGGGGCAAATAACAGTCTCATCTTGCATCATTGGGCTGTGTGATAATGTCCAGAGTTGACAGAACAGAAAATAGACTACAAAGGAATCCAAATAGATCTGAAAATACAACTCAGGATTGGTAGGAGGCAGCACGCGGTGCTGAGTTTCCTCGTTATCAAGGTAGAGTTAACAGGTAAGTCCAAGGTTGTTTGAAGTCTACAAATCACAACAAGAGCATGGTGTGGTTTCTGTATTCAGCAGTCTTTCAGTTTCAGGGGTAAGACTCCAGCCCAAACCAGAGCAAGGAATGGAGCTTACGGGCTTGAGTGCCTGGCACACACAGACAGAGCCCTGTATCTGGTGGTCTCACCTATGGTCTGTGTGGTGTCTACAGCTCTGCTTCTGTGTGGACTTTGTCTTCCAGTGGACTCCTTTGATGTGCAGAGGCATGGTCTCTGCCCTTGTGGTTTTAGCCCCTGAATTATTCATGTGACTGGCCCTGTGTGACTTGTGTGGATGACAGTGAACCTCTGGGTACTCCAGCCAGCCTGGGCTACATGAAGGGTCAGATGGCATTCCTTAGAGGGTGGGTTTCACTGTATGTTGCAGTATTGTCCAGTAGAACTCTCTGGCAAAAATGAATGTGTCATGACTACATTAGTGTTATTGGGCACCCAAGATGCAACTCATGTGCTGGAGGCATGTATTTTTAAGTTTTATTTAATTTTAATTGACTTAAATTTAAATAGCTCTCCCTTATAGACAGCACAGGAGTTCTGAGAATGCTCTCTGGGATGAGCTCCAGCTTGGTTAGAGTGCCTGGCCTCACTCGGAGTTTCTTTGTATATTACTTAATTGGTCCACCATTTACAAATAAGGTGCGTGTGTGTATAAATGTTTCCTCTCTCCTTGTTAATATAATTGCATTTCTCTTAAAGACACCAGGTGGCATACTTGCTGTATTTGGTTGACAGAGAGGTGGGGCTGAAATAAATCATCTTTTACTTTAATAAAAACGTGGAGCACTTAGCATATAAAATGGGATTCATGGTTGTGCATTGCTTTTAAAAAGGCACTGTATTCCATCCATTCACTGAAAATTGATACTCTTAAATTTGTCATTTCAGGGTTTTTTGTTTTTTTTTTAATTTTCATTTGTTCTCTTTAGTTATACATGATAATAGAATGTATTTTGACATATCTTACATACATCTTCCCATTTTTGTGTTTGTACATGATGTGGGGTTACACTGGTCACATATGAACATAGGAAAGTGATGTCCAGTTTCTTCAACTGTCTTTTCCATTCCCTTCTGTCTTTCTTCCCCCAGATCTTTCCTGTCCAATCAAGTGATTCAGTCATTATTTCTTAAAAGAGGAACTAGTCTGAAGAGTAGCTCTGACTACTAGTTTTCTGCTATCCTTCTTGCTGGAGGAGGAGGGATTTATCCCAAAGTTGTTTACTTATTTCAGATTCAGTCCAGTATCATAAGAATAGCCAAGGAAGATACTGTTCTCTGGTTTAAAAAAAAAAAATGGGAGTAACCAATATTCTTCTCTTTAGCCTCAGGATACACCAATTTAGAAACAGAAGGTGGGACCCAAGGCATGGGGTGGGGTTCATTCAGCCCGCTTGTCCACGGTTCTGTACCCACAGGTTCAACCAACTGCCATGGAAAATACTTGGAAGAAAAATTTTCATCTGTGCTATGTACAGACTTTTCTTATTATACTATTCCATAAATTATGGTTTAAAATGTGTGGGAGGATATTAGGAAAATTCCACACCATTTTATACTAGAATCTTAAGGGTCTGCAGGTTTTGATAAACATGGTGTTGATGGGGGGAGTCCTGGAAGTAATCCCTGCAGGTGCTAAGGGACACTGTACCTGTTTTGACTGTTGTCTGTGTGGTTGGATTAAAGCTGTCTGGCCTGTGGCCTCATAAAGCTTCCTAGCGTTGCCGCATGAATTCTAAGTCAATATCTCTGTCCCTTCCCCATATGCCATCTAAACACTCATCCAGTCAGGAGCAACAGAAATTGATGCCTCCCTCCTGTTTGAGTCCAGGCAGTGGGCACTGGAGACCTGCTGAGCAGAAGGGGCAGAATGTGGGTGCTGCATGCCCACTTCCCTCTGGGCAGAGGTGGGCAGGTAGGTGGGAGCTCTCCTCTGCTGCTTTCAAAAGAGCCAGTATTTCTATTCTATGGCCACGTGAGGGTAATTGGAAGAAAGAGAAAATGGTGCTTTCTACCATGCTCGGGCAAGGATGAGGGCTGATAGAGTTCATAGTGAAACTGAGTTTCTCCACTGCGGCTGGTGGGTGGGTTCTGCTCAAGCGGCAGGGCTCTGCACCGAGGAAGCCGTCTCTTCCCCCCTCCACTGAGTGCGTGTTGCAGCTCTTAGTGGCAGGCCACCCCTCCAGTGCTACAGCACACTTCTGCAGCTCTCTGCCAGTTTCTTCTTTCTGGGTTTTTGTTTCCCAGATTCAAAGAATGAAATCCACAGACAAGGATGAGTGAGGGAGTAGGG
The DNA here is from genome assembly GCF_045843805.1 of Urocitellus parryii. Lineage (NCBI taxonomy): Eukaryota > Metazoa > Chordata > Mammalia > Rodentia > Sciuridae > Urocitellus > Urocitellus parryii. The sequence goes on along the minus strand of NC_135540.1, from coordinate 142,939,774 downwards.
TTTATTCAAGTGTGAACAGAATCAGAACTCCTGCAGGGCGAGAGGGACCTAACGGGTTGCTACTTGAGAGTGCTGGTCTAGGGGTTCATGTAGCACGTGGTTAGTGCTGTTGGTCCAAACTTATGCTACACGGTTTGGAATGAAATTCATCCTAGTCAGGTTTTAGAAAGTTACTGATGCTGTTGATTAGCCCTTGAGTCTGCACTTCCACTCAGGTCTGCCCCACTTCCACTTCCTTTCTGCTGGCTGCAGTCCCAGCTTCCCATGGAGGTTGAGGTTGTCAGATCCTGGAGGGACCATGGGGAGGAGGGGCTGCCTCAGGATGACAGGTCAGGGTGCCTGGGTTGCCTCAAGCCTGGCTGGCTGTGCCTCAGGGAATACTAGCGTGGCATGTTCTGTGGGGGTGTGGCCCGAGCTTGTTGCCCATGCTCCAGCCTGCCCAGGCCACTTGCTCTGCTTCTTGGCAGGGATTGGTGGGCTGGCTGTGCGGTTTAGTAGCCCGGGATCCGTGTCAGTAGTACCAGGAGCAGTGAGCTCTCTCGTGAATGTAGTACCATTTACTCGCCTCATCACACAGGATCCTTACGACATCTCTGAAATATTTCCACTTTCTACTGATGAGGAAGGAACTTAGGTTCCAACAGGCTTTTGTAAAGCCAAGAATGAAAACCCAAGAATGACTTCATTGTCCTTTGCGTTAGGACAGGCTGCTGCATGGTTGGTGATGGTCAGTGCAGCAGCTCACACTTGCAGCTAGATGAGACAATACCATTGTGACCATATTATAGCTAAAGAAGCAGCCTCAGAGTCCTAAGCAGGAGCCAGGGTATAAACCCAAGATTCTGCCTGAGCTCCGCAAACCTCCTTGTCCCCCTGCCTTGATGACAGCATCATCTCCAACTACTGCCTCCAATAAGCTCCTAGTGTCTTCTGTTAACTCCCAGCACAGGGCTAGGGAAACTATGCAGTGCCACCAACCGCTGTCTGCCCTGTGCTGCCTCGGTGCCCTTAGCCTTTTTCTCTTCTCCTGGGTCCCTCCCAGTTTCCCTCGCCTGCCCTGCACCAGCTCCTCCGTCCACAGGCCCTGCCCTCTTCTCTGTCACAGACAGCTGGTCACTACTGCTCCCAACACCAGGAAGGGAGGCTCCTCTGGGAAGCCCGTCCTCAGTGGTGGAGTACACATCACCATCCAGTGGCTCACACAGTCCAAGGCTGAGTGTGTACTGGGTACACAGCTCTGGGGAAGGGGACAGGGCAGTGTCACAACAGTCAGTGGGCACTTCAGGTGGAGCTTTCCAGGAGTCTGTCCTCCTGGCACGTCCTGTGTATTCTTCAGACCTCACTTCCCAGCAAAGTCAACCCACTTTTTGCAGAGAGGAAAGAGATCCTCCTGGCGAGCGAGTGTCCAGTCTTCCTCTTCTTTGCCTCAAGCCGCTGCCCTCTCCTTGTTCTCCTGCCTTCTTCCTCGTCCTCTTGTGTCTGCTTCCCCATCTTCACACCCTCTGTTCTGTCTTGAGTTTTCCTTTACGTGCTCATTAGGTGGCCATTATGCACTCGTTGCAGCAAACCCAGGAAGGTGGGCTCTCTGCCTCCTCTCCTGCTGGCTCAGACAGCCCAGGTCCACACTACGAACAAGGGGACCTTCTTGCCATTGTTTTCTCAATTGCTGGTCTCCCCCTATTTTTACTGTACAACTTCCAAAAAAAGGAGGGGGAAAAAGGTCTCAGAAGTTTGTTCTGACTGTTCTGCATAGTCGTTTCCCTCTTGGTTCCTGTCCACAGGAGTGTCCCTTGCCCTCTTTTTTATTTTTAGTTTCTGAGAGAGAGAGAGAGAGTTGGTACTGAGGATGAAACCCTGGGTTGCTGTTCTGCTGAGCAACATCCCCAGCCCTTTTTATTTTGAGACAGAGTCTCACTAAGTTGCTTAGGGCTTCACTAATTTGCTGAAGCTGACATCAAATTTGTGATCCTTCTTCCTCGGCCTCCTGAACTATTGGGATTATAAGCATGTGCCATCATGCCTGGCTCTCTTGCCCTCTTAAGCAGAAAAGCGGTGTCCCTTCCTGAGTCCTCAGGGACTGTGGAGCCCCCTCTTCCTTCTAAGCTTCCCATCATCAGCTTCCTCTCTCGTCTTCTCTCTCAGTCGCTCATGTTGCCTTGTTCTCCCTTCTCTGCTTCCTGCCTCTGTCCCTTGATGTGTGACAGGTTATTGCATGCATGGGTGATTCTGTCCCTGACCGTGTGGTCCAGTCACCCGCCTGTCTCATTCTCTTTTCCATCCCCCTTGCAGACGTGGGGCTTGACCTGCTTAGCCTCGAACACAACACTAGCCTAGCTACCTTCTCCAAGGCCTCGTCTCCCTGTTCACTAGCTCCACATTTAACAGGAGGATCTTCCAGAACCCCAGCTTTAGCGGCAGCTCCTTCCCCTGCCTTGTGAGCCCTGTCTCACCACCTTCCTTTGTGGCGTGGGGGCCCTGCCCCTGTACAGTCCACCTCCTCTTCATCTGAGCTCTTTTGACCGTGCTCAGCAGTATGGGCAGCAGCAACAGCCCTGCAGCTCCTGCAGGCTCCAGGCCAAGCCCTGAGCTCAGGCTTTGCTCTCTAGTCCCTCTGTCACGTGAGGAGGCCAAGGCCCCAATCCACCCAAGGAGAGAGTGGTGGAGCCTGCACTGATGCCCAGTCTCTGAGCAGAGCTCTAACCTGCTGTTGTCCACTCTTGGCCTTTGTTCTATGCTCTGTGCCCTGGGCCCGTGCTTCTTGTCTCTTGTGTCCCATGCGGTGATGGAGGGCCACAGGGAGGGATGGGGCCAGGCCTAGGCACAACGGAGTGGGCAGTGCTGATTGAGAAGCAGTGCGGAGAAGTCTGGACTCCTTGAGGGGCTGTGACCAGGCAAGCACAGGGCCTCCCGTGTCGTACTGCTGCTTTGTCTCAGCTGTGGTTTTGGTGGGTCATGAAGTAACAGAAGGCTCTAGTCTTTGCCTGTTTCAGGGCCTTTTCACATTTGGGATGTGTTGGAATTGAAAATAAGATTCTGATTCCATCCGTGATGCCAGAGACCCAGCCATGGGGGAGAGCGAAACCCTGACCTCTCTCCTTTTTGTTTCCTGATGTCACCTCACATCCTCTCCCCGCTGTGCTTTGCCCTGCGTGTGTGTCCATCCTTGGGGAGGGCTGGCCCCTGTGAGGCTGTGCAAGGTGAGCTGACTCCAGTGTTCAGCCGAAGGAGGGGTCGTGAGGCTAGTGCTTCCTGCCAGGCCTCCCCAGGTCTGTGCTTGTGTGCAGTGTGGAGGGCGTGGGACCGGTGACTTGGCATGCTCAGTCCCTGGGTATTCTGGGGTCAGCACGGAGGCCACTGCCTGGCTCCCAGCCATGGGTGGCCTGTGAGGAACACACGGGAGCCTGGGAGTACTGGGGGGCCCATCTCCTCTCTCTCAGAGCTTGTCATCTTGCCCTGCCTGGCCTCTTGTGGTGTTTGTTTCCTAAGTTCTCAGTAAGCCAGTGAGCAGGAGTGGGTCCCCACCCATATGTCAGGGGCTTAGTGTGTGGAGACCCCCAAATGACCTGAGTTCCAGGAGCTGAGGTACCATTGGCACCTCCTTCTGCACAGTTGCATCCATACCTTGTAGCACCTGCCTTGAGCTGCTGGAGAACCTGGTGGTGCCCCCGTGGGGGCAGGCAGTGGGGAAGTATGGACATTTGTGGGCCAGCCCAGTAAATGAGCACAGTATCTATTTCTGCTTAGAAAAGTGACAGTTCTCTAAGTGTCAAGTGTCAAGGAAAGGGTTGTGTGTCTATCTTTTTTATGCAAAGTCTTCACATAGCTACCTGGTGTTGGACTACGATGAACATCAAAGATGTTTCTCTGTAATCAGTTGTGTTATGTTTGGTTCTAGGAATGTTCCGGCGAATCACAGCTGCTGCCACAAGACTCTTCACCAGTGACGGCTGTGAGGGCAGTTTCTACAGCCTGGAGGGCCTGAACGGGCGTGTGCGCTCCATGGTGCCCACGCACCCAGCCCTGGTGTTACTCTGGTGTCAGATCCTGTTGCTCGTCAATCACACAGACCACCGCTGGTGGGCAGAAGTGCAGCAGACACCCAAGTAGGTGCATGTCCCTGAGCTTAGGGTGTGGCCTGATGCTAGTGGGTGGCTGCAGCCCCGGCAGAGGCCCTTTCATGTCCATGCTCTGTGAGGCTCTGAGGGCTTTTGGCCGCAGGCTGGTCTTTCCTTGCAGGCTCTGTGTTGTGGGGATGTGCTGACCACAGGTGTTCAGAGTAGCAACTGCTTTTTCAGTATGATTTTCTTCTTCTTTTAAATTTTTGTACTTGTAGATGAACAGCATGCCTTTGTTTATGTGTTTAATTTTTTGTGGTGCTGAGGATTGGACCCAGTGCCCAACACATGCTAGGCAAGTGCTCTGCCACTGAGCCCCAGCCCCAGCCCATGGTTTTCTTTGACAAGCTCTCCAACACTGTTCCATCTGCCGGGTTGCTCTTGCCAGGCAGTGTCCCTCCTGCTAGGTCCTGTCACTCGAATTGGTTCCATAACCAGGCATGTTGCAATGTCTTAACTTCATTATGAGTGAAATGTGGTTCTGCTTATTCTTAGATAATGAAGTAATTATTTAGCAAATTTCAAAGCTATTTGGAAATATCTTATTTTTTTTTATCATTCAAAAAAACTAAGTTTCTGATTGTGGGTGGCCTCTTTTTGCAAAAAGTATTTAGCTTTAAGCCTCAGTGTTCAGGTGCTTCCTCCCTCACACATCTGAACGTGCTTGGACATAAAGCTGTGAGCCCTGCTGAGTCCTCAGCACAGTCTCTGTAAGACGCAGGAAGAGTGCAAGTGTGGTCCTCTGCCTGGCTCGGAGGCCCCAGGCTGCCATCCAGGCCCTCCAGCTCGGCCTCCCTGTTGAGAGGCTTGATGGCCCTTCTGTTCTGTGTCGTGGGGTCTGCAAAGGAAAAAGAGACGCCACTTCCCACCCACGTGCTCATCACTCAGCGGGGGAGACAGACCCATGACAGCATCTGAAATGTTCGAAGGATGTCTTAGACCTGCTGCAGTAACTGAACACTAAGAGCCAGCAGACAGGAAGCCAGGGTTGCTGGGTTTTGTGCTTCTTAAACATGTGTGCGCTTCGGGTAGGGACTGAATAGGGCAAGAATCAGAGGCAGTATCTGGCCAAGGCCTGGGAATCTGTTTCCACCAGACTTCTGACAGTGCAGTGCTGCCGATCCCTGGACCCGCTGAGCAGGAGGGGTGCCTCAACGACACGACAGTGCAGTCCTCAGACACCTCTCTCCACCAGGCCCAATGACCAGGGCCCCAAGAGCCTTTTAACAGGTTCTCAGGAGAACCCAGTAGGAACACCCAGGATTGAGACGTACTGGGCGAGGTGGAGGGGCAGAGCCTGGGTTAGCTGTGGGTGAGGTGGCGTGGGTTTGGGGGAGGCAGGAAGAAAGTGAGGTGTCCACAGCCCGTCCAGCCCTGCTTCTCCCCGTTGGTGGTCAGCAGATGGGGCAGGAAGCACACTGTAGTTTGTTCAGAGGAGATGGCAGCCTGAACCTAGCTGATGGTGAGCAGGCACCCCTTCCACCCCTTCCACTAGGGCTCCTGAGACCCATTGCCACATTAGGTGGAAAGGAACAGGCAGGACAAGCCAGTGCCCTTTTAAGATGCAGGTGATGTTGTGGTCCCTGGGTCCCAGTCAGCCAGAAAGGACATTGCTGGGCAGTTAGAAATGTGAAGGCAAGGCTGGGAGGTGCTCTCAGGAGGCATCTGCTCAGGGGCTCAGTGTGGCCTGCCCTGAAGGACACTTGCTCTCACGTGGCCTGGGTGTGCAGTGTGTGGGTCTCCTGGGAGCAGGTGTGGTGCTTGTGTGGGCTGTGGTGTGGTGTGGTGTGGTGTGGTGAGGTCAGCTCAGCACACATGTGAGAGCATGCTCATGAACTCTGTGCTGTGTCTCGTTGAAGGAAGAGCATGTGGCTGTTCAGTGGCTCCTTCCAACTTTTCTGTTAGTTCAAAGTTTTCAAAATAAAAATTGAGGAGAGAAGATGATGAGAGAAGGGACCTCTTAGCAATGGTAAGCAGCTCTCTGGCTTGCTTTAGAGGGGAGCAGAGCCACGAGCAGCAGGGTCACCAGAGAGGACTTCCAGTGAGAAAAGCAGTGGCATGGGTGATCCAGGGTGACAGGTTTGAGCCCATAGAAGAGGGTCATCTTTGAGATGGCAAGACTGGGTGGGTCTAGGCACAAATGTTAGTTGATTGTGCTTACTTATTGCTAGTGTTTTAGAGTTGAATTTTACGGTTTTTTGTCCCTTGCCCTCCAGATACTAATAAAGACAGATTGTCCCTTCAGTATGACAGCAAAGCTGTCACTGCTGGGTTCTTAGCCCAGCATGCCTTCCTAGGGCACCCTGCCCTGGCTTCTCTTTATTGAGTTAGGTCTCTGTCTGCTCTCACGCCAGCCTGTGCCCCTTCTGTGGAAGTGTCAGGGCTATACTTAGACCTGTGTTCATGTTAGTATCTGTATCCCCCTCTAGACCGTGAGCCCCAGCAGGGCAGGACCTGTTTCTGGGTTTGAACCCCCCATGTATCCCCAGCAGAACCTGAGTCAGTGACCCTAGGAGCAGAAGCAGTCATGGTTACTGGTAGAGCCCTTCTGCATGTAGGTGGACAGTCACTGTCTGGTGCCCACATTCTGGGTGGGGACTGCTTTCCAGGAAGGGTACCACTTGTCCAGCGTGTGGCAATGCACAGGAACCCCCATTCTACCGTTTTCCTTGTCACTGGCTAGACTGTCGATCCTGATATACTATATTTTGTTGCTTCAACACAGTTTTCTCTGGCCCTCCTTCTCCCTTGATTGGGCAGTTGGGCTGCTGTGCAGCTCTTAGGCCACATGGTAGTGTGGCTCCAGGAAGTCCCCACATGAGCTCTGCTCTCTACCTTCCTTTCAGGACTCTGTCACCATGGATTTGATTATTTTTTATCTGTCTCACTTTTGACTGAACTGTGAGAGTCCTGACCCCACTGTGGCTCATGTGGGAGTGGTGTTGGGTCACAGTCCACACATGGGCCACTTCCAGCTCGAGTGCACAGGTGCTGTCAGCCTGGATTTGCGGCCCACGTGTGCCAGCAGCACTGTTTGGGGACTTGCACTGCTACAGATTGGGGGTAAATTTGTTTGATCTTGGGCCTCCTAAGCATCTGCTGCCAGCTGTCTGAATCACAAATGCCGGCTGCTCTCCTTCGGAGGGTGTTGTGGCTTGTGAGTTTAAGTCATGTGGAGCCACTGCAGAAGGGTGGGTTTTGAATTTGACAGTTTTTTGACGTGACTTAGAGTAAAATGCCCTCTTTTGTACCAGCTGTAGTCAGGTAACAAGCACAACCATCACTTCAAGCAGGTCCCTCTTGTCCTTTTGTAGGCCCCCTCCTGCTTTCCCTGGTGACTGCTGATGCACACCTGTCCCTCTAGCCTGGCACAGAATTCCCTGGACATGGAGATCTCACTGTGTGGTCTTTTGAGTGTGGCTTCTCGGGGGGAAAAACTGAAGTGGCCATTAAATTTTTTTATCTGTAGAATGTTTTATACTGGTTGTCTTCTAAATCCTGAGGGGCTTACAGGAAAAGTTGACAATTGCAGAATGTTCTTGCCCTCATGGAACCCCCATCCACACTGAGCCTTGGCAGGACACGGCACAGGCTTTTTGCTACCCTGGGAAGGGTGTGGTCCCTGGTCAAGCATTGAAGTCAGAGCAGCAGTTTGGGAGTGTGCCAACATGGTGTTTTAAATATTTTGGCTAGAGTTAAGAACCTCAAGTTTATAATTCCCATTTGTTTAGAAAGAAAAAGATGTAGTGAGAAATAAATGTGAAGTGAAATTACCCATTAGTGGAATGAAATGCTTTTAAACGTGTTCCCACATTAGCACACGCACTGTGGACGGACTCAGAGTAGTGCTGTTCTGTTGGGAAATGGGCAATAAAATACAGAAACGGATGGTGTCCCCTTGGGCAGTCAACAGTATGTGTGGCAGGTGGGAGATTTCAGCCCAAGTGCTGCTGAATGTGCAGCTTTTTGGTGGGTCCTGCCTTTTGGTCCAGCATTTAATCTTCTGCCTGCTAAAGCCTCTGTGTCATTTAGTCTTTCTTTTTTACTTAGGTGCTTATTGTCGCCTAGGTCTGGATTACTGAAAGTGTCTGTTTCACTCAGTGTCTAGAATGACTTGTCAGAGACGAGGATCAGGGTAACCAACACAGTGCACTCTCAGCACACCTCTCTCCCCTCCTAGGAGACACAGTCTGTCCTGTACCAAGTCGCTGAGTCCCCAGATAACTGGTGAGGAGGAGGAGTCAGACTCGGCAGCCCAACTTGGAATGTGCAATAGGGAAGTCGTGCGGAGAGGGGCGCTGATTCTCTTCTGTGATTATGTTGTAAGTTTGGAACCGCCTGCAAGGGGTGGGGAGGGGGGCGGTGTGGAAGGTGCTGTGTGGACCCTCTGCCCGCCATGCCTCCACTCCCTTGAAACTGAAAATCAAAAGTACTGTCTAATAATCCACCGTGGATCCGCCTTCCCTCTGCTGGGTGTCTCAGCTGGCCTTTGTAGGCTGTCACTCACCATCACTCATTCAGCAAATCCACAGCAACTGCTCTGTGCCTGACATAATGCTGAGGATTTTACTTAATTTGAGGGAAGCAATGAAATAATACATAAATTCAAAAACAAGCCTTAGATTGACCATAATGGGATCCGATTAAAAATTTTTCTGGAAGTCAGGCATGGTGGTGCAGGAGGATCATAAGTTCAGAGCCAGCCTCAGCAACTTAGTGAGGCCCTAAGCAACTTAGCAAGACCCTGTCTCTAAATCAAATATCACAGGGGTGGAGGTGAGGCTCAGTGGGTAAGTGCTCCTGGGGTCTGTGCTTAGCAGGGAAGGTGTTAAATGTTCAACATTATATTTTAAATAGATTGCTGTTTGAATGCCATTCTTTTAAAATTGATAACTATTGTGGCGTTTTAACCATAAAACTAGCATCACATATTTAAAGTACAAAAAAACAAAATAAGCAGAAGGAAATCAAGGCTCCTTTAAGTGTGTTGCTCCAAGATGACTGGCTGTCTCTTCCTGCGCTGGAGTTTCTATACTAGTTACTTGGTAAAAGCATGAGTGTTCCTCTTACGAGCTAGGCCTCTGGGTTGTGCTGTCCCCATAGCAAGACGGGGATGAACAGTCTGGGTCAGTAGGGGCCGTGGCTTCACTGGGAAGCTACTGTGCACCTTCCTTTTGGTGTGGCCGATTATCAGTCCTCACGTTTTGCTTAACATTCATTCTTGAGGTTGAAATAGTTTTCCTGTCTTGTTCCACTTTTGAGAAATAATTATATAATGCTGCTTTTCACAGATGTGTTAAAAAGAGGCAATACTGTCATATGATCCCAAATGCCAAGGAATTTATCATGTTTTGGTTTCTGCCTGCAAGAATTTTGAATTAAGATTAAGGGGTTACACATGTGTTTTCAAATGGACATGTCTTATTTTCTTATAAATCTTTTTTTTTTTTTTTTTAAAGAGAGTGAGAGAGGAGAGAGAGAGAGAGAGATTTTTTAATATTTATTTTTTTAGTTCTCGGCGGACACAACATCTTTGTTGGTATGTGGTGCTGAGGATCGAACCCGGGCCGCACACATGCCAGGCGAGCGCGCTACCACTTGAGCCACATCCCCAGCCCCTTCTTATAAATCTTGAGTGAAATTTCTTCTGGGTAATGTGTGGGAATCCCTTCATCTTTTAGATTCAGGAATTCTATCAAAAATGTGGCAGTTATAGTGAATTTTTTTTTTTACATTGAAATGTTGCAAAATTGGAGACCAAGTAAGTGGAGAGGGAATACCCCTTGCTGGGCCAGCCTAAAGTCTGGAAGGGGGCAGCAGGCGTTGGTCAGGGAGTGTCCCTGGATCCTGTGCATACTGTCACTGCAGGCCACTCCTGCTGTTCCTGCAGCCTGGATCACACTCGGCCCATGGAGGGCCTCCCTTTGACCTCTCCATGGAAAGGAGCCCAGGTTCTGTTTATTCTCTCTCCTTCCTGTGCCGGTGTACCCAGGAGCAGGACTTCTGCAGTGGGTTCTGACTTCACTTGGCCTCTGCCTCCGTGTGTGATTGGAGGTGGTGGGCTCTGTGCTGTGGCCACTTTTCCTGCCTCCTCAGCCACTGTGTTCAGACGGCTGTTACTTTCAGTGAGGCAGGTTTGTGTGTGGAATCTGCCCTCTCCTTCCTGCCCTGTCTGCCTGTCCTCTTATCTACTGGGAAACAGACGTTGCATCGCTCTCTCCCAGTGTCAGAACCTGCATGACTCGGAGCACTTAACGTGGCTCATCGTGAATCACATTCAAGATCTGATCAGCCTGTCGCATGAACCTCCAGTGCAGGACTTCATTAGTGCCATTCATCGGAATTCTGCTGCTAGTGGTCTTTTCATCCAGGCCATTCAGTCTCGTTGTGAAAATCTTTCAGCTGTAAGTCTTCATTGCCAGTCAGTTTTTCTGCCTTAAAAATGGAGTCCTGGAATTTTTTAAGTGCTAATTTCCAGTTGGCAAAGTAATCAGCTCCTGTTCTTCTCTTAAACATTAGCCAACCACTCTGAAGAAAACGCTCCAGTGCTTGGAAGGCATCCACCTCAGCCAGTCAGGCGCAGTGCTCACACTGTACGTGGACAGGCTCCTGTGCACCCCTTTCCGTGCTCTGGCTCGCATGGTTGACACCCTGGCCTGTCGCCGGGTAGAAATGCTTTTGGCTGCAAATTTACAGGTACTGAGAAAAATATTGATGCTTATTTATGTTAGAACTTGGCAGATAGAGTAAGCAGAACATTAAGCTGGGTTTTTCTCTATCAGCCTGGTCTTGATATGGCCACAGATGGGAACACGTATGCCTTGTGCAAACCTGTCATTCTGTGTATGTCTGATCCAACTGCTTCTGGTCTGTCCATGCTATGACAAACTCTACATACCAGTTTGTCCTTTTTAAATGAGCATGAGGTCATTATGGTCCCTGTCATATTACAAATCCATTGATGTGTTCTTGTTTATTTAGAGCAGCACGGCCCAGTTGCCAGTGGAAGAACTGAACAGAATCCAGGAGCACCTCCAGAGCAGTGGGCTTGCACAGAGGTAATGCTGCAACATAGCAGTGCCTATGTTCAGATAAACCAGGCTATAAAGACTTAGACTGGCACAGGAGCAAGTTCACAGGCTGAGAAAACAACATGCCCTTTAGGTGGGTTTATTGCAGCAGTGGCACAATAGAAAGACTTCCTGAATTTTTTATAGAAACAACTGGCAGTTTCAACACCTGTTGCCCACATGGGGGGTAGCCTGCCACATGTCAGTGTCTGAGGGTAGCAAATATTTCTGTTACCTCTATGGTAAAAGGGAATCTGAGTTACCATCTGCATAATCTAATCACTAGATAAGAGTGGATGAATCTGAAAGCATGACCTGATTCTTGGCTTTTGTTACATCCACATCTTGTTAAAATATTGTCTCTTCAGCTAGGCACAGTGGCACATGCCTGTAATCCCAGCTTCTCAGGAAGCTGAAGCAGGAGGATCTCAAGTTGAAGACCAACCTCAGCAACTTAACAAGACTCTATCTCAAAACAAAACAAAAAAATTTGAAAGGCTGAATGTAGCTCAGTTGTAAAGTGTCCCTGGGTATAATCCCCAGTGCAAAATATTTATGTGTGTGTTTATACATATATGTTCGTAACTGTTCAGTCCCCTAATTCTGTTTGCAAGACTTTTAGAATCCTTTGTCACAAATATTTTCATCTGTAAGATATGTCCATGGCTGCAAAATAAATTGAGAGGAGCTTTTACCTCTTTTCTTGACCCATATGTGTGGGGAGAGCACATGTGGAAGAGAAAGGGAGAAAATAATTTTGCCATGATTTCAGTCTAAAGGAGGGGTCTTGCTGAGGGTGTTTTTAAATAGGACAGTGTGCAGTGGGTGACTCTTTAGTCTGCAGGGCCAAGTGATGATGGCCAACTGGCATCAGGAAGCTGTCACTCATGGGACATGCAGCAGAACAGACTGATGTGTTTTGACCCTAGACCCAATTGCTAGCCCAATTGAAGAAGATTGTAAAAGTTTGTAAATACCTTGGGCCCGATCAGGTGATTCTTTTATGAAATGTCCATTTATAATGATACACACGGCATCTTTCTGAGGGATTAAATGGAAGAGTTTGTGTACTTGGATCTTAGATGATCTTTTGCTTATATTAATAATGCCTTCATTAATTGTCACACCTTTTGTTGCCTGTTACAAGATATAAGTGAAAGTTTGTGGTGTAAGCTGTGGTAATTAAAGGATCAGGGCCTCTGTTTGCGCTGTGGCCTGCTGTGGCCTGCGGTGAAGAGGAAGTCTGAGCAGAGTGCGTATCGCCTTAAGGAGCCTCTACCTCCCTTCCTTATGTGCTTCCAGAAGCCAACAGACTAGAAGGCAAACCTCACTGCGGTTTCATTTGTGTTTGTGTTTCAGACACCAAAGGCTCTATTCCCTGCTGGACAGGTTCCGTCTCTCCACTGTACAAGACTCTCTTAGCCCCTTGCCCCCAGTCACCTCGCACCCCTTAGACGGGGATGGACACATGCCATTGGAAACAGTGAGTCCAGACAAAGTAAGTGTCTATGTCCTTATGTAGTGCTCGTGCACACGGAGGCACTGATGCCTCTGTTTACCTGTGTCAAGAGTAAAGTGTTCAGGGGCTCAGTGTATGCAGGACGTGCCGGTGCTTGGCCTTGGCAGCTCTGATCGGGGACTGGTGTGGAGACATTTGGGAACCTTTAAAGCCCTAATGAGAGAGGCTACACTGACATGGGATTCCTATGGCAGGAGGTCGACCATAGCCTCCCTCCGTGTTCCAACACCTTCTCCTTCCTGTGAATTGACACCAGCCCTGATGTGTTGTCATTACTTCATCACTCACCTCAGAGTTAGGGACCATCTGGGGACTTGGGAGAGATAAACTGAGATCTCACAAACCAGCACCTGAGTGGAGGCAGACGCAGGTTCTGTCCTGCACTCTTAGGTTCTCTTTCTTCTCAGCCCTGGCTGCTGGGGAGAGTTGAGCGAAGCAGATACTCAATGATGGTTTGTGCAGTGTCAGGGAGTGGGCAGAGGGGAGGGTCGCTAGCCCTCAGTACTTCTGCTGAGTTTGCAAGGACTACTGGAAGTTGTTCCGGTGGAGGGGAGAAGGTGAGTGTCCCAGCAGGAGCAGCAACTGTAAAGGAAAGACCTGTGCGTTGGCAAGCTGCAGACACAGGGTACGCTGGCAGCCTGTGAGGCCAGCCTGGGGCCTAGTGTAACCAAGGCTCAGTCCAGCCCAGGGGAGCAGAAGCCTCTGGGTGCCTGTCTGACCACATTCCTTTTCCTGTCTTTTTTATCTTCCCAGGACTGGTATATTCGCCTTGTCAGGTCCCAGTGTTGGGCCAAGTCGGACACCGCGCTGCTAGAAGGTGCAGAACTAGTGAATCGCATTCCTGCCGAAGACATGAGCAGCTTCATGATGAGCTCGGTGGGCAAGCAGCGGGAAGTGGGAGCTCTCTAGCTTGTGCTTGGTTTCTCTCAACTTCACGCAGCTGACTGACTGCAGCACATAGGGGGCTCTCACCCAGAATGGGACAGTGCTGGGATGGGCACTCTTCAAGATGGGAGCCAGAGTTTTTTCAGCTAAATTAGAATCAAAGAGGAGTGTGGTTTTTAACTCGCCTTACGTGCATTTAAAGGAAATGTGGGTGTCCACAGACTGCAGTCAGGTCATCATTGGTGCCATAATGCTGTGCTATTTGGGAAATTGACCTTTAGTGGTAAAGCTCCCCCCAACCCCCTATAGAAGAGCTACAGTGAAAAATCAACAAAGACTTGGTCCAAAATCAGTTTACTATAGTTCAATTTATCTTAAAATCCATGCAGTCAAAGCTGATTTACTGAATGATGAATTTGCTTAGTGACTAAATTTATTGGATTTTCCGAATTTGCTAATTGGCCTTTTAACAGCTTTAAAGGTTCTGGCTACAAACTACAAGAATGTTGGGTTTTAGGCACTGCTCATGAAATACATTTTTCTGAATATTAAACTAAGATTGATGTTCTACCTGAGTAATTAGACCCCCCATCCTTAAATGGCTAAAAAGAAATTAATAAAACACACAGTACAAATTACTGAATGAAATGCTTTTTCCAAGCACCACTTGGCATTTCTGTGCCCCTCTACCCTATACAAGCTGCCTTTGCACATCTTTTGCAAACTGCAGGAGTGCTTGGTACTGCACTAATTTCTTGGATGGCACATTAGTCTTGATGTTATTGCTTTATCAATTAAAATTTGTACCCCAGCTGAGCACAAAGGCACATGCTTGTAATCCCAGTGACTTGGGAGGCTGAGGTAGGAGAGTAGTAAGTTCAAGGCCAGCCTGGGCAACTTAGTGAGGCCCTAAGCAACTTAGTAGGACCATATCTCAGAATGGGGGGGTGGGGGACAGGAAAAAAAAAAAAACTTAAAAGGGTCTGGGAACTTAGCTTAGTAGTTAAGTATCCCTAGGTTCAATCTCTAGCATCACCCCCTAAAAAATAAATAAATAAAGTACCCCAAAGAGACCAGAAATACATTTTACTGAGCAAAGGTTGAATGGAATTGTTCTTAAATATTTATAATAGATATATATTCTTAAATATTCCTTGTGGTATATTAATCTGTATTATCTCAAAAACACTTGTGTTGACTTTGATTTTTTGTTTTTCTTGCCTAGTTGAAAACATATAATCTTTGCTATGGTTTGTCTAACCTTCACTGCTCTGATTTCAGGAGTTCAACCTAAACCTGTTGGCTCCATGTTTAAGCCTTGGCATGAGTGAAATTGCTGGTGGACAGAAGAGTCCCCTTTTCAAAGCAGCCCGGGGAGTGACTCTGGACCATGTGACCAGCATCGTTCAGCGGCTTCCTGCTGTCCATCAAGTCTTCCAGCCCTTCCAGCCCACAGAGGCCACAGCCTATTGGAATAAGCTGAACGATCTATTTGGTAAGTTTAAATAAAAACTTGTTTTATTTTTAAAAAGTGTTGCAGGGCCAGCTTAGTGTTTTGCACCAAGCAAGTATACAAACAGCACTGCTGATCAAAAGTCAGCTCAGTTGCAAAGTGTTTGCTTTGCATTTGGAAAGCCTTGGATTCGATCCCCAGTTCCAAAAAAAACAAACAGTAACTGGAGGGCTGGGTTGTGGTTCAGTGGTAGAGTGCTTGCCTAGCATGTATAAGGCCCTGGGTTTGATCTCCAGCACCATATAAAATAAAGGTATTGTGTCCGTCTACAAATAAAAATATATATATTAAAAAAAATAACTAGAAAACAGCATCAGTGTTCATAGCTTTAAAATTTTTTTCTGTGCACTTGCCACTTAGCTTCTTGTGGGTATTAGTCAGTGTCCCAGGTGTTTCAGGAAGACTGGGTGGTCCCTCAGGGAAGTGCACATGCAGAACCATGTGCAGTCATGGGCGTGTTGCAGGTGTGCCACCTGGGTGGGACATCTGGAGCGCTTTTCAGTCCTCACAGAATTGTTTGGCTGCTTCTGAAAGTGAAGGGCTATGCAGGGTTGCAGCCGCCCATGGAGGTCTCGTGTTTCAGGGGATGCTGCATTGTACCAGTCCCTGACCACACTGGCCCGGGCCCTGGCACAGTACTTGGTGGTGATCTCCAAAGTGCCTGTCCATTTGCAACTTCCTTCTGAGAAGGAGAGGGACACGGTAAAGTTCGTGGTGATGACCATGGAGGTAAGAGCAGCTCCAGAATTTGCTGTGGGGAGGGAACGTGACTAGCACTGAGAATGAGGCCGTTCTATTTAAACCAAGAGCTCTGAGCAGTCTGGTTGGCTCCTCCCATCCTCATGAAGTCAGCGCCTATCTTCAGGTCCTGTTTGCCTGACCTTACCAAGTGCCTTCATCCCTCACTGCACTACTTCCCCAGGGACCATGGAGGTCAGCAAGATGCTTTCTCATCCTTGTGCTGCAGACCTAATGTGTACCTGAATTTTTAACAATTTGGTCAGTGTGTTGCATCTTAAACCAGTCAGTAAATCAGGGTGTTTCAGGCATAGGGCAAACATTATCCCCTAAAGTATGTACGCCCTCTGGGCACATTGCCTTTCCATACCACTGCCTATCTCCCTCAGGCACCAGAGATTGGCCATCCTAAGCAAGGAGCTGCCACATCACACAAGGAAAGGGCCATCCCAACGGGATGCATGCGTCAGTCATGAAGCAGTGAGGAAGTACCACTCTGAGACAGGCTGAGTCAGGTGGTCCATGACACTATCCTTAGCCTAAAGAGAGGCTAAAAAAGCAGAAGGAGCTTGCAGTACAGACAGTAGCACCAGGCATACCCTATGCCTCGTGTGTAGGACAGAGCACTACACCTGCATCTTTGCATTAGGTTCTCACACTAAACCTGTGTAGTGGGCTCTTTATGCCCAATTCACAGATGAAGAGAGCAAGGCTTGGAGAGGGTCAGGGACTTAGCCAGGCTAGCCCAGCATTTGAATATAGGTCCTGCTGTTCCCATAACCTACCCCTTCAACTTAGCTTCATGACTGACAGGTAAGATCTGTGCTGCAGAGGCCCTAGAGAAGAGCCTCTGTCCAGAGATGGGGGCCCAGGAGAGGTTGCTAGAGGCGCTGAGGGAAAGACATGTGTAGAAAGGTGTGGGTACTCTGGAAGAGGGAGCTAGGAACTTTGAGGGGTAGGCAGGTCAGGATTAAATGTAGAGAGTAGAGGATGGCAGCCTTGGAATAGCTGGGCCAGTGCCGTCCTTCCAAGGTCTTCTGGACTCCTGGCTTCTTGGTCTTTGCTCTGTCCCCTCCCACCATGAATGGCACTGCCTGCCTGAGGTCCTGGAGGCAGGAAGAACCAGGTGGATGTTCTCTGACACATGCTTCCCTTTAGGCCCTGTCGTGGCATCTGATCCACGAGCAGATCCCTCTAAGTCTGGACCTCCAAGCAGGGCTGGACTGCTGCTGCCTGGCCCTGCAGCTACCTGGCCTTTGGAGTGTGATCTCCTCCGCAGAGTTTGTGACCCACGCCTGCTCCCTCATCCACTGCGTGCGATTCCTCCTGGAAGCCAGTGAGTCCATGTCCCCAGCAGTGTATCTGCTCTTTAATGTTTTTACTTTGTGCCAACTATTTACATGAGCTAAGTAAGACTTGGGGTGAAGAGGTGGGTCTCTGTCTCTTCACCTCCAGAACCTAAGCATCTACACTAGAATCAACTCAAATTTGCTATTCTAATCATTTTGTTTAGATTTTGGATTTGAAGCTTTCAGAAAAATGCTTCTAAGCTTCACATGCCTGTGATCTCTGGTCTTAGTGGACCATGTCATGTTTTTAGCCTTAAGTGATTGTAAGATTAGTAAGATTATATTCAAAAGATGATTGTCTCCTGTTAGAGTTGAATGCATATTTCTATATACTGCATTGTAACACTAATATATCGTAAAATAAAAGCAATTCATCCTTTTCAAGGAATAGTATTCTTAACAAGGAGTCATTAGCTAAAATTTTTTAAAAATTGGGCATTACAGTTTACATGTTGGAGGGTGTTTTGAAGTTTTGTATTTTCAAATTAAACATTATAGAGTGGTGTTTTGATGTTCCATTGTTTAAATTGTTTTCATCTGTGCATTTGTAGTCAACTTGGAAACAGAGATCCAGGGATTAATTTTTAAAAGCCAGACTTCTTGGGGTTCGATTGATGATGCTTTCAGTAACAGTGAATCATGGACAGTTCGATAAAATCCTTCAGGGCAGAGACGCAGACAGCACAGTGGACTGAAATCTGAGTGTAGGAGCACAAGTTCTTACACATACACAATCAGCCAGGAGACTGGCAGTTACCTGTGCTGTCGACTGGCATTTTCTATTTGACTAACGTCAGTTCTAGAACTCTAGGCCTCATGTGACATAGTCCACCACTGAATTCTTAGAGGGTGCACAGATGTGAAGATTTGAGTAGAAAGGAAGAATAAAAGTGTGTGGAAATCCTTATCTCTTCTGTGATTTTTAGTTGCAGTGCAGCCTGGAGACCAGCTTCTTAGTCCAGAAAGCAGGACCACCACTCTGAGGACTGTCAGAGAGGAGGAAGTAGATTCAGACACACAGAGTAAGTCTTAGAACCTGTTTCTTTTGTTGTTGTTGTTGTTTTTTTTTAAACCTGTGTTCCTTTGGGGTCTTGAAATTGGTTCACAAAAGAGACTTGTAAATGGAAAATGTGGACTCTAAAAATGCTTAAACTTGCCCTTGCTCATCCCTGAATTTCAAGGGGGATTGAGTCGTTGCTGTGCACATACTCTTTGCTCTTTCCTCTGTCTCAGCACCTGTGCTGCCTCCTCTGGCTGTCTGACCTGTCCAGCCTGAGTTCCCCCCAGTCTACACCCTTTCACACAGCCAGGTTTGCTCCCACCTGAGAAGCCCCCATCTCAGCACTGGCACATAACTGCAGTTACTCTGAGCTCTCGAGGGTGGTGACTCCACTTCCTTCTCTTGTGTTCCCAGAGTTAAAACTTGGCCACTTGGCTTCAAGTGGTCAGCAAATGTTAGTTGAGTGATAAATGGATCAAGAGGAATACCAAGGAACTTGAATTTAGTGGGCATGCCCATGGAGTTTACTGTGACCCAAGTGTGTTACCGCCATCTTATTTGGTGGGTTTTTCAAAGAACATTCCTGCTCTCTACAGAAAAGTGTCAAAATTGTCCTCATTTAAAGCTCTCCTGGGTCAGACATGTGCCACAACTTTTCATGTCCCTCTCTCCTGATTCTTGGGCAGCTGTTTTACTGTGACCATGGTAGCAAGGCTGTTGGGGAGGAAAACATTCTGGCCAAGTGACTCCTTGCTCTCCCAGCCTTCAGCTTCTGGGCCCTTTCAGCTCTCATAGTCCAGGGACCAATGGGAATGCCACCTGTGCATCCTGTCCCCCAAGGATGGGAAGATCGGCTTCTGGGCCACTCTTCCTGGACTGCCAGGAGTCCTATTCCTGCTCCCTGCTGCAGAAGCAGGCCTTGTGCCATGGACACAGTGGTTCCTAGTTACAGAGCCTCACCGCTGGTTCCCCATGTGGGGTTTTGTAATTGCATAATGACCCAGAAGCAGTGCTGGGTCAATACCAGCCAAACTCTTCTCTGTTTTTTTGTCTTAAACTCTGGTTCCTGTGGCCTTTGTGATTGCAGGGTTTCTCATTGCGCCTGAGAAGGGGGAGGTACCTGCCTCTCCAGCTTGGCTCTTTTCTGGCAGAGCAGCAGCGCAGACCACTCCCTCTGTGCTTTTGCAGTGAGGCTGTAAGATAAGACTGGGGAATTCAGCCACGTAGAGTACCCGGAGCAGCCACAGCTCTGTTGTGAGTGCTCAGCCAATATCTCCGTGATTTCCATGACAGTTTGAATTCCCACAGTGGTGCAGACTTTCCAGAGCCCAGTCAGAGCTAGCAGACTCCGTGGCTGATGCATGGTTAGTTTGGGTTAATATAATTGTGTACATTCTCCACGGCCCTCTTTAGGAGGGTTCATTTAATCCTAGCCAGAGAAGGAAGCTAAGTTTTTTTTATCACCCCTACAGTTTGATACTTCTTGAAGATTGTCCAGTAAATATTAATGCCAGCCTCATTTCTTATTTCTTAAGGCCAATAAAACTTTTTTTTTTTTTTTGCATCAGGAAGTTGCCTAAATTTGATTGTAATGGGCCATGGGTAATATTCATCTTGTAAACAATTATCAACTTAACAAAACACTTTTTAGTCCCACACTTTATGTCAGACTCAAGGTAAATGTGAACAGTCTCTGCCCCCAGGTCCTGGCAGCTGCCCGAGGTTCTTACCTGAGGTCAGAAACTTTCCTCAGCACTTTGCCTCTGGCGTTCCTATAGGAACTCACCCCATCCATGCAGCAGACTTGATCCGGGGAGGTGGTGACCAGGGATCATAGCATGGTTCTTGGCAGCCTTGCTAGGGACATCACATCACACCCATGTCCCGCATGGGCTGTGGAAAGGGGGTTTCCTTTGATGAAACTGGCTGAGAAATAAAAGCTAAGAGAAATTAAATAGCAAAAAAAAAAAAAACACTACAGAACACAGAAAGTGATTTCAAGAGTTGGGGCAGGACGGGCAAGCCAATCAGACAGGTCGAGCTTCTAGACTATGGCAAAATGGAGTTTGCGCCTGCTTTATTTATATCAGGAAACATCAAAGGCCTTCCATAGAACGTTCTTCACCAAAAAGGTTAAAGGTGGGCTGTTCCGTTCCTAACAGGCCACACCCACCTCTGGAGCTACTATGAGGGATCTTCCTAGCAAAGCAGAGGTAAAAGTCATGTGCACTGGGCAGTCTTTTGCTGTGGGAGAGCCAAGCAAATATTGGCTGCAATATTGAGAGAAGACCCTCATGTAACTCATGGGTGGCTTTCCGCAGTCACAGGTCCTGTGAAAGCCGGAGGGCAGGGGAATTGTTCTGAGGGAAGTCAAAGCTGAGCAGCCACGTGGTGGCTTTAGATGTTGCAAGCCAATGCAGGAAGGCTGGCGACATGGCAGGACTGAGGTTTAGACACATTGCCATGGTCCTGGTGGGAATGGAGAGCATTGCGTGGTTGAGAAACATGTTAAAGAGGTAGAACCTATAAGCCTTTGGCAATTGACTCAAAGTCCAGGTGGTCTGAGCAGCGCTACTCAGCATGCACCTTCTCCATGGGGCACACAGGAAGGGTGGCAGAGTCAGAGTGTGTTTTAATGGAGTCCTTTCTTGACCATGTCACCTGTGTAGATCCCAAGTACATCACCACAGCCTGTGAGATGGTGGCAGAGATGGTGGAGTCCCTGCAGTCAGTGCTGGCCCTGGGCCACCAGAGGAACAGCAGCGTGCCAGCATTTCTCACAGCAGTACTCAAGAATATCGTGGTCAGCCTGGCCCGCTTGCCCCTGGTCAACAGCTACACACGCGTGCCCCCCTTGGTGAGTTTGGCTGTGCCGTTGCCAAAGACAAAAATAGAGTGCGCAGGCAGCCCTGGGGCCCAGGCCTTCGGAGGTTGGGCATGGACATCTCTGGCACTCCCTTGCAAAGGCCAGAGTGACTCACTGAGTGTGGTTGCAACGCTCTGTTGTCCTTGGACGTAGTGCACATAGCAGTTGTTTAGTAGAAGCACTGGGTTTCCTGAGATGGCTGAGGCACCATCTCATTAGACAGGATCTCTGCCCCCTGATTGACAGTCATCCCTGGAGCTGTGTATGCACTTGGCACTGTCACAGCTGAGGTCCTGCCTTGGAAGTGCCTTTGGAACCCATTTAAAATGTATGTGCTTCGGTCTGGGGCTGTGGCTCAGTGGAGGTAAGAGTACTTGCCTAGCACATGTGAGATACTGGGTCTGATCCTCAACACCACATAAAAGAGATAAATAAATAAAATAAAGGTATTGTGTCCATCTGCAACTAAAAAAAAGAATTGTAGATGAACATTTATTTATTTATTTGATCCTGAAGGATCAAACCCAGTGCCTCACACGTGCTAGGCAAGCCCTTTGCCACTGAGCCACATCCCCAGCCTTAAAATTGAAAAAAAAAAAAAACCTAATAAAATAAAATGGATATGCTCAAAAGGGACTCTTATTGCAGGTAGTAGAATGAGGTTAGCATGACAGGGATAGTTGGTGGCAGCTGAACTGACCCCTCCCCAGTGAGATTGCATCAGCAGGACCTGCTGTCATCAAGCAGGAGAGAAATGCCAGAGCCCAGAGCCAAGGGAGGTCCTTGTTTCTGCCTTGAGAAGGCCCACAGCTGCCTCTGGGGGCATAGCTTCTGCATGGGCGTGCTAGCCCTGGGGATACTGGTACCAAGAAAATGGTATGTGTTGGACTTTGAGGGATGCTGTGGAGGGTGAAGGTGTTTGGAGGATCCATTCTGTGAGTGAGAGGTGCTACCTGGCGGTTTGGAAGCACTTGGGCATCCAGGAAAAATGTAGGAGAAGCAGCTATGGTGGCTGTGCAGGGTCAGCCCCAGCCCCCTCATGCAAGCAGCCCTCCTGGGATTGTGGGCATGTGATTCTGAAGTAGTGCTGTTCCTTTAGAGGGGTGGAATAGGAAGTCACAGTCCAGAGGTCATCCACCTACCTGGCACTTCACTGACGTTAAAACTCCAGCAAGGGCTTTTGTGCACTCCCTGGAGAGTCCTGGTCAGGGTGCAGCTAGAGCAGGTGCCACAAGACCCCTTTCTGGACATGCTCCCAGGAGGGCTTTCTAGTATTCACATGGTTTGCTGGCCGAGTCAGAGCCCTCTCTGCCCTCACACCAATGGGCTAAGGGGAGAGATGTGGAGTGGGCTATGGCGTGGGGCTCCCTTGAGTCCTCTGCGGCTGAATTGGTCCTGCTGCTGGGACAGCATTGGGTCTGCTTCAGGGATTCCTCTGTGCCAGTGCTTGTCCAAGCACCTAAGGACAAAAAGCAGGACTTCCCAAGTTTACTGAGATGGGCGGTGTGGTGGTTTTGTGCCTGCTTGCTAATACATATTCATAGGAGGCAGGACTTCATTAATGTTGCTCGTACTCTCACCTGTCTAACACACCTGGGTGTGGGGTCCCTCTGATGTCCAACCACCTCAACCAACATCTCCACCAGGGAACATGACTGTGGCATGCACCAGCCAGGCGGGGTGTGCAGGCAGTGGCACGGACAGTGGTGGGGCTGGTCTAGGAAGGGCAGGGCGGAGTGGGAATGGGAAGCACATTTGGTGCAGAGGGGTCCTGGGGCTAGGGGATGAGAGCTCCTCTGGGGAAGGCCATGGGCCCACTCTGGGAAGGTCTGGTGGGCTCAGCTGGGAGGCCCTGGAAGAAGCAGTGCTGCTCTGCTCCTCTGTGTGCCGTCCTGCTTGGCTGGTGAGGCTCTTTCCTCTCATCTTCGCAGGTGTGGAAACTTGGATGGTCGCCCCAGCCAGGAGGGGACTTTGGCACAGTGTTCCCCGAGATCCCAGTGGAGTTCCTGCAGGAGAAGGAGGTCTTCAAAGAGTTCATCTACCGCATCAACACTCTCGGTACCCCACGCCTTGCCCTGAGGGCCCAGACGGCTGGGGAGACCCAGATAGCTGGGGAGACCCAGGCACCAGGGTTAGGGTCTTCTCACTTGATGTCAGAAAGACTCGGGGTGACAATGACAGACAGCTCTGTAGACACCCTTGACGGTGTACGCAGAGCTTCCTGCTCTGGTGAGGAGTTGTGGGTGGGAGTGCGGTGCCAGGTTCTGGGTGCCGGGCTTGCTGGCAGCCAGGGTAGGTAGGTAGGTAGGTAGGTAGGTGGCTGACAGACTGGAGGCCTTGCTCTGTCATGGTGGTGTGCACTCAGGCCAGTGGTGGCAACGATTTTCTCAGGATGTTTTCTCATGCCCACTGGTTTGATCTTGTGTTCTCATCAATGTCATTTCCTTGTGTATAGAACCAACAGCTGAGGAATGTGATGGGCTAATAAGTCTCTGGTCCTGACCTTCCCCAGGATCCAGGATGGTTAACTGGAGGGAAGGTAGACTTGGAGTTGGCTGGCCCTGGCTACTCTGCTAATCTTTCTGGCTGCTCAGTGTGGGGCAGGTTATTTATCTTAACCTCTAGGACCCTCTGTTTTGTCATCTGTAAAATGGGGTTATGCCTATTCCATGGAATTGTTGCAAGTGTAGAAATTAATAAGAAACTGCTCTCTCAGAGCATCTCAGGAAGTGGTAGCGTTAGTGGTTCTGTCAGGACTCTTCTCTGCTTTCTGAAGAGCACAGTTGCTCTGTTTTTCCCGTTTTGTGGATGGAATTACCACCTGGTGGTGTGGGTATAGTCAGGAAATCAGGACTGTGCCTCCCATGGCATTTCCTGGAAAGCTCCCAGCTTGTCCTTGGTCCCTGCCTTTACCGTCAGACCTGACCCCTCCACTCCTCAGTCCCTCTGGTTCCTGCAGACTTGGTGCTTGTTCTGATTCCAGAAGGTTCTGGCAGGAGACACCTCACCATGATCTTCCCTTCACACAGCTAGAGAGTTATCACCCTGTTCTCAGGGAAACGGGAGTCACCTGCTTTCACGGAGCTTGTCTTCCTCACTTTCCTTAAAGGCTAATCTCAGGCAGCCTCCCCTGCCCCTTTCCCAGTGTCAGCTTCTGGTCCTCCTGGGCGGCCACACCCAGAGCACCCATCAGATCCACGGGACCAGCCAGCTCTGTCATTTTTCCAGGGAACCTGCCTTTGCTGTATGCACATGGTTGTCAGGGCACAAATGTCCCACATGCCAGGCTTGCCAAGGAGGGCCTGGTGGTCGGTGCTCCAGTTGTCCTTCTCTCCCCACCTGGTACCTGTGCACTTCAGGCGAGGGCTGTGGCTCTCCTAAGGACACAGTGGCAAACAGTCCCAGAATCAGCCATTTGTTGGATTAGGCTGTGTGTCACTGGTGGGTGAGGCCAGAGAACAGCCTCTCTGATGGGTTCTGCTGGGTGCTAGGGTGTGCCTGACCACCACGGGCTTTTCTGATCCATCTTCTACACACACAAAACAGTTGCTGTAACTCAGCCTCAACAGCTTTATTGAGACAGAATTCACACACCGAGTTGAAGATCTGTGGGTCTGTCTGCAGCAGCATGGCCATCTGCACCTCCTCAGTCAGACTGGAGAAGAGAACGCCTGGGGAGCAGAAGTGGCCAGCCCACTCAAGCATGGCCTACCTGGACGATCCTTCACTTTCACTGCCCCCACGTGGGGGTTTGGGGTGGAGAGGGCTCCGGGGCTGAGTGTGGCCTGTGGTCCTCGCCTAGAGTTTGATTTTAGACAGCCTAGCTGACTTCTGTGTGCTGGAGTGTTCTTGTTGGTAAAATGGGGAAAAAATACATTTATTTCCTACCTTGTAGAATTATCTGAGGAGTTTTAAAAAGTTACTGTAGGTGCCTATCAAGGTTGGTGCTGTTATCCGCGTAACCCTCCACACGTGTGAGAAGTGGGTGACGCTGTCTAAAGTAGCACTTGCATTCCCAGGGTGGACCAGTCGTACACAGTTTGAAGAAACTTGGGCTACCCTCCTTGGTGTCCTGGTGACCCAGCCCCTTGTGATGGAACAGGAAGAGAGCCCACCGGAGGTAAGGCTGCCATGACTGAGGGGCTGCAGGTGTAGCCGCTCCTCACTGTCTGGTGTGGACAGATGTTCCAGAGCAAGAGCACATCTCCCCAAGGTGCGAGATCCGTGGCTGCTATGGCTGGTGCCTTTTATTACAGTGCATTCCACATAAAGGATCAGTAAGATTGTGTCCTTTAGTGGAAGTATCTTCGAGTTCTGTTTATTTATCAATATCCGGAGGAGTACAAGTTGAATTAAAATGAAATAAGGTACTTGATCTAGGCCCTATGCATGCACCTGGTTTCTTTTTCTAATTATTCTGCAGAGGTTGTGTTCAGCTTTTGGAAGGTGAATTTCGTTAGCTTCCTGTGACATGGATAACAGCCATGCTGTGGTAAAACAGAACCTAAGGGAGGACGATCATGGGTGTGACCCTTGGTTCTGGAGGAAGATGCTCTATGAGCTTGCAGAAAGGATAGTTCAGGTTCATCTCTAGACACTAATAGGTTGTCTTATGCAGTGCCCCTAAAAGTAGTGAGGGCCTTTAAGGAAAGTTTCTTTTAAAAAAATTCATATTTGGAGTTTTGTGCTCATAGGAGACCTTACTTTGAAAAATAGACATTTGTCCATTAGTTTATTCCAAGGCACAGATTTATGGAGTGCGGCCCCCTGCCAGGTGAACTTTCATAAGACAACAGATCCTGGCTGGGGGGAGCCATTTCCCTCCACTCCTCCCTCCTAGGCCATGTGGCCTGCAGACACTGTGTGAAGTAGAGGCAGAGTTGGTTGTGGTGTCTCACTGTCCCATTGTTGATGTGTGGACTCTCCATCCATCCAGGAGGACACAGAAAGGACCCAGATCCATGTCCTGGCTGTGCAGGCCATCACCTCCCTGGTGCTCAGTGCAATGACTGTGCCTGTCGCTGGCAACCCAGCTGTGAGCTGCTTGGAGCAGCAGCCCCGGAACAAGCCCCTGAAGGCTCTTGATACCAGGTTTGCCTGAGTTCCCATGTGTCCTGTATCCCACTGTGGGGGACAGTGAGGTACCCCCTCCTCAGGGACCAGCAGTCTTCCCCAGCTCTTTTCTTTGTTGCTGGAATTGAAACAACTTTGCATGTGGACCTGGCACAAGTAAGCAGATCCAAATAATTTCTTGCCCAGCGACAAGTTCAAATTTTGACCTGGAATTATGGGGGCTTTTGGAATGTTTAAGGGCAATGTCTGGCAAGACAGGAATGAGCCCCTGCCTAAAGGTATTCGGACAGGAATGACTTATCAGGTGGGCTCACTTGCTCCTGTGCTGTTTCTGGAAGCAAAGTGGAGAGGAGGTCCTAGGGGTTTTAACCTGTAGGATTCTAAAGGACACAAGATGGTTGGTGTTTGGGTTTTGTTGTTGTTGTTGTTGTTTTTGTTTTGTAGGGGGTGGTACTGGGTTTGAACCCAGTTGCTGAGATGCATCCCTAGCCTTTTTTTATTTTGAAACAGGGTCTAAGTTGCAGAGGCTGGCTTGAACTTGACATCCTTCTGCCTCAGCCTCCTGAGTTGCTGGGATTCCAGGCGTGCACCAGCAGCAAAATGTTCTTTACTTTTGTCTAAACTTTAGGTTTGGAAGGAAGTTGAGCATGATCAGAGGGATTGTGGAGCAGGAGATTCAAGCAATGGTGTCCAAGAGAGAGAATATCGCCACCCATCACCCATACCAGGCCTGGGATCCTGTCCCTTCTCTGTCACCAGCTACTACAGGTATAGGAGAGGGGCGTCAAGCTAGGACTAGAGTGAGAGTGACCGGCACTTCAGCATGCCTCCCGTGCTGTATGCTGAGTGTGCTGCATGCACTTGCAAGTAGGAGTCGTGTTCTAGCCCAGGAGAGTTTCAGTCTTAAGGAAATAATGAAATCTAGAAGTGAACTGGAAGCATTATCTCTTGCCATTTGAGTTGGGGGAAGCCAAGAGTTCTCAAGGCTAGAAGACCGGCAGCTTGCATAAGATTTAAAAGCCAAATTAGCTGGTCACATTTAAAAAATAAGTATTTATGTCTGACTGATCCATATCTCCAGCTCCTCATGAGAAACCCAATGTGTAGGAGACTGTGTTCCTGCTGCCCCCGTGGCTGGTTTCCCTGGCCTCAGTGCCCCACTGTCCCGGGTTCTGTGCTGTGCTCCTCAGGCATACACTCCACCTCGGCCTGCCAGTGACAAACACTGTAGTAGTTTGTCATCGTGGCTTAAAGGAGAGGAGAGTTTTGGGGGTTTGTTGTTGTTTTCAATTTGGTTTGTCTTGTTGTTAATGCCTGGTTTTGTTGAACAAGCAGTACTTTAGCTTTGCAGTCCCTTCATATGTTAGTCAGAGCTGTAAGTACCTTGAAGGCTTTATTTAGAAGTGGCAGAAGAGAGCAGGTCCTGGGAGAGGTGGCCCCAGGAGTGGAGGAGAAGCATATGCTTCTGGAGGAAGACAGGTGGCACCATGGAGAGGCTGTGAGACACAGAGCTGGCCTGGGATTAGCTAGGGCAGTACTGTGTATTACAGAGAAAAAGCCATACTCCAGTTTGCCCCTAGCCTGCCAGCTTATAAATGACAGGGCTGTTCTGACAGTGACTTGGGTGGCACCTGCACGGGCAGCAGTGGAGTTAGCACCAAGTAGCCCTGCAGCCTGCACTGCCTGGTGTTCCCACGGGGTTGCTTCACAGGTGCCCTCATCAGCCATGACAAGCTTCTGCTGCAGATCAACCCCGAGCGAGAGCTGGGCAACATGAGCTACAAGCTGGGCCAGGTGCGTCCCGTGTCCCCCACTCCTCACAGTCTCCTCGGCTTCCCTTGGATTCGGGCACACCCCCAGGGAAAAGTTCAATGCTTTTCCTAAATGGATGGAGCTTTTCCTTTGGTTTCTATTTACATTCTTTGCTCTGGGATTTTTTTTAAGATGTGTTGCTTAATTACACCATGCGTGTAAAGCCACAGTGTGGTGGGGGAGGGTGGGGGATGGGGACACTTCCATGTACCTGCTGGATCAGGGAACTATGGGGCCAGCTCACTTTTCTATTCTGTCACCTTTGCAGAGAGGTTCCAATGTCACTGGGCCACCACCTTCCTAGATGGCAGTGGAGACTTGCCCTCAAGTCTGCCTGCCCTGCCCACAGCTTGCTCACTGCAGGATGCTGGGGTCACAGGGGTTTTCAGAGCAGCAGGCAGAGCCAGGTTGGGGGTTGTGCTACGGCTCAGTAGCCACTTGTTCTGGAGCCAGGTTTCAGGATGTGAGGCTCCAGGTTCCTTCCTGCAGCGGGGTACCCTTCCTGGGGACAGTTGACTGTCTCTGCCCCGCCTTCCCCGCCTCCCCCGCCTATGGCCCTCACCTTCCTGCTGCCATCTCCAAAGTAAGCACATCACTCTTTGCAGTATTGGGGCTTCTTAAATAAGCAGCTTGAACAAATGGGGTACATCACCAGGAACTGCCTGTGAGGGGCCAGGTTTGAAAGAAACTCCACGGATGGGCTTCCTGTTTCTAAATCTGTTCCCAGGCACCCCTGGGAACTGTACCTAGTTTGCCCTGCCGACGGCCCTCGGGCTCCAGTGGCCGCAGCTCGAGGGCTTGGAGTGCGTGTGCGGAGCCAGCTGCCGTGTGCTCAGTGTTGAGAGCCCGGCTGCACCTATCCACCAGGAACCTCAGGTCTCCTGGGGTGCCAGGCTGAGGGTCCTGTGTCTGTGGCAGGTATCCATACACTCCGTGTGGCTGGGGAACAGTATCACACCCCTACGAGAGGAGGAGTGGGATGAGGAGGAGGAGGAGGAGGCTGACGTCCCTGCGCCGGCTTCTCCACCCACATCTCCAGTCAACTCCAGGTTTGCATTGGCCTTTTAGTTTTTAAAGCAGTTTGAAAATTCTACTAGTTGTTTGGTTTTATGGTGCTTCTTGAAATGAACCTGTTATCTGTGTATGGGGAAAATATCCATCCATGTTTTATACTCTGCAGGAAGCACCGGGCTGGAGTTGATGTCCATTCCTGTTCCCAGTTTTTGCTTGAACTGTACAGCCGCTGGATCCTGCCATCCAGTTCAGCCAGAAGGACCCCCGTCATGCTCATCAGTGAGGTGGTTCGATCTGTAAGTTCACCTTCCCCATCCTTCTCTCGCAGGAGCATGTAACCAACCACACACACACACAGGCACTACCATACATGTATGTACCAGATGCCGCATATATGCACAAACAGCATGCACACACAGGGACACGTGTGTACCACACACACATGGTTTATAATGTCTAAGAACCTTTGAAAGAAGGGCTGGGGTTATAGTTCAGTTGGTAGAATGCTTGCCTTGTATGCACAGGGCCCTGGGTTCAAACCCCAGCACCACCAACACCCCCCCCCCCAAAAAAAAAAAAAAAAAAAAAAAACCTTTGAAAGAGCTTTTACAGACTCCTGGCTGTAGGCTGATACCTTAGTGTTTCTGAATTGGTAAAGGGGTGGTTTTCTTCATCTGCAATCCAGAGAATGTTAATACTCTTTTATTTTGGTGGGTACTGGGGATTGAACTCACTAAGCCAAATCCCTAGCCCTTTTTATTTTGAAGCAGGGTCTCACTAAGTTGCTTAGGACCTCATTAAATTGCTGAGGCTGTCCTCAAACTTGAGATCCTCCTGCCTCAGTCCCCCAGGTGGCTGGGATCACAAGTGTATGACACTCTCTTACGGTGCACGTGTGGTGAAATGTCGTTGCTTTCGCTTTCCAGGTGTCTGCCCCTTCCAGGTCTGTGGCAAACAGCCCCACACTCCGGGTTCCCCCTTCTGAGAAGCTCCCATTCAGAATATCTCAGATTAGGAGTCTTAGCTCTTAGGGTCACAGGTCTTTAGCTAGTGAGGACCTCAAAGGGCACTTGCTTCTGTGGATTATATCAGTATTCACAGGGTTGGCAATACAAGCTTTACGAAGTAGTTGCTTAGTCCACTTTACACAATTTTTATAAGAAATAATTTTTGAAAAGTAGTGAGTGGCTTTATTTTACATGTTTGCAAAAATCTGGTTTATTAGAAAATAGAACCTCTAGAAAGTTTCAACCGTGCACTGAGAGAGATGAGGGTGAAGTTGGTATGATCATGGGAATGGTCTTGCCTCTCAAGCCCCTAGAAAGGCTCGGGTTTCTGCGCATCCTCATGGCCCCTTGTGAGCGCTGGTCTAGATGAGTTACTGACTCCAGCCTGCCTTTGGCACCTGGCTGAGACCTAGGTGTGGTGTGAGAGCTGATTTTGGAGACAGGAATGCTTGGGAGACAAGAGAGTGGTTGCCAAAACTCATGTTTTTGAAACAGCTGATCCCCCCTTTTTCTCTTCCTGAAGGTTTTGAGGGCTATAGGGAGGGTATGGGGTGAGTGTCCCTCACAGGTGTGACCTTAGCTTGCCTCCACCTGTGATGTGTGTCTGATCCATGTATCTGTGTGTGGTGTGTTTATTGTGTGGTGTGTGTAGCAGAGGCATTTTTAACAAACAAGACACTCGGGGAGAGGTTTTCATCCTGTGCTTTAGGTCTCCAGGTTCGCACTGAGTTCTTTTTCCAGTCAGGGCCCCTGTGGAATGCCTGTATTTTATTCTCCCATGGATGTTAGGGTGTGCCTCACCCCCGGCAGCCTTTGGCCTGAGTTGCTCCCGTTGCTCCTAGTGTAACTCTCCCCTCCTGTCCCAATGTCTCCAGCTTCTCGTGGTCTCTGACTTATTCACTGAGCGCAACCAATTTGAGATGATGTATCTGACGCTGATGGAACTGCGGAGGGTGCACCCTTCCGAAGATGAGATTCTCCTCCAGTACCTAGTGCCTGCCACCTGCAAGGCGGCTGCTGTCCTGGGAATGGTGAGTCAAGCTGGCATAGAGGCTCCCTGTGTGGAGGCCCCTCGGGCCTGCTCTGCATTGGGGCTGGTGTTGGCCAGACGTACTGAGCGTGGCCACATCCCTCATATGCCTGACCCAGGCTGCACTCCCTCTCACATGTGAGCTGTGGCTGTGGCCAGCTAGAGAGGCCTCAGTTCCTGTCAGTGCTATCCCACAGGGCACTGTAGCATGCATTGTGGCTGAGTGCAGTGTTGGACTCCTGTACACCTTGGTTCTGTCATTGCAATAGACTGTCCACACAAAGCCACAAGTCTGTGATGGCACAGGGACAGCACAGAGGGGGGACATGACTGGCTTCTCCAGTCTGCCTGCAGCCTGGCAGTCCCATTACTTTTCCATGTGATCTGGATCCCCTGTGCTTTTCAGCTGACGCAGTCTCCCCCTTGGGGACCTGTTGTCACCCTAACCATTAATGCCACTCCCAGAGTCTGGATCCTAGAGTCTATTCTTAGCTTTGGGCTGTCTTAGCCCATTTGTGTAGTCACAAAATACCTTAGGCTAGGTAATTTGTAAACAACAGAAATTGATTGCTCGTAGTCTGGAGTTGGGAAGTCCAAGATGAACACGCTGGCAGCGTGGTGCCTGGGGAGGGCTGTTCTCTGCTTGGCAGCAGGCACCTTCTTGCTTGTCCTCATGTGGAAGGGCAGACAACTCCCTGGGACTTCCTTGATAAGGACATTATCCTGATCACTGGAGCAGAGCCCCCATGACGAGTTCCTCATTCTGCGGCCAGTTTATCAGAATCCCACCAGTGTCGTGTGACTCCCTGACCCATGTGCCGTTACCATGTGATCCTCACTGTCCAGACCTCTAGTGCACACATGCAGGTGATTGCCTGCAGACCCGTCCCTTGTTAGAGCACAATGCAGAGTGTCCGCACTGCCATTACAGGGACGGATCCTGACTGTTGAAGCAGGTGTGTATTTGCCCTTTTTGTCATTTAGCATTATCCTGTAATTGTGATGTTTCTTATTCACTCTCTGGTAGCAATAGGAACTCATTTATTCAGTGGACACAAGAGTGGCCGCCATATACCAGGCACTCAAGACCCCTGGCAGGAGTACTGAGGAGGAATCTGCCAGGACTCATCCCCCAATGCCTTGAGCTCTGCTCCAGTGCCCCATCCAGTCCTGTCCAACCTGATAAAGGCACAGGACACGCAGGACATTGTGGAGTCCACTCTCACCCTCCCCAACTGTGCCCCTGTAGAATCTGCCATAACTGAGCACAGAGGCTAGAGCAAGGAACAGTCTATCATAGGTAACCTTCGCCTGGGTCCTAGTGCCATGGTGCCATGCAGGGAGCAGAAACAGTGAGCACCTGGATCCCCTTGAGTGAACGCGGCTCTTCAGGGCAAGTGCCCTGTGGGTGCTGCTGGCTCGTGGGAGGTCCTTTCCCCCTGTGGAGCTCAGCTGCTGGGGTTTGGCCTTCATCCCAGCTGTGGCTTTGTGCTCAGGCCCAGATCCCCAGCCAGTTTAAATCAGATACATCAAGTGAGTAATGATTTCCAAAACAGACCCCAGGGCAGTATGGCACATGGCCCCGGTTCCCCCTTCTATGCACGCAAATGTTCCTCTGAGATTGAATGTGGCCGCCTGCTGTGTTGCTGCAGACCGCACTGTGCCCAATGCACTGTTTTCTTTGCCTGCTCTTGTCAGAGCTGCAGCCCTTAACAGAAGTGGGACTGCAGGCCTGGGTGGGAGCAATCCTCAGGAAGGTGCCACACAGTCCCAGGGGTGTGGGTGGGGACGTAAAGGAAGTGAGTGGCAGAGTGTCACCTTCCTTCAGGCTGAGACCACCAGGTATAGACTTCCCCAGAGAGTGGATGGCCAGACGCCTCTTGTTGCTATTGGTCCAGTGGAGGCCCTGAACCTGCCTCTCCTGAGGCACTGCCATTCACACGTGTCTCCACCTGCACGCCTCTTCCTGTGGAGTCCTCTCTGCTGTTACTGGAGTTCCTGGTGGAGGGTGTACTGTCTAGCTGTAGAAAGTACTCAGTGGAATTGATGCCATTCCGGCCAAGTTAGCATAGGGTCCCAAGACTACCCTTAGATTCATTCTAGAAGATGTCAGAGCTAAAATTTACTACAGTGAAAAACTGAAAGAAAAATCAGTTTCCAGAGTCCCCTCATGGTGGAGGCTGGGAACATGCTTGACTCCCTAGCAAGGAGCTGTGGCAACACCTGTAGAAGTGCCAACCAGAGAGCCCAGGAGAGACTCAGTGTCCAGGGCGTTCACTGGGGCTGGTCCCCTGGGCACCTCGGAAGGTCCGTGCCAAACCTCCAGACTCCCAGAAGAGGGTAGCCAAACCTCACTATCTGCATCAACCTTACCATCTCCACAGACTGTTGGGCACAGGGGCCACCCCTGCACGCAGCCTGTTCTCAGTGGGTCTTGGCCACTCTAAGAATTCTGCTGCATGCTGGACTCCACTGTAGCATGGGGACAGCCCCCTCTTGGCTGGGGAAGTGGGCCACTGAGATAGGAGCCTTGAGGTGTCTTGGGCAGCTTGTGTCTGTGCTTGTGCCCAGGACAAGGCTGTGGCAGAGCCAGTCAGCCGCCTGCTGGAGGGCACACTCAGGAGCAGCCACCTGCCCAGCCAGATTGGAGCCCTCCACGGAGTCCTCTATGTACTGGAGTGCGATCTTCTGGACGACACGGCCAAGCAGCTCATCCCATTTGTCAGCGACTACCTCCTGTCTAACCTCCGAGGAGCAGCCCAGTGAGTGGGGCTGGCTGGGCACAGTTTGGGAACAGGAAAGAGCCTTGTTCTGCCTCTTGGAGGGCATGCCCAGCCCCTGGCCAGATGGGCAGAGAACTGGGTGGGTGCACTTTTCTGGGGACAGTGTCTGAGATCACTGATACAAGAATAGGAATGTCTGCCAAAAACTTGTGTGGATGCCCGCAATTAGATGGCATGTCCTGCCTCTGCTGCCTTTGCCCCAGCGCTTGCCACACTCTTTGGTGCAGTCATCTGTTACTCCTCGGCAAGGACAGCAGTCTCATCCTCTGCCAGACTTGGCACTCTGATTGCAGCTCCCCCAGGTGGTCACCCTTTGTGGCTCTGACCTCAATCTCATGTTCCCTTATCTTTACGTAGAGTTCAGCACAGATATGTTGCAGGACCCCATAGAAGATAGTCCAGGCATGGCATAGCACACCGGTGGTCACAGCAACTTGGGAGGCTGAGGCAGGAGGATCACAGGTTCCAAGCCAGTCTGGGAAATTTGTTGAAATCAAGTCTCACAAATGGCTGGGGGGATGTAGCTCAGTGGTAATGCACTCCTGTGTTCAGTCCCCAACCAAGAAAAGAAGAGAAAGAGGAGTTCATCAGAAACGTGTCCTGTAAGCCCTGGGGAGGTCTGGGGCAGAGTGGGTGCTTGCACAGGGAGCTGTCTTCAGCACCTACCTCAAGGAGTGGGTCGGGTTTCATCAGGCCTAGACTCGGGGTTGAGGGCAAGAGTGAGGAGCTGAGAAGAGGGCTGGTAGGAAAACCAACCGTCCTCTTTGAACAGAGTGCAGATTGGGCATGAGGATCAAGGGTGAAGTTAAATATGAGGTTTGGAATGCACAGTGAGGGTCTTAGACCCAATAGGTATGATGCCACGAGGGTGCAAAATTCAGACAGTGTAGAAGTATATGGGCAGAGACACACTGGGGCCTGGCAGGGCAGAGACCACCTCCTTCAGGCCAGAGGTGGCGCAGGCCTGTAGAGGGCCCTAGCTGCCCGTTGTCCTCTTGATCGCAGAGCCTGGCATCACAGGAATGCAGTCTGTACTGAGAGTTGCCAGGGCACACAGGAGTGAGGGGCACAGGAGCTGCAGTGTCTAGGCAAAGATGGTGAGCACTCCTGGCTTCAGTTCCTTGAGCAGAAGGGGGAGTCCTGGGCAAAGTAGTAGAGGCAGGGCCTCCTAGTGACCGATAGGAGCATGCCGTGGGCCCCCTGAGTGTGGGTGATGGTGCAACGCCTCCCTCATTCAGTGACCACTTGTCCAGTCACAGGCCAGGGACCCCTGGGAGAGTCTGTGAGTCAGTATTATGAGGTGGTGTGTGCCTCACAGGGAGAGCACTGCACCCTCAAGAGCAGGTGGGACTGCCTGGTGTGAGGGGTTCTGCAGGCCTCTCTGGGGCAGGCAGCACAGAGTGGCTTGTAGGACAGAGGGCTCTGTGTGCAGCCCTGGAGACGGCCCGAGTGCAGAGGCCTGGAGGGGCAAGTGTGGCCTGTGGCTTTGTGCTCACAGAAGGGCTGACTGTTCTAGCTGCGGGTAAAGCAGGCTGCTTGTGGCTAAACTTGGCCATCGGCTCCCTTTCCAGCTGCGTGAATGTGCACAGCCAGCAGCATGTGTTGGTGATGTGTGCCACTGCATTCTACCTGATGGAGAACTATCCTCTGGACGTGGGGCCGGAGTTTTCAGCATCAGTGATACAGGTGAGCAGGCCTCAGCTGTGCTCCTGGACGCGGGAAGGTCGGTGTCAATCAGGGGGTGGGGATGGGGGGGAGTGCTTGAGCCTTTCCTCTCGTGCAGATGTGTGGGGTGATGCTGTCTGGCAGCGAGGAGGCCACCCCTTCCACTATCTACCACTGTGCCCTCCGAGGACTGGAGCGCCTCCTGCTCTCTGAGCAGCTCTCCCGGTTGGATGCAGAATCCCTGGTCAAGCTGAGTGTGGACAGAGTGAACGTGCACAGCCCACATCGGGCCATGGCGGCCCTGGGCCTGATGCTCACCTGCATGTACACAGGTGAGCAGTCTTGGATTGTAGACTTGCCCAGGGCCACTGTGCTCAGCGATACGTGAGAGAGGAATGTGCTCACTTGAGGGACACAGGCCCAGGCCCCTGGTATGCAGCACCTTTGGTGTTGTCCTGAGCCATCCCCTCACTTGCCAGAAGGATTCAGAACCCTCTGCCCCTCGTCCCTTGGCTGAGGATTGGGGTGTCCTTGCTACCCCTGATGATCTGTGGAACTCCGGCACACTGGGAAGTGTCTGTGCAGCCTTGGGGTTTCGCTTACATGACCTTCCACTGAGCGCTTTTGTTTCAGGAAAGGAGAAAGCCAGCCCTGGTAGAGCCTCTGACCCAAACCCTGTGGCCCCCGACAGCGAGTCTGTGATCGTGGCTATGGAGCGGGTGTCTGTTCTTTTCGATAGGTAAGAGGCACAGCCCACCTGGCAGCCTTGAACTGCCCTGGAGCCAGAGCCAGAAGGAGCTGCCTGGTGCCTACATATTTGCTCCACCTCTTGGCGCCTTTGCCATGGTCCCACCAATTTCCTTGCCCCACCCTGATCCTGCTTGGGCTCTCCTGTTGAGAGGCCATCCTTGGACTCAGCACTGTGGTGCTAACCGCCACGTTTGTCCCTTTCTCCTGGAGGCTTCAAGGACGTCACCTATAGTCCTGGGCTGTGGCCTGGGCACTTAAATGGTCAGGTGCTAGGAGGCTGGGCATGCAGCAATTAAAATGCCCTAATCCTGCTGCCCTTCATGAGAGAGGAGCCAGGTGGTAGCAGGGTCCTTCTTGCCCTCAAGGGCCATGGGAGGGATCGCATGGCACCCAGAAGCAGTGTCGGAGACAGCACTAGGAAGAGTAAAGCAGAACTAACAAGCATCTTGAAAAGCTGTGAGGGGTGTGACCTTCCCGCCCCACACCTGGAGTGCACTTTTATTCAGTGCTAACTTGACTCGCCATCCCTGGAGAGCAGGTGCGACCTTATTGGGCTTTCTCTCAAGAACAATGCCCTACTTCTCCCCTCAGACCTCTTGGTCCAGGTAAAACTGTTACCACACTCGGCCTGTGGTCACTGCTCATTCTAACAGTGGGAAGCCGTGGGACCTTGCCGCGAGCACTCTCTTTGAGGAACCTTGTGTGTCCTCCCAGCATGTTAAATTTCCATGTTGAATTTTGGAATGAGCTTTGCAGCACCGCATGTTCATAGAGTACCACCACAGCCAGGCTCAGGGGCAACTGGGGACAAGCAGGTGCACAGCCAAGCCCCTGTCCTCAAGGAACTTACAGTCTATTGCCAAGGAAGTAATTGCTCCAGTGAGGATTAACCCAAGAATTCAGCTGGCCACTGTCCAGCAGCCGAAGTGGGAGGTACTGGTTGAAGTGACAGAATAGGACTCCTGGTCAGTGCCTGTGCTTCATAGCCATGGACACAGTTGTGTGTGCACTGGTCATCACAGATGCTGGCTGTCAGCACTGAGAAGGGTGCTGCAGTGGGCAGGCTCTCGGCTCTGTTGAGAGGGCGATTGACAAGAGAACTGTTGGGGTACAGATTGGGAAAGAAGAAAAGCATTCCTGATTCAGGGCAACAGGATCTGTCATAGACCATTTTGACGTAGAGAATTCCCCTCCGTAATGTGGCACCCCTTTACCTGATAGTCACTCCCCTCTGCAAAGTCCACTCTGTGTCCTTGGAAGCCCTGAGCCTATACCCAGTGGCAGTCATCTTCCCCATCCCTGTGAGGAGGACAAGGGACAGCCGGGGTTTGGCCTTTCTGCTTTCAGAATTCATACTCAGGCTGTAGCCTGTGCCCCAGTTGGAGTGTCCCTTTTAATCAGGGGCCCTGTTGGCTCTGCCAAGGCAGGTTTGGGGTTTAGGGATCAGGCTGAGTCTCTGGCCCACCCCTTTCTCCAGGATCAGGAAGGGCTTTCCCTGTGAAGCCAGGGTGGTGGCCAGGATCCTGCCTCAGTTCCTGGATGACTTCTTCCCACCCCAGGATGTCATGAACAAAGTCATTGGAGAGTTTCTGTCTAACCAGCAGCCATACCCACAGTTCATGGCCACTGTGGTCTACAAGGTGAGCTGTCTGTGGGACAGGGAGGGGGCAGGGAGTCAGCCCGACTTCCAGTAGATTTGCCAGGAGGGCCAGGTTCTTCCTCCCCTAAATAGATGACTGTGCATTCCTAGATGAATGACCGTGCATTCCACGCTCCCCCCCCCCCCCGCCCCGCCCCGCCCCCAGGCCCTTCCCTGTGCTCAGGTGTCTCGCTCCTTCCCAGGTATTTCAGACTCTGCACAGTGCTGGGCAGTCATCCATGGTCCGGGATTGGGTCATGCTGTCCCTGTCCAACTTCACGCAGAGGACCCCAGTCGCCATGGCCATGTGGAGCCTCTCCTGCTTCTTTGTCAGTGCGTCCACCAGCCCGTGGGTTTCGGCAATGTATCCTTCCCTGGTCCTCATGGCTGGGTTCCTGCCTGCTGCCAGGCCTTGCCTGTCCCAGGACACCTGGGTTCAGTTTTCTTGAAAGCTTAGAAACTTCTTCACCTTCGCAGAGCCCCACAGATGTCGAGGAGAATGTAAAACATTGACAGGGACACAGAACAGAAGGCTAGGCATTTTCGAGCCAACCAAGGCTGCCCAGAGGGGCTGGTGTGTGGCAGAAGTATTATGGCCAGTGGAGGGGAAGAAGGGGAGGCAGGGCAGCCTGGGAGTGCTGGGCTTTTCCTGTGCTGCTTCTCATTAGCTCTCATTGTGTGATGGCCCTCCTGGGGAGAGGCATAAGTAAAGATCCAGCCCCCATCCCCTGACCCATCCTGCAGTGCTGGTGGCCAGGAGCTCCTCCTTAGGCAGCCCTCCCCCAGACAGACCACAGGAGCCTCTGACCAGCACAGCCTCACCCGGCGTGCCTGGGAGGTTCGGCCAGGCAGAGGCCCTCCCTGCCCTGAGCAGGGTACACGGGAGCACCAGCCACCAGCCAGCGCTGCCCAGGTGGCCTGGCCAGGTAAGTGCCGTGGCACAGAGCGCCAGGAGCGAGCATCTGCCTGCAGGGCTCCCACCTTCTGGGCCAGCTCTGCCCACGCCCCTGCCCTGCTGGGAGAGGGTTATAGGATCTGCTGGTGCTGACACTGCAGTGCAGGATGCTCCTTGGCTACTCTGGCCACCCTTGGTCCTTTCTTTCTGGGCCTCGTGGAGGCCTGGTCAGGAAAGAATCTCCCCAGGAGCACAGTGAGGCTGTCCCCACCTTTGCCAGCGTTCTCCCTTGACTCCTCCGCCAGCCTTCCACACGTCGTCAGCAGGATGGGCAAGCTGGAGCAGGTGGACGTGAACCTTTTCTGCCTGGTTGCCACAGACTTCTACAAACATCAGATAGAGGAGGAACTTGACCGGAGGGCTTTCCAGTCTGTGTTTGAGGTGGTCGCGGCACCGGGGAGCCCGTACCACAGACTGCTGACTTGCTTGCGAAATGTCCACAAGGTCACCACCTGCTGAGAGCCTGTGGAGGCAGAGGCCAAGCAGAGGTGGCCACTGGGGCCAGGGCTTATGGGAGCCTGCACCAAGCGCCCTGTCTCTCAGGGGCTGCCTTGGGCACCGTGGTTCTGGCTTGGGTCTCGAGGGCAGCTAGCCAGCCGTGTGTGTGTCTTTGCCCTGTGGCAGAAGCTCTTGGCAGTGTAGGTCCTGGACAGGGAACATGCAACGTAGTGGGGTTGAGCCTGAGTCCTGTGTCGCTGTCCTCATTGCAGCTGGTGGCAATGCCTGTCGACCAGGTGTTTGTCTTTCTCCTAGCTTTCACCTGTACCTCGTCACCAAGTCACAGCTGCCCTTATGTCCAGGATGTAAGTCCTTGCCCTTGCAAGTTGGCCCTGAGCCCACCCTGTCCCATGGGTGGACGTGGCCAGCAGCCTGAAGAGCAACCCACAGCCCTGGCCAGCAGGGCACCTGCCACCGGAGTCTAGCTGCACAGGCGCTGTGTTGCGTGGCAGCTGGGAGCTGGGGGTGCCAGACGCCCAGTGCCCTTCTCCCTTTTCTCTGTTTTCTTCTCAGGACTTAAAATTTAATTATATCAGTAAAGAGATTAATTTTAACATAACTCTTCCTATGCCCGTGTAAAGCGTGTGACTTGGTGAGGGCTGTGCTGCATGTAACAGCGCCCGTGGAGTGGAATCCTCCAGCTGGCAGGTCCCTCCCGTGCCCTTCTCTTCTCATTCCTGACGGCACTTGGTTGCACGTCTCCACCCTTTTCACACATTCACATCTGGTTAGAATGATGGAGGTGCTGGTATCCAGGTGTCTGCAGCAGAAGTCCTCCCTGGGGCTACTCTGAGGCCTGAGGAGAGCTCTCCTCCCACTCATAAGGGACGTGGCTTCCCTGTCACCCTGCCTGGCTCTGAGTGGCCTCCACTGCATCCAGAATTGCCAGCTCTGACAACTAACTGCAGCCCAGTCCCGAGCTGGCCCCGGGCTGTGGCCTACTGGTGCTGGATGTGCCGACCTCTTGCTGCTTCTGCACAGTGGGGCCCAGACGAGGGGCCTGGCCTGGCAGTCTCATGGGTGTCTCTGACCTATACCTTGTCCGCCCCGCCCCCCCTTGGTCTAGAGCAAAGCTCAGTGTCTTGGCAGCTGCAAGACACCTCTTCCCCTTTCTCGCATCATGCGTGGGGGCCCTTCCAGCCCAGGAATAGGGCTTGATCTCAGGCAGGATGAGGTAGTACCGAGGGAAGGGTCAGTGACTGGTCAGCTCCATATCCCCGTCAGCCACCACTTGTGTCGCAGGCTCTGGGTTCCTGAACCAGCTTCCTGTTTCCAGGCCTAAAATAGCCAAACTGTTGAAATGAAATGAAAACCCTGGACAGCAAGATGCCCTTGGCTCACTGGCATGCTTTGAGCACTCTGCTTGCTGCTGGGCCGTGCCCAGGTAGGTGCTTTGCTTCCCAGTTCCCAGGAGGCAAGCCTGGCTAGTCTGGTGTCAGTGGTGCTGGTTGATTGCTCTTGATGGTTGGTGTTCCAGGTGTTTACTGTGGCAAGTGGGGGTCGTTCGGAGGTGTTCTGGAGCCTGCAGAGGAGGAGAAATCTTTCAGTCTGTGCAGTCAGTTGACTGCACTCGGTCTGTGGGTTGCTATCTTGAGGCCCTGAGCCTCCTTCCCTCTCCTGCAAAGGGCAGCCGGGGTGCAGGGTTGCACGGCACACAGTGCATCAGAAGAGTCCATCCAAGCCACTGCCTCAGCCACCGTGAGGCCTCCCCACGCTGGGATCACCCATCCTGGTGCCAGTGCAGCAGAAAGGGTAGAAATGGATCTGGTTTTAGAGGAAAAATCTTAAGGGAAGCTACAGAATCTGTGTGACAAGTAGGAAAGTCACCAGCTCTCCCTTAGCGATTTGGGCCTCATGTTTCTTGTCCCAGCGTCCCCTAGTCCTGCCTTCTAGAGTTGGGAACCACAGAAGCTCTGCCCACCCCCAGGCTGTTCAGCAGCTTGTGCAGAAGCACTGGAGGGAGACTGTTCCTGGCTAGATGTTTACATTTGTGAGAAGTAGCACTGTGAATGTGACATTTGGGGCCACCCCCTTGGGATTCTTACTACTGGGTTCTACAAGGTTTAGTTGGCCACCTCCACGTTTACCCTGTGATCTGAAACCCAGCTCTGGTGACGATGCAACCCAAACACCTTCCTGTGTGTGCGTGGAGTCCATGAGAGAAGCTGTTGCACCCATGCAGAGGAACGCAGGTACAGGCACAAGTCCAGACCCATAGTTTTATTTACACACACACTTCGAGACAAATATGCAAGGCCTCCAAGAATGCAGTGTCCGTTCTGCCTGGAGGTGGACCTTTCTTAAAGACCTGCCGAGGAGTCGGCGGTGTGGCTCCAGCCCCTCAGAGTGGGCCTCGGGGAGCCCTACTGCAGAAAGCCGCCCTCCTAGTCTGCAGCTTTCCAAATGTTGTTGAAAGTGTCATTTTGATTGTTAAGGTTTTGAGGGGAGGGTGGGTTATTGTTTTCCTGCTGGTACTATCAGGAAAGATTTTAATGAAACCAGGGTAGAATTATTTGGCAATGCACTTAAGCATGTTTTCTTCTCCAAAAATGTGCCTCCCTTCCACTGATGGCCCCATACGGAGGTGACTTTCCAACTGCCAAGGGCCCTTTATTGTTCTCTCCTTTTGGCCTGCACTTTGCCCTTCAGGAGGAAAGACTGGAGTGGAAACACCTCCAGATGCGGAATATAGCCTCAGGGAAGGCTCCTCCCCTGAAGGGCCCCTTGGCCATCGGGGAGCTCCTCCAGGTGATCTGGGGCTGCCCTG
The DNA here is from genome assembly GCF_045843805.1 of Urocitellus parryii. Taxonomy (NCBI): domain Eukaryota; kingdom Metazoa; phylum Chordata; class Mammalia; order Rodentia; family Sciuridae; genus Urocitellus; species Urocitellus parryii. The sequence continues at coordinate 142,897,726 of NC_135540.1, read as the reverse complement.
CCTGGAGCTCGGCTGGTGGGTCTCAGCAATAAGTTAGTTCACGCCAGGCGTAGCCCAGGAGGCCGAGCGCCCCCCACCCGCAGTGAGGGGATCTGGAGTGAGTGAGCTCACGGGTGGGATTGTGGGGGTGGAACTCATTTCCTCTTGTTAGCTGTGAGCCTCCTTCCTATCAAATGGCATCCTCGCTTGGGCTTCGTCCCTCCCTCCCTCCGTGCTGGGTGCCTGGGACCATGGCCACCAACCTGGATGAACTCAGATCTGCCCTCTGGGCAAAGAAAAGACCTCAAGTTGCTGAGGCCGGGTGGGCGGTGCAGGCTGGCACAGGTGAGAGAGGACTGTCCCACACTGGGCCTGGAGCTGCCGGGAAGGAAGGACTTGCTCAGAGAGCCATGTGACAACTGAACGCGACGCGGAAGGTTCGGGGCCATCTTCCCCTTGTGCCTGTCGTGCTTTAATGCCGTCCAGCGAGCCCCTTCCCTCTGCCCCAGGCTGGATGGAGGGACCTGCCTGCAATGGTTTGTCTCCCGTCTAGGGCCTCCATCAGGCCTGCTGTTCACGTTGTGGGCTGTGCTGGGCCAACAGGGCAGTGATGGGCCAGTCCCGGAGCCCAGCCCAGACCTGACTGTGCACTGCCGAGAGGAAGGACTGATGTGAGATGTATATTTACATTTTTTAAACTGCTGCAAAAATTGTATATCCAATTAAAGGAACAATGAAACCATTCACATTTGCTGTGTGAGGCCTGCTTTGCTCATTGAGAACTTGCTTTCCAGGGTTGAGGAAACTGTCCCTCTCTTCTCCAGGGGTCAGTGCTGACAGCCTCCCAGTAGTCAGCAGACACTGTGGAGCCAGGTCCACATGTGATGGGTGCCTCCGACAGGGAACCCGCAGGCCATGGTGCAGCCGGCTCCCTGCCTAGCAGACGTGGACTGCTAAAGCTCTGGCAGTGGGTAGGACCGTGAGCTTGTTGGGCAGGAACCGCAGGTGTGTCCCTGTTTCTGCTCCACGTTTGGCTTCAGTGCACTAGAGGGGTGGCAAGATCTGTGTCCTCACACAACCTTGGCTTTGGTGTCCCCTCATGGCCTCACTGACCCTTTTGCCCCCTTGGTCACTGATGTCCTGTCCCAGCTGCACCCTGCTGTCCCCCACCACAGCTGTTCTCCCCTGGCCTGGCTTGGCCACCATGTCTGCAGTGCCCCTCCCAACCTTTCTAGCTTGTAAGTCCTTCCCATTTGAAATACCTCCTCCCCAGGACGTCTCTGCTTAGCTCTACAGGGACTCTTTCCTTCTTGGCTGGAACCTCCTCTGGAGCCTTGGTGGTCAGTGTGGTGGTGATCTTGGGTTGTGGGTTGCCCTGAGCAAGGTGTTTAGTTGCACTAGTGTTCACCAAAGGTCCGTGTGGTTCCAGCTCGCTGTCAGGCGTCGTCCCCCGTTCCTCCGCAGAGAGGGCCCTGCAGTTGTTTCCAGGAGAGACCACAAGGACCTTTCAGCTCAGGACCAGGCGGCACCTGCTTGTTCTAGGCGGAATCCCCTTTCTCAGCACAGGGTAGTGAGCGTTGGCCAGATGGCCTGGTGGATGGCCCCACCCAGTCTGTTTCTTCCCTCAGTTGCACTGAGTGTTAGTTGGAGTCACTTCAATGCCCTGAATCTCAGTGACAACTCCAGGGTCCCTGATGGCCTCACCCTTGGAAACTTGCTAAGTTCTCATTTCAGGGAAACTAGCACCCTATTCCTCACTGAACCACCATGGTTTGGGTGAAAACAGGACGGTCCTTGGCATACCTGGCATGGCTGGTGTTTCCAGACCAGTGGAGCCTCTGAGCAGGAGCCCCCATGTGTGTACCACCTAAGCAGAGGAGAACCTGCCGCCACCCTCTCTCCCTCTCCACAGTGTGCCCTGCCCATCTGCTTGTGGGAGCTCTGAGGGCTTGGAAGTCGTGGGGACTACCCTCTCTGCCTCCAGTGGCACCCATTTGCAGCTGTAGCTGGCTTTGTTCCAGAAAGCTCTCTGAAGTAGTCTCCCAAAGAGGGAGACTTACTAACCCTGCCCAGTGGATGAGCCAAGTGGCCAGGGTAGCTGGGTCCTGCCTTGGAATGGTGTGACAGCCAAACCGGGACAGGGAACCCCGCTTGGGCAGCACAGTGGTGGGGGCCCCGAGGCTGGCCTGTAAGCAGCATGGTCCGTGGTCCAGGGGCCTGTGGACAGAAGTCTGCAAGACCTTCAGCCTCACAGCCTGCTCTTCCCTTCCTGTCACAGCCTAGCAGAGACAGGACTCTCAGTCCCACCTAGGAGACGGGCATTTGACCCTTGGGTACCTGGTGGAGCTGTTGGTTCAGGGCAGGTGCCTGTCGAGTGTAGAAGAGGGCTAAAAGTTATGGGTCTGTGTTCCTCGTTGGCATGAGGAAAAAGTGCAATGCCCAGGACATGAGCCAGACCCACAGGCTCTGTGTCGTGCACCCTGGGATCGGCAGCCAGGCCCCAGGAGCTACTGGGGCTCACTAGACCTGAGGGGGATCTGACCCTTCCCACCCGCCACTGTTGGTTCACCTCTTCCCTCCCTTCCTAGAGCTCAAGTGCTCAAGGCCACATGGCCTCGGCCCTTCCATCTGCCCCCCAGGGACTACATTCATGTACCCCACCACACCCACACACTCCTGGTGCTTCCTGGCCTTTGCCAAGTTCTAAATCCTTCAACCTCCAGATTCTCCCCATGGGTTATGTACTTCCTGCTCTGGGCTTCACTTGGGACAAGCCCTGCTGATCCTCTGGGTGGGTCTGGCTTCCTGCAGCCCACCAGGCTAAGCAGCACCTGTACCCTAGATGCTAATGAAATGTGCCTGGGGGCTGGGCCTCGCCACCTCCTGTAGAAGGAAGACCTGAGAGGTGGGCCTTGCCTGTGCACAGCAGGACCATCGTGGACCCACACCCTGTGCCTCGGCCTCCTAGGGGTGCTCCAGCTGAGGCCTGACCTGCACCCTCTCCCCTGCAGGTGCTGCTGGGTGCCCAGCCCTAGGCCCTCTGACTCCTGATCCCACAGTGACTGAGGGTCCCAGCGGGCCATGCAACTCTGCCAAGGTATGGAGCCCCTCCCCTCGGGAGACAGATGGAGCCACTTAGCAGGGACAGCTGGGGCTTGGCCCACCTGACTTGACCAGCCCAGTTCATTCTTGTCCTTGGGGGTTCAGGCAAGGTTGCTTCTTCCTGAAGTAACCCCAGAGAACACCCTATCCAAGGTTTCCAATGCACCCTAGGTCTGAGAAGAGAAGGTGAAGCCCACCCTCACCACTTGAAGGTGCCACCTAGAGTATGGTTAGCTATAGGGTAGCTCCTGCTAGGGTGGCTCTGCCACCCTTGCCCACTGGGACTTGGGCAAGCTGAGGATGTAGCTGCCTCTCTGGAGCAGTCTGGCTGCTGGGCTCTGAGCACAGCAGTGACACCTGTTGGCCAGCAGCTGTCCCTCAGTCAGGACAGCACACCAGGTTCTAAGCTCTGAGGAGATTCAGAGAAGGGGCGGGGAGATGGCAGCAGGGCCCCTTGTCCTCAGGGGATTGGAGGGGCTGTACCAGGGGCCTTCTGGGTGACTGAGAGTCATCCAGCCAGGTCCTGTCCTTCCCACTACAGAGATGAGGAGACAGGTTGAGGGACGTTGTCAAGGAAGGTCGTGCAAGTCAGTGGAATGGAGTCAAAAGCTGCCTGCCTGGACTGCAGTTTCTGCCCCCACCTCCACCCTTGGAGAAAGACTGGGAAAGGCAGTGGAGTGGACCCCCTCAGAAGGGACAGACCCTGAGTCTGCAGGAGCCGCTGCCTGGAGGAGCGGGCCTCTGGGCCCTCTGCCAGTGCTCCTGAGAGCTCTGGGAGCTGGATACTAGGGGCAACAGCAAGCCATCAGGCCAGCAGTATGGCTGAACGTGGCAGAGAGTGGGCTTAGAGGTCTCTCATGGGTGCCCCTATGGGAGGAGTGCAGCAGTTGTGAACCTCCCTGGGGAGCACCGCACAGCCAGCGGGTAGAGACAGTGTCCCTGGATCTCCAGATGACACCCAGGGCCCAGAGAGAAAGGGGGTCAGCTGGGCCCCAGAGCTGATGCCTAGGCCAGGTAGTGGCTTAGGTCTGTGAAGGGAGTACAGGAGCTCTCGGGCTCCCTGGGCACCCTGCTGCCCTCCCAGGCCCTTCCCTTCTGGCTGCATCCTGTACTGCCTCCATGCTGGGCAGGACAGTGGGGTCAGGCACCCCAGCTGCCCTCCTCCTGGGGTGGCCTGTGTGCAGACAGTGCCTCCTCCAGGCTCAGCCCTCCTGTCTGGTCAGCGTTCTGCAGCTCTTTCAGCCTTGGCACAGGGGCCGGACAAGACCAGCAGGGGTGCACTGGGCCAGTGGACATCGAATCAGGCTGGTACCATGTCCACCGTGGGCTGTCCAGCAGAGGGGCCTTGAGCTCCATGGAGTCAGCCACCGGCACCCTGAGGTGACACATCCTCTCTGCAGACCCCCAGCTCCACCACCCCTGCCTCCTGGCTCCTGAGGCTAAGGGGCCTGCTCACTCCTCCTGGCGTTTCAGTCGCTCAGCCCCACAGGGACAGAAGCCCACTCTCCGGGCTGGCCCTGCCTTCCCACACTGCACCATCTGTCTCCCTGCCCATTGACACGCTCCAGGCTCACCCTGCCTTGCTGCTCTTGCCCCACCCAGCTCTTTCCAGTGATTGTCCTCTGAACGTTGCCAGCTTTTCCAGTGGCTCTTCCTCATCTCTCAGTACAGGACTTGCCTTCGCTATCCAGTGCTGCCCTCAAACCAGCCTATGCTAAAGGTCAGTCAGTCAGTGTCCGTGTGCCCCTGACCTGCACTAAGGGCAGGGCTTGGCTCTGACCAGCCTGGGTTCCCAGTGCCCACGTGACCTGAAGCCCAGGGTGTTTGGTGGGTGGAGCAAGAGAAGCAAGGAGCAGATGACAGGAGAGGCAGGGTCTCTTGAGAAGTGCTGGTCCTCAAGACCAGGGACCCACCCTCACTTCTACCTGACAGGGCCCTCCTAAGGGTGAGGGTCTCTCAGCCAAGGAACCCCCAGCACCAGCAGCCACTTTGTCAGTCAGCACCGGGGATCGCAGGCTCCCTGTCTGCCTATCTCTCCTCTCCTTCCCCCACCGTGCCTCCATTTTGACAGTCTTCCCATGGCCCATCCTGGACTTCCCTGGACTCCTGGCCTCTAGGAGCCAGGTGGGGCTGAGGTGGGGGCTGCTGCCCGGACCTTGCCTTTGGTAGCTTGGCCAGCATGGCTGGAACACCTCTCCGCATGGCCCAAGGGCCAGGCGAGAAGCAGGCAGGGCTGGCCGCCTGGCCGCTGGGTTTGGGCCCGGCCGCTGGCTTGCTACAATATTGATGGCCCGTCAGCACGGCCCCGATTCCTGTGCTTTCAGTTAAAAGGTTTCTGTTGTTGTAGCTTATGCAGTTGCTCTGTTGCTATGGAAACGTGACATCAAAATGACGTTTCCCGTTTAAAAGCTTTTAACTAAATTCCTGCCTGTCAGACGTAGGCCCCATTTTGAGCGCGGAGCTGCCTCAAGCGAGTGATTGCGGTGCCTCCCGCCCATGGTGTGTGGGACGGGCCTGGGGCCCCACCTGAGCGCCATCCTCCTCCCCGCAGGTGCCTCCAGCATGGCAGCAGCCGAAGTGCCCGGCTACCTTGTGTCTCCCCAGACGGAGAAGCACCGGAGGGCCCGCAACTGGACGGACGCGGAGATGCGCGGCCTCATGCTCGTCTGGGAGGAGTTCTTCGAGGAGCTGAAGCAGACCAAGCGCAACGCCAAAGTGTACGAGAAGATGGCCAGCAAGCTCTTCGAGATGACCGGCGAGCGCAGGCTGGGCGAGGAGATCAAGATCAAGATCACCAACATGACCTTCCAGTACAGGTGGGCTCCTCGGGGTGGGAGGACATGTGGCCTGGCCGGGGGCCCACCTGTCACTTGGGCCCTGTGGGAAGAGATGGCCTTCAGAAACCACCTGTGCAACCTCCCATTGGGAAACGGGAAAACTGAGGCCCAGCAAGGGCAGAAAGCTGGTCAGGAAGTCTCAGGGTGGCTGGGCTGGGAGTGCTTTCAGCTTCCTGAGTCTGGGCTTGGTGCCGGGCCGCAGCTCCAGGGACACACGTTGGACCTGCTCACTGCCCCACCATGCCTCAGAGGTGGACACCTCGTGCAGGCATCACCCACCTGACCAACCCCCTCTCACCCTGGCCAGTGTCGACAGGCTGTCAGCCAGGCTTGAACCACCCTTCCACAGCCCCCAAGCCCAGCAGGGAAACGGAGGCCAGAGTGAGGAGGCTCAGCTCCTGGGCCTGTCCCCTCCTGATGCTCAGGGACTTTCAGCATCAACGAGCCCCTGCTGTGTGACCAGCACGGAGCTAGCCTCAGGGTGGGAAGAACGGCATTTGGATCTGATGTGGAAAACCCCAGAGTGCCCAGACAGTGCCCAGTTCATGGACAGGGCTTCACTTGTAGAAGAAGTCGAGCCCAGCCCTGACCCCTGAACTCCCTGACTGGGAGTCCCCAGGCCTGGTCCCCATCTCTGCCACTGTCACATCCCAGGCTGACTGTCCCTGGCCGGTAGTTGGAGGGGACCTTAGAGGGGACTGCAGGTGGGGACCAAAGATGGCTCCTAGGCCTGGGGTGGCTCTGGCATCCAAGAGGGAGCAGTTGTGGCCCCATGCCACAGACCTCACAGTGCATGAGGCCTGGCCCATCTAGAGAGTCATAGGTGGGCGTGAGGAGGAGGTGGGGTAAAAGTCACAGCATGGGGTGAAGGTCAGGGCTTGAGGAGGTGAGAACAAGGGGCACAGGTCACAGCAGGAGCTGTCTCTGCAGGTTGAGCCTGGGGCTGCCCAAGAGCCTGCTGTATCCCAGGTAGGGGCGCTGTCTAGTAGGAGGCTCGCAAGGTTCTGGGGATGGCAGGCAGGTGAGCTCCGCTGGCCAGGGTGCTGGAGACAGAGGGCACCCTGCGGGTTGGCCTGTGAGCACCTTAGCCACACTGCATGCGAGAGAGGAGTCCCACCTCCCGCTTGCAGGTGGGGAGATGCCTCCGCCAAGGCTGGAGGAGAGCCCCATCCTGTCCCATGGCCCCTGGCTGCCCTGGGAGCTGTGGAAGAGCCATTAGGGTCATGGATCAAAGGCCACGAGGCTCTGTTTCCAGCTGTGCTTTCATGGCCCCAGAAGGAGACCGTCTGGAGCCTGTCCCTATCCCAGGCCTGTTTCTGACCTGGTCCCCCACGAGGCCTGGGAGCCAAAACCACAGTCCTGCAGCTGCTTGGGGTCTTTGACATCAGAGTCACCTAGCACAGGTGATGTCAAACCTGAGCCCTGGGCCCAGGATGTGAGGAAGTCTGGTGACTGCTGGGACAGGCATGGGACGGCAACTTGTAGTCTGGCCTGCCTGGCCTTCCTGGACCCCACAGTGCCTGTTCACATGCCTGGTGAGACAGGGACTCTGAAGGTGGTGGGCGGCCATGCTGGCTCTCTCCCCAGACTCCCTCTGACTCAGTTCTTCAGGAGCAATGTCCCTGGCCTCCCCCAGTCAGCGTCTGGCTGGGCTCTTCATTATTTATCCTGAAAGCCTCCCTCGGAGTCCCTGTGCAGGGCTATGGATGCTCGGCCTTCATAGTTTAAGAAGCACATGCACACCTCTCCCTTGGCTGCTCCTGAGGAAACTGAGGCCCAGAGCAGGAGAGGGTCTTGACAATAGTCCTTAATTGGCCAAAGCTTTGGCTGGGTGACTAGATCTCATCTACCCACTCCCAGCCTCCCCACAACAGAGACTTTTTTTTTAATAAGAGCTCTTTACATATTAAGTAGTCAGGCTAAGGAAGCTGGAGAAGGTGGCTGAGTTTTGTGGAGCATGATTTGTCGGAATACCATTTGGGACCTCCCATGCTGAGGGCAGGCTTTTCCCCATTTCTCTGGGGAGTAGAATGGGGTCTCTGGAGGAGACTGGGCAGAGGCCTGTGTGGGAACCAGATGTAAGCCTTGTCTTCCCCATGCCCCCAGGGTAGATTGGGGGCAGGAATACAGGCCAGCCTGGCCTTCCTGTGATCTATCCCTGGCTTTCCACAGAGACTATTCCACTTGGTGGAGGGAGCCTGGGCCTTGGGGAGCCTCCTGCTACAGCTCTGTGCCCATTTGTTGGGTGTGACTCATTCGGCCAGATCATCATCTCCAGTGCCCAGCGTCAGCAGAGGCCACACCCTGGCGGACAGCCTCGTGTGGGAAACGGAGGCATGCCCCTCTGCAGGTGTGGGCCCTGCTTCAGGGAGGGCACTTGTGACACCAGGCTCGAGGGTCAGATGAGGTTAGCAAACACGTGGGGGAACCCTGGGCCTTGGGAGGTGCTGGACCTGGTGGGCAGAGCTTCCCCCACCCACTCCACCCTGTGGCAACTTCCTTGGCCTGGCCAGAGCTGCCCAGCTGCCCTGAGGCCCCATCTCCCAGCCCTCACCTCCCAGCAGAAGGCTGCCATCCAGGGGCTTGCAGGGCCTCTCAGGTGATCAGAGCCTCACTGTGAAGACCCTCAGCCCAGGAGCCCTGCCCCACTGCCTCAGGTCAGACTGCAGATTCCAGAGCTGGACCCAGGCTGCTGTTCAGGCAGCAGCCTGGGCTTAGGGCGCAGCATGACCTCCTGCTAGGTTCAGCAAGAGTGGTGCTAGAGTCCTGTGTGCCAGGCACCAGGCATGGCTTTCTTAAATCCTCCCTTCAGCCTTGAGGGGCTTACTCCTTTATCCCCATTTTACTGATGCAAAACTGGAGGCTCAGAGAGGTTAATGAACCTGTCCAAGTTCACATAGCAATGGTGGAGACAGGATATGGACTCAAAGCTGTGGATTCCTGTGCTCCCATGGTCCTCTCTCCCTGAGGTCAGAAAACTGTGGCGCTATGAAACCTTATGACTGTATTTGAACTATACAGCTTATTACAATATTTTATTATTTCTGACTAAAGCATATAAGAAGTACTGTGGGTTCATTGCCATTATAAACTCCAGAAAAGCAAAGAGAAACAGGACCTAGCCCAAGTTCCCAGCCTCTGTGGATGCCCTTGCTCATGGAAGGGTGTGTGCTTCCCTCTTCACATCTAAAGCAGGTCCCAAAGCTCGCTTCTTCCTAGTCCAGTATCACCTGCATCCTGGGGCCTGACTGATTTTTCTGGGGAGGACCGCACTGGTCAAGAGTGGCTCCTGCCTGACCCAGCATGGCTCTCCCTGGGGTCCTGGAGCCCTGTGCCCCCGCCAGGGACCAGGCGGGCTGGCTGGGACCAGCTGCTTCTCACCTTGGCTCTTGTCTCTCGTTGCAGGAAATTAAAATGCATGACAGATAGCGAGTCCGTCCCGCCGGACTGGCCCTATTACCTAGCCATTGATAGGATTCTGGCCAAAGTCCCTGAGTCCTGTGAGGGCAAACTACCAGACGGCCAGCAGCCGGGGCCCTCCACGTCCCAGACCGAGGCGTCTCTGTCGCCGTCCGCTAAGTCCACCCCTCTGTACTTACCGTATACCCAGTGCTCCTACGAAGGCCGCTTCGAGGACGATGGCTCCGACAGCTCCTCCAGCTTACTGTCCCTTAAGTTCAGGTAGTGTGTCCCCTCTTCCTTCTCTGACCAGGTGCCTCGCCGCCCCGCCTCTGCCCACCCCCAGGCAGCACCAGGAGGCCAGCTGGGCAGAGCAAGGGGCTGGGAGTGGCGAGGGCGCCCGCTCTCCTGGTGTGGTATCCTCAGCCAAAGTCACAGTGTGTGCCTGCCTCCAGGCCAGGCCAGGCCAGCCCCGGCCAGCAGGGCTGTAGTGTCGGCAGGCAGGCGGCTCCGCGCCCGGCTCCGTCACTGGAGCTGATGCAAGTTCCTTGACCTCTCTGGCCTCAGCCTCCCCCTGTAAAATGGAGATCAGTCCATGTTTTCCTCAGAGGGCTGCCAGGAGCATGGGAGAGGACAAGCTGGCCCCACTGTGCTCGCCCTGCCCACCCTGGTCCCCACCCTTGCCCCTGCAGGCACCTGAGAAGGTAGGGCTGAGCCTCCAGGGCGGTAGGTGGGCCCTGCCCCCTCCGCACCAGCACTTAACACAGGAAGGTGTCGGCCACGAGACCATGCCCGCAGGGTGCTCACAGACACTGGCAGCCAGGCTGTGTCCAGGAGAGGTGCCCTGTGGAGGACAGGCCAGGGAGCCCAGAGCAGCCACTTATGAGAAGGGGACATTTAGGACAGGCTTCCACTGTATAGTAGAAGCTGATCAGTTGATGAGAGTAGGAAGATGTGGCCTTGAGTCAGTCTCTCCCTGTACCCTGCTCATCAAGTCTGTCTGATGGCAGATAGGGCAAGGAAGTCATCTCTGAGGAGGGTCCCTTCGGCCAGCATCCCCAGTGCTGGGCGCTCTACTCAGTTCACCCAGTGCCCTCCCTGGAGGGAACATCTCATTGAAGATCCCAGACAAAAACGCCTTTCTGCAGCCAGACCCAATTAGCACGAGGCCTGAGATTTATGGCCAATTGTTCCCATGGATTATTGAGCCTAGCTCCCAGACTCGGCTGCCCGGGGCACCACGCCGGGTGGGATGGGGCCCCACTCTCCCATCCCCAAGGCTGGCTGGTCACCCGCTCTGCTTAAAACACAGTATACAGGCTGGGGACATGTAGGCACCAGGGCAGGGCCTTGGGGTCTGTGGGGCTTGGCAGTCCTTGCTCTCCAGCGAGGCTGTTAACCAGCAATGCCCGCCACCCTGACAACAGAGCACCGTGGGACAGCCACAGGCTAGACTGCCTGGGGCTGCCTCTACCCTCTGCAGCTGTGTGTCCTCCTGTCTCCCTCAGCACGCTGGTCCCCTCTCCATGCTGCTGGGAATGGGAGGGGTCTCCAGCCTCAGGCCCTTCCTTCTAGGACCAGTTTCCCACCTGTGCACCGCCAGCTGGGCCTGATAGTGTCCAGCTTCCCTATAGGAGCACGGAGGCCACATACTTCTCAGCACCCCCACACACCCAGCCTCCACCTCTCCCTGGGGCTGGGCCTCCTGCCTGCCTAGCTCAGAGGGCTTGGTGCTCTCATGGCCATGTGCCCTTCACAGCCCAGAACACTCACCTTCCCCAGACCTCGGCTGTGGACCATCATGGGTTGCCTGCTGGTTTCCAGGCCCGGGTGCCTCTGACCCCATTACCAACCCACTGTCGTGGTGGGTGGGCTCCAGCCCCTCCTCACATGTGTGGGCCTGGGGGCCTGAGCAGGGGCTCTGCTCCTAGGGCCTGGGAGACCCTACTTGTCCTTCAGGGTGGGCAGGGGTCTCTGGCCAGCCTCCCACAGCGGCACTCCTTGCAGGTCAGAGGAGCGGCCAGTGAAGAAGCGCAAGGTGCAGAGCTGCCACCTGCAGAAGAAGAAGCTGCGGCTGCTGGAGGCCATGTTGGAGGAGCAACGCAGGCTGAGCCGTGCCATGGAGGAGACCTGCCGTGAGGTGCGGCGCGTGCTGGACCAGCAGAACATCCTGCAGGTGCAGAGCCTACAGCTGCAGGAGCGCATGATGAGCCTGCTGGAGAAGATCATCGCCAAGTCCAGTGGCTAGGCCGCTTGCAACCGCCAGGCCGCAGACGGGCAGCAGGGTCCTGCGGAGGGGACAGGCTTCCACTTGGCCTCCAGGGGCTGCCCCTGGTAGGGATGTCCCTGATGAGGACCCCATGGGCCCTGGGCGACCATTTGACCCCTATCTATCTCCAGCATTAATGTCCTTCCTTGGACAAGACCAGGGACTCTCAGGTCACTCCTAGTAAGAGTGTCTAGAACCCACCCTCCACGGTAGTCTTATCGATGATACCTGAAATGGCTTTTGATATTAAATGTGTACTTTTCACTATTGCCTGGAAGCAGAGCTCACTTTCTCTGGCTTGGAAGGCCCACACCAGGTTGATCTGTCCTGCAAAGGAAAGCAAGTGGAGATAGGTCAGGGTGGGCTGGTGCCCATGCGCGCTCTCCTGGACCTGCTGCATCTGCCCTGAGGTATCTCTGACCCCAAGGCAGATGCACAGGGCTGCGCTGCCTTCGGTGGCCAGATGTCACAGCCACCTCCTTAGCAACAACACCAATACGAGGAACAGGCTGCTTGCAGGCCTGCCTTACTGCTTTCTGGACCCTGGAGGTCGCCTGGTAAGACACTCCCACTGCAGTCAACAGAGGAGCAGCTGCAGACTGGTCAGTGCTGCAGGGGAGGTCGGCCAGGTGAGGAGCCAGGACCTGGTACTGGAGGACAGTCCGAGCAGCAAAGAGCCAGTGCAAGAACCCAGAGGTGGGGGGTGGCCAGAGCAAGCCCCGGGCAGACAGAGGCAGGCCACCTGCAGCTGGGCCACTTGGTTGTGTGCCTGCCGGGGCACTGCTGGTGTTTTTCAAGTGCATTCTGAGTTGTCAGCTGCTACAGCTGTGGATCTGACCTCTGCAGTGCGGGGGGGCTTGGGGCCAAGGCAGCCTCAGTGGCCAGCTTGCTGCACTGCCTCTGGCCTTGCACCAGTTGAGCAGTTCTTTCTAGAAACCCTTGGCTGAATTAACCTGTGTCATTTACTAGGATTTGGCTTTGGTCATCATGGCTGCATGGGAGTCTGGGACCAGGCCTGTTTGATTTATCCCCTAGAACTAGGCAGATTGCTTCCTGGTCCTTCCCAGACGGGACAGGGTTCTGTGTGGTGGGTCAGCAGGCAAGTGACAGGATTTACCTTGTGGTTTGGAAAAGTGCTCTTTGGCTGGGTGCAGTAACACATGCCAGTGATCCCAGCAAATTGGGAATCTGAGGCAGCAGTATCACAAGTTTGAGGACAATCTCAGCAATTGGTGAGACCTTGTCTCAAAATAAAAAGGGCTCAGATGTAGCTCAGAGTTAGAGTGCCCCTGGGTTCAACTTTCAGTACCAAGAAGAAGGCCTTTCTGGTTGCTGGTGAGCAGATTGCTGGGGATAGGAGTGGAGGCGGGCTCTGCCAGGCTCTGCCACTGTCATTCTGGTGTGAGACCACCCGCTTTCCTGACCCTCCCTGAACCTGGAAGTCAGCCAGGCAAGGGAGTGTGGGACCAGCCGGTGGTCAGGCGGTACAGAGGTCAGCCCAGGCCAACTGGGGGAGGTGGCATGGGTGCTGAGTAGATGAGCAGTTTCCTGGGCCCCTTTGCTGTGGACTCAGGGAGCACCCCGCCAGCCCTGTCCTGGGGCAGGGCAGCACTTGCTGATGATCTGTAGTGTAAATATCCCCATCAGAGTCATTTTCCAGCTGTGAATGTGGTACCGCTGCCTCTCTAGCCAGGGAGTGGTGCATGCAGTTGGCTCATGCAGCACAAGCAGCTCCAACTATTTCCTGGGAAGCAGAGAGGGGGCTCTAGAGGACAGGAGATTGGAGAAGTCTGTTGGAGACCTGAACTTGGGAGCCTGCAAGACACAACTCTAAGAATTCATGAAATAGACATGCTCAGTGCTTATGTAGCCCTCGGAGCTGGGGACTTACCCATGGACACCCAGTGACCTGCCCATGTATACCTGCTTGCCCTCCAGCTGCTGACCACTGACGCAGGCCAGCAGCTCCCATGGACTGGCCATGGTTCCTGATTCTCACTAGAGGAAGAGCAGCTTCAAGCCTTCAAGAGGGAACAGAGCCAGGGAGGGTGCTGAGACCACACCCCGATCTCCTGTGGCCCTACAGGGTGGCCAAGCTCCTGCAAGAGGTGGCTGATCAAACTTCTCTGTTATACCTGAGACTCCTCCGCGTGGCCACCACACACTGCTGCTTCCATCCCTGCAGGGCTGGTTCCAGTACTAGATTGACATCCTTGAGCTTATGTTCAGAAGGAGTCTCTGCATCCTTCTTCTGCTGTCTGAGCAGAGTCTGGGGCACCAGGTGCTGCCCCCTTCCCAAGCTGGAGTAGAGTCCTTGAAGTCCTTGTAGGACTTGACTGTCCTGCACCCAGAGCTGCGCCTTCCACAGTGTGCCTGTGACACTTCTCAGTCTTCTTTGGTTGTTGGTCCACTGAGGAGAAGTCTGTCAGCGAATGCTGCAATGTTTAATAAGATCCAGCATCCCAGCATGTCGGCACTGAAACTCAAATCAGGAACTCGGCAAACATCCTCACTCCCACCTTTGTTATTTATGTTGCTGTGACATTTACAGCAAATGCATGAAGATAAGTAAACAAAATAAGCAGAATGAGAGATGGAATGAAGTGAAAATTACCTTTATTTTCATATGATATTTTTGTAGACCCAGAAAACTAAAAATACAAAAGATCAAAAGCTTTTTAAACCAGCTGAAGCCTATTGAAAAGGAGAAGATATGTTCCATTCGGAGTTGTGACTCAAAGCAGGAGAAACCTGGGAGTGAGCCTGACCAGCAGCACACAGGACTGTGTGGCTACCCAGGGCCCAGCTCTGCACACAGCATCATGTCACTGATGCAATTCCAGCTGCATGCTCAACCACACTGTTGTTGTGAAATGGGTGAAATTATGTTTAAATTCATATGAAAAAAGAAGGGGGCCCGAGGTTAGAGAACAAGCTCTGTGTGAGAACAAGCTCTGTGTGAAGACATGCTCGGCCTCCTGAGGAGTGCAGACCTGCAAACTGAGACCCGAGGAGCCACGGCCTGCTCAGAGCTTGGCTGGGCCTGGGCATGTGGAGGACTGGGAGGAACAAGAAGTGGGAGCCCGTGGCAGTCTCCGCCCAGCAGCTCCACTCCTGAATCCGCTGCCTGACTCCAACCTGTACCCCTCGCAACTTGAAAAATGATCAGAGACACCAAATGACTTTGCCTGGGGGTTCCAACTACCAAGGTGGATGCCTGTTAGTAGACTTTATTAGAAATTAGCCTAGATATTTGAAAGACATTTATTCATTTCAAGATAACAATGAACCATGATGTTACACTGGTAACAATTCTGTGAAAAATATATTTTCCCAAACAAGAAGGTTTTGGTGAGAGGAGAGAGTGGCACTGCTCTTCAGGGAAGCCACCTGGGCCACCTGCACCACCTGCTGTGGGCACTGTTGGGCTGTGTCTGGAGTGACTCAGAAACCAGTGTCCAGGGAAAGAACCGGAGAAGACAGAACTGGGCGCAGAGGCTGAGATGGAACTCGGGAGTGTGGTTCTTCACATGCAGCTGAGGCCTCTGCAACCACCGCCACCACCTGCCTTCTACGTCCTTATGATCTGCCTGCCACCTGCCCTTCAGTGACTGCCACTGTGGCTTTGTGACTCACTGCGACGGGCATCTTCCTGACACCAACACTATTCACCCAGCAGCATCAATCACGTTTGCTGATGTCACCATGGGTCCCCGCAGAGAAGCCTGCAAGTAGGGAAGTTCCAAGCTCCTGGTGGGGACAAGTTTTTCAGATTTCTGATTTTTGCATGAAAGTTTAGATTTCGTCACTGGTAAATGCTGCCAGTTGACTCCCTTGGGGGACAGGCCCATTTTCAAGACGGTATCTGCCAGATGCCCATGGCAGAACACCCAGTCTGCCACTTGCGTCTGTGGGATCCCAATGTGTCTGTGGGACCTGCTCCTGGCAGGCAGCCCCCACTGCTACGCACACACTCACCTCCACCCACTCTCACTGGCGCTTCACGACACTTTCTGCTTGGTCACATGGAACCTCAAAGGCCAAGGCCTAGTGCTGCCTTCTCCAAGACATTCTTAAGAGAAACTGGCATGTGCTGCTGCAGGGCGGGGGGACCAGGATGGCCCCCGGAGCCTGGTGCTGCAAGGCTCCCCAGACCTCTGGGCCATCAGAAGCCACTCAGCAAAGATCAAGAGACCAGCTCAGGTTTTTACGAAGATGGCTGTGGACTTGGTGACCCTCTGGGTAGGAGTCCATGTTGTGGCCTGTTCAAACCAAATGCCACACGCGGTCTCCTGGGCAGAAGGATCCCACAGGGACCCCCTCTGCAGTGTGTCCACATGTTTCCCTCCCAGAGGGCTGTGGAGTAGGCCCCCGGATGGCTCTTTCTCCCCCACCCCACCATTTTGATGGCTCCCCTGCCATGTCCTAGGCACTGGGGACAGGGTCATAAAGTCCTCTCCTTAGAGTTTATAGTCAGTGGGGCTCAACAGGCAGTGGCTACAGTAAGTAAATCAGTTAGCAGTTTAGCAGGTCAGTGCTCTAGAGCCACAGGAAGCGGCAGGGTGGGAGCCCTGTGTGTCCTGGAGTGCAGGGGGAGGTGGCCACTGTCACATGGCTTCTTAGCAGATTGGGGATGGGGGAGGAGCCACCTGATCTCAGCACTGAGAGCTTCAAGGTGGAGGGGGGCTCATCCTCTCTGCCGGGAAACAGGTGGGGTGGGCCTTGACATGAAGCCCCTGCTCTCCACCAGGATCACAGGCCCCCAGGGCCAATAGCCAGGTGACAGCTGAGGCCCCAGGTGGGGGGCTTCCAGGGGAGGCATCTGGTGTCACGAGAAGGGTCTCCCTGGCACAGGCCTTCACTGGCCAGGATAGAGGAACACCCGCCTTCCCACACCCCATGGGCTCTGCTAGCGGTGATGGCTGGATGCAGAATGCAGCAGCCTCTCCTGACTGCTCCGTGGGGTTCCAGCCCAGGCCCACCCGGAGGGATCTGGTGGACGTTGGCTGTGCATCCAGAGCATGAGGACCTCCCACAGGAAAGGCCAGTGGGAGGCGCGCCCCCCAGATGAAGCCAAGTTGTGCCACAGCTGGGCATGTAGCCTTGTGCACCTCGGGCACTGCTGGGTGGAGGTGTTGCAGGGGACAGGGCCCCATTGGCAAGGAGGCTGGCTTCCTGGAGCAGCCCCTGCTCCAGCACCTGGGCCCTGCCTGGGCCCACCCTGCCCTCCTATGTGTCTTGCCAGGCACTCATTCAGCTTCCTTCTCTGAGGCCCATCGTACCCTGGCTCTGCACAGTGGAGAGCCTCCAGGGACTGGTCATGTCATCTCCCACCAGAACTCTGTTTTCCCCTGTGCAGGTCAGACCTGAGGAAGCTACACACACGGAGGGGAGAAAATGTGGAACCAGTGACCTTGGGGCATTAGGATTGTGTCTGTGGCCTAGGTCACATCAGGATTTGCTCTCTACACTCTCCAAACAAAGGGCAGCTCTAGAGACCTTGTTTGAGTGCCTCCTCTGACCCTTTTTCCAAGTGACCCTCAGGCCTCAGCTAAGGAACCCAGGGCAAAAAAAGACCACAGTGGCTCTGGGTTGCCCTTGGTCTGGGGAGCTGGGTACTCACAGTGCCTGCCAGAGGGGTCATTCCTGGGGTCCCTGATGGTCTTAACCAGGGACCACAGAGGTACCTGCAGCTGTGAACCAAGCCACACCATCTTTGGCCATCCCTGTTCTCTGGAAAACAGATTTTGGCCCTGTGTACTTCTGAGCCTGGGCTTCCATCCTCTGAGCACCGTGGCTCCCACCTTCCTGCGCCCCTTCCTGCCGGAGCCTGCTCAGTGAGCCCTGGGCCACATCCACGAGCAGGACTGGCAGGCCATCTCGCCAAGCGACCTCCTAATGGCCGCGGTCTGCCTCGCGCCTGGGTTGCCGGGTGCTTAGCGAGGCGCCACCCATGGGCGAGCCTGGACGCCCTCCTCCTGCACCTCGAGTGGCAGCCACATCAGCGAGCAGTGGTGCAGTGGCTGTCGCAGGGTGGACTTGTGCGCCCTTCAGAACCCATACTGCTGTCAACTGGAGGGAATCTCGAAGCTCAGGAAAGGGACAGTCCCATCTGGGAGAGCGGCTTGCGGGGAGCGGCCGATGGACTTCTCACGCCCCTGGCCTCGCGGTGCTGTCGGGGTGGCTCTCCTTCCTGAGCTCCTTCTAGAAAGCCTGCGCCGGGCAGCACGGTGGCCGTCCGCCTCCCCCCTGCCCAGTGTCGCCCGCAGCATCGCACGGCCAAGTCTTGAGATGTGGGATGACCCACCTTTCCACAGCGCTTTTGATTTTAAGACTTGTTTTGGGGTCCTAAGACCTCAACATCTTCCCATTTTTTTTTATTTTGGTAAAACACATACAATAAAAATTTACTGTTCAAATCACTAAGCGCAGCATCACGGCTCTGGGCGCCGCCCCCAGCACCATCGTCCTCCCACGCAGAAGCACTGACCACTGGACAGTGTGGGATTTGCCCTCCATGCACAGCCTCAGCTTCTTGCACTCCCCTTCGGGGGCTGGACGCCCATCCCGTCCTGTCCCGGTGAGCTCTCGGCTGCTTCCAGCTCCCGGCTCTGGTTAGGTGACCATGCTGCCTGCACATGGTGTGCAAATACCTTTTGAGTCCCTGCTCGCAGTTTTTTGGGTACATCCACAGGTGGAGTTGCTAGATCATATGGGAATCTAGGTTTAATTTCTTGAGGAATCTATAGCAAATATTTTTATGCCATGAATTCAGCATAGAGAATTCTGTATCAAGGAAGATACATTCAGATTTTAACAGATGTCAAAATGCCTTCCTGAGGTACTCTTGATTGTTCATTTTTCAAGATATTCTTTAAAATAACTTGGATCTTAAGGCCAGGGCCAGTGGCACACACTTGTCATCCCAGCGACTTGGGAGGCCGAGGCAGAAGGAGGGCAAGTTCCAGGCCAACTCTGGAGTAAGTCAGCACTTAGCCAAACTCTCTACCAAAATAGGAAGGACTGGGTGCAGCTCAGTGGTACAGCACCCCTGGCTTCATCCTCACTAAAAAAGAAAGTCGAAATAACAAACTCTCTCACATGGTTCAAAAAGACAAAAGTGCCCCCATTCACATTATGAGCCAATTCAAGCCTCGCACCAATATCTCCAACAGAAGGATAAATGTGGAGATTCTAAGTGAGACAGCTGGCAGGTGTCCAATGCCATGACCAAGTGGGCATCTCCAGGGAAGGGAGGCCCATGAGGGCCCCACCCTGCCCCTGTGCAGGGTAAAAAGGGCATGTGGAGCCCTAAGTCAGTGGGCAAGTGAGACCCCAAGAGGGGCAAGGAAAGGAGTTGGCGTCTGCGGAGGAAGGTAGAAGAGGAGCAGCCCAGGGCAGCTGGCCAGCAGCGAGACTCCTTCAGCACCTGCCTCTCAGGGTCAGGGCTGTGGGGACCAGGGGCAAGCCCACCAAGTAGCCTGGGAGTGGGTGGGAGAGGCCGTCCAGAGCTTTGCATTCACCATGAGTGCCAGGGCAGCCCATGCTCACCGAGAGCGACCGCACGGGTGCCCCTGCAGGAAGACAAGGGTGAGCTGCTCGTGGCTCACACCACGTCGGCTTCAGGTGAACTGAAGGTCCGAATGTTAAATGTGGAGAACTTCTAGAAGAACTTTAGAAGGATATGTAACCCTGGCGTCTGTTCTGACAGAGGCAGTTTCATAAAGGGAAATAGTCTAATTGGATGAATACAATTCTAAAACATTTTTATGGCCAAGAGCTTTAAAAAAGTTGAAAGATTCACTAAGTATAATGAGGGCACACATAGGACAGAGAATATGTGTGAGGTGGAGGTGTATTTTCTGTTCTTGTGGTGTAGGGAGGGACCCAGGGCCTGCACATACCAGGTGAGCACTCTGCCACTCTAGCTCCACGGGGGCTTTAAAGGGTCAGGGGTGTGTGCAGTCCCCAGCCAGGAGAGGCTGTGACCTCCTGGAGCAGAAGACTTCCTTCCCCATCAAGACAGGTGACACTCTGCTTTCCTGGAAACTCCCTTCCTATGGACCTTCCAGGGACCTACTCCACTCCCTTTGTAAGGGTGAGGGTCCAGGTGGGTCTGACGCTGTTCAGGAGGTTCTATTCTACAAATATTCTACCTGGGCACTACCTTTCCTAGAAGCCCTACTCTGTTTGGTTTCGTTTTGATTTTGGGTACCAGGGGTTAAACCCAGGGGTGCTTAACCACTGAGCAACATCCCCAGCCCTTTTTATTTTTTTGAGACAGGAACTCGCCAAGTTGCTTAGTGCCTCTCTCAGTTGGAGGTTGACCTCTTGTGATCCTCCTGCCTCAGCCTTCCCAGTTGCTGGGATTACAGGCTTGTGCCACTGCACCTGACTGGAAGTCCTACTCTGTACATTCTAGGGTAGACAGGAGAAGATGAGCCTATGAGGGATTTGGGAGGCAGGAGATTAGAGGCCAAGGTTGGTTGGAGGCTGCTGTTGGTCAGGAGCATTTGGAGATGACCCATCAGCAGGTGCCGGCGTGCCCGACTCTCCAGCGCCCAGCCTCCTTCCTGAAGGCTGGCCCTGTCGACCACCCTGGGGCCTGCCCATCCTCGTGCTTCCTTGGGAAGTCCCAGGTGGCAGCCACAGGAGCCAAGCTGCACGCAGATGTCACATAGCCCATCAGCAATAGGAGGTGGCTGGTGTGCCTTGTCCCTGCAGGCTTCCCGCCAGGGCTGCTTGGGGACTCTTCCCAGTCCTTCCAAAAAGGGAATGTTGGAAATGGCAGTTTCAGCTTCTAAAACCCAGAGCTGGCTCAGTGGGACTGTGGAGTGGGGGCCCGTGTCCCTGAGATGCGGCCAGGCCCCCACACAGCACAGGGTGAGGGAAGAGGGCAGGAAGCCGTTCAGAACTAGTGGATGTGGTCGCCCTCCTGCCAGCAGCAGAGGTCATAGCTGGTGAGTGCAGGACCATGGGCTCAGCGGGGAGAGTGTGGGGAGAGGCTGGTCTCAGGAGGGCAGCATCACGGCTGCCAGGACAGCAGGGCCATGTAGGAGGCAGCCGGCACCAGGGAGAATGGAGAGGAGGGGCCCCAGCGAGGAGGCGCGGCTCAGGCCTCAGACCAGGGCTCTAAATGGTGGAGTGAGGCCAGGGCCAGGGTGCTCAGGGTCCAAGGTGTGCCCCCCTTTCACCTGCACCAAGCTTGCCCAGTCCCCGGTCAGGAGAAGGGCGGCCAGGAGTGTGGCTGGGCTGAGGCCCAGCCCTGAGCTGGCCCAGGCCTCTCCCTCCAGGCTTCACTTCCCAGGGCAGAGGCGGGGAGGGGCAGAGCCAGCTCTAGGGTGCCCCTCAGAGCCTGGTCTCACCTGCGATGGGGAGCAGGGCGCCAGAGGGCCTGGGCGCCACGGACCCCCTCCAGCTCCAGCTGCCGTCCACTGCACACCACACAGCTCTCAATGCAGCCCTGCCTCACAAAGGGCTTCTGCCAGCTTCTAGAACCTTCCCCAAACTGTTGCACCTACCGTGACCCTTAATCCACACTGGGCTATATTTCTGATGTTTTGCATTAGGAATCCTCACCCTTTTATTCAATTCTGCCACCCAGGGGTGGCCCACCTGCCCCCTCCAGCCAGGCTACCTCCACAGAGGTCCTGATTGAAAGCCCATTCACGCGCAAAATTAAGATTCCAACTGTGTGTCTCACCCCTTCTTGCTCATTTCCCAAAATGCCTTTGTCTCTTCCTGTTCACAGAACTTTCAAGAGACTTTCCAAGTTCTGCTGGGGAACAGTGCACTCCCCAGGGCACCAGCTGGCATTTGGTGCAATTATCTTTAAATTACAGGGACAATTTTAATTTCACAATAATTAGAAATATCAACTGCAGCTCAGGCCTTCGAAACTAATGGAATTTTAATAGGCAGCTGCTTAGGTGACAGCAGGAATAGTAACCCTCCACTGTGCTGGGCCCTGAAGGGGCGCTGGTCTGTAAGCAGGAGCCCTGTCCTGGGGAGCCCCACCCCTGGGAGCCAAGATAACTGGGGGTGGCTGTGGGAGGTGGGTTTGGGCCAACTGAAGCCTCTGGAGCCATCCTAGAGGATGAGAAAGGAGACTCCGGAGAGCTGGGACTGGCCTGGCCAGGTGGAGGACTGTATCTGGGACTAGGGACCCCACAAGTATCTCCCCCTGAAGACCCAAAACTGGAGCCCTCAGCTCTGTGCTTGGAGCAGTGCCTGGGGGATGTCACCCCAGGCCTGGCAGCCTGGAGTACCACAGCAGGTCTGAGGGGCCCTCTGCAACACGGGGTTTCAGAAGGTGCCCACCCCTGCTCTGACCCAGGTGCTGCAGCGCAGGGTGAGGGAGGCTGCGGCCAGAACTTGTGGCTCCGTTTCTGCTGCACGGGGGCGGGGGGAGTTAATGTTGTCATTTACTTCTCGTTCATGGCTCCAGTTTTGTGTCCTGAGACATCCTCACTGAGGTCCCGAAGCTGCTTTTGCACCCACTGTTCTAGAAGCTGCAGTCACATTTGGCTGTGCGATCCATCTCAGGTGGCCTGATACGAACTGGGCATCAAGCTGGGGTTTTCCATAGGACCATCCTATTCCAGAATCGGGTGTGAGGAGTCTGTCCTTTCCCATTGACTCTACTGGTTCCTTTGTTGGAGATCACTTCATAGAACAAGGGTGGACTCATTTCCGGACGCTGTGGGGTCCCATTTTCTGTGTGTGCCCGTGACCTTCATCACTTTATAGGCTGTCTTGAGGGTACATCATGAAAGTCTCCAACTTGCTCTTCTTTTAAAAACGTGTTTTGTCTATTCCATGTCTTTTGCATTTCCATAAATTTTCAATCACTTATCTATTTTCTACCCCCCCTAAAATAAAGGAAGCCTGCTGAAATTCTGATTGAGACAGCACTGAACCCTAGATTGACCTGAAGGAGACTGGCGTGGGAAACAGCTCGGGCCGGGGGCTGCGAGCAGGGCTCCCTCTCCCTTCCGCGAGCTCTGGAGTAGCCTTGTCACATCTGTTCGTAGTCTTCAATTTTCTAGTCATTTGTTCTAGGATCTAGAAGTACCCTACTTTAGTTCTGGTGGCGGAGCTCACCGTCGGTCCTCACAGGTTGGGTAGGTCTTTTGTTTCCTCCTTTTTATTGTGACTGCTGTTTCCTCACCTTGGTCCCCTGGCTGGGCCTACAATGTGACGTTGGCCCCTGCCACATTCCAGAGCCCCGGGACGAGTGGTAAAGTCCTGTGCTGTGACAGTGGCTGCCCCTGCCCTTCACTAAATCGAGGAGCTTACCTTCTATTTTTAGTTTTTTGAGTTTTTGTCATAAATGGGTGTTGAATGGTGACAAATGCCACCTCTGCGTGACAATGATCACAGAGTTTTTCTCCTTTATTTTGTTCATGTGCTGAATTTCAAGGGTTGCCTTTCGAATGTTAAGCCGACCTTGATTCCGTGGGTGACTCCCACGGGATTCCGACTGTGTCCTTGGTAGTGCTCTCCTGAGGACTTGTGCGCGTTCATGAAGCACCCTGCTTGGTACTGTCCTTTCCTCATGACGTCTCTGTCAGGTCTACGTCGGAGTTGTGCAGGCCATTATAAAATAAGTTCAAGAGCATCCCATCTTTCTCTATTTTCTGAAAAAGACTTGTGTAAGGATGACATCATTTCCTTCAACCTCTCAGGGAAAAATGGACAGGATGACGTAATGACTAGCAATGCTGGCTTCCTAGTGACCTTCTACCCCACGCATTGTCCGCCCATCATCTATCCGTCCATCTTATGTTTTGATACACTGCACAGAAAGTTGCAGACTCCATACCGTCCGTCTCTGTGAAGGCACTGAGCTGTGGTTCATTGTCTTTAATGAATGCAGGGCCTCACGAGCTTTCTGATCTTCTCCAGCAGCTCTGTGGTGTGGCTTCTGCAAGGTGTCATGAAGTCACCCGTGCTGGCTGAGGACCGAGGACCGTCCGTGTAGACTCCGGTCTTCTCCTGATGTCTGCAATTGGTGTTTTCCCTGCTTTTCATTTGTCACTGAGGGTTGGTAAATTTCATAAATAACTTTGAAAAACCAATTTTTGGTATTTTAGTTTTTTTCCTATGGTTTGGTTGTTTTTTCTTTCAGTTATTTCCACTGTTATTTTTATTATTCCCTTCTGTGTATCTACTTTAATTTTAATTTGCTTTTCATTTTCTGGATTAATGTAGAAGCTTATGCCACTCATTTTCAACCATCTTTTCTCCACACAAATATAAATGTGGCCTAACTGCTTTGCCAGTTCTTCTTTGACTGTGAGTTATTTATTTACTTATTTGTTTATTTTTAAACATCTATTTTTTAGGTGTAGATGGACACAACACAATGCATTTATTTCTATGTGGTGCTGAGGATGGAACCGGGTCCCGCCCGTGCTTGGCGAGCCCCTACCCCTGAGCCACCACCCCCGCCCGTGACCTATGAGTCGTTTTAAAGTGTTAATTATCAGGAGCCAGTGGTTGTCTAGGCGTCATGATTGGCTCTGTTCTCCGAGACCCAGCTCTTCAGGGTCAGCTGGGTCTCGAGGGCCCAGCAGGTTCTCTTGGTGCCTGTGGCTGCGAGTGTCCTGCTGTGCGTGTGATGCGCCTGGAGTGCCGGGTGGTGGTGTGCAGGCTTCTGTGTCCCCACTGATGACTTTACTGGGGTTTCCCAATAGTCTGTGATAGAGTAAGGCTGACTGCCAACTCGCAGCTGGTTGTCGGGCTGTTCTCTTGCTCTTAGAAGTCTGGCCTCAGGACGTCCAGAGGCGCCTCTCCAGATCCCCCGGCCCTCTCCTTCCACCCCTGACTTTCAGCCTGCTCTGCTGAACAGGCTTGAGGTGGCTCTGGTTCTGACACGGAGGCCGCGTCCTCCTGCTGAGCGCCAGCCGGGGCCCTGCATGCAGTGCTGCTGCTGCTGGGCACAGTCCGTCTGTGAGCCCTTCTCTTTGTCCAGTCCTTTGTACCTTCTCCCTTATTTTCTACCTTCCTCTGGATTAAATGATTAAAAATCTTTAAAATTTAATTTCCTTTGCTGGTTTTTTAGCTACTATTATTTGGAGGCGGTTGCTCTGGGGATTCCAATGAACCCCTCGCCTGGTCTCTCTGCTCACGGGGGTGCTGTCTGCTGTGCGCTGTGCACACCTCCCGACTTTCCTTGCCCTCCCTGTGCTGAGCCGCGGGTGCTGTGCACGGGCTTGTGCTCTAAACTTCAAGTGCATGTGGTTTGTGCTTTAAATGTTCAGTTTTTTAAAAGAAATTAAGTAAAAGTGAAAACAGGCTCTCACATCCCATGTTTGCCCTTCCTGGTGTCTCCCCTTTGTGGGGACATGTTTCTGCCTCATGCTGCTTCCTCTCAGCCCACAGCCCCTCTGTGTTTCCTGCGGGGGGAGGACTTTGGCAACAGTCACTCAGCTTGTTTTTTAATCTGAAAACCTCTACTTGATCTTCATCTTTCAAAGATGTTTTCATTAGATATGAAATTTTCAATTGACAGCTTTCCCCAGTCCTTCAGAGGTGTTCTCTTGTCTTTTGGGCTTCTTTCTTTCTGATAAGAACTCAGCCACCTGTGTGTGTGTGTGTGTGTGTGTGTGTGTGTGTGTGTGTGTGTATGGTTACTAACTTGCTGAGGCTAGCCTCAAACTTGTGATCCTCCTGCTTCAGCCTCCAGAGTCTCTGGGATGACAGGCATGTGCCACTGCACCCAGCTTCTGGGGCTTGGAGGCAAACAAGGACCTGCAGTATCTGATACAGTGTGTGTCATATCTGACCTTAGATCACCCTGGAACCACAGAACGAACGTCAGCTAAATGCTGTAGAGCAATTAGATAGAATTGATTTACACAATATTCACGAAGTATTGGAAGAGTTAAGTGAGACAGCAGAATACTCTCCAATAAAGAGGATTTTTATCTCGAGTCAGTTTTCTCTACTTGTTTGCGTGCCTGTGACTTTGCATACACTCCAGAGTTGGGTGTAGGTGAACAGTGGAGGACACAGGCAGCGCTTGGCTGTGTTGGCTTTGATGTGCTTATTTCCCACAGAAAGCCCAGCCTTTCCTGGTGAGGGTAAGGGGCTCAGCACTCAGCAGCCCCCAGCCCTGGGGCCGGGCCACACCTCTAATTACCCGTCATCCGCCTCCCCCACAACAGCCCTCTCAGGTCTTGTCCGAGACTGGCCAGGGACGTGGGCTACAGGGTTTGGGACGTCTGCTTCAGCGTGGATGTAACCTGCCAGCCCCCAGGACCCAGCCCTGCAGGGACTTGGAGGACCACCTGATTTCCATCCGGGCCGAGGCACCTGTCCTGACTTCCTTGGCAGAACCTGAGGCAGGGTGGCTGGCTGGGCTGAGGACGTGTCACCTGGCCTGGCCAGCCCCTGGGCGTCCTGCCGTGTCCAGATAGTGGCTGGCTCGCTCCTCCGTCTGCTCAGGCAGACCAGGCTCCTGGTGCAGGCGTGCCAGCGGCTGCAGCTGCCTGCAGGAGCTTGTCTCTGGGCACCTGTCCATCAGAGCCTGTCCTGCGGTCTCCTGAGGCCCAGGGAGAAGTCCCGCCTTTCCTTGGCCGTGCTCCAGGACAGAGGTGCTCAGGGAAGTGAAGGGTGTGCGGCGGCTCTGGGGGCGCCAGGGTGGTGATGTGCCCCAGAAAGCCCATCGCCTGTGGCTGGTGGCTCTGCATCTTGATTCAGCGTGTGTCAGATGTGACCTGAGACCACCCACCACAGAAGGCACTCAGCTCAGTGCGGAGCACAATCAGGTTGATTTATATGTGTTCACGCTGCATGGGAAGAGTTCAGGGAGAGCGGGAAATGGGATCATCTTTAATGTGCTGGGTTCCAGTCGTTCCGTGTGCTGACTGCTGTTGATGACATTAGCCAGAGCCTCCCCCCAAAAGAAGAAGAAACAGAGTGGACAATTTCATCTTTTACAAAATTAAACATATCTTCTTAATTGGGTTGAAAATGGCTTTTTTCCCCACTGGAAAAACAAACCCCTTCATGTGAACTATGCAATAAACGTAGCATCTAGTAAAATCTGAGACATCAGAACAAGGAGATGTGCATAACAATGAGATGACTGTGTGACCAGGACCTTAAGTCTGTGGAGGTGATTCCCACCACTTGATATGACTCTGCTATCAATGGAAGAGCCACAGACAAATTGAGGAATATTCTGATATTTAAAAAATAACATTTAAAAGGAAGATTTATTTTAGAAATACTGTATAAATCTATATACTGCTTTAAGTGGAATCTTTTTTTTTCTTTGTACGAGGGATTGAACTCAGGGGGACTTAACCACATCCCCAGTCCCTTCTTTTTTAGTTGTAGATGGACACAATACCTTTACTTTATTTATTTATTTATTTATTTTAATGTGGTGCTGGGAACCGAAGCCAGGGCCTCACATGTGCTAGGTAAGTGATCTACCTCTGAGCCACATCCCCAGCCCTTTTTCGTATTTTATTTGGCGACAGGGTCTCACTGAGTTGCTTGGGGCCTCACTAAGTTGCTGAGGCTGGCTTCGAACTTGTGATCCTCCTGCCTCAGCCTCCTGAGCTGCTGTGATTACAGGTGCGCACCACCGCGCTGGGCTGGAGGTAGAACCTTGCTGTGAGTTGTAGAGATTCCTATGATGAAATTCAAGCAGCTCGTACTATTTTCTGATTCTGGTAACGGCTCCTTGGCAACCCCCTTAACAAGGTCTGACCAAGGTGCACAGAATCGGAGGCTCCTTCTGAACTGTCAATATCCGCCTACAGAATTTTCCTGACAGTGACGGTGGCTTCTGCTTAGCCAGAAGTTTCACCAAGTTGAACAGGAAGTGCGCCTCACGTGGGAGGTCTGGTCAGGACCACGCAGCCGAGGGTTCAGCGGAGAGTGGATTGGGCTTCCCGTGTTCTTGCCGCTGGCTGGTGTGTGTCCACTCCAGGGGCAGCTCTGCTGGCCACCCAGTCCCAGACACAGGCAGCAGGACTTTGTCAGCTGTGGTTTTTTGCTGTTGTTTATTGACAGGAAAAAAAAGTGCAGCTTCTCTGCTTTTGTTGTTTTAAAGGAATTTTTGTCAAAGAGCGAGCCCGGCATTTCAGGCTTGTTTCTGTTTGTCACCTGTGCGGTCTGGCGTCTACGTGGTCACCATCTGAGCTCTCACTCTGGCTCCTGAGTACAGGCCTGCACAGGAGGCAGCCGGCTGGGAGGGACCTGCCCCTACTCTGCCCCTACCCTGGACGCAGAAGCCTTGGCCAGTGTGTGAGGCACATGGAGAGCCAGTGTCTGCGTGAACAAGTCTGCGCAGCGGAGGGACCCACTGCCCAGCAGGGCTTCTGCGGGGAGCTGCCTGGTGGCTGGGCCTGGGAAGGAGGATGAGGCCCTGGAGACCCCCTGGTGTTGGGCACGGGAAGCACCAGCCCCTGGACTGGCCTGTGGGTGGGAAGACGCGGACTCTGAGGTGAGGGAACAAGTGGCGGCTTCCCAGGAGAACTTGCCTCTTCTGGACAGACCCTGCCTGGCCTGGGGCCCAGCACACCCCTTCCCCTCAGGGAGACGCTGCGTGCAGGTCACCTCATAGCACGGGATCTAGTAGGTGACAGAGAAGACGCCAGGATTTATTCCCAACATTGTCAGTCCCATTGTCACCTAGCTCCGTGCCTAGCTGTGGCACTTTCACAGGACAGCTGGAAGGGTGGGCACACCCTAGAGTGAAGGTGCCTGCAGGGGGCTGAGGCCTGGGGAAGCGCCCCCTCACCTCCTCCGACTATCAGCTGCACACACGGGACCCAAAGGAGGCAGCGAGCTGCAGCGGCTGGAAGTGACCTGAGCAGAGCACACTGTGTGTGGAGTCTGAGTCCAGTCGTGTTCCTCCTAAAATCTAATCAGGTCAGCACTTTCTGAGGAGCAGGGCAGGACCCAGGAGCTCTGTGACGTCTTCCGCTGTGTCCAGTCTGCAGCAGAGCAAGACTGAGGAGACTGATGCAGCAGCAGACCTGGGGCAGCCCACATGTTCCATTAGTATGCAGCAGTCTCTTTTGGGGGTGTTCTGGGGATTGACCCAGGGACACTGGACCACTGAGCCACAACCCAACCCCATTTTGTATTTTATTTAGAGACAGGGTCTCACTGAGTTGCTTAGCCTCACCATGGCAGAGGCTGACTTTGAACTCGAGATCCTCCTGCCTCAGCCTCCCCAGCAGTTGGGATTACAGGCGTGAGCCACCATACCCAGCAGTTTGTAGCATTCAACATGCCTTCTGGGACTTGAAAGCAAACAAGGACCGGCAGACTATGGGTGGGACATGGCTGTGCTCAGGCTGGAACGTGGGTGGAGACGATGGGGACCAGGCCACTCCAGAGCATCCATGGAGACAAGGACAAATGGCAGGCTTTGATGACCAACAGAGGGCACGGGGAAGACTGAAGAGTGCTGTGGTGGCTGAAGGGTCTCCTTGTCTGTTGCCAAGCAGGACAGGTGCGCCAGGACTGGGAGGGCCCCGTGGAAAGCTCGCCCACACGGCTCCCATGAAGGGCTGAGCCCCGGGTCCTCAGCAGGGATGAGGGCACAGGTGGGCGTAGCCAGACAGAAAGCAGTGAGATTAAACTTCAAACCCAAAGTTCACCGGAAGAGGCCGCCCTCACTTGCCTTTAAAGACGTCAAGGACCTCAACGCTAAGCCTCCCAAAGGGACCGGCCCAAGCCCTTCTCTGCCTCCAGGCCTTGATCAGTTCCATCCTGGAGAAGCAGAGGCCACCCTGGGACAAGCCTGCCCTGAGGTACAGGAGCTTGTGGAATGTGGTGGCACAGTCCCGGGGGCACTGGGAACAGAGGAGGGACACAGCCATCTGAGGTAGATGGCATCTGCCCAGGGCTGGGGCCTCTGTGGTGGGGGAAGAAGCTGCTGGGCTCCACGAAGACGTCAGAGCCACGAGCAGGACCACCTGGGGCTGCAGGGCAGGTGGGCTGCTGCTGGATCTGTTCTGTGCAGCTCTTCAGCCTCTCCCGACACGACCCCGACTCCACCTCCGTGTCTGCTGGCTGCACAGGAGCTCAGTAATAGCCCAGGCCCTCAAACCCCTGAACTGCCCAACCTCTAAGATGATGTCAGGTGATTTACATGACCACGTGGCTGGGCCATGGTATCCAGTGTGTGGGCAGACAGCAGTGAAGACCTTGCTGTGGAGGACGACGATTAAATCAGTAGGCCTTCTCAAGATGGACCCAGCTACTATGTGTAACTATAAAGCTCTGATTAAAGAAAAAAATTAGTAGGTTTTGAGATTGCCCGCCATACTATGGGTGGGCCTTATCTAATCAGTCAAAAGGCCTCAAGAGAAAACAAGGAGCGCCCCTGAGGAGGAGTGGTTCTGCAGCCCATGGCCCTGGGCTCCAGCCACAGCCTCCACTGTTCCCTGGACTGTAGCCTGCAGCTTCCCCGAGAACCTCGGATTGCCACCCCTGCCTTCTCAGGGACTTTCTCAGAGCAAACTTCTTCCTCTCTTTCTCAGCTTTGTCTTAGGTTTTATCACACAGATAACGCACACATGAGTATTGGTCACTCCTAAATGTTCTTCTTGCTTCCCTTTCTCCGGAGAGCCTAGTACAGGTGTCACAACACTCTAGGGGCACTTGGATTGAAGCAGCCCCCTCCCAGGACTCCCTGGGGCTCGGTTGCTGTCTGTGGTGGCGGGAGGCTCTGGCAGGGAGGCCCTGCAGCCTTGGGTGGGGCCCGGGCAGCTGCAGATATTGCCGAGCCTTCTGCCCTGGCTTGCTCGCTCCCAGTGCTCTGGTGGAGAGCTGTCTGGGGAGTGAGTGGATGTGGGGACAAGGGGTACTGGGCAGGTGGGGGCTGGGATACGACTCCAGAGGGCAGGCGTGGGCGGCACCACACTCTGGCCTCTCGCCTCTGACTCTGTGTGGCCTTGCTGCACCCTTCGCCCTGGACGTCCTGAGCCCGAGGACAAGGCCCATTTGTTTTCCCTGGCACCACCAGAGGACAGGCTGCTGCCCTGTGGGGGGTGGGGGCGTTCCAACTGTGGCATGGGCAAGAAAGAATGGGCAACGTGCTGGTCAGTCCAATCCAACAGGAAGAATGGGGTTGGGTCTGGAGCTGGAGACCACCTCCTTTGCCTCATTCCGAATCCTGGGCACCTGGAGCAGGGTGGCCCCAGGGCCTGGGCAGCCCTGCAGCCCCTCTGGGGAGGAGGCTCAGGCCTGCAGCAAGGCAGGGTGGGATGCATGCTGGGATATCAGCCAACACCCCCATGGCTCCGAGGCACTGCCTGAGGGGCGTCTGTGGTGGCCTTGCCTGTGAAAAGTCTCCTGGGCTTACAACCTGCAACTCCCACAGCCTCCGTCTGGGGAAGAGCAAGTGCTCGGTGTGTGTGGTCCCTGGTTCCATCCCCAGCACCAGGAGGCAGGGGTGAAAAGCAATCCAATCTCTAAACTGACTTCATGGGATCCTGTCATCTGACATCACTGAGGACAGAGGCTGCAGGGCTCTGGAGATCTGCTCCTCTCCGCTTCTGTGGAGGCACCTGGGGACCTGGACTTCTCCCTGCAGGCTGTGGGAATAGAGATATGGCATAGGTAGGGACAGCAGGGTCCTTGAGGGCCCCCCCATGGCCCATGTTGAGGATACGGGTCATCTCAGGGGTTGCCTCAGCTAAGGAGCCACATTCCAAACCCTGCTCAAGGCACACCCCTGCTCTCAGTTGCAGCCCTTGTTGTAAAGCTGGCTGATCCTCACGTACCCACCTTGAAGGTGCTTGGGCACTCTGTGAGCCAGCCAAGCCCTGCTCGCCACTCCATGGGCTTCTCCAGAGGTGGCCAGAGCCGTCAGTGGCTGCAGACTGGCACTGGAAGGGGCGCGAGGCCTCAGGCTGAGGTTGGGGACCACCAACCCTGCAGGTGCAGGGAGGAGATGGGAGCAGGTGGGGGTTGAGCTGAAGGCAGCAGGGATGTGATTTCCTGGGTGTCTTGCAAGCCAGGTTGCAGCTAGGGTGCTGGCTGAGGATTCCAAAAAAGAGTGAGGGCAGGGAGGGAGAAGACGGTTGAACAGGGTGGGGACAGAATGCTGTCAGGGGCTGGGGGTGGCATGGCCTGGACTGATGGGGAGACTTAGGGAAGTAGCCATGCTATGGGGCAGAGCTGGGGCCCAGCTGGCTTGGCAGTGCAGTGGTGGGGGAGCCCAGGATGGCCTAACTGGTACTCAAAGAGCAGGGCCAGTGTGGAGGTGTGAGGGACTGCGGGAGGGACTGGCCTCCCCACTTGGCCACACCAGCTACCTGGGGTCCCAAGCTTGGCTCCACAGGGGACCACCAGGGGATCTTTTCTATTCTGCTTTCAGCTTCAAGGGTCTGGGTGACCAGAGCAGCAGGGTTTCCAACACTGCTGGGGCTCTTCTGTGAGCCCTTCAGGAAGCCGAGGAGAGATGAAGAAGCCCCAATGAAAAGAAGCCACCTCCTGCCATCAGGGCTGCCACTGCCTGAGGCTCCAGCTGGGTGTTGAGTGAATCCCTATCCTGCACATGCCCAGGCGGGTGCACAAGGCCCTGAGTGTGCCCAGCCACCTCATCCCAGGGATAGTGTGGGTGCCAGGCACAGCCTTGGTGCTGCACGGGCCCAGATGTGGGCCCCACTGGTCATGTGGCTGGATGAGTGCTCATCCTGCACAGTGTGTCCGTGTGCCCAGCACTGAGGACAGCTGCACACCTTGGGGTGCTATTTCTTCTTCTGCTTTAGAGGTGAGGAAACTGAGGCAGAGCCTAGACAACCCCCTAGTTGGGGCAGAATGAGGATTTAAATGCAGGCAGTGGCTCTGAGGTTGTGCAGCTTGGCATTGGTCACATGCCTGAGACCCCAGATGCCAAGACTCACATGCCAGAGATTTGTGCATGTCATTCCCCACATAAGACGTAGGAAGAAGGGCCCAGTGCTCTGAGTCAACTCCTGGGCTGCTTGCAAGGACTGGGCCACCAAGCAGCTAAGTTCCAGTAGCACAAGAAACCAGTGCCTGTGTGGCAGACACACAGCCATCCCTGTCCAGACCTGGGCAGCACACTCAGCTCTCTCCAAGTTCCTCTCCAGGATTCCGTGAGTCAGGTCACGTGTAACTTGTCCTTCTGTACCTGGCTTGCTTCACTGGGCACAGTGCTCCACCGAGTGCTCCAGGAAAGGGCAGTCATGCCATTTTGGCGTTTTGTGACTAGCTTATTTCACGTAGCCCAATGTCCTCCTCAGAGAATGTTTCTTTGTGTCAGGTGGCCATACCTCATTGCTCAAATGGGACCCCTCCTGGAGGGAAAGCAGAGTGGGCTGCGTTAGGCAAGGCAGGTCTGAGTACCCTGCTGACCTAATGGGGATGCAGTGACATCTGAGACCTCCAAGTTACTCCAGTGGGGGGTTCCAGGCTGCCTGTAAGTCCACCTTGATGCTTCTCATCCCTGGGTCCTGAGCCCTCCCTCCGTCCAGGTCAAGGTGGCTGTCTACTCTAGTCATCAGTGTGCCCAGGCTTTAAGGGCTGCCACTCAGCTCCTTATACTGCCTCCCGCCTGCACCTCATCCCAGCAACAAAAGGGGTCTTTGCAAAGTCATTTCATACCTATGTCATTGCCCCAACTCTGAAATCCCTGTCTGATAAGCTAGACAGGTTAGACACAAAGGTGGTTGTCGCCTTGAGCCGTCCCCAGTTTCCTGGCCTTCTGCTCAACAATGTGAGTCACTCTGAGCAGCCCAACAATGTGGGAGATGATGGTGTCCAGGACAGTTAACAGCATGCAGGGGACTGTTTCTATGTCCAGGGCTCAAGGACAGGCAGGTGACCATGGGAAGACAGAGAGAGAGAAAAGACACATGTATGGATATTTAAGCCAAATGAGGCAGATGACACACTTGAAAGAGGAAGGAAACAGGAGAGGCCTGCACTGAGTGTTTGGGGTAGGATACAGATTTGGAGAGTGGATAAGCAGTGAGTGGGGAAGAGAAAAGGCAGAAGATAAAGAGATGAGGGCAAGAAGGAAGGCACAGAGAGGTGGGCACTGGCCAAAGGAAGCAAGAGAATGAAAAAGGTATCCTGGCCTAGCAAGGTCAAAGGAGATGGCTGAGACAGGCTGGAGAGTTTCAGGAGAGGTGGGAAGTGGCTGGTGACACAACCAGGAAGGGGCTGGTGGGGTGGGGTGCTGCCAACCTGCTTTCCTGCCCCTCCCCTCAGGTTTCAGGGCACAGACTCGGTTCTGCTTTGGACAGTTAGTTGGCCCCAGTGCCTCAGGGCCCACTGCTTGGCAGAGCACACCATGGCCAGTATATCTGCCAGTACCGCATGACTTGTGGAAACTCAAGGCTGATGTGTGAGATGCACACTGACAAGAAGCCAGGCATTTGCAGAGCCTGGTGGTCATTCTGGAAGCACAGAAGGGGAATATGAAACCTGACTTACACTCATTAATTGTATACAGTCAGAGGGGCTGAGAGTCATGGCGGTGCATTGGTGATGATGATTTAATATGCAGCCCAGGAGGCTCTATCTAGCCAGGGTGGAATGCTGTTTGCCAAACTGAAAAGATCAGAACCCAGCCACTGGGGATTCCTAGGCTCGATTTCTCCCCATATTTAGATATTGCAATAAAAGGCCCAGTGGACTGAAAATTTTTGAAAACACTGAGCAGTCACTACAACTAAATGGGAACAGAATTTCTAAAGAAACTGTGATAGTGGAGGAAGAAGACAAGCAGAGGGACCAGGGGCACCGTCACAGTCCTGGGCTCATTTTCCCTTAAGATCTCTTTGGGGTGAATAAGGCCACGTTGATCTGGACAGGTCAGGGCAAAGGGCGGAGAAGCCGGCGTAGAGAAAGGCGGCCCGCAGCCCCAGCGGTTCCGGCGGCCCAGGCAGGAGCCCCCCAACCCAGAGCTGCCCCTCCCCCGGGAGGCGCACCCAGCCTCGCCCTGCCGCCCGAAGGACGTGGTCATCGCCGCGCTTCTGGCCGTAAAGACCCACAATTCCCATCTCGCTGCCCCCACTGAAAACTAAAGGCATTCCTGGAGTCCCCAGAGCGCGCGTCGGGGCGGAGAACACCTCGGCGCGGGAGGGAGGCTGGGGAGGTGAACGCTCCGCGCCGGGACGAGCGCTCCGCCTCCGCGCGGCGGAAGTCCCGCCCCGACCCAGAGGCCCCGCCCCATCTCTGCGGGGTATTCCCTCTGACCCCGCCCCTTGTGGTCCGGCTTCCCGTCTGCTCCAGCCCCGCCCCCACCTCCTGAGGGCTCCCCGTCCCGGAGCTCCACCCCTCATCGCCCCGCCCCTCGTGCCCCTCCCACTGGCCTGTCCCGGAGCCCCGCCTCCCAGGAGCCCCACCCGGCCAGCCCCGCCCTCCCGAGCCCCGCACCTCGCGGCGGCGACCGTTGGCGCGTTCGGCCCGGCGCCCGAGCGGCAGCTAGCGGCGCGGCCCGGTAGGTGTGGGCCGGCGCGCCGCCTCCGCCCTGCTGTCTTCGGCGGCGCGCGCCCGGTCCCCGCCGCCGCCCACCCGGCTGTTCCTGGGCCGCCGCCCGCGCCTCCTTTGTTCCCGCGCCTCCGGGAACTCGCGCGGCCCGGGGCGCGCGGGGCCGGGGCGGCGGCCGCGGGCCTCAGCAGGGGGTCCCGCCGGCCCGACGGGGAGCGCTTCTGAGTTGGGGCCGGGCCGGGGCCGGGGGACCGGGACTGGGCCGTGCGGGGTGGAACGCGGCCGGGAAGCTGGCCGGGCTTCAGCGCTGGGGTCCGGTCCGGAGTCTCGTTGGACTTAGCGGGCGGCCGCATTGTTTGGGCAGCGGTCGTCTCCAGGGACCCAACTCTGCAAGTGCACTGCAGGAACGCAGGTCAGCCGTCTCGAGGCTGGGGACTGCGGCGTGCACCGAGGGGCTCAGTGCGGCCGTGTGGCAGAGGGGGCTCAGAGTGGGGCAGTGTGGACAGGGGGCTCAGAGTGGGGCAGTGCAGTGTGGACAGGGGGCTCAGAGTGGGGCAGTGCAGTGAGAAGGGGCTCAGAGTGGGGTAATGCAGACAGAAAGTTGTGGAGTGTAGACAGAGGGGGCTCAGAGTTGAGCAGTGCAGGCTCAGAGTGGGGCAGTGCAGACAGAGTTGTGGAGTGTAGACAGAGGGGTCTCAGAGTTGTGGAATGTAGACAGAGGGGTCTCAGAGTTGTAGAGTGTAGACAGAGGGGGCTCAGAGTTGTGGAGTACACACAGAGTCAGTCCCAGACTTTTGGAGTGTAGTTAGGGAGCTGGCCCACTGTTGGACCATCTGGCCTCTCACCTTCCTGGCCAATTTGCCCAGGATGTGCCCTTGGGCTGGTGGTCTGCTCTTGTGCACCTCCATTTCCTCTTTGGCCTGCTTGTGAGGCTGCTCCAGGGTTGGGAGTCTCTGTCCCACCTGCAGCATGGTCCTGTCAGTTATTTTCATAGCAGCACCTTGGGGCTCTGAGGCGTGGGAACCTGTGGGAGGGACCTGTGGCTGGGCTTCCTTCCCAGGCAGGCAGTGGCGGGCAGTTGGCTGGCAGTTCACAGAGAAGAGGCACACGCACAGGGCAGGCTGTGGTGCCTCAGGAGGGTGGCTGGTGGCAGGAGACCACCTTAAGAAAAGTCTTGGAAACCCTGAAGGGAGTTGAGACTTGAACCCAGAAGTGATGTGGGGAGGGCAAAACTGATTCTAAACTGGAGAGACTGTGTTTACATCTTTAGAAACATTGGGAGCTTTCTCCCCCTGAAAAATTGGAATAAAAATGTGCACCTTTCCCAGTGGTTTGGTGGACTAGATGAAGGATATCAGGTGCACAGGGCTGACACAGGACCTGAGTTTTAGGAGCACTTCAAATGGAGAAGCCATGCTGACTGAGGGGCAGGGCTTAGGCAGGGTCAGTGGGGCAGGTGTCCCTGCACACCTGTGGATGTTGAGGGCAGGTGCATGTGGGTCTGGGTCATATATATATATATATATATATATATATATATATATATATATATGTTTAGTTGTAGTTGGACACAATATCCCCATCTTATTTATTTATTTATTTATTTATTTCTATGTGGTGCTGAGGATCGAACCCCTTACACGTGCTAGGGGAGTGGAGTGCTCTACCACTGAGCCATAACTTCTGCCCCTGGTCTTCTTTGAAAGCTGCAAGTCCAGACTTTACTGTGATATCTCTTGGGGCTGGAACCTACTCTCAGCCAGGTTCAGACTGTAGCCTGTGACTGAAGACAAGCAGGGAGGCTTGTGTGACAGAGAGGAGCAGAGGCAGGTGAGACAGGGCAGTGAGGTGGTCAAAACCAAGGGGTGAGGAAAGGCTCCTGACTTGGGCTGGAGGTGTGGGGGGTTGGGAGAGGGCAAGGGTTGGTGCTGGAGGGTGCCAAGGTGCATTGTCATGGGGAGGGTCACCAGGTGATGAGGGAGGCACTGCCTGGGTCCTGCATGCTGTAGGGGAGGGGATCCAGGGGTGGGGCTGGCTCACTTTTTGCCCTCTATTTTAGAGTAGGGTCTCATAGAGGAAGGGGCTGGATGTTGGTACGGTGTGGTCCTGGAGACGGAGGCCTGGAGGTGTTGGCTGGGTCCCAGCAAGCCTGGCTGCCATAGGCAGGGACCTATGGGAAATCTGGAGGTGGAGATTGAGGGAGTCAAGGCTGTGCTGAGTCTCAGCTCTCAGAGTAAGGAAGGAAGGAAAGTCTCAGCTTATCTCCTGGGAAGGTTGGGGCTGTGGGTTTCTGATCCATTGTTTTTTATTTTTATTGGTTTATTGGTCATCTGGAGTGGGCCAAGCAAAGCATCCTGCTGAGAGAGAAGGGCTGTGTTAGTTGTTAGTTACCTGGAGCTTTCTGGGCAGCTGGTGCACACAACATGGTGCAGGCTTGGAAGTTTTGTGCTTCATTTCAATTTGTGGAATTTCTGTAAGCATTTTGTTTACTTTGTAATTAGCACTTGTATTAGTTTGCTGTTGCTATAGTAAAGCACCACAGACTTAGTTGCTTAAAACAACAGAAACTTGTTGGCCAGAAGTTGGAGCTTGTCTCCCAGGCACTTCCCCTGGCTCTGGGAGAACCCCTCTGTTTTCCTCTTCATGGCTGGAGGCTGGCCTCATTTCTGGGCTCATGGCTGCTTTGTGTCACGTGGCCTTCTCTTCTGTTTTTCACTTTCCCTCTGCCTTGGTCCTGTCAGGATGCTGGGATTGCATTTAGGACCAACTGGATAATATAGAATCCACTCCCCATCTTAGGATCCTTAATTTATTCCCATTTGCAAGGTCTCTGTTGTCCTAAGAGGGAACATTCACAGTCTCAGGGAATCAAGACTGGGTATCTTTTTTTAATAACCACTTTTATATATTTTATTTATTTATTTTTATGTGGATTGAACCCAGGGCCTCATGCTTATTATTATTAGGCAAGTGCTCTGCCATTGAGCCACAACCCCAGCCCAAGGACCTGGGTATCTTTAAGGCTCCTGTTTAGCACCACTCATCACTCCTGATGCCATTTTGAATGTTCCTGTGGTTTTCCCCCTTCTGTCTGGAGGGTGCATGGTCTCACTTGCTTTCCTCAGATTGGATGGGTCTGTCAAGGGCCCTGCCACTCCTGCACTGCCCTGCCCTTGAGGGGAAGCTGGATCCTTCTTGGAAACTGGTGTCCTAGGAAGATAAACCTTGTTTGGGACGCAAGTTCCAACTGTGAGGGTCCCTGCAGTGATCTGACTACTCTTTTGGGATGTGGTAGGGACCGTCTCCTTTGGCAAGCTGATGAAAACAATCTTCTTCCTTCAAAAATGAGCTCTTTCCCCGGGCATGTGCAACTTGACTTATGATTTTCAGGGAGCACTATTTCAGAAGCTCCCCAGAGTCATCCATGGAGGTGCTGGTGTGGGCTCTGGGCAGGAGCTCTGTGTGGAGGCCCTTTCCCTGCATTTTTTAAGGTCTGTGTTAAAGGAATGAGAAAGGAACACGTGGTTTGGCCTTTCTATTTTTCTTTCCTCTTTCCTTTTCCATGGCCCTGCTGTCCCCAACCCTGTACTCTTGGGGGTATTCCGATGTGCTCCCTTCCCCATCTTTCTCCTCATTCATGCAGTCTTGAGAGGTACACACTGAGGACAGGCACACGCTACATGCCACTTACATATATTTTTCTGTTTTCTGTGTGTCACTGAGCAGCAATTTGGGTTTTCTTTGCAGGACGCTTGGCAGAAAGCTAAGTTCCTGGATTGAAAACCAAATGTTATTGTTCTGTGTCACTTGCCCCAGCCCCCAGAGATGTTGTTCTGTGTTCTGTTTCCTTTGATATCTCCTGGGCTTCGAGCTGCCCTTGTAGAATTTACTTGAGACTTATCTTTTGCTTCCTCTCACAGGTGGAGGGAAACATTAGCTCTCTGCCCACCCTTCTTTCCTCTGTGTCCCCTCTGTATCATGTCACCTCTTTTGGTGAAGTTAGCCACCATCACCCACATCTTCATGACTCTTAAGGACTGCTCATTCCTGAGCGGAGCAGGACCCTGGGGCACAGTTTTCTTTGCATATAGCCCTGTGCGTGTGTGTTGCCAGCACTGATCTGTCAGAGCTGGTTTTCCTCATATCCCCACACTCGCCACCCACTGCTTGTGTTGCTGGGAGACCCTTCC
The DNA here is from genome assembly GCF_045843805.1 of Urocitellus parryii. NCBI lineage: Eukaryota > Metazoa > Chordata > Mammalia > Rodentia > Sciuridae > Urocitellus > Urocitellus parryii. The sequence continues at coordinate 142,858,508 of NC_135540.1, read as the reverse complement.
TGTTGCAGTCTGTCCTGATTTCTTGGAGACTTTTGCCCACCTGTCACCTGGGGTTGCCCTGTGCTCTCTTCCTCCATGTTGGGTCTCTTTCCTAGATTCCTCTTCTCTGACTCGACTCACTCAACATTTTGCTGAAGTTCTAGTTTTTTGATACCCAAGAAACACCACATAGATTTTTTTGTTCTTGATTTCAAAAACATGTTTATTTTACTCTCCAATTACCTTTTAGTGTATCTGGGTATAGAATTCTAGATGGGGCTGGGGATGTAGCTCAAGCGATAGTGTGCTCGCCTGGCATGTGCAGGGTGCTGGGTTTGATCCTCAACACCACATAAAAGTAAAATAAAGATGTTGTGTCCACCGAAAACTAAAAAATAAATATTAAAAAATTTAGAAAAAAAAAAAGAATTCTAGGTGGATGGCTATCTCTCAGGATTTTGAAAGTGTTGCTTCACCATCTCAGCTCCCTCCTTTCTGAATTGCTTCTCACTCTGTAGTCTGCCCTACCTTCCCAAACTCCATTCTCTGACTCTTTAAGCTGAGGGTGATTGTGACTTTTTATTTGGGCTCCAGTTGTTTGTACAAACACATCTTACCTGTGTAGCCCTCTTTTTGGAGATAACTCCCTTCTAGTCCCTGCCCAATTTCATAGTGTTCTCGGACCTTTTTTTTGGTGTGTGTGTGTGTGGTGCTGGGGATTGAACCCAGGGCCTTGTGCATGTGAGGCAAGAAGTCTATCACCTGAGCTATATCCCCAGCCCACTCTTGGACCTTTTAAGTACACCTTTGTGTCACTTAAAGGGAGACATTCTGAGAAGCAGGTTGTTGGGTGACGTGTCCTACAAACATCATAGCGTATACTTTACATCAACTGAGTTAGCTACCATGTCACTTGGTGCTTTAATCTTATGAACAACTGTTGTGTAGCCTTGTATTGACTGAGACATTGTTATGCAATGTGTGATTGTGGTTGGTTTATGTATTTTAGCCCTGGTTTGAAATTGGTGTAGCAGCAAGGGAGAATGCGTGAAAATTTGTCAACTTACTAATAAACCTCTTGGCATTTTGGTTAGTAGCCAGGCCTTGGTCTTTGGCAGTTTTCTTGTTTCATACCTGGAAAGCCAAACTGGGAATTATGCTGCTCTTGCCTTAAAGAAAGCACTTCCTACAGGCTTGATTTCTAGGTCCAAAGTGGGGTCAGAGTGCCTTCCCAGGTGTGGGTGGATCTGACTAGTGGCACTGTGCATTCTTGTCTTCCTTGGACACAGTCTCCTTAAGGATAGGAACTGTGGGTGGTTCGTTGCCTTTCCAGAGGCAGACAGCCCTTGGGCTCTGGCTCTGTCCAGGCTTGCTGAGAGCTGAAGGGGAGACACAGTCAGTGCCTTTAGATACCCTGTCTACACCTGCCCTCATCACCTGTCTTACCTTGGACAAGCTACTTTCCCATGCCACAGTTTCTGCCTGTAAAGGAGGGCAGGCGTGGTGTTGCACTCCTCTAGTCCCAGCTACTTGAAAGGCACAAGCAGGAGAAGCATTGAGTCCAGGAGTTTGAGGCCAGCTGAGCAACAGAGCAAGACCCGGTTCCAAGGGGTGGGAGGGAGGGAAAGAGGGTTAATAATAAGGCCTCAGTGGGGATTAAATGGGTAATGTGTGGAAGATGGCAGGGGTAGGGCTGACACCAGGGAGTTCTTGGAAGGCTTCTGCTGTGGTGCCAACACTGGGAGTGGGCATGCCCTCCAGGGTGCCTGGGACTTTGCTGAGCTCCTTGGTGTCAGGAAGCTCCTAGGTGCCATGCTGTGGGAGATGGCAATGAGTGTGACTGTCCAGAGCTGCAGCCCAGGGAGCATTTTCCCAGGGAGGCACTTTGGGATGAGGTGCCAGACTGCCACTAGCCAGAGCCCTTACTATGCTAGGCACCTGGAGTCCAGCCCTGGGGGGAGTCAGAGCCACACCACAGGTCACACCACTGCTGTGGACTTAGCAGTTAGCCGCTGGGTGGCTTCCTTACTGTGGGGGTTAGCAGTTGGTCCAGGAGCGGGGGAACCCCCTGAGTTCATCCCTCATATGAGTTTCCTGCATCTTTTGTCAGGAGGTATCAGGAACTGGAGGCTTAATCAGCAGAACTTACCTCATCCTAGTTCTGAAGGGCAAAGGTGTCCACAGGGTCGTTCTCTCTCTGAAGGCTTGAGGGAGGACCCTTCCTGCCTCTTCCAGCTCCAAGTGCCTCTAGGTATCCTTCAGCTTGTGCTTGCAGTTTTCCAGTCTCTGCCTCTGTCTCCACGTGGTGTTCTCAGTGAGGCCTCCCTCTGCTTCCTCTTAATATACTTGTGATTGAGTTTAGTGGTATCCTGGATAACCCATGGTTATCGCCACTTCTCAGGATCCTTGACTTAATCCCAGCTGAAAGACTGTTTTCAAATACTGTCAAAGTTCATCCCACTACTCTGCTTGGATCATAGTGGGACAGGCCTCTTGCCTAAGGAGCCTCCTCTGGCCACCCATGTCTCTTGCTCCCATGGGGTCTTGCTGTGTGTGCTGGACAAGCTCACAGCTTATCCTGCACTTGCTTGATGGTGCTTTGTATGTTTGCAAAGATCTTATTGCTGTCTTGAGAGCAAGTAAGGTGCTGAGAGCTAGGGAGTCCCTTGACTTCTGAAGGCCCCAGGTGAATAGTGGCAGCACCTGTTTTCCCCTGGGATTGGTAGGGGTGACTAGGTGCAGGTGGATGGGTGGATTGCTAGGTGGTAGGTGGCCTCAGGTGAGACCCTTGTATTGATGAGGACAGCTGATTGGCGTCTCTCCTGGACACTGGGCTGAGGAGAGGAGGCTGCAGTGGTGCTTTCCCTGCTCCTCTCCTGTCCTGTGCTCACCACCATGCATTTTGTGCAAGGAAGCAGGTGGGAGGCGAGCAGTGAGATTCCCAGACAAGGATGATGGGGAAGAGGCATTGCAGCCTTGGTGCACAGCCTTGACCCTGGACAGCTGGACTTGCGGGAGGAAATCCTACTGCTCACACTTACACTAAAGGGCTATTAATCGTCTATCTGAAATCAAATGTGACAGCATAGCCTGTGTTTTTGTTTGCTAAATCCATCAACTCTATGTATAGTTCTGTTTTTCACAGGTCTGAAAACCACAAATAGAAATAAAGAACAAGCAGACAATGAAATAAAAACAAACAGGAAAAATTGGGATGGTTTACCTTTCAGTATTTCAAAGATTTTGAAACAGTATTTGTTTCTGGGATCAAAAGTAGCACTGTGGTGCCCTCAGCTGTAGAGACCATGTCCTGAAAAAAACAGTGGCTTCAATATGTCTCTGTCTGTCCTGAAGCTTGGTGGTTGCCAGGCTGAGGCAAGTGCAAGGGGCTGGCGGGGTGCTCATGCCAGCATGGGCCCTGGCTGGCTGCAGGTGGATGGGAGTTGGGAGCCTGCTGTAGCCTTGGTGTGTGAGCCGGGTCTGTGTGCTGCAGCCTCTGCAGTGGGAACTTCTGAACTTCACAGGATTCTGAGGTCTTGGGACCTTTGTGGCTGGTGTCCTAAAGTGACCAGATCTTCTGGTTTCTTGTGGCTGACAGCTCCTGTTCCTGCCCACAGGAATGGTCCTCCCACCCTTGAGGGTACCTGTGTGTACCCATAGCACTGAAGTGGAGATCCCTGGAGGCAGTGGTTCAAAGCCACGCACAGCGAAGCACAGTGCAGGCCCTGATCTGCAGGCAGGTGCTCAGCAGGGTGTGGAGAGAAAGGGAGGTGGAGGTGGGGGTCTCCGGGAGAGGTGCAGCTGAGCTGGGGTGCTAGGGTACTGGGGAGGAGGAAGAGGGGTAGTTTCAGAAGTCGTGCAAATGATGCCCTCCTCCTTGTCCCTGCCTGTAGTCATTGGGCATTATGGTCTTGGCCTGTTCGTCTGTGTTCCCCAGTGGCTGCTGGACCTGGAGGTGGGGCCATTTCTGGTTGTCTACCTGGCATGGACACAGAAGCCACTCAACAGTTTGACCCAGTGAGTGGGCAGAAAAGTCACAGACCATGAGGAAAGGGTCGCTGTGGGAGGCATGTGGAGGGTGGGCGTGGCCCAAGGGGGAGAGGCTCTGGGAAGGGTCCATAAGCAGTGGCTATTCACCAGAGAGAAGGTGAGGACAGGGGTGGGTGGTATCAGGTGTGGCCACACTGAAGGAGAAGGCTGAGGACCAGGCCCCCTAGGCCACAGTGAGTGCTGGTTGCCACGGGCCCACCCACCCTCTCCCACTGGCCTTCTCTCCTGGCTCCCGTCAGAAGTTCGGCTGCTGTCTGCCTAGCGTGCGCTGCTTTTCTTGCCGTAAAGGAGACCCTCATGGGTCCTTGGTCTGTGGGAAGTGGAACCTAATGTCATTTACCAAGTGTCTTAGGGAGCCCAGCACATGGAGAGTCCTGCAGTGACTGAGGAGAGTCCCGGCCAGGCTGGGGTCGGGCTGGCCTGTGGCAGAAGCGCCTGGCCACAGTGGATGCTGGTTTACCCCGTACGTCTATCTGTCTCCTGACACTGCAGACGGATGCCATGTGCCGTCCATGCTGTATGTGTGAACCCAGTCAATATGGGGTCATGTAGTTGGGGTCTTTATTTTTCTAATCGCCAGTTGTCTTGATTTTTATTTCTTTCTGTTGGATCAGGGAGCTTGTACATGCTTGTTTCTGTGAATTAGTTAGACTTTGGATTTTGCTTGATGTAAACTTTACATTATAAAGGGTTAGAATCACTCAGAGAGATGTAAAATTCAAATGTTTTTGAACCAGAAAAACAGAACTTTGTAATTTAAGATAGTATCTTTTCTGCTAAATCTGGACTTTCTTTTTTTTTTTTAAAGAGAGAGTGAGAGAGGAGAGAGAGAGAGAGAGAATTTTTTTTTTTTTAATATTTATTTTTTAGTTCTCGGCAGACACAACATCTTTGTTGGTATGTGGTGCTGAGGATCGAACCCGGGCCGCACGCATGCCAGGCGAGCGCGCTACCGCTTGAGCCACATCCCCAGCCAATCTGGACTTTCTTTACCCAAAGAAAAGTGCTGGTGGGTTGGAGCTGGTGAGGCTTCCTGGATTAGTGCTGGGGTCCCGTCTCCACAAACCCTGCATGCTGGGCCTCCACCAGGGCCCTGGGCACTCGGGAGTCAGCCCCTCTTTGCCTTGGTTCCTGTGCCGCTGGCTCGCTTGACTTGCTCTTGGGGGAGGTGAACAGCAGGGAGCTGAGCCCCCTGAGGAACAAGCATAGCCACCCGTGATGTGCTGTGGATGAGGTTAGAGGGGCCAGCTAAGCTTGGCCAGTGCTTCAGCTTTCTGTATGGATGAGTGCACCGTCAGTGTAACTGCTTCTTCGCTGTGTTATTTTCTGAATTCCACTCCCTTTGGTGTCCCTGGGCTTTAACAATGGCAAAATATTCCCAGAGAAGCAAGACCTGCTTAAGGCTACCTGTCTTTAGTTTCTGTCTCTCTCTTATCTCATTCTCGAATTCATGTTTTCCAGGCTTCGTGGTCTGAGAACTGCTTTACTGTTTGAGTGAGTTCTTTTCTTTCTTTTTGGCAGTGCTGGGGATTGAACCTAGGGCCTTGTGCATGGGAGGCAAGCATTCTATGAACTGAGCTACATCCCCAGCCCCTGGGGACTTTAAACATGAGTCTCCATGCTTCTCTTTAGCCGTGGCGGGAGGATGTCTGATTGGGACTGACTTGGACAGGGTGGATGGGGCTTGCTCTGGGAGACCAGAGTTGAGGCACTTAACACACGTGTCCCTGGCACTTGGCCTGGACTGTTAAAGCCTAAGAACTGAAAGTTTTAAAAGATCCACACAGGGACCTGCCCGGTGGGTGTGCTGCATGGAGCACTGCATGTGGCACTCTTCTGCTGGCCTACTCCCAGACCCAGTCACTCATGTTCTGCCTTGAGATATGAATTTGTCAAGGATATTAGCCCAACCCCAAGAAACAGGGAGTAATTTCTTTCTTTCTTTCTTTCTTTCTTTCTTTCTTTCTTTCTTTCTTTCTTTCTTTCTTTCTTTCTTTCTTTCTGTGCTGGGGATTGAACCCAGGGCCTTGTGCATGCGAGGCAAGCACTCTACTACCTGAGCTACATCCCCACCCCCCAGGGGAGTGATTCTTTTTTTTTTTTTTTTTTTTAAGAGAGAGTGAGAGAGAGGGAGAGAGAGAGAATTTTCAATATTTATTTTTTATTATTTGGCAGACACAACATCCTTGTTTATATGCGGTTCTGAGGATCGAACCTGGGCCGCACACATGCCAGGCGAGTGCGCTACCACTTGAGCCACATCCCCAGCCCCAAGGGGAGTAATTCTTGTTGGTAGAGATTCTCAGGGAGCTTGGTGCGTTTGCCCATGTGCTTGGTCTAGGGTGTGCTGTGCATTGGTTTTCTTTTTGGTCAAATGGGATGCACTCTCAGGTGGTGAGTCTGAGATTGGGGTTGACCAGGCAGCTAGCCAGTAGCACATCCTGGGCCACATCTTCCACTCTGTCGTTGGTTTGTTTCTGGTGCATGCAGCATGGTGTCCTTGGTCATCACAATACAGACATGATTTTGGGGAATGCTTTTTTATTTTTTTAAATTAGAACTTTATAGTTATACATAGTAGTTAGGTTCATCCCAAAAAACTCTTACATGCATGGTATTCAATTTCAGTTCATGATCCCCTCTTCTCTCCCTTGGGAGAATGCTTTTGAAAATACCCAATTATGCATTGCTACCTAGAAAGAAATACACTATTTTTATGTGTTTATAGTAGGAATGGTAGCATACCCAATGGTAATATTCATATTTTGCATTGCAAGCTGCATGATCTACTTCTACACAACAATTTGTCCACAAAGAGCAACTTCTAGCAGCCAGTGCTCATTAGCTCACAGTGTAGTAGTCAGAGATCTCCATGAGGCCTTGGTGAGGCTATGGTCAAGGTGATGGCCAGGCGGTAGTGGACAGGAGCCCTTGCAAGCTCACTTTGTGGCTGTTGGTGGTGACAGGAGACCTGCCTCTGGGGTTGCCAGCACTGCTGTTGGCAGTCGTCCTGCCTCGTTGGCTCCTGGAAAGGCGTCTGTCTGTTCCTTGTCATGCAGGTGTCTTATTAAGGCCGCTCAGAGCCCTTTGGGTGAGGGAGAGGATGAGCAAGACAAAAGCCACAGTCCTCTTGTAACCTGATCTTGTGAGGGACATCTTATCACAAGATAAGATGGCTTCCTTCAGCTTGTTGCTAGGTCGGCCTGTACCCAAGGGGAGGGCTGCCAAGGGCAGGATAGCCCTCTTCACTGCTTGTCCCTCCCGTGTACCAAGCATGCTCCCTTGGGCCCTCCCCTGAGCTCAGCTCAGTCTGCTCAGGAGTGGACGGGTGCCTGGCTCCTGGAGAGCACTGTATTTTGATCTGTAGATGAAACTGAGGTGAGTTATCAGCCCACCCACCCACACCCAGGATGCAGTCATGGTGGACACAGAATACCAGTGGAGACCTTGATGCTCAAGTGAGGCACAGTGGGAGGTCAACAGGAGTTGGGGTACAGGGTCCTGAAATCCAGACTCACTTGTTGGAAGTCCCTTAGACCTCAAGGTTTGTGAATAGTGGCCCCCACCCAGCCTTCTGTCTTTCTGGTTCCCCTCTCCCAGCTGTCCTGCCGCCTCCTCAGAGATAGTACCTGTTTGCAACTGAGCCGTTTTCCCACCCTGCTCTCTGCCAGGAGAATTTTCAGAATTCAGGGGCTGCTTTCTTCTGGTGCCACTTCTGACCCCTCACTTACAGCTGGCAGGGTCTCTGCAGACATGGTTTTCCCAACAACCTTATAGGTCTCCCACAGATTTCCTTGGCGACACTCTATCAGGCCAAAGCTATGCCCTGGACTCTCCTCCAGATAAGCTCTCTGCACGTGGCTCCTGCAGGGAGGAACAGTACCCTTGAGCTTCCTGTAGGCCCCACTGGTGATGTCCTTCTCAGCTTGTGCTCCTCACAGTGCTCTGCTACCCTGAAGGAAGGGCTTTCCTTGGACAAGGCCTGCTAGAGCATGAGGGCCATGGAGGCCATGGGCCATTTAGAGCAGGGGTCGGGTGGCAGAGGTAGATGACAGTAACGTGCATCTAGAGAACATGTGGACAGGAGGAGACGTGCAGATGCGCTTCCCAGGGGGATGGAAAACAGGTGTGGTAACAGGTCATCTTTGCCCAGGGTCCCCTCTCCTGTGCCCTTGAAATTCTGTTGTGTGATTGGGTTTTAACTGGGGGCTTCTGCCCTGCCTTGCTTATCCGTCTAGGGTGTCACCTGCTCCTCTGTTTCTGGGAAGGCAGTGCTGTCTGCACATGCGGGTCACATGCAATCAGCAGCAAGGCAACCCAGTGGGACAGGGGAGCGGTCTGGCTGGCTGCCCCAGCCCTGTAGCACTCTGCTGTGTGCTGGCTGGGAGCATCCTGGGGTGGGGTGGATGGGATCCACTGGTTATCCTGGCAGGTGGGCTGGCAGCATCTGTTGGGTTCAGCTAGGTAAAGGGATTAGGGGTGGTGGGTGGGGTTTGAGGATAGAGAGTGAAGGTGGGCCCTAGCTTCCTTTCTTGGAGATTAAACGTCCCTGTTGCTGTAGGCTCCTGGGAAATGTTCCCTGGTGGGCTTTCATCAGTCTTCTCGTGTTTGGTTCCCCCTCCAGCCTTTCACTGTTTTTGGAGTGTTGCTGTCAACTTGTGAGGTGGTCAAGGTTGCTGTCAACTTGTGAGCTGGGAGCCCTGTGCTCCCTGCTCCCAGCCTCATGTCCATCAGGCGCAGGCTCTCCTATGGTGACCATGTAGTCCCCACCAACCTTTGGTACTGGGCAGTGGCCTTTTGTGAGTCTCCCGCACACAGATCGTGAGGGGTGGGTCCCCTGAGGAAAGTCTGCTGTGGCTCACAGCCTTGGAGGTCCCAGTTGGTGGTTATTGGGCGCCACTGCTTTTGGATCTGTGGCGAGGCAGCACATCCTGGCAGGGAGCGTGATGGAGCAGTGCGGTCTGGAGGCAAAGAGACAGGAAGGGGCTGAGGTCCCAGCACTCCTCTAAGGATACACCCCAGTGGCTTCACTTTTTCTTGCTAGGCTCTACCTCCTGAAGGTTCCACCACCTCCCAGTAGCACCATGGGTTGGTGGTCAAGCCTTTCCCACATGGGCCTTTGGATCCAGACTGTAACATGGACAAAAATAATAACTTCTGACACATGGAGAGATCTAAGAACATTGCAGCCTAACTGGTTCTTGGAACACCCCTTCATTCCCTGGCTCAACAGCTGCAGATAGAGTACTTGCTCAGTGCAGGGATTTGCTTGGCCCCCACACACTGCTGTGGATTCTGTCTCAGTCCCTTTTCCACTGCTATAACGGAAATACCTGAGGCTGGGTGCTCCGTAAGTTTAAGAGGTTTATTTGACTCACAGTTTTGGAGTATGAAAGTCCAAGTTCAAATGGCCCCATCTGATTGGCCTCTAGTCAGGATCTTCTGACTGTCATAACATGGCAGATGACATCATATGGCAAGAGAGGAAATAGGAGTAGGGACTAGGTTTGCTCTTATGACAAACCTGCTCCCCCTCCTGCCTGTGACCCATCACCTCTCACTTGGCCCCACCCCTTAAAAGACCCATTACCTTTCAATAACTTTGCCCTGTGGAGTTAGTCTTTAACATGAGTTTTGGTGGGGACAAACCACATTCAAATTAGAGCAGGTCTCTAGAAACCCTGAGGGGACCACATATGCACATGTGTGTACAGCAGGGCAGGGAAGCAGAGCACTGTGATTTAAGTCTGTCAACTTGTGAGCTGGGAGCCCTGTGCTCCCTGCTCCCAGCCTCATGTTCATGTGGAGTGGGGGTGGGAAAACATTGCAGAGGTGAGTGCAGAGGAGGTGGGTGATGGGGTGTGAGCCAGTGGGCTCTCACCTGGCTTGCTGCCTGGTTCTCACTGTCCACACATTGCCACACACTGTGCTCTGCAGCAAGGGCCCTGGGGGCGGGCTGTTGTCTCTGTTGTTTCCCTTGTGTCTAGAAGAGTGCCTGGCACAGAGGAGGTGTTCATACTGATGTGGGATGGATGTGGGCACAACAGCTGGCTGTGTCATTGGAACCCTCTGAAGCACTCCTGGGCACTGAGGGCGTCGGTGCTGCATTCATACCTAAGAAGTTGTGCCTGACAAGAAGCCCTTTAGAACCACTCTGTCATCTCACATTCCAGGTCTTTAGAGAGGCAGGTGGTACTTTCCCTTCCTGGAGCATCTGGGCCCCATGGGCATGCTGGGGAACTGGGAGCTCAGCAGCACTGTGGGTGCTGATCAGGTTCTTAGAGTTGTACCCCTTGACTGAGCTACCTTGAGATCGGTTGGTGTGATCAGGAATCAATAGGAAGACTGTCCTGGAGACAGTGTGTGTGGGCACCTGTCTGTGGCTGCTAAAGGAGGGGCTGTAACCTAGTTGAAGAATTGCTTCTGCTTCATCTGCTGACCCTTGGTGAGGGGCATGGGACAGGGTGTAGTCAAGCTGCGGCAGACCCCAGCCCTGTGCCCGCAGGGCCAGCATGGTTCAGTGTGGATGAATAAGACAGTGGCATCAGTGGGAGCTCCAGGACGAGAGCAAGTCCGTTCACTGTCTCAGCAGTCTGAGCAGGACAGGTGCAGACACGAGAGGTGAGTCGGGAGCTTCCCAGCTAGAGGTGGGCATTGCACTGAGGCGGGGGTGGAAAAGCTGCGTGTCCGGCTGCCCTGCCCTTCAGGAGCTGCTGGAGGTTGGAGGCCTGGGACCGAGCTGGACCATCTGCACTACTTACCCAGGTGGTCTAGGTGTGAGGTGCCTGGGGAAGTGTGGGCTGGACCTGGTGCTTGGGGATGTGCGGGGTGTGTTCCTGCTGAAATTCCCTACCCAGTGCTTCATCCTTTGTCGTCACCCAGCAGACCCTTGGCACCTCACAGGAGGCCTCTGCTGGGGCCTGGCCTGCATGTTCTCAGGTGACTTGTGCCCTCTTAGAAGGTCTGTTTTGTGGGACTTTTGCACTTGGCTCTCTAGATATAGGCAGTCCTGCCTGTTCATAGCACTGGGAGGTAGGCTGTTAATTTTTGGAGCAACTAGTCAGGCAGGTGTTATTGGGCAACCACTGATCATTGTTCATAAGTTCAGTGGTCAGTGGCCCCCAACTGGTCTCCGCAGCCATGCAGCCCTGTTCCTCAGGAGCAACCTGCTGCTGGAGGCTTGGCAGAACTGGTGGCTTGTGCTGCTCTTCTGTCCCTGGGGCCTTAATGCAGTGGCCTGTATCCTTGCATTGCAGGGTGGGGAAGGGGTTTCATTCACTGATTGGGATTACCCAATTGTTTCTCCTCCACACCTTCTTGCATTGTCTCACTTTTGAGCTTTGGGGGACACCTCATCTGAACCATAGCAGAATTCAAAAGAATGGTTATGAAAATGATGAATGAATTCCAAGAAAATAGGGAGAAACTAGTGAATGGATTAAGGAAGTCGGTACAGGAGGTGGATCTTGTGGTGGCCTCAAGATTCCTCCACCACTTTTGGGGTTTTTTTTTTTCTCTCAGCGCTCTCTCTCTCTCTCTCTCTCTCTCTCTTTCTCTTTTTAAGTCAAATGAGGCCAAATATCCTACCAAATGCTAGAAACTGGCTTTAATTTTGGCTGCTGCCAGGTTCCCAGGGAGAATTCTGTATTCAGCACATAACCTCAATTTAAATCAGACAGCCCACACCTCCCTTCCCAGTTTGGGGAGCCCTCTGACCGCCTTTCTAGGTGAACAGATGCCTTCCTTCCCAGGAACTCCCAGGTTGATCCCCTTGGTCTCCTGTCTCTCTGTAATGTCCCCCACTCCTGGCTCTGGGCTGTGCCTTTTTTTTAATGTTGTGGTGCTGGTGGTTGAACCCAGGCCTTGTGTGTGCAAAGCAAGCGCCTCACCTCCTGGGCTGCACCGCAGCCTGTGTGTGCTCGTGACCTTCCTGCCCTGTGTTTGGATCAGGTGGTCTCTGCTACGTCAGCTCCTTGTCTGGAGGCCTCTTGGCGTTTTTGTTTTGGTCCTGGGGACTGAACCCAGGAGTGCTCTGCCACTGAGCCACATCCCCAGCCCTTTTTATTTTTAACTTTGAGACAGGGCCTCACTAAGTTGCTTAGGGCCTTGCTAAATTGCTAAGGCTGGCTTTGAACTCACCTCCTAAGTCGCTGGGACTCCAGGTATGTGCCACTGTGTCCAGCAATACTTACTTTCTTTCTCTCTCTCTCTCTCTCTCTCTCTCTCTCTCTCTCTCTCTGTAGTGGGAGTTGAACTCAGGACCTCATGCATGCCAGGCAAGTCCTTTACCTTTGAGCTACATCCTCAGCCCAGGATGGCCTCTTCTGGAGGCTGTGTCCTCTTGCATCTGCGTGTGCTTAGGCTGGGGAGTGCTCTCTGGGACTTCCCAGGGCCTGGTGCCTTCGTCTCTCTGGGAAGATGACCATCATCCATGGGAACACCAGGGAGGGAGTATTTGGACTCATTTGTGCTGTGTGCTGGCAGGAGATACGCTGAGGGAGAACTGGCCTTGGGTGCCAAGACCCCCCAAGCGATAGGAGAGCTGGGCCCCATGCTAGAAGCCCACCAGAGCAGGAGCAGCAGTAAGACGGGGAGGAGGTGGCAGCAGGTGGCATGAGAAGGGCAGGGAGACTACATTTAGGAGGTTGGACAGGGTTCATGTTGGCTGTGAGGAGAACAGAGAAAGGCCATAAGGCTGATGGGGTGAGAGAGTGACTTCAGAGGGAACCTAGGGCCCTCTGGCCAGATGCCCCACAGCAATATCTGCTCAGTGCAGGACTGGGAAAAGCCATGGTTAGTTCCTACAGGGTGGGGTGTCTTGGGTGGGTGTGAGGGACATGGGGTGGGTAGCAGTGTTCCTAGCTGATGCCTGGGATGCTGGATTGGGTGAAGGGGGCCTTAGAGTGGGAGAAGTGAAAGGGTCAGTGGGGGACCCTAGGATCCTAGGTTTCCTGGTGGCCACAGGAAAGCGCACGAGTGGGGTGAGGCTGTGGTCACAGAGTGAGTGGCCATGAGCAGAGGACAGGTCCAGAGGTGGGAGGCTTCCCGAGTGAGGAGGCAGCTGTCTGGGTGGGGTGGGCTGGAAGGCAAGGCCCCAGCCAGGGGCAGGGTGCTTCTGGCAGAAGGCGGTGTAGACACCTGATGAGGTGACAGCAGGGGGGCAGCAGCACCCGGGTTGGAGCTTAGAAGAGACTCCTGGGCCGTGGGGAGGTGGTCCCTGAGGGTAGGAGCGGGGGACAGGCCTTGGGTGGGTGGAGTGGGGGGCTGGGAAGGGCTGGGCTGCTCTGTCTGGGGAAATGGGGATTCTGCTGACCTGCAGAAGGGTCAGAAGCAGGTGGGGTGGGCTGGTTCTTCCCTCCAGGTCAGAAGTGTCACTTGCCTCCAGGGTTTCTTGTCTGGGCTGAGAGGTCTTTGTAGGAAGGGACTATGTTCTTCATGTTGCAGCCCCAGGCCTGGCTTAGTGACACCATTGTATGGTAGGTGGCATGTCTGCTGTTGGGAATGTGTGGCCAAGGAGCTGGTCCCCAGGAGATTTAAGAGGACTGTCTGCTGCAGGTGTTTGTGTCTGAAGGGATAAAAGTGTGCAGAAGGCATTGAATATCGAAGACAGTTAAATGGCCTGGAAGTGGCCTCCTCATCCCTTGGCTGGGGCCCGTCCTGAGACTTAAGAATCTGCCAGATCATCCCCTTTGGCACCATGTCCTGCTGTGTCCTGGCATCCTCCTGGTGGCCTCCTGAAGATGACCTGGTGGTCAGGTCTAGCTGGGCCAGACAGACCTGTCGGGTAGGGACTGAGACTGGGGCCTCGATAGTGCTCTTCAGGATGGCCCAGGGACCTGGGGTTAGGATCCAGCTGCTAGATGGGGTGGTAGGGGACAGGGTGGCTGGACACAGGGATGGTCAGTGTCTTCTGTGTGTGGTGTGTCCCTGGGGACAGGTGTATGTCTTCCTGGTGTTTGTGTGTTACCCTATGGGTGTTGGGTAGATGGCCAGGGTCAGCAGCTTTGACCATTGCTGGATGGTGGTCGGGACATGGGTCCCAGTTGGAGAAACTGGCTTGATAGCACCTGTGCTGACTGGGCCAGGCTGAGGGGAGGGACCAGGGAAGCTGACATCACCCTGTGCTTCAGGTCCGATGGCTTCTCTGCTCAGTTGACTCTTGTAGTCTGGTAGAGAAGGAATAGGCCTCCTGTCCCTGGATGAGGTGAGGCTGTGGTCACAGAGTGGGTGGCAGTCACCCTGGGAGCGGCAGTGGCCTTGGCGTATTGTGTCTGCTGTGGGTCGACTGGATTCTGGGATGTTTTAGGAGGCTGTGTATGCTGTTCCCACCCCTCAGGTGCCGAGACAGCGCAGCTTATCCGGTGGCTGAAGAGCACAGATGTGCTCTCCTGCAGGTCCCAGCTCAGTGCGACCAGGCTGGAATTAGTGTGGGCAGGGCTGGGCTCCTCATCCCTTGGCCGGGCCCGTTCTGAGATCCCTCCACCTGCCTGTCCTCTGATGGGTCCTCTGAGTCCCCTCATGGAGACCTTGGGATTACATGGGGCCTCTTGAATAATCAGGGGGGTCCCCCATCTCAGACCTTCACTTGATCGCATCTGCAAATCCCGTTGCCATGGGAGGGGATGTGCATGGGCACCGGACATTAGGATGTGGACCTATTAGGGAACGTTATTCAGCTATTGCACCCCTTAAAAGATCCAGCAAAGAGTCCTCAAAACACTTATTGATAACTTTACTAAATTTGTTACCTTCTCTATTTCTTCTTCCATCTTCTTTTTTTTTCTTTTTTTCTGTTCCTGGGGCTGGAACCTCAGCCCTTGTGGCTGCTGTGTCCTCTGCCACTGAGCCACACCCCCAGCCCCAGTAGGTATGTTTTTACTGATGAATACCAATCAGTTAAATGCTTAGTCCTAACATTTAAATTACTAATTTAGCACCATTTAGATATTAAATAATACAGTATTTGTAAATAAATTGCTTTTTTCACACATACATTTCAAAAAATGATTTTGTTCAGAGGTGCATCCTGAGAGTCCACTTTCAGGAGCAGTCACCAGAGGCTGCTCCTGAAAGCATCTGATCATGCTCTTCCACCCTCAGCTGGCTCCCAGCTTCTGTTTATGACTCTGATACTGGAAACTTTATCCCTAAACACAAGAATCCCTTCTAACAACAGATTTTTAAGTCATGTTCCATGTTGTATTCTGGAGCTTCACAACGCAGCCACTGGCTGTGCTGGTTTTAAAGGGTCTGGTGCGGTGGAGAGTCCTCCTGGTGGCTGAGATACATTGAGAACAGGCGTGTGTGCAGGCTGGCTCCCAGCTAGCCTCTGCACCCTGATTGATGAGAGGCCCCTGCACCTTAGCGGTCTGTGTAGAAGGTGAGGTTTATGCTGACGCCTGCCCCACTTCTGGGAGTCTGGAGGTTTGGCCCGGACCCTCCGAGGTGCCCAGGGGACCAGCCCCAGTGAATGCCCTGGACACTGAGTCTCTCCTGGGCTCCCTGGTTGGCACTTACACATGTGCCGTCACAGCTCCTTGCTGGGGAGTCAAGCATGTCCCCAACCTCCACCAGGAGGGGACTCTGGACATTCGCCTGGGCTCCTGGACTTCGCCTCATGCCGTCTCCTGCTGTGGATTTTGCTTGGAGTCCCTTTGCAGTAGTGAGTCATAGCTGTGTGTGTGCCTTTGTGCTGAGGCCTGGGAGTCCTGGTGGCCACTGGCCCTGGGTGGTCTGGGGGCCCTGACGCAGGTCTGTTTTCAGTGATATGCAGTACTTTGAGTGATGAAGTCCTGCCCTGGAATAATTAAATTAACATTACATTTCCTTGCTTGTTTTGGGTGGTTGTTTTATCTCTTCTGTTGAGTGTCCTCTGTAGCTTTATAAATCGAGGTTGTTTTAAACTAATGTGTTTTCTGCACACAACACTTTGTTCAAAAAAGTTAATTGTGGGAGGATTGTGGGATATGAGAGAACATAAGTGACCCTGTCTCCTGAGGGAAATGCTTTGAGGGGATTCATGAGCAAATCAAATGTTGGGTGGAGCCATCTTTAGTGCCTTGACCCCAGGACAGCCCTGCTGTTCAGCTGATCTCTGCCACCCAACGGGCACCCTTGGTCACACATGGCCCGCGGTGGCTCCTGGGAATGTGCAGCGGGGCCTGTTTCCGTCCCGACCTCCATGTGGGGCTAATCTGTGGAGTCCTGCCCGAACCTCCTCAGGGGTCACCCCTGGGAGGCACTTCACAGCTGAAGGGAGGGTTCTCAGTCCGGCTTTTTTTTTTTTTGGTTAGCACAATACCTTTATTTTGTTTATTTATTTACTTTTATATGGTACCGAGGATCGAACCCAGGGCCTTGCCAGCCAGGCCAGTGCTCTACTGCCACAACCCCAGCCCTCAGTCCAGCTTTGAGGTGCAGCGGCATGAACTCTGCTGCTCCCTCCTGTGGGATTCGCATGGCAGCCGGGCAGGCGTTCCTTGTGGACTCTTTCTTCCTCAGTGGTGGGGATGGCCTGCTGATAACGAGTGTTTTCTTTCCTCCTAGGGCCTTGTCTTAAGAGGAAATGTGGTAGCCTCGAGCACCCCTGAAGCATGGATCCCCGGGCTTAGCGACATGCTGTCCGTCTTGGGAGCGCCTCAGGATGTACAGGGCTGGCGAGCCAGGGAGGCGCGTTCGGAGTGTGGAGGTCGCCCGTGGCAGAGCCGGCTACGGGTTCACCCTCTCAGGACAGGCGCCTTGTGTGCTCAGCTGCGTCATGAGGGGCAGCCCCGCCGACTTCGTTGGCCTGCGAGCTGGAGACCAGATATTTGCTGTCAATGAAATCAACGTGAGAAAAGCCTCTCACGAGGACGTGGTGAAGTTGATCGGGAAATGCTCTGGTGTCCTGCGCATGGTGGTTGGCGAGGGCGTCGGCCACCTGGAGTCCTGCTCCAGTGATGAGGAGGGTGGACTTTATGAGGGGAAAGGTTGGCTGAAGCCCAAACTTGACTCTAAGGCATTAGGTATCAACAGGGCAGAGAGAGTTGTGGAGGAAATGCAGTCGGGTGGGATTTTCAATATGATTTTTGAAAATCCAAGTCTTTGTGCAAGTGGTTCAGAGTCCTTGAAACTGCAGCAAAGGTCCCTGTCGGAGTCTGCCGCCCCACGATTGGACCCAGGCTTCGAGGCACTGAGTGCCCCGCGTCCCAGCATGCTTTCCAAGGAGGAAGTGTCAAAAGTCATCAAGGACGACTCGGTTTTCAGCGTAGGACTAGAGGGTCACGATGACTTTGGGCTGGATGCGAGTATTTTAAACGTGGCCATGGTGGTGGGCTATTTAGGCTCCATCGAGCTCCCTTCCACAAGCTCCAACCTGGAGTACGACAGCTTGCAGGCCATCCGTGGTTGCATGCGGCGCCTGCGGGCAGAGCAGAAGATCCACTCACTGGTGACGATGAAGGTCATGCAGGACTGTGTGCAGCTGTGCACAGACAAGGCCAGTGTGGTGGCCGAGTACCCAGCTGAGAAGCTGGCCTTCAGTGCTGTGTGCCCAGACGACAGGCGGTTCTTTGGGCTGGTGACCATGCAGACCAGTGATGACGGGAGCCTGGTGCAGGAGGAGGAGGGTGCCCTGCGGACGTCCTGCCATGTGTTCATGGTGGACCCAGACTTATTTCATCACAAGGTCCACCAAGGCATTGCGCGGCGGTTTGGGTTTGCCTGCACGGCCGACCCTGACACTAGTGGCTGTTTGGAGTTCCCAGCGTCCTCACTTCCAGTGCTCCAGTTCATCTCTGTCCTATACCGAGACATGGGCGAGCTGATCGAGGGTGTGCGGGCCCGGGCTTTCCTGGACGGGGACGCTGATGCTCACCAGAACAATAGCACCAGCAGCAACAGTGACAGTGGCATTGGGAATTTCAACCAGGAAGAGAAGAGTAACCGGGTGCTCGTGGTAGACCTGGGTGCCAGCTCGAGCAGGCACAGCCCGGGCAGTGGCCCTGGGTGGGAGGGTGCAGGCGGGAGGGGCTCTCAGCCCTGGGGTGTGCCCTGGAATGGGGCCTTCTGCCGTGACCCTGAGGCGGTCTCCCCATTTGAGGCTGGTCCCCAGACGGACAGGTTCTGGGACTTAAACAAGCATCTAGGCCCACCCTCTCACATGGAGGTGCCCCCAGCCTCCTTGCGGAGTTCTGTCCCTCCTTCTAAGAGGGGTGCTGTCGGTGCTGGCTGTGGTCTGAGCCAGCGGTGGCTCCCGGTCCATGTGCTCCAGGAGTGGCAGTGTGGGCATGCCAGCGACCAGGAGTCATACACAGATTCTACCGATGGCTGGTCCAGCGTCAATTGTGGAACACTGCCCCCTCCCATGAGCAAGATCCCCGCAGACCGATACCGGGTGGAAGGCAGCTTCACGCAGGCCCCACTGAGCTCCCAGAAGAGGGACTGGCCCAGGAAGACCTTTGGAATGCAAAACATTTTTGGGCCCCATAGAAATGTTAGAAGGAGCAAAGAAGACAAAAAGGTAAGCCTGCCGGGGTAGTGCAGGTCAGATACGCTTGGTGGCATAACTGGGCCTTCATATCCCGCGACCTCTGGCAGGTGCCACAGCGTATTCGCTCCGCCTCAGGCGGCAGGCAGGCTGCATTGCCCAGGAGCCCTGGCTCTCCACAGCTCCCATCCTCCTGCTGCCTAGGCCCTGACTCCTGGTCAGCAAGTGGCATGAGAGGGAAGGTGACTTCTCAGCCTGGGCAAGGCCCTCCTCCTGTTCCTCTCTCTGCTGAAACCCTCTGTGGGCTCCTGGCTGGTTAGAGCCAGAGCAGGCGTGGAGCAGAGGCCTGGCTGGGGTGCCACCCTGGAGATGGGATGTTCTTCTCACACCTGAGTCCCCTCCAGCCCTTGGGATTTTCTTGTTATGAAATACTTTATTGAAGGAGACGATGGCTCTCCTGTAGTTTTACCTCCCCCGAGAATGACTGTGGGAAATGCTAGTGTGTCTGAGGACAGACTTTTTTTTTTTTTTTTTTTTTAAAAAAGAAAACCTGTTGTAGTCCCATGGATTTTCAACCTGATTTTTTTTTTCTTTTTATTTTCTAAAACTAAAATGAAATGCATGTTTAATAGGTTGTTCTAGTGGGGGTCTTGTGTTTTCCGGTCCCTGGCAGATCTGAACCCCAGATGGAACTCTCAAGGAGGTGTCCTCTGCCTTCCTTGCAGGAGCACTCCTAGGGCTGGCCTCGGGGAAGAGTCGGGAGGTCAGGGACTGGGAATTCACTTGAGATGGGATGTTGGTGGTCTCTTGGGCACATATTTAAGAACATGTTCTCCATTGTTCTTATGTAAGCGAGAGAGACCCCCAGAGCCGTCTGGCTTTTTGTGGCGGTGGTGCCCTTGCCCACATCCCAGGAAGCGGGACGGCCTAAGCACAGGACAGTGTCGTGCTTTGCATGGTTTATGGTCCTCAGGATGCCTGGGAGACACACGTATCCTTGTCTGGTTAGCAAGTGAACTGACTGACCCTTGAGGCTCAGGGAGGTCAGCCAGTTGGGAATCTTTCTAGTCTGTCCCCACTGAGCCAGCTGCCTAGGTCAAGTGGGGAGCCACAGCCCAGGCTGGACTGAGGCGGGAGGATGGAGTGCCTCTGGGGAGCTGGGGCATCAGTGCTGGACTCGGGCACAGTGCTCACTGCTTTACGACAGCACCAGTGCCTGATCTCACTTTGGCAGGAATTCTCTCTGCCATCAAGCAGGTGGCTTTATTTCCGTTTTACTGGCAAGGAAGCGAAGCGTCATGAATGTTGAGAGGCTTGCCCACCGCCGGGTGGCAGTTCAGTGCTGGCAAGTCACCCCTACCCCCGAAGACAGCCCTGCTGTGAAGCAACAGGAGCAGTTGGCCTGGCCACAGCAGAAATGCCCTGTTGTTTGGGGAAGCGGACTGGTTGAAAGGGGCACGCAGCTCTCAGAGAGGAGGACAACTCCTGCTGACCCAGAGGAAGACAAAACTCCAAATTCTGACATCCCATCCGCAGTTTCTCACAACATTTATAGGCTGTCTAGAGTCGTAATGTTCTAGTCTGCCTGCTGTATGGTTGTGCATGGGGTTTCTAGTGGGAAGCCTGTTTACAGAAGCAGAGTGGGATAAGGGGAAGAACTGGCTGCCCCTAGCCTGGAGCCTCCACAGGTGTGCTTACACTTCAGAGGGGAGTAGTCAGACTCCCAGGGGAAGTTATTTACAATCCAAAAGGTAGGGATGGGGTCAATCAGACTTCCTGGAGAAAGACTGAGAGAGGGGAGGGGAACTGGGCCCTTCCTTCCCAGGCTTTGGTTTCTCACCGTCACATTTTATAAGTCCACTTCACAGCTGGGTCTGGTTTGCCATCCCACTGTGTCCAGCTGGGCTCTGCTGTACTTTCCCCATGTGTCTGTGCCTTCCACTTTGCTAAGTGGGTTTCTCATGTCATCAGTGTGGTCTCTTCCCACAGCCCCCCAGTGGGGAAGCTTCCAGGGGTAATGGGGTGGCCATCAGATGGGTCCTGATGTCCCTCCAACAGGTGGTAGTGACCTGCTCATATAGTGAGGCCACCACAGATGCAGGAGAAGCAGAAGAGAAGCCTGGGACTGAAGCAAGGGCCTGGACATTGGAAGAGCAAGAGGAATTAGAGAAGGGAAGGCGGAGATGCTGGAGACTGTGGATGCGTCAGGCGGCCAGGTTTAGCTGCCGTGAGTTCCTGTGGGGGCTGCGGTGGCTGGAGAGCATCACAGTGCACAGCGTAGGCTGAGTTAGTTTGGTCTAGCCAGGAGAGAGCTTGACAGAGGCTTGATCAGGGGAGTGCAATATAAAAACCGGGGGAAGGTGGGCCGCTGCTGAGGGAGGGAGGAGCTTGCTAAGGCCAGAGGCATGCAGAAGGCTGAGTTTGGAGAAGCGACCAGGAAGAGACAGGGAACCTTAAAGGAGAAGGGCCCTGGAGGGCCGAATAGAGTTCCGAGGAGCAGCATGGCTGCACAGTAGTGACTTGAGTGCTGGGAGGGTGGAGGGCCTGGCTGCCAAGGAGGAACTGTCATCCAGAGCGACATCTCAGGACCACTGTATGCCATCCACCCACCACCACCTGGAAAGCAAAGCCCAGGAGGAAGGAACACCCACCCAACCTGGATGCTTCCTGCAGCCCCTCTGTTGGCAGAACCCAGCTCGAAGATCAGAGGCTGAGCAAGGAAGGGAGGGTGGGGTGTTGATGATTGGTACGCACCCTGTTTGGCCACACAGCATCCATGCCCCTTCTGCACACACTAGGTCTTCCATATACCAAGGGTGGCCTAGGTGGACCCCCAGGACAGGACTCTCTTGGCGAGGACACTTGCTCCTCAGCTCCGCCTAGCAGTTGGCTGCCAGTTGTTGTGTTGTCCTGTGACTCCTCTGAACCGATTCTGTGAAGTGTGTTCTGTTACGTGTCCACAAGATTGGCCAGCTCTGTGGTCAGCTAGCCGCTGGACAGCTGCTTCTTTAGGTACCTGGCAGCCGGTCTCCTAGGCCCAGCTGACGGCTCAGTGTGCACTCTGTCTTGGCCTCCTTTTCCTTCTCAAGGTCAGAGGTGAGAACTTGGGGCCTTCTCAGGCATTCTTGGACATGTGGCCTTCTAGATGCCCAGGAGCAAGCTGGGGCTTCTTAACCTTCCTGAGTATTTCACGCCCCAGCTTTTTCATTTGAGCCAGCCATGGCCTGCTGGGTGCCTCCTGTGACTGGGGAACTTCTGGCTGGGCAGCCTTGCAAGCTCCCGTGTTTAGTGGGTCTCAAGCGTACCATATCCAGGATGGCTGAGCCCCAGGCTTGGGTGGGCCCTGCCAAGGTGTTCTTTCCTTAGGCACTCTCTCTGAACCGCAGATAGCTGACCTCCGGGGAATGGGTCAGTTCGAGTTGCCCAGCTGCTAGAGTTCAGGTGGAAGGCAGAGGTGGAGACTACCATGAGAGCCGGCTCCTCCAGACTAGTGCCCTTCCTCCCCCTCCACCTGCTTGAAACACCTGTGTTGGAGGGGAGAGGACTGCTTGAGGGGTGGTGGTAGTCAGGAGGGGGGTGTGGGAAGACTCCCCTTGATGTCCTAAGTTCTCTGTGCCCCAGCAGAACCTGCTTCTTATTGGCTCAAGAGTATATGAAACCTGTCTTACCTGGGTGGCTGGAGTGGACAGGACTGCCCTGCAGGGCAGGAGAGGGGCAGAGGGATGGTCCTGAGCTGCAGGAGAAGACACTTGGAAACCCCTGTGGGTCCCGGGGGCCCCAGGTCCTGAAAGGAGGGTGCCCCGTGCCAGCGTGAGTGCGCTAGCCTGCATTGGCTGCGTGGCCAGGCTGTGAAGGGGCAGTGTGCAGCAAGTGGGGCTCCACAGAGGGCTGCGTGAGCAGTCGGCACTCGCCCTCACAGTAGTGGAGCGTGGGCCTCCCAGGTCCAGGTGTGGCAGGCTGGCTCCTCCTGAAGCCACTCTCCTTGGAGTGTGTGCGGTGTCTCCCCATGTCCTCACAGAGTCCCTCCTCTTATGAGGACACCAGTCAGACTGGATGAGAAGGCCACATGTGCACACAGTCACCCTGGGTTTGGGGTCAAGGTTCAACGTGTGGATTTGGGGGAGCACAGCTCAGCCTATCCTGTCACCCCTTTAGATTGGTTGAAGCCATGTCTTAAAGTGGCCACTGCCAGATCCTGAGTGACAGCTCTGCTTGTGTCAGCGGCAGGAGTGATGTTGGAGGATGAAGTGGGCAACGTGGGTCCTGACGGCAGTGCTGGCCTGCCCTGTGACAGCAGGACTGAGGTGCCCTGTGGTGTTCAGGCCGCACTTAGAGTCCCGTCTGCTGGAACCCCATGAGTGTGAGGAGCTGTGGCATTAAACATCAGAGAAGGACTTAAACATGATCTAATAAATAATTACAAACTAGAGGCGGCTGAAAAATGAGCTGGCCTCG
The DNA here is from genome assembly GCF_045843805.1 of Urocitellus parryii. Classification (NCBI taxonomy): domain Eukaryota; kingdom Metazoa; phylum Chordata; class Mammalia; order Rodentia; family Sciuridae; genus Urocitellus; species Urocitellus parryii. The sequence continues at coordinate 142,835,557 of NC_135540.1, read as the reverse complement.
CTGCTGACTTGCACATGCCTGAATGAGATCCACGTCAGATGTGATGCTGGGCTTAGAGCTAGGGATTCAGTTTGAATTATATAATCACAGGCACATTTTAACATTATGCTTTTAGCATGGCTGCGCCCCAGTCTGCTGTGTTCAATTGAGGACAGCAGGCTGAGCCACTCTGCCCCTACCCATGTTGCTATGAGAGGAAGGGAGGCCATCGTGGAGGGAGGGAGGCCGTAGAGGAGCCTGACCTGACCAAGAGCCTCCCAGGGTGTGGAGAGAGCAGGTCATGACAGCAAGCCCTGACTGGTATGACAGTCTCAACACCTTCAGGCCATTTTTAAAAATGTCTTTATTATATTTATTTTTATGTTGTGCTGAGGATTGAACCCAGGGCCTCCCACGAGTGCTCTACCACTGAGCCACAACCCCAGCCTCACCCTCAGGCCATTTTTAAGTGAGCATATGTATATATGTAAATATATGGGAAAATGGGAGGGACTACTTCAGATCAGTAACAGTGGCTACCTCAGGGATCAGGGAGAGCTGGGAGGGGACAAGAAGCTCTATCTGGTATTGGTTCTGTTTTTAACAATGGGACTGTGAACATGTTTAATTTACTTAAACATCCCCTTGGAGAAAAAAAAATAACTGTTTTTCTTTTAATTCTTCTAATAAGAACAGTTGGTGAGCCTTGGCCATAGCCGTATTCCTAGGCATAGCTAATTACGGCTCTCAGGTATCCACCAGAAGAGTCCTGAGTGTACTGACAGCTGGTGTGCACTAATGGCACCGTGAGAACGAGTGTGGAAACAGATGGTGAGAACAGTACCTGGAGAGCAGCGAAAGACCACGCCCCAGTCCTTGCTGTGTCCATCTCTGGGGAAGGGCAGCTGTGACCCCCACCTGTGTGACAGTGCTCCCTGGGTGGGGCTGACCTTGCCCAGGTTTCCTTCCAGATGCCTCAGGGCTGTGTAGGAAGGGACTGTGCGTGTGCCTGCGCCCCATTGTCTCTGGGCCCTGAAGCACCTGGCTCAGAGTTCATCCTGCATAGTGTCATTGCCCCAGATCATGGAACGGGAAATATGTTGGCCTCTGGGACTGTCTGGTGCCTGTGCAGAGTGCTGCGTGAGGGAGGGCATGAAGGCGGAGCAGAAGGCATGAGCCTTTGCTGACTGGAATCAGAGCGTGGGCTCCCTTGAGGTGGGGGGAAATGAGCACAGAGAGGCATAGGCAGAGGGTGTCCATTGACCTGGTTTCCAGAGGTGAGACTGTTCAGAGCCAAGGGGTCACTCCATCCTGCCAGAACCAGGAGAGTCTGTATTTGAATCACAAACAGTATATTAATTGGTTTTTGCTGCTTCTTGAGCCGTATCAAAATGCCTTCATGGTGTAGTCTGCAACTTGATTTTACCCCCACCCCCCGGTACTAGGTACCCTACCACTGAGCCACATCCCTAGTCATATTTTTTTATTTTACCAGGTATTTAACCCAGGGATGCTTAACCACTGAGCCATGTCCTTAGCCCCCTGTTAAAAAATGTTTTTTTTTTTTGCGACAAGGTCTCCCTAAGTTTTTGAGAGCCCCCTAAGTTTCCCAGGCTGGCCTTGAATTTGCAATCCTCCTGCCTCAGCGACTCAGCCACTGGGGTTACAGGTATGCACCTCCACACCTGGCCAGCTGTTTTTATTTTGAGACAGGGTCTTGTTAAGTTGCCCAGGCTAGCCTTGGACATTCTAACCCTCCGCTTCAGTCTCCTGAGTATCTGGGGTTACAGGCCTGCACCTCTGAGCCTAGCTGCAATTGGATTTTTCATCATTCAACACAGTTTCAAAGATGAGTCTGAGGTAGTATGTGTGGCTGCAGTTTATTCTCTATGTAGTACTACATGGTGTGTGTGCCACACACACACAAATTACTAGTAATACTGTGCCATCTCTGGGGGTGGTTGTCAGACTCTTAGCTTTGTGCCCATCCGACAGTAGTGGGATGGCATCTCGCCATAGCTTTGATTCCATTCCTTTCATGTTGGAGGTTTGGGCTTCCTCTTTACTGAGGCGCCTGCTCAGTCCTCTTGCCCATTACCACAGGGTGGCCTCGTCTTCATGGGCCGTAGACACTGGCTGCTGGTCCTCTGCTGACTGTGCTGCCCATGGATGGGTCCCCAGTCTGTCTCCTAGTGTTTTTAATCCCCTGTGTGTCTTGGCAAGCAGGAGTTCTTAATTTGAATGTAGCCAAGTGTGGGAGCCCCTTAAAGTTTTCTTTTGTGTCGTTAAGTAACAAACTTTTAAAAAAATTTTTTAGTCATTGATGGACCTTTATTTAATTTATTTATTTGTATGTGGTGCTGAGAATTTAACCTAGGGCCTCACACGTGCCAGGCAAGCACTCTACCTCTGAGCCACCACCCCAGCCCCAAGTAACAAACTTTTTTTAATATGTATTTTTTTAGTTGTAGGTGAACACAATGTCTTTATTTTATTTTTATGTGGTGCTGAGGATGGAACCCAGTGCCTCACACATGCTAGGTGAGCACTCTGCCTCTGAGCCCCAGCCCCAGACACACACACACTCTCACAGCCACGCACAACACAGGCACATATACTTTTATACATTTACACACTCATATACTCTCAATGCACTGAAAGATGCTCTCATACTCACTTCTATGCACTCACTTTCTCCTTAAAACATACTGGTGTACATACATGTACTTCCATTCACATTCTCAAAATACACACATTCACACTCAGACACCTTCACTCACCAGCACACACTAACTCAGTCATATTCTCAAACTCCAGACTCATGTATACTGACATGCTAATGCATCCACACACTCACACACTCCTGCATGCCGACAGAGACGCACTGTCACAGTCACACAATTCCCACAGTGACACACACACACACACACACACACGCATACACATACTGACGCACCGTCATGCTCACATGCTCACAGGCAAACACACGCTCACACAATCACACTGTATCCCAAGCATACACTCTAGCTCAACATACCCATAGTCGCTCTCATAGTCCCTCACACACTTGCACACGGACACACTAATAGTCTCACGTGCTCACACATATCACACACCACATTTACACCCTCACACCCTCACTGACACACACATACCCACACACCGATACACATAGACTTGCACAGTCACACACAAACCCTGCCACACTGTCATCTCGCATTCTCTGGCTCATACACACTCTTCTAGGGTGAGTTCTGTGTCCTCAAGTCGTGCAGCCAGCTTTCTGAGGGCCAGCGCTTTCTGCCCTTTCATGGAAGCTCTTTGCTTCCCTGTGTCGTGGGTTGTTGCAGGAGCCGTAGGCAGACAGTAGATTGAGACCCTCAGGAGGGCCCAGGAATCAGGTCTGGATGAGTGGCTGGTGCAGCCCTCTGTGCCCTGGCGGCCGGGCCGGGAGCCGCGGCTGCTCCTGGCCTCCCTGCCTGAGCTGTTGTCTTGTGCTGGGGGCCAGGTGGCTGGGCGGTCACGCCTGTCTTTTTTCATCTTCAGAGGTCCTAGTCTACACTGGTTTCTGGCACACACTGATGTATTTCCTCCATAATTTAGTTTTCTGTCTCTACTAAAAGTTAAGTCCTTTCCTTTATATTCATCTTTTTCTTTTGATAGAAGGCTTAGTTTTTTTCTCTTGTCTTCCTCAAAAAAAAAGGTGATTCACTGTGGCCAGAAAACTTTCCTTCAGCAGCTTAGACGTACAACACTCCAAAGCCGTTGCTGTGCTTGTCTAGTTTTATGTTGAAAGGGCCTCTGGGTGACTCTGCAGTTGTTTTGATTTGGGGCTTATGATTTTTCCTGATACACGGAGGTTTGTTCTAACAGACTGAACTGGGAGTACTGGTTCTCCGCTACACCTTAGCCCCAAGCCTAGCTTCTGTGACTGGCCAGGGCTCTGCATCCTCGTCCTGTTCCCCAGCTGGATCCTTGCCTAGCCCTGCCTCCAGAGGGCGCTAGAGGGCACCAGGCAGGTAGAGTATGGTGGCAGCACCTCACCCTGCAAGTCAGTTCCTTCCTCTCCAGCCCCAAGGTCCTCCTTCTTCCCCAGTGGGCAGACAGGGCCCCCCGAGGTCCAGGCCTGGCCCAGGCCCCTCCCTGGAGTTTGGACTGTTCCCCTCTCCTCCCTTGGCTCTCCAGCCCCAGAGGAGGCGACTTCTGTGGTGTCTCGGGGCCCCTTTGCCTTCCCCATCGTCCAGCCGTGCCGGCCTTCAGGTGGAGCTCTCTGCTAACATGCTGGGCGCTGGGCGGGGAGGGGGGGGGTTCCCCTGAGTGGACCTGCCTGATGCTCTGGAGAAGTAAATCTTCCAGCTTTAAATCTCACTTCTCAGATCTACTGTGTCGCCTCTCTGGAAAACCTTCAGGTGACCTGGTGTCTATGTTAAGCTGAATTGTCTCTGCTTAGAGTTTATTTGACTAGTAAATTCTGATGAGTTCTATGTACTCATCACTGGGAGTGCGGGGGAGTGGGCCAGGACAGACATAGGCCTGGCCCTGAAGGGACTGTGGTGTAGGGTTGAATCTATTTGGATTAGGCATTTTGAATTTTAGCAGTGGAGGCAACAAAAGAAAAAATATATACAGGTTACATTACATTAAAAGTTGCATTTAGGGGCTGGGGCCGTGCCTCAGTGGTAGAGCACTTGCCTAGCATGTGTGAGGCACTGGGTTGGATTCTCAGCACCACCTATAAATAAATGAATAAAATAAAGGTCCATACATATAAAAATATTTTTTTTAAAAGTTGCATTTGTTAAAAGGCTCAGCCACCCAAGTGGAAAGCAGCAAACAGGACAGGAGAAACACTTGCCAACAGCACAGCTGGTGTGGGTTAGCCCAGATGCCATAGGAAAGCCCCACTCCGTGATGGTGGTGAACACCCATCTGCAGAGCGGGGAAAAGACCTGCATGGACCTTGCTCCAAAGAAGTTGTTCAAGTGGCAGTGGCAGGTGAACGGATACTCAGCATCACTACCCAAGAGGCAAGGGCCAGTCCAAACCAGTGCAGCTCACTCCCAGTAGGATGGCTGCTGCCCCCAAACTAGGTAATAAGAGTATGGGAGGAGGTAGAACAGTGAGAACTCTTGCACACTGTTGGCAATGTCGGTGGTGCAGCCATTACAGTGTGTTAGTTCCCTAAAAGTAGAGCCCCCAAATGATCCAGCAATTCCACTTCTGAGGTGTATTTGGAAGCCTAAGAGCAGACTCAAGAGATGGGACCGTGTGTGCAGCAGCGTCATCCGCAAGAAACGCCCAAATGTCCCCCACAGAGGAATGGAAATACAATGTGCCCACTCTCCCTGTGGAGCACGATTCAGCCTCAGACAGAACATCCAGAGGCGTGCCACGGCAGGGTGGAACTGAGGACTTCACTGAGAAGGATAAGCTGTTGAGGGACAGACACCTGATTCAGTACATCCCAGGCCCGGAGTCCTGGAGCCCATGCAGCAGATAGCATGGTGGTTCGCAGGGGCTGTTGGAGGTGGTGGGAGCTAGTGTTCAGGGAACAGAGCTTCTGTTTGGGAAGATGGGAAGCTCTGGAGACGGAGGGTGGTGTTTGAACAGCCCTGTGAAAGTGCCTGATGCTACCTAAGTGATCAAGATGGCACATTTTGTGTTATGTGCATTAAATGGCAGATTTATAAAAGTAACTCAAAAAGCACAGGGCAGTAATAGAATAAGATCTGGGAGCCAGCCACGGTGGCACATGCCTGTAATCCTAGTGGCTTGGGAGGTTGAGGCAGGAGGATCCCCAGTTCAAATTCAGCCTCAGCAACTTAGTGAGGCCCTGTGTGTAAATAAGAAATAAAAAGGGTTGGGGATGTGACTTAGTGGTTAAGCACCCCTGGGTTCAATGCCTGTGTCCCTCCACCCCCCAAAAGGATCTGAACTTCATGGCAGACCAGCCGCCCTCCTGGGCCTTGGCAGTTCTCTGTGTCTTGTGTTCTCATCTGTTTCCTGAGGGTTGGACTAGCTGGTTACCTGCTCACTTCTTGCCCTGCATTGGGGGGTTCCAGGGGAGAATGTGTTGTTGGCCCAGAGAGGGGTTGATGGTTTGGCCCAGAACAGCGGGCAGGGGTCAGCAGACCCTTACCCCATTTCTAAAAATGTTTCATGTGGGGACCTGTCAATTTAAGAAAACAACAAATAGTGCCATTTTTACCCTGTAGGTGAAGTGTCACTTCAGTCACTTGCACTCGTTCCCAGAGTTGATTTAGCTTTTTGTAGGAATGTCTGTCTGTCTGCTGGATTGTTAGATTTTTTCTTTCTTTCCATTTCCAAATATCACAACCTGTCTGCATGTAACTGGGTGCAGGCTTCCCCCTGCCTGCACTGGGGTACAGGTCCCCAACCTGATTGCAGCAGGGCAGCTTGCAGGTGTGGCCATGCTGTCCCAGGCAGAATTTCCTGTGTAGTCACCTGAGTTTTAAAAATTAAGCTTTTTCTTACCACAAAGCCATGGGTTAATTACCCACTCCCCTAAATGCAGAAAGTACTGAATAGCTATATAATTTGTACAAAATAGACTCATTTCGTACAGATTTTGTAGCCTTTTCTGGTTAGCAGTAGACTCGGGATGTTTCACATGTTATTACTTGTGCTGTGACAAAGCCATCTGCATGGCTGCTCGGCTGACCTTGGACTTGGGTGGTCCTCCCCAACAGCTGTTGGGCAGTCAGCCCCCACATTGTTCAGCTTCATTAAGCCACTCAGCACCTTCCCCTCTGTCCTCTCAGCAAGTCCTGGGTGCTGAGCACTGTGCTGGGCGGCGGGTTTAAGAAGGGAACAGACAGAAGCTGAAGCCAAAGGTCCCTGCCACTCTCGTGGACGTGCCAATCCACAGCAGGTATGTGCAGATGCTGGCAGTCTGCAGTCTCAGTGGTAGGCAGGAAAGGCAGAGGAGGGGCCCCTGGGGAGTCTAACCTAGACTAGGGCCTGCAGTCTAGTACAGGAGGGGACGAGGGTTGAGGGCCCCGGGAAGTCTGTTTGGCAGGACAGGCCTTGCAGCCTCAGCAATAGCAGAGCATGACTGGAGACCCACAGATATGAGTGGGTGGTCAGGAGGGGTTAGGCCAGCCTCGAGATGCTGGCCTTTCAGATCAGATATATTTTTAGACCTAGAATGAGCTTTAGGCAAGTTTTTGAAAAATGAATTTCTCTGACAAGTGTTTCTTGAGACTCTTTCACATTCTTTACTTGCCAACAAGGAACCCAGCAAGGTGGCCTGGCACGCGGGCTGTTGCAGTACGAGGGCAGGTGAGGTGTGGACTTGAGCTTGCACATGGACACAGCCCAGGCCGGAGAGAGTGCTGGTTCCCTAGCCAGACTGTAATGCCATGTCCATAGCAATGCTTTCTCAGTTGTCACACCAGACCCTCTGTGGCAGGTGGCCCGATGTGCCTGCCATCAGGAGCAGATACACGATAAAGACACTTCTGTGCCTGCACTGCAGCCACAGGTTCACTGCCCCCAGCAGGAGGCAAGAATCCATGTCAGTGCAGACACCCAGCCTCCAGGGGCCTGGCAGGAAGGGTTCCCCAGGCTTCAGCTTGGAGACGCTGCCCGTGCAGGCTGTCCACTCCTCAGCTGGGGACACACAGGTCTTCCTGTGCAACTGTGTCTTGGAGTGAACTTGACCTGGCCATGGCTGTGAGGTGCCCTGTGGTGCTCAGCTCTACCCTGGCCCCGGCTGGTCTTTCTTTTGTGCTGCCTGTAACTGAAGGGAAGCCCTCTGGGTCAGCTGTGGCTTTCTGGAGGGCTCTCCTCAGAGTTTGGCTGTGGAGGGTGAAAAGAGGGTGCTTCCCCACCCTGGCAGCCACAGCCTCCGGGCCTAGGGCCCCTTGCCTGCCCAGAAGATGGTACTGCTGGCCCTCCCTGCCCTCCAGGGCTGCCCCCCTACCTTCCCCTTTAGGGCTGCCCCCCCCAGCTGCCCTCCAGAGCTGCCCCACCTGCCCTCCAGGGCTGCCCCCCACCTGCCATCCAGGGCTGCCCCCCACCTGCCATCCAAGGCTGCCCCCCACCTGCCATCCAGGGCTGCCCCCCCACATGCCCTCCAGGGCTGCCCCCCACCTGCCATCCAAGGCTGCCCCCCAACCTGCCCTCCAGGGCTGCCCCCCACCTGCCCTCCAGGGCTGCCTCCCACCTGCCATCCAAGGCTGCCCCCACCTGCCCTCCAGGGCTGCCCCCCACCTGCCCTCCAGGGCTGCCCCCCACCTACCATCCAGGGCTGCCCCCCTCCCAACTACCTGCCCTCCAGGGCTGCCCCCCCCAACCTGTTGTCCAGATCCTCGCCCCACCTGCTGTCCAAGGCTGCCCCTTACCCCCTGTCATCCAGGGCTGTCCCCGTTACCTGTTGTCCAGGGCTGTCCTCCCCCGCCAGCTAGCACTCCCCGCCCCTCCCGCTGCCCTTTAGGGCTGCCCCCCGCAGCCTCCCTTTTGCCTGCTCTGCCCCAGGACACATCAGCTTTTTAGGGAGGTGCTACCTCTGGTTCCCTCCTGGGCTCCACTGCAAGAGTCCTCTGGGTTCCTGTGGCATCTGTCACAGGAGGCTGTCTGTGGCTCCTCTCTGTGTGCCCAGCACATTCTGCCACTCTTTCCATGGGTCAGCATTCATGTGTTTCCTCTGGCTGGGACCTGGTGTATGTTCAGGACCTGCTGGTCGTGGGTGTTGGTGGGTGACCCAGCATGGTGGGGGCTCTTTCCCTGTACCCTCAGGTGAAAGGCGTGTGCATTCCTGTTGGATTCCATTCCTGTTGGCATTGACACCCTTCTGAGAGAAGAGCCTCATGCCCTCTTTGCCCTGCTGTTCTCTTGCAGTCTGTCCCCTCCCCTCCTGTTTCCTCCTGCTGCTCTCTGTTCACAGTCCCCCACTGTTGGTCCATCCAACTGTGTGCTCCATTCTGATGGCCTTTATCAAGTGTCCCCACAGTGTGGCCTTGCTTTGCCTGTCCCTTGCTCTACAGCCTGTCTGACCGCTGCTAGGATTTTACCAGTGAGTGTGAGGATAGGGGATGTGAGAAACAGGTTCACCTGTCCCCACCAGCCCAAAGAGCAGACTGAGAGGCCTGAGGCAGAGCAGAAAGCAAGCTTTACTGTCCGTCTTGCAGGAGTGGCGCTGGGGGGGCAGGACACCCAGAGCAGTTACATCCTGCTGTCTCCTAGTGCCCTGCGACCCTCCCTGGTTTCTCGTTGGCTGAGTACCATGGGGTGCACAGTCTTCCTGACATCGCCTCGTTTCCTGTCTCCTGTTGGGCTGTTTAAGGAAATATAACTTTAGTGTTCCCATCTCCCTGCTCTCTTGTGGTGGAGAGTCTTCTGGATATAGTGCCTTTGGCACGGACACAGCTCTCACTTCCTTACTAAGTTACCATTTCTTAACAGAGAGAGCCTCTCTGTCGGTCAGGCCTTCTGGTTGTCAAGGGGCAGTTGAGGGCATGGACTTGGGATCTGCCACATCCACAGGCTGTGATGCTGTTGTGTGAGTTAACTGCTGTACCTCTCCATTCTGTTTCTCCTCCAGCTGCCTTTATTACAGCCCAATTTTACATTTAAGGCTAAATACTGATTCCTGAAAATGGACCACCAGATTTTCTATTTCTTGGAGGGGGTGGGAGGACTTTGTGTGTAAGGGTAGGGTTTCTGTGGTGGCCTCTAGCCCTGGGCTGGCTGAAGGGATATGAGGACAGGAGTAGGGGTAGGGACTCTGAGACATCTGGCATTGGTGGGCTAGAGGTCCTGGTAAAGAGTGTTGGGTGGGACACTAAGGAAAGAAGGTGGGAAGGCAGAAGCTGGTGACTGGGGACACTTGGCATTGAGATGACCAAGGAGGGCTGGGACAAGTGTGGGGCTGCCGCAAACTGCCGAGCACTGCCTGCGGCACCCCTGCTGAGCGATCCCCTGCTGAGCTGTCAGTGCACACGGGCTTGCAATCTTGCAACCCGGTTGGGCACAAAAACACAAGCCAGTCAAACTGAGACAAAGTTTTATTTAGAGAGAGGCCGTGTGCGTCCCCTAACAGGTGGGTCCGCCACGTGTGTGTTCTACCTGAGCCGGGGGGGGGGGGGGGGGGGGTTTCCCCTTCCCCCGGAACACCCTCCTACCATCCTTTCCCAACCAATGGGAACTCTCCCATTACAAGAGTGACATGAGTAACCTGAGTCTTGAAATGGGCCCAGCTGAACAGCATGAGTCCAATTACCATATGAATGTGAATTGCTGGCTGGCAGTCAATAAAATCCAAAGGTGCCTGTATCAATATTTTTGCTGTGGCTCCTAACATCTGCCCCCTACTGTTTAAATAAACAACAGGCAAATGTGGCTAGGGACCGTGCCTGTTAGGTATGTCCAATTCACATATGGTTCTTACCCGTCATGGGAAAACTGACCTTATTGCGTCAGTCTCCTGGCTTAGGTTGATACCACTGTAACCGAATCATACCCGTCACTGACTACCGGTCCAGTATATAGCCATACCTGTGTAATAGGCCTATGCACCAGTGGGGGGGTGAGGTTCTTGCCTCACCTCTGTTGGCCCCCAAATTTAACCTTGGTGCCAGTGGGGGGGTGAGGTTCTTGCCTCACCTCTGTTGGCCCCCAAAATCAGACCATCACTAGCAGAAGGGAGAAAGACGCAGAATTGCCACGACACCAAGCCAATTGACGGCTCCTTTGGAAACACTGGTGACACATCGGCTAAGATATTTAGCACTACCAGTTCGCTGTATCAACAAATAGAACACAATGTATACAGGTGATACATAGTCCAGACAAGTTGTGTAAGCAGTTCAAAGTGGAGGAGTCTATCAATATGTCCATTTCCTCCCAAGGTAAATTAAGTCCTTGATTGAGCAGTTCAAAGTGGAGGAGTCTATCAATATGTCCATTTCCTCCCAAGGTAAATTAAGTCCTTGATTGAGCAGTCTTATTGAGTTATTTTGATTGATGTATCAATTTATACAGTTTATAGTGATAGCTATCATAAAAGTTGTAGTTTGGTCTTAGTCTTCACCGGCACTGGGATGGAGATGGGAATTATGGCCATGTTGCTAAAGAGACATTATCCTGAACAGAATTATGAAATATAATGAAAAGGAAAGGTGAAAGTAAACAAACATATCTGTTAACCACCTTTAAAAACAAAATTTAATAACAGCTGTTTACCTAAAGTAAATTAAACCATATAAGTCACGTGACTAAATTTTTTTTTTTTGAATACTTGTATCTATATATACATGAGCGCTCCTTATAAATGAAATATGGACATACACACATACAGACATACAACACAAAACAGCATACATAACATAGAACATATAAGACAATAGTAAATAAAGGCCTTGTAGCTATAGCTAGGTGAAATCTCCATTGCAATGTTTAAAAACTTTACAGTTAAAAAAAAAATAAATAAATAAAACACAGTCAAAAAAATAAAACTGATCAGAAAAACATTAACCTAGGTTTGTATGAGCTTAAAAAATAAGGTAAAATAAAATAAAATAAAATAAAATAGAACTTTATGATGTGGGAAAAATGCAAATAATAAAATAGATATTGAAAAAGGCACCGTGGTAAATCACTGTCGCAGATGCAAGAATAGCCAGGCTGGAACTCTGGATATCAGCTGTTATGGATTTGAGTCAAATCATCTTCTTTTTCTGTAGAAATTGTTTTAGTTAATCTCTCTGGAATCCAAATTGGTTGCTGTTCCTCCTGTGGAAAAACACAGACGGAGCCCCGACTCCAGACTATTACTGGGTCCGGACATTTCCATTGTCCTGTTAGAATATCTTTCCAAAGTACCTTAGGCTTATGTACATTTTTCGGATACATATGTCTTTCCGCAGCACTAAGTCCTGATGAATCCAAATTTAGAAAGTTTAGAGTAAAAAGGGTTATTTTAAGTTTATCTTTGGGGGATATATACCCCTTACTAATTCCCTCCCTTTGCTTTAATAAGTACATTTTTATAGTTTGATGAGCTCTTTCAACTATGCCTTGTCCCTGTGGGTTGTATGGGATTCCTGTTATATGAGTAATGCCAAATGATGAGCAAAATTGTTTAAAAGACTTGGAGATGTAACCAGGACCGTTATCGGTTTTTAACTGTTTAGGAACACCCACAGTGGCAAAATTTTGTAAGCAATGAGCTATAACATCTTTAGTTTTTTCTCCGGGATGAAGGGAGCCCATCAAAAATCCAGAAGAAGTATCAACTGTAACATGTAAATATTTTAATTTTCCAAATTCTGGCAAGTGTGTGACGTCCATCTGCCAAATATGGTTAGGTATCAGTCCTCTAGGATTGACTCCAAGATTAACTTGTGGCAAAAATGTCACACAATTTTGACATTGTTTTATTATATGTCTGGCTTGTTCTTTAGTTATTTTAAAACGTTTTTGTAAAGTATTAGCATTGACATGGAACCTTTTATGAAAATTTATAGCTTCTTCTATTGTGGAGAAAATATGTATGTCATGTGTAGATTTATCTGCTAGTTCATTACCCAAACTAAGGGCTCCAGGCAATCCTGTGTGTGCTCTGATATGTCCTATAAAGAATGGATCCTTTCTATCCCAGATTAGACTTTGTATAGCAGAGAACAAAGAGAAAACAGTAGAGGAAGGAGAAATCCTACCAGCATCTTCAAGAGATACGATAGCATTAACTACATACTGACTATCAGAAAATAAATTAAATGTAGAATCTTTGAACATCATAAAAGCTTGCAATACTGCATTGAGCTCTACCTTTTGAGCTGATTGTTTGGGTACTAAAAATGTAAAAGTTTGATCAGGAGTAACTACTGCTGCTGTACCATTATTTGACCCATCAGTGAATATATTTGGAGCATTTATGATAGGGGTTTTTCTTGTCATTTTTGGAAAAACTACAGGATGCTTAGACCAAAAGGACAACAAAGGATTAGATGGCAAGTGATTATCAAATGCAACACTAGATTTACACATGATTATTGCCCAAGTATTTAACTCATTAGCTAACTCATCAATTTGATCCATAGTATATGGAGTAATAATTTTATTGGGAGAAATCCCAAACACTCCTTTTGCTGCTTTTATTCCTTTGAGTATTAATTGCCCTACAGCCTCAGGATATCTAGTAAGAATAGTATTAGGAGAATAAGATAAATGTATCCATAATAATGGACCTTCTTGCCAAAATACCCCTGTAGGAATATTTTTTGTCGGTAATACAATAAATAATAAAGGCAAACTTATATCAATTCTATCCAAATGCATATTTTCCATATATGTTTCAATGATTTTTAATGCCTTTCTAGCTTCAGGCGTTAACATGCGGGGTGAATTTGGATCTGATGGACCTTTTAAAATATCAAATAAAGGTCCTAATTCTCCTGTTGGTATGCCTAGATAAGGCCTTATCCAATTTATATCTCCCAATAACTTTTGAAAGTCATTAAGTGATTTGAGTTGATCTACTCGTATTTGAATTTTTGGTGGACGGACCATGGTTGAGGATAATAGAACTCCTAAATAATTAATTGGAAGATTTAATTGTACTTTATCTATTGCTATCTCTAGATTATAATTTTTTAATAAGTTTGTAAGCGTGGCATAACATTCTAGCAATGTGTTTTTATCTTTATGTGCCATTAACACATCATCCATATAGTGAAATATCTGTAGTTCAGGGTTTTGAATTCTAAGTGGCTGGATTGCTTTATCAACATAAATTTGGCACAAAGTTGGGCTGTTAGCCATCCCTTGAGGGAGTACTTTCCATTCATATCTCTGATCAGGACCTTCATGATTCAGTGCAGGGATAGTAAATGCAAAATGTGGACTATCCTCGGGGTGAATTGGAATTGAGAAGAAACAATCTTTAATATCTACAGCTAGAACATGCCACGTTTTTGGTAAAGCAGACAGTTGGGGAATCCCTGATTGAGCAGGTCCCATAATAACCATCTCATTATTAATGGCTCTTAAATCTTGTAATAATCTCCATTTACCAGATTTCTTTTTAATAACAAAAATGGGAGTATTATGGGGAGATACGGAAGGTTGTATATGTCCTTCCGCTAATTGCTGTTTGACCAGATCATGGGCTACTTGTATCTTTTCTTTAGTTAGGGGCCACTGAGGAACCCACACTGGTCTTTCTGATTTCCAAGTAATTTTGATTGTCTCAGTGGCCCTTTTTGAAAACCCAATCCATGTTTATCTATCTCTTGATCTACTTGAATTGGTGCTGTTATATCTTGTTCTTGATCTCTTAATCTCTTTTCTTTTCTAAAGCCTTGTTTTGCCCTAGTAGTGGGCGCGTTAGGATTGACGTTATTTGTTAATGTCAATCCTAATTGATCTAGGACGTCTCGTCCCCATAAATTTATGGGGAGATGGTCCAATACATAGGGCTGTATAGTTCCTTCACATCCTTCAGGATCCCTCCAATCTAATACCATTGCACTTCTATGGGGATTAGTTGCCACTCCTAGGCCTCTAAGCGTTTGGGTCGCTTGCTGTAATGGCCAATGCTTAGGCCATTCCTGGCGAGATATGATGCTGAGGTCAGCGCCTGTGTCCAGCAGTCCATTAAAATCATGCCCTTGAATATTTAATTTTAGCATAGGGCGAGAATCTAAATTTAAAGATAGCATAGCCCAATCTACACCTGTGGAGCCTAATCCCTTGGAACCTCTTTCTACATTACAACTGGAAAATTTATCATGTAGGCTTGGTATTATTAATAACTGTGCTATTCTATCTCCTGATGAAATTACTGATATACCTCTTGGAGAACTAGCTATGATTTTTATTTCACCCTCATAATCGGGATCAATTACCCCAGGACTTATCATAAGTCCTTTAAGTGTAGAAGAACTGCGTCCTAATAATAAGCCTACTGTTCCCTGGGGAAGAGGTCCTTTTACTCCTGTGGGAATGATTTGAACTCCCATCTCTGGAGTTAATACTGCTCTGGCAGAGGCACAGATGTCCAACCCTGCGCTCCCTCTAGTCTGTCTGATGAGGGATCTGATGGATAATGCGTCCTGGGCACCACCTTGATGGTACTGCTGGGTTCCTCCATTGCCCCGTATATTTGTGGTTTTGGGCCCCGGGGCATTGGGCCCTCCAATTCGTTTTTTGACAACGGGGCCTGATGCCTTTCTCCACGATATCGTGGGTAGACACTTGGTCTTTGTCCATTTTTTGATAACGGAATACCCTCTATGGTGGTTTGAGAATGGCATTCATTAGCCCAATGTCTCCCTCTATGGCATCGTGGGCAAATACCCGGGATTCTACTCTTTTGATACCTAGCTTTGTTAAACCCTCCTCCTATGGGGCAATTTCTTTTAAAATGCCCTTCTTGATTGCAATTATAGCATGTTTTTGGCTTGGTACTTAAAGCCTGTTTTACTTCAGCTGCCATGACTTGTCCTTGTTCATTAATGTCTCTACATAATTTAATATATGTGTTTAAATCTTCCTGTTTCCACGGTCTAATGACCTCTTTGCAGCAACGATTTGCTTGATCGTAAGCCAGCTGTTTTATAAATGGCATTGCCTGTTCTGTATTTTCAAATGTCTCAGAGGCTGCTTCAATAAGTCTAGCTACAAAGTCAGCGTAGGGCTCATTAACTCCTTGTATTATCTTAGATAGTTGACCTTGAAAATCCCCTTGTCCCTTTAAAGTTTTCCATGCCTTAATTGCATTTATAGCGACTTGAGCGTATACGCCAGGATCATATCTGAGCTGTTGCATCTGTTCTTGAAACTCCTCTTTTCCCAGTAACATTTTCAGGCCTCGTTCAGGGTAACCTGCTTCTGCATTTTGCCTAGCTGTCTCCTTGCAAAATTCCTCATTGGCAATTTTCCATAATAAATACTGTCCTCTATTTAGCACAGAATTACACACGTTAGCCCAATCTGCTGGTGTTAAGTTCCAGCCGGTAATAGATTCGACCATACTGACTGTGAAGGGAGCGGCCGGGCCGTAGGCTGCTACAGCTTCCTTTAATTGTTTTATTATTTTGAAATCTAAGGCACGGTAAACTCGTTCTTTTTCTTCTCCCTGCTCAATTACAGGGCATGCTAGTTTTTGGGGTCCCGCCTCAGGATTCCGTTCATCATCTATGGAGGCAGGTAAAGCTGTTGGTTGAATTATGCCCTCTGGTGGTGGAACGGAGTTAGTAGCAGCCTCCCTATCTGACGACCGTTTTTTCCCTGAGCTTGCCTTGTTCAAATTTTCTTCTATCTGACTAGCTTGAGAGACCTTTTGTTTTGCTTGACCTAATATGTTTTCTGCCATGGCCTGGACCTCTAACAATTTACTTAACAGTTTTTCGGTTTGTTTTTTACTAGATTCTAATCTACTATAAAGGTAACGTAACCCAATAAGATAGGATAGAAGAAAGCCAAAACAGAATGAAACAGAAACGGAGAGGAGGAAAATGATTATGTCAATTTTCTCTCTCTCAGGGCCGAATAACTTCAAACCTTGAGTCAGCCATTTATCCCAACTCGTCTGTAAGGCTAGAGAGCCTGAAATAAGAGCAGAATAAATCAAAACAGAAATACCCATTCTGTCGCCTTTCCTTAGGGGCGAGTGATATTACTCACCTTTAAGTTTTGGGCGTTCCCAGTACAGGGCCACCAAAATGCCGCAAACTGCCCGGCCCCGGGCCGGCTGAGTCCCGCTCCTGCTGCCGAGCACTGCCTGCGGCACCCCTGCTGAGCGATCCCCTGCTGAGCTGTCAGTGCACGCCGGCTTCCAATCTTGCAACCCGGTTGGGCACAAAAACACAAGCCAGTCAAACTGAGACAAAGTTTTATTTAGAGAGAGGCCGTGTGCGTCCCCTAACAGGTGGGTCCGCCACGTGTGTGTTCTACCTGAGCCGGGGGGGTTTCCCCTTCCCCCGGAACACCCTCCTACCATCCTTTCCCAACCAATGGGAACTCTCCCATTACAAGAGTGACATGAGTAACCTGAGTCTTGAAATGGGCCCAGCTGAACAGCATGAGTCCAATTACCATATGAATGTGAATTGCTGGCTGGCAGTCAATAAAATCCAAAGGTGCCTGTATCAATATTTTTGCTGTGGCTCCTAACATGGGGCTGGGTGGTCATGTGGGAAAAGGACAGATCCTGACACTGAGAAGGATGGAGGCCCAGTGTGGGGGTCGTGCAGGGGGTCTGGATCTAGACACCAGGAAGAGTATTGGGGGTGGGGGGAGCAGAGCAGGAGGTGGGCTGTGCTCTGGGGTGAGGCGCATGGACCAGGGCAGGTAGACCGTGGCTGCACTTGTAGGACCCTGGAAGGCTGGGCCTTGCTCCTTTGCTGTCTCTGTCACCAGCAGGGGTGACAGGGGTCGGTGTGTGGGCCAGGATGTCACTCCTGTGTGGCTCAGAGAAAGCAGCAGTGAGCCAGAGTTCAACCCCTAGTGACTTACAGGGAGTTGTTGCAGGGGTTCCCTCAGGTAGGCACAATCTTTAGGTAACAACAAACAACTTGGTGACCTCCTTCCGCCAGAGGCAGTCTCAGGTTCGCAGGTGTCCGGGGATCCCGCTTGCCGGCTCTGCGGGAAGTTTCTGCCATGTGCTGGGCACCAGGGACTGCTGGTGAGTCTCCCCGAGTCCTACGGGGGAAGAGCCACATTCTTACCAGCTGCATGCTTTGGGCGTTGGGGCTGGTTGGCCTGTGGGCTCGCGAGAGCAGCCTGTGCATCATGCTTCCCGCTCCCCAAGCGCTCCCCTGCTCTTCCTTTGGCTCTTTGGAGTTGGCTGTCCTGTGCCTTTGGGGTTAGAGAGTGGGGCTTGGAGGTGTCATCTGGCGCAGACAGTTGGCAACTGGCAGAGCAAATATCTGGAAGTCCTGGGACGTCTCTTTCCCCTTCAACTTTGTTTTGTTTTTAAGAATTTATTTTAATTGTAGATGGACACAATGCCTTTATTTTATTTATTTATTTTTATGTGGTAATGAGGATCAAACCCAGTGCCTCACAAATGCCGGACAACCGCTTTACCACTGAGCTCCAATCACAGCCCCTCAGCTTTATTTATTTTTAAAACATATTTTGTTTTTTTAGTTGTAGTTGGACACAATACCTTTATTTTATTTTTATGTGGTGCTGAGGATCAAATCCAGCTCCCCGCACGTGTTAGGCGAGCGCTCTACCACTGAGCCACAACTCCAGCCCCTCAGCTTTATTTTTGATTGTGTAAAATGTACTAGTGAAGCTCACCCTGGATGGCACCAAGTCTAGTTACACCTCGACTCCACTGTCCTGTGCAGCGGGGAAGAGCTGAATGTCTGCTCTGGAAGGACCACCTGACATGCCTTTTTTTGTTGCTGTTGTTTAGGGCTCCAAATTTGGACGGGGAATTGGGTTCACCCAGACTTCTCAACGAACTTCTGCGCGGAGATCGTTTGGAAGATCCAAGAGGTTCAGCATCACGCGGTCCCTCGATGACCTAGAGGTAGGTCAGGTTAATTCTTCTTGCTCAAGATCCTGAAGCTAAAAATCGGCCTTAGAGATGCGTCCTTCCGTCCTTTGGCCTGCCTGGACCTCCCCCTCCTCAGTGGGAGCCACGGCTTCCCAGAGAAGCTCCCGAGCGTTGCTTGACCTCTGCTGCCCTGGAGGTGCTTGTGAGCATCCGTGGCCCTCTGCGTAGGAGGCACTGTGTAGACAGGAGCTCCTTTGATCCCAGGAGCCTTCCTGGAGGAAGGAGTTGGTCCTGAGGGCATACTGTTCTGGGTGGCTTTTTCATCTTTTATTCCTTTTTTTTTTTTTTTTTTTTTTTTTTTTACAAATAGTGAATTTTATTTTTGGAGAGCAATTTCAGTTTTACAGAAAACTTGAGCACAAGTCACAAAGCCTCCACCCCCACCCCGCTCCTGTCCTCAGGGCACCAGTTGACATGGTTGTGTAGGAGGGGTGCATGTGTCACAGCAGATGCAGAGCTGCTAACTAGGACACAGGGCAGTGATCATGCCTTAGCAGGTGTGGACAGGTGGACGATGCAAACCCACCTGGTGGCAGGGGCAGGACATGGCCCTAGACACTGTATGCCTTATTCCACCACTTTTAAAATGCTGCACTGTGTTTTCAAGACTTGCTCACCCGGCTTTAGCTCTGCTGCTGTCTTGTGGCCTGGTGTGGCATTCTGCTTCAAGTGCATGCAAAGCGCTCTCCTGCCCAGCTCCATGAGCACACAGTGGCACTGTGCCGGACTGTCCCATGAAAGGAAGGGCCGGGCAAGGGGCATGGCCACATGCTTGCCCCTGTGGCTGCTCTGACTCGCTGTTCAGGGAGGAGGGCAGGGCTGTTGTGTGCTGGTGTCCTGTCTTCCAGTGAGGCTTTCTGCCAGGTATGCTGTCTGGGAGACAAACCAGACAGACCCAGGTCCCTGCCCAAGAGAGGGAGAAGCATGTGTGTGCAGCTTCGCTCAGCGTGGAGGGCCGCAGGTCACTGCGGTCACTGTGGTCACTGAGGTGGGCTTCCACCGCTCGTGTTTCTCACACCTCAGCGGTGTTCACCCAGGCCTGGGCCCTGACATCCTCAGTGCTAGAAGGAAGTGAGTGGGCTGGCTGTTTGGGTCTCTTGCCTCCAGTCTTGGGAAGAGCCCAGCTGAGGCATGGTCCTCAGTGCCCCTCCTCAGGCAGAAGCCTGGGTGCGGAGACTCTGTTGCTCTCAGGCTTTCCATCACCTGTGCCACCTCTTTTTTGTGTGTGTGTGTGGTACTGGGTCTTTAACCCAGGTGTCCTCTACCACTGAGCCACATCCCCAGCCCTGGGAGTGGACACAGTGGCAGAGAGCTCTCTGTGGGCCTGTTTAGTGAGCAGCACAGTGCAGAGTGACCCGAGGTCAGAGGAAATTCTGAGGAAATGAGAAGGCACTTTGAACCGAAAAATAATGAAAACACCATCTGTCTAAACTTGTGGGACTTAGCACAACTGTGCTTATAGGTTCAACGCCCCTAGATCACCAAGGAAAGGAGGTAGAAGGCATCATAAGTGTGGACAAGGGCCAGAGAAGTCATGGCTGGACAGTAACAATGGTCAGAATAGCAGTTTATGAAACAGGAAACTAACCAACTCAACTTACAGCAGATAAAAGAGGATTACTTCCCAGCTGGTTTTATGAGGTCACCATAATCTTAGTACCAATCTGCTGAGACACTAGAAGAAAGGAAAATTCAAGCAAGCTCACCAACAGTAGCCTTGAGAATCCTAAGCCACACATTAGCTAGTGGAGTCCAGCAGTTTACAAAAAGGGGAACAAACACCACCTTTATTCTAAGGGTATAGTGTTTTTGAATATCTGAAAATCAATCACTATAACTTACCACATTAGCAGAGTAAGGTAGGAAAGGCCTACTGTCAGTAGAGGCAGGAAAGACACTTGATAAAACTCCGAACCCACTTGTGGCAAAACAAACAAAACGTGATACAGCAGAAATGAGGGCCTCTTTTAGTCTGAGGAAGGTGAGGGAACCCATGGCCTGTGTCCTGTGCAGTCTGTCCTTGGAGAGCAGGAGCAAGAGAAAGGCGTCTGCTTCACCTTTCTGTTTAAATTTTTGTGGGCCGTCCTAGTTAAATGTCCTTAGAAGGTAAAAACAGTAGAAGCCTAAAAAGCTTGCAAAGAGGGCCGGGGCTGGGGCCAGCCGTAGAGTGCTGCTTAGCACGTGGGAGCCCTGGGTTCGATCCTCAGCACCACATAAAATATAAATAAATAAAATAAAGGTATTGTGTCCAACTACAACTAAAAAATATTTTTAAAAAAAGCTTGCAAAGAATAAATGAAAATGTTTTTCTCAGGTGATATGATTGCAACCTAGAAAACCCAAATGTGTCTGTAGAGAGTAGTGAGTGAATTGAGCAAGGTTGCTAGACATTTGGTTTCTTTTATTGATGCCTGTGGTGCTGGGGAGAGATGCAGGGCCTCCTTCACACTGAGCCCGCACTCTCCTGCTCAGCTGTGTGGCTGCCCTGGAGGTGTGGTTCATGTATAGGAGCCAGTTATGAGTACAGTTAGAAAACGAGGGTATGCATTTTAGTCAAAATACCAGCAGGCATTTTGTGGAACTTAAGAAAATGACTCTAAAAATATTCATGGAAGTGAAAACAAAATATCATCGAAGTGTAAAAGGCTGAGAGTAGCCAAATATTTTTTTTCTACTTTTGACTCTGGTAAAGTACACAGAACAGAAGTTGCCATTTCAACCATTGTAGGTGTGCAGTTCAGTGCCCTTAGGCACGTCTGCCGTAGGCACTGCCGTCTCTGTCCATCTGTACCACTTTTTTTGTCTTGCTAACTGGAATTCAACCCATTACACAGGAACTCCCCTTCCCTCCTCCTGGCACCCGGCAAGCCCTCTACTTTCTGTAAGCAGAGATTTTGACCATGAGTAGAATCCTGCAGTATTCACCCTTTTATTTCACTTATGCTAAGTGAAATAAGCCCTCAATCTGTATTGTGGCATGTGTCAGTTTCCCGTAAGAATTTAAATTTCTTCCTTCAGCTGGTAATATTCCTCTGCAGGGAAGACTCACTCTGCTCATCCATTTATCTGCTGATGGATCCTTGGTGTTGCTGTGAACTTGGGTGTCCAAATATTCCTGCTTTCCAACGCTCAGCACATAAGAAAAAAATAAAATAAAAGAGATAATATCTTTCATTCTATCAGATCATGATGGAATAAAGTTAGAAATCAATAATAAAATAAAAAATGGATGCTATTCTAACACCTGGAGATTGAATAATACATTACTGAATGACCAATAGATATCGGAAGAAAACAGGGATGAAATAAAAAATACTTAGAGGTAAATGAGAATAGTGATACAATATATTAAAGTCTCTGGGACACAATGAAGGCAGTGCTAAGAGGAAAGCTCATTGCATTGAGCTCATTTATTAAAAGAATAAAAAGTCACCTAACATTACATCTCAAAGCCCTAGAAAAAGAACAAATCAACATCAAAAGCAGTAGAAGACAGGAAATAATTAAAACAGAGCTAAAATCAATGAAAATTTAAACAAAAAAATTCAACAAAAAAATCAACAAAACACAAAGTTGGTTATTTGAAAAAAGTAAATAAAATTGATAAACCCTTAGTTAAGCTAATAAAGAGAAAGAGAGAAAACTCAAATTACTGAAATTCATACAGAAAAAGGAAATATCACAACGGACACTACTGAAATAAAGACGATGATCAGAAACTATTTTGAAAATCTATACCCTGATAAAATAGAAAACATTGACAAATTTTCTGGAGACATATGACCTACCCAAATTGAATCAGGAGGACATAGAAAATTTAAACAGATAAATTTCAAGCAATGAAATTAAAGACACCATCTCAAAAGCCTACCAACTAAGAAAAGCCCAGGAGCAGACAGATTCTCAGCTAAGTTCTACAAGACCTTCAAAGAAGAGTTAACTCCAATACTTCTTAAATTATTCCATGAAATAGAAAAGGAGGGAACCCTTCCAAACTCATTCTGTGAAGCTGTATTACCCTGATACCAAAACCAGACAAAGACACATCAAAGAAAGAAAACAAGACCAATATCCATAATGCGTCTACATGCAAGAGTTCTTAATAAAATCCTGGCAAACTGCATACAGAAACATATTAAAAAGACAGTGCACCATGATCAAGTGGGATTCATCCCAGGGATGCCAGGTTGGTTCAACATATGGAAGTCAATAAACGTGATTCATCACATCAACAGACTTAAAGACAGGAATCACACGATTATCTCAATAGAAACAGGAAAAGCACCAGACAAAATTCAGCATTCATTCATGTTCACAACACTAGAAAAACTAGGGAGTAAGAACATACCTCAACATTGTAAAAGCTATATCCAATAAACCCAAGGCCAACATCATTCTAGATGGAGAAAAATTGAAAGCATTCCTGCTAAAAACTGGAACAAGACAGGGGTACCCTTTTTCCCCACTCCTCTTCAACATAGTCCTGGAAACCTTAGCCACAGCAAACATACAAAAGAAAGAAATCAAAGGGTATTGAATAGGAAAAGAAGAACTCAAACTACCCCTATTTGCCAATGACATGATTCTATATTTAGAAGACCCCAAAAATTCCACCAGAAAACTTCTAGAACGAATAAATGATTGAATTCAGCAAAGTAGCAGGATATAAAATAAACACCCAGTGGCTGGGGATTTAACTCAGTTGGTGAGTATTTGCCTTGCATGCACAAGGCTGCCCTGGGTTCAATTCCCAGCACCACCACCACCACCACCACCACCACCACCATAAATAAATAAATAAATAAATAAATAACACCCATAAATCAATTGTGGGTGATGAATCAATTGAAATAGAATTTAGAAAACTATCCCATTCATAATATCCTCAAAAAAAAAAAAGATATTTGGGAATCAAGCTCTCGAAAGAGATGAAAGACCTCTACAATGAAAACTACAGAAAGAAATTGAAGAAGACCTTAGAAGATGGAAAGATCTCCATGTTCTTGGATAGGCAGAATTAACATGGTCAAAATGTCCATACTGCCAAAAACACTATACAGATTTACTGTAATTCCTATTAAAATCCCAATGACATTCTTCATAGAAATAAAAAAAAAACAGGCATGAAATTCATTTGGAAAAATAAGACATCCAGAATAGACAAAGCAATCCCTTATCGAGAAAAGTGAAGGAGGAGGCGTCACAATACCAGAACTTAAATTATACTACAGAGCCTTAGTAACAAAAACTGCTTGGTGTTGGCACCAAAACGGACACAAGACCAATGGTACAGAGTAGAAGACACAGACAAACCCACATAAATGCAGTTATATCACACTGGACCAATGTACCATAAATGTAGACTGGAGAAAAGACAGTCTCTTCAACAAGTGATGCTGGGAAAATTGGAAATTCATATGTAGCAAAATGAAATTAGATCCCTATCTCTTACTCTGCACCAAACAACTCTAAGAGTATCAAGGACCTAGGCACTAGACCACAGGTCCCGAGCCTACTAGAAGAAAAAGTAGGCACAGTTCTCTACCATGTCAGCTTAGGAACTGACTTCCTCAACAAGATTCCTAAAGCACAAGAAGTAAAATCAAGAATTAATAAATGGGCCCGGTGTGGTGGTGCATGCCTGTAATTCCAGCAGCTCAGGAGGCTAAGCCAGGAGGATTGTGAGTTCAAAGCCAGCCTTAGCAACTTAACAAGACCCTAAGCAACTCAGCAAGACCCTGTCTCTAAATTAAATACCAAAAAGGGTTGGGGATGTGGCTCAGTACTTAAGCACACCTGAGTTCGATCCCCGATACCAAAAAAATAAAAATAAAATAAAAAGAATCAATAAAGGGATGGTATCAACTAAAAACCTTCTTCACAGCAAAGGAAACAATCAAGAATGTAAAGAGAGAGCCTACAGAATAGGAGAAAATTTTTTTCAGGTGCACCTCAAAGCATTAATCTCCAGAATATACAAAGAACTCAAAAAACTTAATACCAAAAAAACCCCACAAATAACCCAATTAATAAATGGGCTAAAGAACTGAGCAGACACTTCACAGAAGAAGAAATACAGCCGCTTAACAAATATATGAAAAAAATGGTCAACATTTCTAGCAATTAGAGAAATGCAAATTAAAACTATACTGAGAGGGCTGGGGCTGGGGCTTAGTGGTGGAGCATTTGCCTAACACATGTGAGGCACTGGGTTTGAGCCTCAGCACCACATAAAAATAAATAAACAGAATAAAGGTAACGTGTCCATCCACAGCTAAAAAAAAAAAAAAAAAAAGAGAGAGAGAAAAAGAAAAAAAGAAAGAAACAAACCTATACTGAGATTTCATCTCACTTCAGTCAGAATGGCAATTATCAAGAATACAAGTAACAATAAGTGTTGGTGAGGATGTGGGGAAAAGGGTATAATCATACATTGTTGGTGGGACTGAAAATTGGAGCAACCACTCTGGAAAGCAGTGTGGAGATTCCTCAGGAAACTTGCAATGGAACCACCTTTTGACCCAGCTATCCCACTTCTTGGCATACACCTGAAGGACTTAAAGTCAGCATACTACAGGGACATGGCCACATCAATGTTTACAGCAGCTCAATTCACAATAGCTAAGCTATGGAACCAACTTAGGTGCCCTTCAACAGATGAATGAATAAAGAAAATCTGGTATATATACATAATGGAATATTACTCAGCTATAAAGAAGAATTTTGAGTTTATGGCATTTGCCAGAAAATGGATGGAACTGGAGACTGTCATGCTAAGTGAAATAAGCCAATCCCCAAAAACCAAAGGCCAAATGTTCTCTCTAATATGCAGATGATAATATGCTATAAGGGTGGGCAGCAGGGAAGAATAGAAGTTCAAGGAGAAGACAAAGGTGAATGAAGGGAAGTAGGTGGGATAGGAAAGACAGTAGAATGAATCGGACGTACTTTATGTTCATATGTGAATACACAACCAGCGGAACTCCCCGTCAGTTTCAGCCACAGGAATGGGAAGTCATGCTTCATGGATGTATAATCTGAGTACATTCTGCTGTCATGTATATCTAAAATGAACATATTTAAAAAAATGAAATGAAAGAAACAAATGTCCTGCTGTCAATTCAAGATTTTGGGGGGACCTTCATACTGTTTCTACCTAGGTTCTGCCATTTGCATTCCCTCCTGCAGTGCATGAGGTTCTGCCAGGTCACATCTTGGCTGATGCCTGTCATTTCCTTCTGTTTGCTAGTTGCCACCTGCATGGGTGTGGGGTGGCCTCTCGTTGTATTTTCCTAATGACTAATAATGTTGGGTGTCTTTCCTTGTGGTTACTGGCCATTTGAACATCCTCTTTGGAGAAATATTTATTCAAGTCCTTTGCCCACTTTTAATCAGGTGTGGAAGCTCTCAATATATTTGAGATATTAATCCCTTATCACATATATGTTTTCCAATAGTTTTCTCCCTGTCTGTGAATTGCCTTTTTACTCTTTTGGTATTTTTTCTTTTCTTTCTTCTTTTTCACAGTACTGGGGATTGGATGCTAGTCAAATGTTTTATTTTTTGAGAATGGTCTCACTAAATCGCCCAGGTTGGCCTTGAATTTGTACTCCTCTTGCCTCAGCCTCCTGAGTATCTGGGATTACAGATAAGTGTCACCATGCCCGGCTGATATTATCTTTTGATGTACAAAATTCTTGTTATGAAGTCACAAGGAAAATTAGAAAACACCTTAGATAAATAAAAATGAAAACACACACACACACAAACACAACCCACGAAAACTCACAGGACGCAGTGAAGGCAGTGCCAGGGGAGACTGACAGCTATCCATGGGGACGTCTAGGACCAATCTAAGGAACTGAGGAAGGAGGAGGGAACAAAGCCCTGAGCTGGAAGAAGGAAGGAGACCATCCAAATGAGCAGAGAAAACAGAAAATCAGTGAAACCAAAAGTTACTTCTTCATAAAGATCAACAAAAGTGACAGATTCTTAACTAAATGAAATAAGGGAAAAAAAGAGAAGACTCAAAATTACTAAAATCAGAAACAAGATGGGGGGCTGGGGATGTGGCTCAAGCGGTAGTGCGCTCGCCTGGCATGCGTGTGGCCTGGGTTCGATCCTCAGCACCACATACAAACAAAGTTGTTGTGTCTGCCGAAAACTAAAAAATAAATATTAAAATAATTCTCTCTCTCTCTCCCTCCCTCAAAAAAAAAAAAAAAAAAAGAAACAAGATGGGGATGTTATTACCATTCTATAGAAACAAAAAGAATTATAATACAAGAATAAGAAGAGAGTGCTGTAAGCAGCTGCGCCGTGCTGCATGGAATTATTCCAAGTGCAGCCTCAGCCCAGGCGGGGCCCCCGAAAAGTGGGTCTAATCAGATGCAGGGCTCAGGACGTGCTGGCAGCTGCCGCCCTACGCCTGCACAGGGCTCCCTGCTCCTGCACTGAGCTGGAGCCGGGCGGAGCAAACGGGTGCTGGGCTCCAGGCTGTGGTGGCTCAGGGAGCAGTGCTCTGCTGCCCCGGGAGCAATGGGGGTGCGTGTACATGTGCGTGTGCGTGTGCGTGTACATGTGCGGGTGCGCGCGCATTTCCCTGGGCCGTCCTGAGCAGCACTGCTGCAGGGGTCTTTGGCACCACTGGCTCCCTTCCTCTTCCCACCTGCTCCTGTATCGAGTGAGGGGTTGTGCACCTGGGCTGCACCACTTAGGAGGGAAAGAGAGGCCAGTGTTGTTATCCTGCCCTTTCCCTCGTCAGGGCGCAGCCGCTGCTCTAGAGAGAACAGTTTGAGAGATTTTTTGCTAAGATCAGCTTCAGGGTTTCTGCTCCTTTGAACTCTGTTTTGAGGCTCAGCCTCTGGAGCCCAAAGTCTTGCTGTGTGTAGCCTCCTGGTCAGTGGCCTCCCAAGGCTGGAGGCAGCTCGCTGACCAGTGAGAAGCATGAGGGCACGACAGTGTGACAGCCCGGGGCTGGGGCTGGGGCTGGGGCTCAGCATTACAGCTCTCACCTAGCATTTGCGAGGCCCTGGGTTCGATCCTCAGCACCACATGAAAAAAATAAATAAATGAAATAAATGGCAGTGTGGCAGCACATGTCCTGCAGTGGGAGCATCTCCCTGGGACACCAGCCTGTGGCTGTGACCTTGACTGTTGGGGAACCCCAACTTTGACTCTGGTGGGCTCTGTGACCAAGAGGTAGGAAATGGGTAAAGTCGGGGTGTTCTCCTCGAGTGCTGGGGCCACCAGCAGTCTCCAGGATGCAGCCCTGACGTCGCGAGCCTTCTGGAGTCTATAGAAAGGCTGAGGAGCAGGTGTAGGAAGACCTCCACCCTGAGGACAGCGCCACCCACATGTGCCACTGAGTCGTAGAGGCAAGGGTGGAGACGTCTCTCCAGGTGAAGTCTGGGTCACACAAACTGTGCCACTGGGGCACTCTGGAGGCCAAGGAGGACCAAACCCCAGCAGTGGCTGTGGGTCCCCTGAGAGGCCATTTGTTCCTCTTCAGGCCCTAACAGTTGGTCAGGCTTGGCAGGAACCATCCCGAGAAGGCTGATGGTGGCTCTGAGGGAGCTAAGTGCTGGCCCCGGCCAGGATGGGGGGGGAGGGAGAACGTGAGGAGCTCTGCACGTGAGGCCTGAGCAGGCCTGAGGGGTTGGGGACAGTGATGCAGCCTGGGGTCAGCAGGAAGAGGGCCCAGGCCATCCCCACAAGGACTGGGACAGGCCCGGGGTCTCCAACTCCCCTGACCATATTGCCCATGGTTTGAAACGTGACATTCTTAGGTGCTGCCAAGCGCTAATAATTGTGGTTCTGTGAACTCAGCACTGGTCATCCTTAGCCCCGTAGCTGTCCCGTCACCCTCTGAGGCCTGGCTCTTCTCAGGGTCTCTTGGGCTCGTGATCCCATTTGTGGTGGTGGTAGAGGGTGTGAGCCGTGTCTGAGGGCAGCCTGTTGTTGATGAAAGAAACTCCTGCAGGGTCTGCAGGGGTCTTGCCTTACACAGTGGGAAACTGAGGCAAGGTACCCGTCTGAGCACCGAATCCAAGGCCGTGCGGTGTGGGGGTGGCAGACGAGAAGCAGCCACAGCCAGGCTGGTCCTGCTGCCCTCCCAGGACTCCCCGGTGCCTTCTAACCTCCTGGCATTTCATGCTGTTCCTGGGCATGGCAGTGATGCTCGGCCCAGCTGAGGTCCTGGGCTCAGCGGATTTGCTCCCCAGCAGTGTGCAATGGACAAACAGACCTCGCAGGAACAGGCCGGCGGTAGCAGTGGGGAAAGAGCAAGGCACAGTGGGGAGGCAGCGCCAGCTGCTCTGGGCCGTGGGTCACACCTAGCTCTCTGCTGAGAGGGAGGCCTCGCAGCCAGCCACACTGCCCAGGGAGTGGCCAAGGCAGAGTGTAGGATTGCCCACAGAGCCGAAGGCGTCTCCGTGGCCTTTCCTCCGAGGTTTGCTCTCCTGGTCTCAGCCCCCGTTGCTTCTGCAGGAGGTGAAGTCGGGGCACAACCCAGGCCCTCAGCTCCCGACTGCTCTGAACTGTTCAGTAACCAGCCCGGCCCCTCTCTCTGCCTGGTGAGATGTTCCTTTGGCTTAAGACACCACCCACTGGCCAGGCCTACTGTCCCTAGGGGAAGCCCACGTCCCAGACCCGATACATTTGAGGCCCCTGCCTCCCATGTCATCTAGCCCTCACTGTCTTGGTCCTTCGTGATCTGAGGAGTTTATGTTCACTTAAAACCATGGCACCCTAGAGCATTGTGCTGGGAGGAGCTGGGTGCCTCTGTGAGTGTGTGTGTGTGTGCACATGCAGGTGTGTGTCTGGTGCCAGGTGCTGGGCTGGCTGGCAGTGGCGGGCAATGGGCAGCAGGGGGCGCCCAGACCTTGCGCATGCCTTGGTCAGAACTTGTCTAGGTGCTGGCTCCAGGTGTCAGGAGCAAGGGAGGAGCTGGAGGTAGAGAGGGGGAGAGGGAGGAGTGAGCACAGGTCCCAAGTGGACTGCTCTTGTCTGCTCTTCCTGCCCAGCAGCCAGAAGCCCGAGCACAAAGCGGACAGAACCCTGGACGAGGCCCAGGATGCCATGTGAGACTGCGGTGTCTTTCCTACCCCCTGGCTGCTCTGGGCAATTAGCAGCCCATTCTCCAGGGACGAATCTGCACAGGCATTTCAAAATGAGCTCTTCTTTGCTTGTTTCTTGAATTTATACTTTGCTATTTCCAGGAGAATTAACTTAGAAGTTACATACAGTCTATGCTTTACACGGGAGATTAACTTAATTTTCTTTAGTCTGGCTAGCCTAGAGGCATGCAGTAGGATTTCTCATTGCTTTTGAGTGTTTTCTCATTCAGTGACTCTTTGCTGGGCATCTACTAAGTGCCAGGCATTGTTCTGGATCTGGGACACAGTAGTGAGCAGAACACGTGGGACCCCTGCCTTGTGGGCCTCCTGGTCAGGTTGTCGAAAGTGGGAGGTGGAGGTACAGGCTTCTGAGCAGCATTAGGCTGGGCGAGTGATGGGGTGGCCTCCATCCTGCTGGGCTGGGGAAAGGAGTAGGAGGTCTGTATCACCAGCCGTGCGGATGGTGAGGGGTCAGACTGACTTATTTCTTGCCATTTGTCCAGTTGGTGACACTCAGATGAGGGATGGAAGGTGGGACATTGGGGAAATTTGGGGACCACAACAACCATAGAGGGTCACATCCCAGGCCCTTGGCTGAACTGCTAGAGGCTTCCTGGGGTAAGAGCAGAAGGGGTCCAGGACCTGCACTTGCAGACAGTGCTTCCTGAGCCTCTTCTGCTCCCGTCCTCATCAGCCTCCTGTAGTCTAGGCCCCTCCTCCACTTTCCAAGCTCGGGGCACGTCTTGGGCACAGCTAAGTGTGTTGAGGTCTGACCGTCCGTCTCACAGGAGATGAGCCTGTGTCTGGGGCCACCTGTGTGTCCCTGTATCTGCTGCTTTCTGGGCTCATCACCCCGCTTTTTTTGCAGTATGGGAGTTTAAATTTAGAGGTGCTTCACCCCTGAGCTACATCCCAGCCCTTTGGAGATAGGGCCTGCCTAAGTTGCTGAGGCTGGCCTCAGACTTGTGATCTTCCTGCCTCAGCCTCTGCAGTTGCTGGGATGACGGGCAGCTCTTCGTCTCTGTTTGTTTGGATCCCTTGAGTAGAGCCTGTGCTCCTGCTCCTTGTGGTCCCCCTGTGCCTGGGAGTGGGTGAAGGAGCCAGGAAATCACAGTGAGGCTAGGGCACTAAGGGGACAGGCCCTGTGTCCAAGGTTGGGGTCGGGTGGGGGAGGCAGGGGAACACTACAAGGTGTCCAGAATCCAGGAGGGGCTCCTTGGCAGGCCTAGAGGCCCCGTGCTCACAGGACCCCTTGTCTTCACCAGAACTTTTGGCTGGCCAGGCCTCCTGCTGGCCCTGGACACTTCTTGTGGCTTCTCACTTCCGCTGCTCACCCCTTCCCACTTGTGATGCTGTGACTTCCCCCATCCCTGTGGTTTTGGCTTCACCCTTGGCCCAGAGCTTTTCCTACCCCCTCATTCCCAGAGCCTGCACTGGATTTCCCTGCCCAGGACAGTCCCCGCCTGGGGGAAGGCATGGGCATAAACAGCCTCTAGCCATCTGGGTGCTAGTGAGTGCTTCCTCTGCTGTGCGTGTTCTAGGTGCTCGGGGAGGGGCGGGTGCTGGGCCCACTCGTGCTGGCTGGGTCTGCCATATGGCGGCTTTTACTCCTTGGCCTCCAGGTAGCTGTGTAGGAGGCAGCAGGCTGAGCCGAGGGTGAGAATGACTCATGCTTTCTGGCTGGTGCCTGTCCCGCTTTCTGTGAACCTCTCCCCGTCTTGTCGAGGCCCATTGCTGCCACCTCCTAGGGTTCTGGGCCGGAACCACACTTGGTTTGGGTCTGTGCGGGGCTGTTTGGGGCTCCCCGGGCTCAGGGTCTGAAGCCAACCCAGAGGAACACACCATCCCCACATTGGGGCAGGAGGGAGGCAGGCTGTCTGCTATCAGCTGCTCCTGGGCTTGGTTTCCAGCAGGCTGCTGATCTAAATAAGCAGGATGGCTTGGGGCTGCGGTGTCATCTCCCTCTCTCTTAAGACTGTCCTCACCCAGAAGAGGAGGGGGAGGGTAGTCTCCTAGGGCAGCTGGGGAGGAAAGGAGAGGGACTTAATCCTGAGGGACCCAGGCTGTCTGAGGGCAAAGACTGAATCACATTTCTTGCTTTTTAGCCCTTGGTCAAACCTGCTGGGACACAGGTTCTTCTGTCTGACATGATTGAAATGAGTTAAGTTTGGCACTCAAGTGATCCTCTGGGAGGCTTGCTCCTGAGGCCCTAGCTGAAGGTCTTACTGTGCACACTTGCTGCTCTGGCCTGGGTGGGTGTTGGTCACTGGTGGCTGTCACCAGGGGCTGGTGGGCCTGTGGGGTCAGGATGCTGCTGTCATCTGCTGTGGCCTGCAGGCCCCTATCTCCTCCAGAACTCTATGGCCTCTCAGAAATCAGAGAGGGAGAACGCCTGGGACTGGTCACAGGTCCAGCTGACCCCCATGAGGACCAACCGTTGCCATTACAGACCCCCAGCTTGCTTTATCTGTGTGTGTGTATGTGTGTGCAGGCGTGTTTGTATGCTCCTGTGGGCACTGGGCAGGGAGCTGCAGGGGCTCGTGGAAGGGAGGATCTGACAGGAGCCCGCCAAACCCCTCAGGCTTGGCCAGAGGCCCTCGTGCATGGATTCAACAGGGGATATCCCAGCCTTGGGCCTCCTGTCTGGGTGGGCCGCAGAGTGGGAGGTTTACAGTATGAACTGGCTTTCACAACTTGAGGCTGCCTGTGGGCAGGGAGGTGACATTGTCCAAGGGCCTGGGAACTGTGTGTGGCGAGGCTTTCGCCACCTGACTGCTGCTGTGTGTGACACAGGCCCTCTGGCTCGTGGTGCTTACCTGTGAGGCCCTGCCAGGGAAGAGAGCTCCAGGCCACTCCAGCTGGTGGGCTGGTGACAGCAGAGGTGGCGCCCCCTATAAGAAGGGAGCAGCTCTGCAGAGGGAGAGGTGAACCATTTGGGCCATTTCTGCCCTGTGGCCACATGGGGTCTGGCAGAGGGGAACACTGGCTGTGGAAGCTGGCTCCTGGCCTGTCCTTTGTGAGCCCCAGGCCTGCCCTGCCCTCTCCCCTCTCCTCCTGTGCTCAGTGAGTGCTGCTCCCCTGTCTCTGCAGCTCTCCTGGAGAGCTGTCTGTCAGGGGCGGTTTGACCTGACGCCTCTTCGGGTCTGTGATGGTCACCCTGGCAGGCAGCTGCTGCAGGTTTCTGCATGGAATGGTGCGCACCGTGATGTGGATTCAGCTCCCTAAATGTTCGTGCTGGGATTGAGCTTTTCTCTCATGGCAAAACTCAGGTGTGGTGAGGTAGGCGCAGGGTGCACCTGGCTGGTAGCCTGACCTAAATTCAAGGCCCTGTCCCAGCCCATAGGCTAGTGGCACTGCCTTGCCACTCCTCAGGGTGCACCATGGAACAGTCTGGGTTTGGGGGATTGCTAGAGCCTGTCCCGGCCAGACCCTCAGGCCCTGGGTGGAGAGGTGTTGGCAGTAAGGAGGCCCTTGGCGCGAGCACCTCCCCTGGAGTCCCGGGAGAACAGGGATTTGCAGGACACCCAGGTGCTAGAAGCAGTGCTCTTTCTGTACTCCTTCCTTCTTCAAGCCAGGGTCCATCACAGCTCTTAGTTGTTGAGCTGTGTGGGAGGCGGACAGTGCAGCTGGCTGCTCTAGGTGGCGTGGAGGTTCTCAGGAATGTGCTGGGTTCCGTTGGCCGCCACTGAGGAAGCGGGTGCACTTGGAACAGGCTCATAATAGAATCGGCGGCAATGGTAATTAAGGTTGCAAGCCGCACCGCGCTGCTAAAAAACAAATTCTCTGCAGCTGTTGTGCTGACTGAGAAAATACCCCTATCGGCCAAAGTGCTATTCTTCTGATTTGGTAGAGGAAATACTTTAAAAATGATCTCACAGCGTGATTTATATAAACGGCCTTTTTTCTATGCATGAGACAATTGAGATAGCGTCTGAGTCCTTGCAGACCACAGCTTCCTCCGTGTCCCGTTGCCATGGGTTACGGAGGGAGCACATGGAACTTCAGCAGAGACGTCTGAACTTTACTGACATGCACAGGCATGCTGCCGTGTCCAGGGGTGTATTTTAGATCCGGGTGCCTGACTCGCTGCGGAAGTTTTCTTGCCTTGCAATGAATTTGGAAAAGGGGTTGTCACATGAAGCGGACATTTCTACTGACCAGCAGGTAAGATTTTCCAGCTGTTTCTTGCCATTTAAACAGGATTGTGGTAAGAAAGCTTGGCATCCTGGTTCTGCTTTATTTCAGCCTGTTTTGTGAACAGCAGCTGTGGAATTTCCAAGTGACTTTAAGTACAAATTTGCAACTGCTTTTCTCATGTCTGCATTGTGGAGCTTGGAGAGAGCACTGTGGAGTTCATGCAGGGCTGTAGGTCCCTGGCCAGAGCTAGGTGCTCAGTGGGGTCCAGCCTCAAGCCCTGGAGCCCAGCTGCCAGTGCTCTATCAGCCAGCAGAGTGTCAGTGTCTCGGAATTTCCCTCTAACAGATTTGAAAGATGTGAGCGAATTAATTTTGTTGAAATGTTAAATTCCTAAATAAATACATGAAAGTCATCGTACTCTTTAAGTTACTACTTTGTAGCTTATGTTTTTAAGGCGTTGAGTGCTGCATGCCGTACATTCGTTACTACCAGCACGCTTATTTAACGATTGATTAGCATATGCGCTTATGAAGTTGAATGTGGTATAAAGTGTTTTATAAGGCTTGAGAGCAAATAAAAAAGTAAGAAGAGTAATTTCATATAGGGCTGGGATGTGGCTCAGTGGTAGAGTGTTTGCCTAGCATGTGTGAGGCACTGGGTTTGACCCTTAGCGCCACATAAAAATAAACAAATAAAGAGGCATTCTGCCCTCTACAACTACAAAAAAAAAAAATTAAAGAATTTTTAAAAAAAAATTCATGTATAGAAGGTTTTCACCAACACTGGGTGCCAATTTTAAATTCCTTTTTTGGGAATTGCTTAATCTTGATATTTTCCCCTAACATCTGATTCAGGTCTTCTGCAGAGATACGAAAGAGAAACTCCTAGTTCAAAAGTGACCCATGTGGGTGTCAGGTGTAGGGAAATGAACTGGCCCCTTCCCTGTAGGCGGGGAGTGGGTCTACCGGGCAGGGTGTGGGTCAGCTGGTGACAGTACATGGGCTCCTGTGGGCTCCGACTGCCCTGTACCAGTCAAGCTGCCTTCCAGACTGGTCCTTGGGCAGGAGGTGGGTGAGTTCCCTTTCACACTGGGTGAGAAAATGAGGTTTAGAGTTGACCATCCTTACTGGACCAGCTAACCAGTGAGCTGTTTGTACAAATGTAGGTAGAACTTTCGTTTCAATACTACATTAAGGCAAGTTTTATACAATTTTGTTATTTATTTCTAGTTAAAAAAATAGCCACTGAAAATCTGCCTTTGTATTTGCCTATGTAAATGATCTGGACTGCCTTTTAAAATTTTCGCAAATGCTTAAACTGGCAAATGAGCTAGTTGTTCATGTGAGCGTGTAAAAATCTGGCTGCTAAGGTCCAGGTTTAAGCAGCAGACAGTGGCTCCCTGCTGTGTTGCTTTCCCGGGTGGCTGAAGTGGCTCTGCCTGCCTGACCTGGTGGTAGGGAAGGGGCCAGGTCATCTACTGCACTGGCTCTTTGGTTCTTGAGCGACCACAGGTGCAGGGAAGTAAGGTGGAAGGGACTGTTGAAAGCAGCTCCTGATGGGTGTTCTGTGGTCCTAGGTGAGTTTCTCCTCCCTCCTTGCCTCAGGGGGCTCATCTTTGAAGCTGGGGCCAGGTCTGCTGGTCAGACTCACTGGCCGCGGCTTCCCACCTTGTGTAGATTGAAGACATACATGCCCCTTTAGAAGAGAGGAAGCCATCATGATTAGCTGCCAGTCTTGGCCTCTGCAAAGGACTGCTGGAGGGGACATTAATACCCATGGCCCAAGAGAAATCTGAATTGTCACAAGAAAGCCCCCGATTTTGCCTGCACTGAACCTTCCCAGCAGTCCTCCTGCTGTGGCCAGCTGTCCAGGAGTGGTAGAGCTCCAGGCCCAGCGTTGAGTGGGCTGAGGCAGGCACAGCCCCGGGGGAGCTCCCAGCCTGTCCTCCTCTGCTCTCACCCGGGACTGGTGGTGGGTGGGTGGTCCTAGGCCTGGTTTGTTAGTGCCCCAAATTGTCCTTCTCCTCACTCATGAAGTACAAGCCCCGCAGTATTGGATGCTGGGTAGAGGTTGGTTTTCAAGGCTGTCTCGGTGTTCGAGGCATATCAGGTATAATATTGGAGTGTCTTGACCTTTGTCGGCTTGGGGAGGTACCTTGGAGTGGCTAGAGTGTCAGGAAAATAACTTTCTAGGGTCCAAAGAGTTTTTCCCCCTTTATGCATTGGGTTTTGTAATAGTTTGAAAATAGAAAGGGGTCATGTTGTGGAAGAGAAGCCGACTGTTCTTTTCTAGGCGGCGTCTTGGAGTCTTGTCTCCTCAGGCAGGTGGACAGGACTGTGGAGGTAGCCATGCCAGGGCTCCACCTGGAGATGGGGCTGCTGAGTCCCCTGGGGCAGCCATGGCCATGCTCACCACACAGAAAGCGGGCTTTGAGGCCTGGGGAAGGTGGATGGCTGGCATTGGAAGGGGTGGGTCGTGCTGGAGCCTGGGGAAGTGAAAAGGTAGTAAGGAAGGTGGAAGGAAGGTGGCCTAGAGAAGTGGGCTTTTCAGATGTCTGCATGAGGGGCTGAGGCTGGCAGCCGTGGCTGGGTGGCATGGAATGGTGTCGTGCCCCTGGCGGGACGTGAGAGGAGCGGGGCAGGGGCCCTTCAGGGGACTGTCGCGAAGTCTTTTTGCATTTGACTGAATGTCTCTTCTTCAGCCCATGGCTTGGTCACCACTGCCTCTCCCACGTGCTGTCCTGCTGCGGCTGCTGTGGCCTGGAGCTGTGGGACTGACAGTGCTGAGCTGAGGCCAGAGCACCGGGACTGAGGGTGTAGTTGGCCCCAGTGTCTGTGTCCTTGCCTGGGGGGTGCAGCCCCCCATGCATCTGTTGCCCCAACTCTACCTGTCTGTTGTCAGAACAGTTTGACCCTGGTCTCTGTTGACCCTGAAACCAGGTCACCTGTCACTGCTCCTCCTCAGCTTCTGCAGTGGGCACCCTTGCCCTGGACCCTAGGCCTGTCCATCTCCACTTGGACATCCCAGAGTCTGGACTCGTGTCTGGACCTCAGTTTGATTCCTCCCCCATCTCCGAAGAGGGCAGAGCTGGTCCTTTGGCATTGGCCCAAACTCTAACAGTCCCTGTCAGCAGACTGTGGGTTTGACCTTCAAAATCTACCCCACATTTACACTTTCTCAGCGCTTCGCGCCAGCCTCACCCACACTCTGAGTGCCCATCTTGCACCCGGAGACCACGCTTCTCAATGGCCGCCTTCCCTGCCTCCCCAGCTCCCATTGGTGGGACTGCCCCTGCTGGGCTCCAGTGTTGGCCATTTGTGCCTAGAGTCTCAAGAAGGCCCTGTGTGGAGCTTGCTGGTGCTCAAGGCGCTTTGTGTGTGAGGGAAGCTTTCACCCTTGGGTTCCTCACATACTGCCCATCTCTGTGCGTGGAGGCCACCCTTGACCTGCAGCTCACAACCTCCAGAACACTGGGTCAATCCTGGACCCAGCCAGAGTTGCTGGGAAGGGGTCAGAGGACTGCTTAATGGGAGGGAGGCTCAACTCCCGCCTAACTGTCCTGGAAGGTTGGCATAGGTGCTGGATCCTGGGCCTGGGCCTGGGCCTGGACCTTACCCTCAGGGGCGCAGCCTCAAACCATAGGCACCAGCAAGGGCAAGGAATGCCATTTGCACAAAAGGGCTGCTTCCTGCACAGACACTGTAGGTGTCTGGTCTCCACAGCTCTGCTGTGGGAGTGCAGCCTTGTGCTGGGACCTCGTGCAAATGTCCTGAGGCCCTGCTG
Organism: Urocitellus parryii; assembly: GCF_045843805.1. NCBI lineage: Eukaryota > Metazoa > Chordata > Mammalia > Rodentia > Sciuridae > Urocitellus > Urocitellus parryii. The sequence continues at coordinate 142,798,006 of NC_135540.1, read as the reverse complement.
CAGTTCTCCTCCCCTCCCTCTGCTGATTCTCATCTTTGTCAGCCTGTCAGGTCAAAGGACTGTGCATTCTTTGTTTCAGCTAAGAATTGTTGTCCAGTGAACAGCACTTCAAAGCCAAAATGTTACACTGAATACCAAGCCTTCTTGTGGCACGTGTCACCATGTCAGTGTCCTTTGGTTTTTTAAAAGTTTCACAGTGAATTAGCTGAGGCTTCACCAAGGGCAAGAGAGGAATATTTGATGTCATGTTCTTAGAAAGATGCTGTCATTGTGGGGTTTGCCGTGATTTAGTTTCTTCTGATCTTCTTGAAGGGTGAATGCTCTGGGGGATGTGTGCGTGCGCGCACGCACACACACACACACACACAAACACACACGCTTTTTCCTCCCCTGACTGCCAGCTGCCAGTGCCACGCTGGCCACTGCAGCGTAGACTCCACCTTCACACCTCTGTCTCATGCTAACGTTTGTCACTGGGTGGCCCTAAACAGAAGTTGGTGTCTCTGGGATCACAGAGTTCTTTCTTTCTTTATTTTATCTTTTTATCCTAATTTGTTATATATGATAGCAGAATGCATCACAATTCATATTACACATATAGAGCACAATTTTTCATATCTCTGGTTATATCCAAAGTATATTCACACCATTCAGGTCTTCATACATGTACGTAGGGAAATATTGTCCATCACAAAAACTGACAAACCCTTAGCCATGCTAACAAAGAAGAGAAAACTCAAATTTCTAACATATGTGATGAAAAAGGAAATATCACAACAGGCACTACAGAAATATAGAAGATAATTAGAAATTATTTTGAAAACTTGTGCTCCAATAAAAGAGATAATATCAAAGACATCAACAAATTTCTAGAGTCATATGATTTGGCCAGATTGAATCAGGAGGATACACACAATTTAAACAGATCAATTTCAAGCAATGAAATAGAAGACTCCATCAGAAGCCTACCAACTAAGAAAAGCCCAGAACCCGATGGATACACAGCTGAGTTCTATAAGACCTTTAAAGAAGAACTAATACCTATACTCTTCAAATTATTTCTTGAAATAGAAAAAGAGGGAGCACTTCCAAACTCATTCTATGAGGCCAATATCACCCTGATACCAAAACCAGGCAAAGACACATCAAAGAAAGAAAACTTCAGATCAATATCTCTAATGAACATAGATGCAAAAATTCTCAATAAAATTCTGGCAAATTGCATACAAAAACATATCAAAAAGTTTGTTCACCACAAGCAAGTGTGGTTCATCCCAAGGATGCAAGGTTGTTCAACATAAGGAATTGAATAAATGTAATTCATCACATCAATAGACTTAAAGATAAGAATCATATGATCATCTCAACAGATGCAGAAAAAGCATTCGACAAAATACAGCACGGCTTCTTGTTCCCAACACTAGAAAACCTAGGGGTGACAGAGCTCTTATTGTGAACTTTCAGGCTTGAGCCTGGACATGTGCCTCCTCCCACTTCTTCCTTACCAACCTGTTCTCCAGTTGTGTCTTTGCTTGTTTATTAAAAGAGAAGTGTGTGTGTGTGTGTGTGTGTGTGTGTGCGTGCGCGCGCGCTACATGCAAGTGTGGGATGAGAACAGGAAGAGAGCGGGTGGTGACTGCACTGTGGGCTGAAAACCCCAAGTGTCCTGGTGCCAGGTCAGCCACACGGTGCAGCCCTCTGTCCAGGCTCCTGTGAGGTCTGTGGAGTGGCCCTTCCTGGATACCACCGCTAAGCAACACCAGAACTGCTCTGTGGGGACAGTCGTCATGTTAGTGATGGGGACTTCCCCAGGTGACCAGGTGTGGCTAGAGGGTAATAAGGAAGGCTTTCCAGGGGACATCAGTGGAGCTGAGTCCAGGTGGCAAGCTTGCCAGGCCAGGGTGCTCCATGCTGAGGTAGGGGAGATGCAAACTACAGAGAGGGTTGGGTCATTCCCTGCAGTGGCCATCAGAGTCCTTGGACGCCACCCATGATGGGAGTCACGTACCCTGTAGGACAGGTGCACCTGATGTACACACAGATGTGCAGCTTGGAAACAGGGTCCAGAAACAGCCCAGACCCTGGGATGTCCTTTGTGTTTTCCTTCTGTTATTTGATTATTTGATATGCTGCTCAAGACCCTTCACACTGATGGGATGGCTCTTAGAGAAGTGTAGTTGGAGCTGAAGACCGTGTGCTCAGGGAGCCAGGAGCAGACCCTGTGCAGAGTGGGTGCTCAGAGGGCAGGAAGGGTGCTTCCTAGCAGCTGTAGGCACAGGCAGGCCCCTCCTCAGAGGGCCTCCCAGAAGCCAGCAAGGAATTATTTTGACTGTAAATGGTGAAGGGTTAAAAAGTCACGCACAGTGACACACACTTAAAATCTCAGAGGCTTGGGAGGCCAAGGCAGGAGGATCGTGAGTTCAAAGCCAGCCTTAGCAATTTAGCAAGGAACTAAGCAACTCAGTGAGATTCTGTCTCTAAATAAAATATAAAAAAGGACTGTAGATGTGGCTCAGTGGTTAAGTGCCCTGGGTTCAATCCCCAGAACCCCTGTGCTGAGCACAGGTGGGACGGTGCCCCCTATGTGGGTACCTGTGCTCACCACCATCTCAAGAGACAAGTGTTCCAGAATCCATATTTTAAGAAGTTGTGTTGAACTTCAGCAAGTCCTACTTATTCTTTTGAATGTGTTTTGGAAACTCTGGGACTCCCTGAATCTCTGCCACTCTGTACTATGTCCCCTGCCAGCTAGGCCCAGGGAAAGCGTAATCTGGTCAACATTTGCCGTGTTGTTGCTGGTGACAGGGGTGGCTTGGGGATGCTGCCTCCTCTTCCCCATTCTACCCTGCTCTCAGCACTTGCTCCCTGCGCAGTGCTGTCTCCTCCCTGAATCTCAGGTGCCTCCTGCCTGCCCTGTGCCCCACATGGGCACTAAAATATTCATCCACATCACTTACCTGCATTCAGATTGCAGCCCCTGAGATGTTTCTTAGCGGCTTTTCCTGTCCTGGCCACAGGTGCTGGCGTTGGGAGCCCCTCAGGGTCACTCTGGCACTTCTCGTGCAGGGACTTGGGTATTGGTTTGTGTGAGGCACAACCTGTCACTTCCAGGTGTGTTCTTATAAATAGAATAAATATTAGACATGAAACAAAGGTAATTAGATTAATGATAATTGTGATTATTTCTTTGCAAATCAACCTCATCAGGAAAAGTTGTCACCTGTTTCTCCGAAAGTATGTGACCTTGGAGGGGCACAGTGGTCTTGTCCAGGTAATATTGAAATGTGTCCCCATTGATTTTCCAGATGAGCACTTGGTTGATATGTAACCAGGTGCCAGGATCAAGTGGTGAGCAGGGAAGTAGGAAGCCAGGAGAAAAGGGCCAGCGCCGGCCAGTGGTCCTGTGGCCTGTTCATGTGCCTTAGGAGCAGTTCCTGCAGAGCCTGTCTCTCTTTCTTCAGGTGCTGAGTGCAGAAATCAGGGTGCTGAGGAAGACTGCCATGGGGTGGGGGATTACCTATGACCTCTAGTTCTTACTGCCCACAGGCGAGTCCCTAGAACAGAGTGTCCACCAGCCCATGGCTCCTTGGAGGTTCTAGGCTTGAAAAGTGCATTTGGAATGTCTACGCGAGCTGGGAGAGGGAAGGAAACACCTCATGGGAGGCAGAGGCAATGGCCCAGAGACTTCCAGTCTCCTGTAAATTGCCAACAAAGCTTAGTGACCCCTGAGCTCTTCTGGTGGCATCCTTGGTGTTCCCTGAGGGCTCTCCAGGGCTGGCTGCCTGTCCTCTTGGGCTTCCCTGGAACCCAGCTCTGCTACTGCTCCCTCCTGCAGCCTCCCTGGCCTTGGGCCTCCTGCTCTGACTTGCTGTGACTGGTTGCCGCCTGTGCTCTGCTACACAAGCTCTGTCCCCTCTCTCTGGGTCCCAACCCTCTGCTGCCACCAGCCTGGGCTTTCCAGCACTGTTTTCTGATCCCCTGACTTGGGCTTCAGCACATGCAGCTTTTATCATGAGACTGGCTGCCCTTCAGATCTGCCCCTTGCTTCCCATTTTGGTTGGCTGCTGCTCTCTGTGGTTTCGTGGTTATCTAACGTCTGCACAGGTCTCTCCAGTGTCTGGGCTCTGCCGCTGCTCTACTGACTCTCCATCGAGGGCTCCCAGGTGCCTACTTCCATGGGCCCGGAGGGCTTTCCTGCCAGAGTGCGTGTGCTTGCTTGCTGCCTGGTCGACACCCCCCAGGCTGTGTGTCTGATGCCGAGCTTCCCCCGCCCTCACCTCTGTACTTCTCCCAGCTCCTGTCCTCCTCACCTCTCAGGGGTAATCTGACTTTTTAGGAGCAGTAGTCCAATAACAAGCATGTTTGTCTCTGTATTGTCTTTTTTCTATTTTTCTATAAACCTAAAACCATTTGAAAAAAATAGATTACTTTATAAGAAGTGCCTGTGAAACATCACCTTTATCTGTGGCACTGCTTGGAATGCCTCCTGCAGGTTATGCAACTGTTTGCCAGTGCTACAGCTCTGTCCCCCTCCCGGACCTCTGGTGGACACCACATGCCCATTGCCTGTCAGCACTTTGTTCCCGGCCTCTCCTGGGCCCCCAAGTGCCCTCTGATTCTGGGTGTGTGTACATGTTTCCTTGCCCTCTCTGTTTAGCCTTCCAGACTCGCAGAACCTGGGTTTAACACAAGTGGGACAGGAAGTGAACCACCTCCTTATTTGGGAAGTTACATTCTAAGTTTACTTTCCAGTGTTGACAGTGTTTCTAATTGGTTGTGGCATTACACATTTCCTTCTCCACCCCATGGGCACAGTTTGCTTCTGGTGTCATTCAGGGTTATGCTGTCGTGAGGGGTGGCCCATGGTGGGCATGGGGCAGGGTGGGTTCTCAGACATGTATGTGGGTGCCTGAGAAGCAGGCCACCCACCCCTCAGTGGCCCCACTGCTCACCGAGTGGGCATCTGCTCTTCCTCTGTCCTGTCTGACAAGAGGAAGGCTGGAAGTGGACACTGCCATGTGCAGTCAGGGGCCAGGACTCTCTGGGTGAGGGTTGGGCCTTCTGGAGCACCAGCCTCCTCAGATGCGCCTGCCTGCCTGGCCGCCTTCCCTCTGAGAACGACTGGCAGCTTTTGTCATTTGAATGTCTGTCCTTCCTGCAGCACCCCGGAGGGCTGACTTTCCTGCCCAGCTGTCCTTGTTCCTGTCCCTTTAAAGCAGTCCTCCTTGCCTCCAGCCTCACAGCTCTCCCATGCCTTCTCCATGGAGGCTTCTCCCTCCTGCATGCAGTGGCCACTCTCCCACACCCTTCCAGCCAGCACCTGGGGGGTCCCACCACCTCTGGCCAGGACCTGTCCCACAGGGAGTTGGTCCTCCTGCTGTGCTTGGAGGGGGACAGTGCAGGCAAGCCCCACCCTGCACAGAGTGGACCTGGAGGCCAGTGGGCACTTGGTGGAGCCTCCTCCAAGAGTGTGTTAATCACTGAGCTCCACACCCAAGTGCAAATTGTTGTCATTGCGGCCTTTCCCCAGACTGTGATGTCAGACATGCTGGGATTTGTTCTTTTCAAATGGAAATGACGGTGACTTCCCTCTGCTGGAGTCTGGCTGGGGCGGAGTTGGCTGGGGAGGTGGGAGCCAGGCTTGACTGGCAGAGCAGTTGGGCTGGTCTCCACACCTCTGGGGATAGGCCTCCAGGAGCCAGCCGAGTCTGCAGGCATTGCTGTTCCCTGAGTGCTGTCATGCGGCCTCATTAACTCATGTCTCTCTCTCTTTTCTTTCAGTCTGCAACTGTGTCTGATGGTGGTAAGTCACGATTTCTGATGTGTATTTTTATTTTTTAATGAAAATTTTAAATCTCAAAAATGTATTTGCCATTTGATGCGCTTAAGAAAGATGTTTTCTTTACCCTTCCTTGTCTGCCTGTGGGAAGCTGTCAGTCCTTGCTGGGGGCCACTTTCAGGTGGCTGTGGCCTGTGTTCCTGGAGTGAGTGGCAGATGGCTGCCCTGGGCTGTGCGGCATCACATACCTGTATGACAGGTTGAAGCATGCTATGCTGCTTCCTGGCCATACAACCAGCTGTTGAACCAGCCAGTTAGGATTTCAAAGTGCTTGCTGAATTTGAGCAATTCTGGAAATTTGGAGGAGACTCAGTCAGTAAATGCCCTTCTAAGGAGAAGTTTAGTGGATGAACTGAGAGCATGGGTGAAGAATCGAAAACTTGCTTTCTGTCTTGAAGTGGGATTCTTTCACTGGGATAGATGCAAAAAGGAAATAGCCAGAAATGTCTTGTTTCACTTAGATGTCTCCAAAGAATCCTTGTAATTTTAGTTCAATGATTTTTTTTAACTCTCCAAAATTGCCTGGAGAGCTTTGCCCCAGCCCCCTGGCTTCCTATAGTACTTGTAGAAACCCTCACGCTCACTTCTGCTGCTGTCTTCTGTGGTCTTTGAGAGTGAGCTGCTGATGTCTCCACAGGTGCCCACACTTTATTTTCACCTCTGTGCTGGGTATGATGACAGCACAAGCTCTAGCTCTGGGACAGGTGTGGGAGTGAGGACTGTGAGTTATAGAGGAGCTCCATGAAGTTTTATGGAAACTTCTGGTTGTCCTTCCACGGCTTACTTCACTCCTGGGCCTTAGAGAGGGCTGGAGGGCAGAGTGTGAGACCCGAGGCAGCCCCTGTGTGGTGCTGGTGGCCCAGGCCTGCTGGGGGCACTCTGTGGGAGGTGCGGAATGAATGTGTCTTGAATTACAAACGTGCTACTACCTGGAGCCAGACCAGAGGGGTCCTGGAGCTCATGAAAGGAGTTGTGTTTCCTGTGTTCTGTGCAGTGCTCTGAGTCATTTAATCAGCCTTAAGCTGGGGGTGGGAAACTTCCTTAATACAAGAAAGGAGGCAGCTGTGTGGCTAGGCTCTGGCCGCCCTGGGTCCTCCACCTGCACCCTGCTCTGCTCGTAGAAGACATCCATGTTTGCAGGGAATGTATAAACTAGAGAGGCTCCTGAGCATGTCCAGTTCAGTCATAATAAGCTTGTTCACTTCTTTGTCTACGGACAGAACCCTGGGAGTTTACAGCATCTTGCTGTAACTTTTACAAGCTTCCTTTTCCAAGCGTGGGAAGCCCCTGGCTGCTCGCCCCCCCCCCTCCCTAGGCCATCTCTGGGGAAGTGCTGTCCTGGCTGGTGATTCCCCTGCTGTTGCCCCTGCTCCTTGCCGCAGGCCCTGGGCTGCAGGGATGGGCCCTGTTGCTTGGTGGGGGTGGGCTCTGGCCAGGGAGGACAGAGGGCGACCATGCCTGGGCTTCAGAGCAGTGGTACTCAGCCATATGTTTTAATTACTTCGTCACTTTTAAAAATGCTAATACTTTCCCACCTTCACTTACTTTTCTGATTGTAAGAGTGTAAACAAAGTTGCCTGGTTCAGAGTACCTGTGAATTTCACGAGGACTTATTACCTGCCATTGTTCCAGGTAGGGACACTAAGGCAGAGCAAGAAGTTGATGGAGGTACAGATACTGGGGACACTGCTGGGGCTCAGGCCTGAGGAGTGCTGCAGGCAGCCAGGCCCTCTGCCCTCTCTGCCCTGGTGCTCCTCACCCTCTTCCGCCTGCTGGGCTTCAGGCCCTGTCCCAGTGCCACCTCAGCCTGGCTTGCCGCGGCGTCCCAGAGGCCCCCACAGGCATATGTACAGAGGGCTTGCAGAGAGGGCCAGCGGAAGGAAGCGCTGAGGTATTTTTACAGTCCTCGTTGGTGGTAGATTGGAAGCTCATGCAGGGGGCCTGGGAACCGCGGTATCATACTGCTTCTGTGGGAAAAATGTGTTCCAAACGCCTGCAGGGGCTGGGAGCAGCCATACAGGGCCTGCTCACATGGCAGGGCAGGGCAGGGCAGGGCAGGGCGGGGCAGGGCAGGGCGCTGCTGCCTCCTCACCGCTGGCTGTGGTGACTAATGGAGTGCCACTCGGGTCTGCCCCCTTGGGCCCTGGCCCTCCCCCAGCTCCACAGCTCCCGTCTAAGGAGGTGGACAAGGCCATTCCTGCAGTCTTGTCAGCAAAGAGGCCTTCAAGGGCTGTCTCTGGGGCCAGAGACCACCTGGGGAGGCAGGAGAGGAGGGGTCAGAGCAAACTGCTGCGGATTCTGGCTCAGAGAAGGAAGAACCTTCTAGTATTCAAAGGCTTCCCAGTGATCTGCCTTGTGGGAAATTATCCAAACAGAAGGTGAGGTCAACCTGGAGGAAGGTCTCAAGTTAAGAACATGTAAAATGTGGGCCGGGTATGTGGGCCAGCCAGGGGCTGCAGTGGCCTAGCAGCACCAGGCTCTGGGCCGGACTTGGCTCTGCAGGTAAAGAAGAGAGGAAGAGAAATGGGGAAGGAGGTGGAGGGCCGCCCTTTGTTGATGCGAAGAAAAACCTTCCGATTCTCTGATTTGGGGCTTTAGCACACAGCGCTGGATTGCCATGGAGCTCAGTCTGCCCCGAGGGCCGGGACTCAGTAGATGGAAGTGGCTTTCAGGGGACCATGGCATGTCCATGGGACATCTTTGTCTAAGCCGTGCAGTTGCCTGAGCTTGCCTTCCGCTTTCCCTCCAGGCCTGCGACCCCACAGTCTCCCAGCCTTGGTTCCAGGGTCTGGGCTCCGCCCAGCCACGGTGCTTCAGCCCTTCCACACAGACCTCGGTCTCTGCCTCCCTGTCCAGCAGTCCATCCACCGACCTCTGCAGTCTCCCCAGGGCTTTTGCCTTTTCTTGCTGGGGTGCAGCTGCCCCACTTTCCTCTCCAGTGGCCCCTCAGACACCCAAGGTCTTGCCCTTTCCACTGCCCCGCTCTTCCTGTCCCCAGAACCTGCTCCCGCCATCTGCCGCTTGCTCTGAGTTATAGCCCACCCTGCTGTCCTCCCAGCACTATTGGCTGTGGCCCCCTCTAGACAGTGGCCTCCATGAGGCAGGTCAAGGCTGGCCATGGTGCCAAGTGCAGGGGCAGCACGAGAGCTGTGCTTGAGGACGACTGTGCTGTGGTCAGCCAGAGCGTCCAGGCACCTCGGGTGGGTGGTAGCCTCAAATGAGCACAGGTGCAGCTCCTCCGGCTGGATGGAGCCTGGGGCGCTGCCCTGGCCCTCCTGGCCATGGCACCTGTCTTCCTCCAGGTGGCTGCTGCGGCTCAGTTGGCCAGGGACACCTGTCGGTGAAACCTTTGTTTCTACTCTTCCTTGGCTTTCTCTGCTTTTGCTCTTGTCTTCCTGGACGGTCAGGACAGGCCCTCCTCCTGGCTCCCGGGCAGCTGTGGCTGTGGTGACAGGGCTTGTTTGGTTTGGTTTTGAAATGGAAGCTTAGTGGGAATGGAGAAGTCGATGGTGGGCATGCCGACCTGTTTTCATCCCACCTGCTCCTAGTGTTCCGGGCGCGGCCAGGGCTCTCCTCCAAACTCCCGAGCAGACCTGATGGGGCTGAGCCGCCTCTCCTGGGAGTGGAGAGCCTCACACTCCAGGTCTGAGCCTGGTGACTCCTGTCAGGTGCCTGTGAGCAGTGGGGGTCAGGGTCTGGACAGGTGTGGGGATGCACACTCCCCCCAGGCCTGGCACCCCTCCTCCTTCCCACAGTACAGCCCGGCTCCGTCCTGGCCCTCCCTGGGGCCGAGGCTGTTTTCCAAGTGCTTTATGTTTCCAGTTTAGCTTTGGCTTTAGAAGTGACTCATTGTGCTAGGGGTTTGAGATTTGGAGGTCTCCCCTTAACTTGTGTTGCTGTACCCAGACAGCCTCCTTGGGGCCCTTGGTTGTCCTTGGAGTGACCTGATCGGCCCCACTCCATGTTGGCCTGAGCTCCTTGACTACAGTTCCATGCTGGGCTGTGGGCTGAAGATTTGGGCTCCACAGGAAGCCACAGCCCCAGGCTGAGCTCCAGAATCTGCAAGGGGTGCCTTCCTCTGTGCCCCCAGGCTGAGGAAGTCCTCCCAGCAGGTCCCTGCTGCCAGCGGAGCACCCTGGGGTGGCAGGCCCAGCACCTTCAAAGATGGCTGCCTGGTGGTGGAGGACGGCTCTTGGTGCTGGAGTGCCTTTGAGGGAATTAAGCTGTGTTCATCTTTGAAACATACAGTAGAATATTATAGTCACTGATATTTTGGGCAAGTGACTCTACATTCTGTTAAATCATGAAAGACAAAGGGAGATATAAAAAGTTTGAGAGCAGCACCATGGCTGTGTATATAGCATTACTTAGTGAATTCACATTTTTTTCTCATTAAAAAAACAGAGAGCCTAATTACACACTTTTCAAAAAATGTCTGCTAAATAGCAGAGATGGAATGTGAATTTGTAACACATCATGTGAAAGCATTGTTTCAACCCGAGCCCTGTGTGTGGCTCCCTGCATCACGTTCTTCATGGTTGCTTCTGGACTTCTGGACGGCTCAGCACGCTGTGGCCATAGACAATGTGACGCTGTGTGGCCATCGACAATGTGACGCTGTGTGCTCAGGGAAGCATGGAGGCCTCCTGGCGTCTCATTTCTTTCTAGTTCTGCAAGATTTTGGAGGGAGTTTTTATTAGTATAGTTATATCATGAAAGCATTTTTTTCAGGCAAACAGACTTTTAAGAGTAATAAAGCCAGTGACCACGTGGACGTCTCTCCCTCCCTCCCATATGTAATGTCTGCACATTGGGCAGGATTGCTTCAGAACTTGGTTCTACAGCACTAGAGTGACCGTGGAGTCCCCTCCTGGCTTCATTCCCCATCCTCCCTAGAGACCCCACCTGCATGCAGGTGTGTACCCTCCCTTCTCCAAGGGTTTATTAGTTGAATTCTCTTTCATGAAGCTTAGGCATAAGAAAAGTTGAGTCCTGGTCTAGTGATCCTGGTGTTAGAGGTGGAGAGGGCTTCTGGGGGACCTACCTTGGAGTGGTCAGAGGAGGTGCTCAGGTCCCTGGGCTCGGCCTGGTTCTTAGTGCTTCTAGCTCTGGGCCAAGACAGGAGGCACAGACTCCAGGATACCTGCTGCCCTGCCAGCCTCTGCTGAACTGGGCATCTCTGTCCTCTGCATGTCCATCACTTATCCCAAGAGTTCCTTCTGTGTTGGTCAGTCTCCCAGGTGCTGGGGTAAAACGAAGGCACAGGTCCCCGCCTTGCTCTCCACTCCACTAATTCGGGCAATGGGCCTCTGTGCCCAGTGCAGAACCTCCCCCAGGGGGACAGGCCTAGGGTTTTTCCAGTGACAGTCCTCTGGAACTGAGTCTTGGCCGATTTGAATATGTCAAGTGTAGATAACAGCTGGAAAGGAACGTGGATAACAAATGTCTAATTAGAACCCTTAATTTATGTCATTATGCAAATTACACCTCACATAAATGACACTAATTTAGAAAGGCCTTTCTTCTCCCCTTGTTCATGCTGCTGCCTTGTTCCAACACTCCAGATGCATTCTTTTTAGAACTTTTCTTCAAGCAGTGAAAACTTTTTACTGAAGAATAATTTATGTACTGCGAATTGCACGCACCGTCACGAGCACACCTGCATTCAGCCCCCAACAAAAGACAGGGGCCCCCGAGACCCCACTCCTTTAGGGGATCACTGACCTGAGTGCTGGCACCAGACCTAGTTTTGCCTATTTTTTTAACTTAAACAGCAACAACAACGATGATGCATTGCATGCTCTGGGGGGTGGCTTCCCTTATTTGGCCCTGGGCTCATGGGCTGTGTGCTCATGTGTCAGAGAAGCTTGGCACCTGTGCCAATGTCCTGTTCAGTGCACCAGTGTTCACTGTGTGCATGCCTCCTGGTGGCTCTGTGTCGTCAGGCTGCCAGCTGCACAGGTCTTGGTGGTCATCTTTGGCATCTTTGCTGTGGTCAGCTGGGCCACCGAGTGGTGTGGTGCAGCAGGGTGCCGGGAGGGCTCTACCTGAGGCTGGCACTGTCTGTGCCCACTGTGGCTGTTCAGATGTGGTTTAGGTCTGCAGTTCTCTGAGGACTAGTGAATTTCCACATGTCTGGCCATTGACTGTTCCCCATTCAAGGCTTTTGCTGGTTTTCCTGCATAGTGTCTGTCTTAGGGATTCATAGAAAATTGAAAAACATAAATTCTGAAAGTGATTTTTGTGTTGAGTTCACGTAGATAGATAAGCCCTGCATTTGGGTTAAATTCACATTGGGGTGCTGTTCTGTGGCTTACCTTTTATTATCTTAGTGTTCTTTCCATGACCAGAAGTTCCTAAATTACCCACTGATGGTTCTCCCTTTGAGCAGAGCTGTTAGGCCTTTCTACAGCATTCTTTGCCCTTCCCAAGACCACGAAGGTAGAACTACTACTGCTTCCCTGTTCACACATGAGCTCTGGATCCCCTGACGTGGGTTCCTGTGTATGGTGGGAGGCAGGGGCAGGGTCACGTTTTCATGTGCATCCAGTTGCTCAGCAGCTCCCTTTATTGGAAAGATGGTGGTCGTTCCCCACTGACTTGAAGCTGCACCTTGATCAAGTGATCTGTCTGTGGGTCTGTGTCTGGCCTTCCTGATTCATTTGGTTGGTGTCTCTGTCTATTGTCAGGACTTCTTTCACAATCACTGTCACTCTGTGGTGCGTCTGGCTACCTAGTGTGGAGCTCTCGAGATTGCTTGGGTCACTCCTGGCCTGTGCATCTCCTTACAGATTGTGGATTCTGTTTTCGAGTCTCTGGCAGCCTCTGAAGTCATCTGCTTCTGTGAGCTGGTTGAGGTATAGCCCTTTTGGAATCTGTGTGTGGTGCTTTTACCAGAATTGTCATCACAAGCTGCAGCAGCCACTGGCGTAGTGTGGGAAGCCGTTCTTGCATGTGATTGGGCACCTCCCTGACTGGGTGTGAGGCGGTCCGGCTAAACTGTGTCAGAACTAATCCCCACCCTTTCTAGGTGCCAGAGCCCATCCGTGTGGGGGTGTGGCTGACCATTGACCCTGAGACCAGTCACTGACCCTGACCTTGGAATGCTGTCCCCCTTGACTTTCATTGGATGGAATTTTCCCCTGAATTTCTTGTTCCCCATTAAAAGGCCATTCTCTGGCGTGCTCTCTCTCTCTCCTGCTAGTCTTGTGTAAACCTCGCTGCCCCACCAGGTGGCTCGAGGCAGGAGCCAGAGGGAGAGCCGTCTCAGACCTGGCCAAAGAAGAAGGTAAATTGAGTTTATGTGTGTTTATTTTGATCTCACTAGTTAACTTCTATGCTTAGAACCTCTAGTATGAAGCTAGCATGCTGGTCGCGTGGTTGAGCGTAGGACAAATGGGTTTCTAAAATTGTGTAGTTGGATATCCATAATCTTCACTATGTAGCCACTCACTGTTTTGCCCTCTGCGGATCTTGAGTCCTGTCCCCCAGGAGAAAATACTAAATTTGAGTTGGTTTGTTTGCCTGTTAAACAAACCATCTCTTCAAGATGAACGACCCCTGTAAGCACCTGACTCCAGCATGGACTGAGTGGACTTCAGGCCCAGTGTCACCCCCCAGTAGACTCTGGCTGTGGAGTGAGAGAAGAGGCAGCAGTGGGCCAGACTCTGCAAGGACTTACTTTAAGGGCACTGTCACATCAGGGACAAGTCTATGAGAGGCCACAGAAGACCCCGGGTGATGGAGGCAGAGGGTGGTGGGAGGTGGTGCAGGCTGCAGAGGAATGAGGGGGACGGTGAGGCCGGCCAGCTCCATGCCAGCCCTAGCCTAGTGTGGAGGTGGGAGGGACAGGAGGGCAGTGGGCAGGAGCCTGGGCGAGAGTGGCTGTGTGCTCAGATGGGCCACTGGAGCCAAGCAGGGGGGTCCCCAGTTGGGCCTCAGGATTTTGGAGATGCTGTGAGAGGGTGGGGGCTGCTGGGTCTCCGTCTTTGCAGAAATGAGAAGGACTAGGATCAGGTGAGGAGAGATGGATGTGGGCAGTCACCAGGATTCTGCTCTGGCTTGTCAGTTTTAGATGTTTGTCACTCTGTGTGGTGGCTGGAGACCGGCTGTCATTCTCTGCCTGCAGGTGTAGGTTGAGGGTCATCAGAATATCAGTGATGTGGGATGTGCTTGTATGGTGAGAAAAGGTGAGTCCGAGACCGGTAATACATCTGGGAAGCCGGAGTTGTGGTTCAGGGTAGAGGGCTTCTCTAGTATGCATAAGGCCCTGGGCTCTGTTCCTAGCATGGAGAGAGAGGAGAGAAGTGGGAGAGGCCTGGAAACCAGAAGACAGCCGAGAGGGGCAGGTACGAGCATAAGAAGACTCTGCGTTCGAATCCCAGTTCTGCTGCTTGCTGGTATATGCCTCAATGCCTGCCTCTGGAACACAGGGGCAATAGGAGCCATCCTACCCATCTGTGAGAATTGAAAGCATGAATAGATGCAGGTGCTTGGAAACATGCCTGGTGCGGGACAGCTCTGTAGGCGTGGCTATTAAAGTGTTACTGTGGTTGTTTTAGTGTATTTCCAAAATAATGGATGGGGAAACGATTGCTAGAGAGCATGGGGTGGGGGTGTAGAAGAGAGCCTAAGGCAGGGCCTGAGAGGATGACAAGATCAGCAGATGGGAAGAGAGCACAGAGACAGGCGGGTTAGGTTGTCAGAGGAGCTCTGGGTGTAGGGGCGCATGCCTCCGGAGCTGATCCATGAGGATGGCAAGTGATTAGCAAGGCCCTAAGTAACTCAGCAGGACTTGGTCTCAAAATCAAGAGGACTGGGGATGTAGCTCAGTGGTGAATCGCCCTTGGTTCAATCCCTGTTACCAACAAAACAGAACAAAAAAGAGTCTCAGAAATCCAGTCTTACAACAAAGTAACACAAGAAGACTAAAGATATTAAATGAAAGAAGATATAACAGGGAGATGTGAAAAAAGAAAACTGGCATTGGAATATTACTGTCAGAATCATTCGGAGTGAATGAACAGTCAGAGAGCCAAGGGCCTGGCACAGGTGGGAGGCAGGAGGGGCTGCCCCAGGGCACACGCAGGGGCTCGGGGTGCAGAGCACAGAGCACCTGAAGGCCAAGGAGCAGACAGGGAACTTCAGTCTCAATGGAGAACATTAAAGACAAGTGGAACACTTGCCAAATTAAAAAAAAAAAATACTTATAGCAGGCAGATCATTCCTTCTGATAGCAGTGTGATTAAGTAGACACCTGTCCCGCAAAAAGATAACCAAAAATATCCATACATTTGAAAGTTAAAAACCCATACATCAATAATCCATGGTCAAGGACAAATTAAAATGGAAATTCTAGTGCAATTAGAATTGCTTAGGAATTATAGCACTTTGTTTCAACACCAGTGGAATATAGCCAAAGCAGTTTTCAGAGAAAATTTTATAGACTTAAATGTATGTATTAGGGGGAAAGCTTGAAAATACAGAAAATAAACATTCAATGTAAGGAGGCAGGAAGCCAGGCATGGTGGCTACACCTAACCCCAGCACCTCAGGAGGCTGAGGCAGGAGGGTCCCAAGGTAAGAGAAATCTTGTCTCAAAATGAAAAGTGGGATACAGCTCAGTGGTAGGGCACTTGCCTAGCATGTACCAGGCCCTGGGTTCCCCAGTCTCCAAAAAGAAGAAAAGAGAGAAATTAACAGAATAAACACAAAACAAAAGATACGTCGTTGGCAGTTATAAGTAAGAAAATCAGGGAGAAGACAAGGACAGTGCTGACTGTCCTTGGAGGAAAAGTGAAGTGATTAGAAAATTCTGTGAGCTACTTCCTGCTGACGCACTGATGGCCAGAAGGTCGGATGGCTTATAGAAAAGTAGCTCGTCAGCCGGCCCAGGAGGCAGATCTGACGTGGCAGCAGCAGCCAGAGGCCTCCCGAGGCTCTGTACCCAGACCAGGCTGGGGACACTTGACACTGCAATAAAAAGCAGTCCCAACCTAGTGCTTCAAACAAAAGTTCACCTCTGACATGCCTAGTGCAGTTTGGTTTTTGGTTCATTCCAGTGTTTCCCCTCCAGGAACCAGGCTGTTGGAGTGGGTCTGAGTGGCATACTTGGGCTCTGGGGTGACGTGGCAGAACAAGACAACGGTCCCCAAAGTTGCTGCTCTGCAGGAGCACATGCCACCACATGGTGTGCAGCCTGGCCTCAGAGCCGAGGGCGGGATGAGCCCACCCTGGGGGGCAGCAGGTGCCTTGAGCTTTGCCTTCAGCCTGCAAGGCCAGAAGCTCTGCTCTCTCCAAAGCAGGCTTGGACTGAAGCTTGGTGGTGACCAGCGCAAGAAAAGTAAGTTACTGCCAGTTTCACTTACAAATATGGAAAATTCCTGAATAAAATATGGGCAAATTGAATCCACCAGTGTTTTTAAAAAAGTGCATTCATAGGAACCACGGGTTGTGTGAGGAAGGCAGATTTGGAAATTCTCCATTTTGTCCCCATGAATTCATTCAACAATTATTCCTACTCTATTCTGAAAACTGCTGTGGACACTGGGGTTATGTGGGGAATAAAACAAAGCCCTGCCTTGGGGAAGGCTCTCTGGAGGGTGGAGTGTCACAGGCACAGGCGCAGGTCCTTACGCTGCAAGGGGGTGGGCTAGGTGATTCTCAGAGCCCACGGTCTAGTGTCAGGAGCACTGCTATGAGAGCCAGGAACAAGAGTGTCCCTGTCTCAGCAACCAGCTAGCTCTGCATGGTGGGCCAGGCCAGTACCAAAAGACAGGAACAATATGCATATGAACTTTAAACTCAGAAGGGAAGAAACTAAATAGTTGTTATTCATCAGCAATATCATCCTCCAGCCACAGGACCTGAGCCGGAAGGGATCGCAGAGCAGACCTCAGCAGGAGCACGTATGAGTTTCAGTGTGAAAGGACATTTGGAAGAATTAGCACCAAGTTAATAAGCTGGGTTCTCTCTGGGGGTTTTAGGTAATGGTCAATGGAGATTTTAGATTCACGTTGCAGTTTTGATACACATTTATGAAATACTTTCTATCAAAGCTGCAAGACACATGTAGTTTGAAGTCATGTGCCTCTCGGCTTGCACTGTCTTGCTAGCTGGAGTCTAGAACCGATGACCTTATTAGCTGACGTTATTGAGTGCCCTCTGTGTGCCAGGTCTTATAGGAGTCTGTACATCTTGTACACTTGTACACTTGCACACATACACATCTTGTACACTTGCAGCCTGTGAGCACCAGGTAGCTCACTTGCAGCCTAGTGAACAGTGGCCTTCTCACCACGTCCCTGTGAAGTCAGCAAGTTGTTATTACCACTTGGTCCTCACACAGCCCTGCAAGTCAGTGTCCATTATGACCACATACTACAGGAAGGCCATGTGACCTGCCCACCATGTGGCCAGGGAAACTGGGCAATAGAAGCCAGTGGTTCCAGAGATGAGGCTTACCACTTACTCATCTCTGGCTTCCTAGTGGCACATCCTGCCTCAGGCGCTCACTCCAGAGAGTCCTCACGAGGGGTGCATGGTGTGGGGAGAGAGCAAGCCCTCAGGGATGGCACCTGTCTGGGCCAGCTTCCTACTGGGGAAACATCCGTCTCGGGCAGCAGGACCTCATGGGACCGGCAGGCAGGTAGAGTTTTGGAACCCCAGATTAGGACAAATGACTTTTAAATTTGATGTTTGGTATTGGGAGCCCTATAAAAGGTACTGACAGCCAAGCACAGTTGTGCAGGCCTGTAATCCCAGCTACTTGGGAGGCTGAGGCAGGAGGGTCTTGAGGTTGACCAGCCTGGGCCACATGGTAAGACCATGTCTCAAAAACAACAACAAAAAAAGGCACAAAGATCACATTGTGTTTTTTTTTTACACCTAGCATATTAACATACGACCTTTATTATTGAAATTATGTGAAGTCATAACCACCCCAGAAAATCCAGGCCCCAGGAAGGCCATACCTAACGATGCCACCGTTGACTGGTTGTACAAGCACTGTCTGTGCCTCTCATTGTCACCTCTTTCATCTTGAAGGTGTGGCCTCTAAGTGTGGCCTTCCTGCAGTCCTTGCCAATCCGCCCTGTGGGGTGCCATGCAGACGCAGGTCTTGAGGCCGTGGGCTTAGTCACCTGTGCTGCGGCCACCCCTGGCTCTGGGGCAGTGCCAAGACCACTGTCAGTCTTCCTTGTGAGCCAGCATTTGGGTGCCTGTATTTCTGCAGTGGACAGTGTCCCTCCTCGCCCCCCCCCCCCCCCCCCCCCGTGGAGCAGGCCGTGCCAGCAGGGCTCAACTCCCGGGGTAGCCATAGAGAGAGAATGAGAGAAGGATGTCTTCATGAACCTAGCTCACTGTATTCATGGAAATGAAAGAAATGGATTTCATGAGGGATCCACCCAATGAATAATGTAGTTCTTTTCAGTTCAAACCAGCAGACGTGAATCCAGTTGGGTCTTATCTTTGAGAAATGTACTGCATCCTCCGAGTGCATCCAGGGCCCTGTGGTCAGATGCCACCTTCAGTCAGCGGGCCACTCATGATCGCAGATGTTGGCTCCAAGCCTGGGATTCCAAAAATGCAATGTGACAAGTGGCAGGTCCGCTGTCTCATTCCTTGCTTGACACTTCCCACACTGACCCTTTTCGGTTCCCACTCTGCCCACTCTGGCAGCCTCCGAGTCCACGGCATTGGCCCATCTGCTTGCCATTTCACTCTCCAGAAGGGCTTCGCCGCGTTGTCACATGCCGAGAGTTTGTTCCCACGGGGACGGTCATAAGTCAGATGGTTCTGGTGCGGTCCAGGACAGACCCAGGGTTTAGATTTCTCCCGTTGGGCCTGTGATGTCTCACAGCATGCTGCTGTGGTTTTTTTAAGCGCTGTCTGGTCTCGTATCCTCCTGCAGGGTTGTGAAGTCTGGCCAGGGTCCGGGGCTGGGTGGGAAGGGCTATGGGGCACTGGGAAGCTCCCAGGGGAGTGGGGAGCTGCCCTGCTCCATTCCGTCACTGTCCCGACCTCAGGCAGTTAAGAGAGTGTCCGAAGCCTCAGCAGCTTCACTGGGAATGGGCAGTGGGAATGAATCAGAATGGCAGTTTCTGAACTGTGTTCTGAGGCTTTTCTGTTCAGTTACTCTCTGGGCTCTGTGATTACTGGCAGTTTTGTTCAGGTGAGTTGCTGGGTGGCCTTCCTGGGCCTGCCCTGACTGGGGGGTCTTCCTGTGCTCTCCTTCTGCTAGGTGAGCCTGCACCTGTGCCCTCACCAGAATTCCTGAGGCCGTGGGCTTTGGGAGAATGCCTTGCTACGTAGACAGGAAAAGCATCCCACAGTCGGTGACTGGGGAGTGCAGAAGGTACTCTTAGCCCCAAAGGGTGATGTTGCAGGAGTATGTAGCAGGATTTGGGTGTGTAGTTGGTGAGCTTGGAGCCCAGGGAAAGCTCAGGGGACTGAGCAGCCAGGACTGCCCTCCCCACACCTCCAGGTTTCCATGTGGAACTTGGACAAGGTCCAGAATTCCACGTCCAAACTGGCCAGCAGGAGTGTGAAGGTAGGAAGGTGGAACACATCTGCTGTGGTGTTGCATCGAGACGCTGGTCCAGGGTCCTCCTCTTGTGCTCCAGCCCTGAGTCCCCAAAGTGTTGGTATCTCCCCTGATGACATGTGATGTGGTGTGAAGGCTCAGGGCTGGGAGGGTCACCTGGGACCTGGGCTCCACGGGGCTCTCCCAGGGCTGAATGTCGCCACCTTGGCCATCCTGTTGCAGGTATTCACAGCCTGCCTCCCCAAGGCCACCAGGCTCCCCCAGCACCAGTGTGGACTTGGCAGTCTTGAGCAGATGGCAGGGCTCTGCAGCTCTGAGAGGTGTGCCTTTAGGCCTGGGCGCTCCATTCCTGATCTGGAGAAGGGTAAGCCGGTGGCCACCCTGGGCAGCGGCTTTGCTCTGGTGGCGTGGCCAGCAGCTCTTGGTCACTGTCTGTGCTCTCTAGGCTGTGCGAGAGTGCATCACCCAGGGTGCAAGGGCCGCTTCCCTGCGGCGTGAAAGGGGCTGAGGTTGGGCCAGTGTGACTTGTGGTTTCCAGCAGGGTTGCATAGGGGTAAACATGGAGACATGCGTGTGTCCCCTCAGCCTGCCCCTGGGGTCTGGAGCAGTGAAGCCCAGCGGCAGTCTGCCCACCTCTGGTATGTAGAATCAGGACCTGGAGGGAAGACCAGCCTCTGGGCTGGAGAGGGAGAGTGCAGTAGACTCCAGGCTTCTGCTCTGCTGCCGCCACAGAGCACAGCCATGACTCCTAGGCAGGACACAGGGGCCGCCTGAGGAGCAAAAGAGAAAAGTATCAGGAAGCGTCAGCCCCGGATGAAGTGAAGTCCGTGGAGTCCATGCTGGTGTAGTGGACTGATAACCAGGACCTTCCTGCTACAGAACCAGGCTAGAACAGAAGAGGAGGAGAGTGGTGGGGGACCCTCAGAGAAAGCAGACCATGGACAGGCTGGCGAGCCACAGCTCAGGTTCTCACGTTTGATCCCAGGTTGGGAGCCCTCATCACAGAAACTTGGGACAGAAGGAAGTCTTTCAGATTTCAGAATTTTTTTAATATTAATTTTTACTTGTAGGTGGACACAATATCTTTATTTATTTATTTTTTTTATGTGGTGCTGAGGATTGAACCCAATGCCTCACGCATGCTAGGCAATCACTCTGCCTCTGAGCCACAGACCACCCCAGCCCCGGATTTCAGATATTTTTAAAGTTTTGGAATATTGCCTGTCCTTAACAAGAGAGCCTGGGGAGGAGCCTAGAGATGATTTCAGACAGTGGGTTAGTGCATCAGCACCTGAGTATGCCCCATCACGGGACGTCAGGTGTGAACTTTTCTGCTTGCGATGCTGTGTCCCTGTTTGGGTTTTTGAATTGTTTCCTATTTCATATTTGGGAACCAAGGACACTTGACCTGTATTACAAGGGAAAAAATGGGGCACTAACCATGTGCTGGAGCAGTGGCCCCCAGTGTGATAAAGTGACATCAGGCTCCTCCCCAGGAGAGGTGGGGAGAAGGCACAGCTTCGCTTCTGGGTGCTCCTGCAGAGTCACAAGGAAGCACTGGACGAGCCCAGATCAAGACTGTCTTGAAAGGTCACTGGTTCCCCCTGAGCTCTAGAACACGGAGAAGGGCTGGGAGCACACCCTGGTGAGGCCAGCCGAGCACAGGCGAGCTGTTGCTCCACGCCACCTGGTTTTACCTGACTGTGCTTGCTGCACCCTCTCAGGTGACTCTGCTTCACTTGTGTGGGCCTCCCAGCCTACTAGACCCCTGGGATCTGTGGCACAGGGTGCAAGGCCCCAGAGCAGCAAGGGGCAGCCCTAAGCGGGGCAGCCTTAGATCCCAGGAGCCATGAGTTATCTTCAGGTGCCTCAACTGTTGCAGGGGACAGACGAGGCAGGACACCAAAGATAGCAGGAAACAGTTTTATTTGGCTGCAGCCAGGTTCGGAGGGCAAAGCTTTCACTGTAATCCATCAATCCCCCTAACCGCGAGTTCAGGCAGTTTCAGAACTTTATACCCAGTGTGTAAGGGGGGTGGGGTGGGGTGGCTCAGAAGTTCACAGTCTATAGAGGTTCACATAAAATCCCCCTGAGCCCTCTCACCAAGTCCATCAGCACATGCCTTTGCCCGAGAGTGGCCTCATGGTAAGTGCCATCAGACACCGCGGAGGAAAAGCAGCTTTTTCTTTCACTGTTCTGGGCAAGTTAACCCTTCAAGGACAGCACCTGAGAAGGGGGAGAGCTACTTCTCCCCTTTCTTCCCTCCCCTGCCAGCTGTTACCATGGAGCCCAATCAGTAACCTCTTCTCTGTATCTTTGAAACGTAAACATCTCTGTGAAGCCACAGCCCAAGGCCAGAGGCCTAGTTAAAAAATCTGTTTTTCTTAGCACACTCTGCATTTGCAAACACACTCTACAAACTATTATACATGTTGTTATTTATGTTAGATAGTCCATAAATGCTTGTGAAAAACTAGTAAAGGGCATTCAGCACCTGCAGTGCTGATCTCTTCCAGGCTAGTGGCCAAGGAAGACAGAGCATCAGGAAATAGGGAGTTTGACTACATTGAACTCCTTTGTAGAGATTCTTGTGCTGACAGTCCTGAAATCAATTTTGGGGAAGATTTCTGGAGAAGCTTAATTAAGATTTTCTGTGGAGGTGGGGGTGCCACTACAAAGGTACAGCTGAGCAGCGCATCCTCAGGAAGGGAGGCCTGAGCAGGGCGTCCTCTGGAAGGGAGGCTGATGGAGCCGAGCTTCACCGGGAACCTTTGCAGTGTTGTTTCCATAGGAAGTGTGGAGACTGGTTCAGCAGCTTTTTACCACCACCCAGAGCTGTTTGTGGAGCAGTGTCCAGTGCGGAGCACGGCGCTCAGTGTGCAGCTCAGTGACTGGCCCTGGGCCAAATCCAGGCCAGTGCCGCTCTAGAGAGTAAAGGCTGATTGGAGCACAGTCACCCTGCTCTGGAGTGGATGGCAGAGACCTTGGCCCAGAGAATGGGAAATGGCTCTTGCTAGACCCTTCACAGAAGAAAGTCGCCAAGCCCTCACCTGAGGTGTTGCAGGACAAGCCCTGACCTCGGAGACCCCACAGCTCCTCCCAGGGATTGACTGGGGCCTGGGTGGTGAGGACAGAGGCATCAGAGGCGACCCTGTGCGGCTTGTTCCCTGGGCAGTGCTGGCCCTGCAGACTGTCCTTTGAGAAGCGTCTGTCACTACTCAGCATGCGGTGCTGGGGAAGTGTTCCCTTTGGTGCAGGTGCTTCCTACCTAAGAGGACACATGCTCCTCAGACCACGAGGGATCAGGGATCATCTTCTCATGGAAAGATGGATTTTGTGATTATTTAATTTAAGATATTTTAATATAATATACATACAGAAATGAGAGTGTGACACCTCGCTGTGGAGAGCTGTAAGTGCTTCTGTTTCCTGCTTTGCTGATGGTTTTGTAGAGAACAAATTACTGAAGGGGGCTCCCTCCTCGGTGTGTGGGCCCACGGCATGGTCACTGTCCCTGTGCTCCACCATCCTAAATAATTCAGGCTGGGCTGGCAGCGCCTGAGGTCTGGAGTGAATTATGCATGCAGGTTTCTGAGGCTTTGTGTGGTGGCTCGGCCTCCTCTCAGGAGCCCTGAAGAGCCAGGGCTGCCTTTGTCAAGCTGGCTGCCTGGAGCCCTGGAGAAGCTGCAGTCACCTGCCCACCCGGGAAGCTGAGCTAAGGAGCAATGTCCCCTCGGGGGTCTCGAGCTTTGCCCTGGGCTGCGGGGGCTGTGCCGGCAGGCCCTGGCATGGACTCTGAGGGGTGGTTTGCAGTGAGTGGCTGGAAGTATTTGGTTAAGTGGCATCACAGTGGCTCTTATCAGCTCTACCCAGGTAAAACCCCTTGTCGGTCTGTCACCTTGTCGTGGTTGTCAGGGCAGGCTGGTCTGCGGCTTCCAAGAGCATTAGCTGGGGCGGGGCCTGCAGGTGCGCCTGTGTGGTGATGGGCTTGGAGCTGAGGTTCGAGCATTCCTGGTGTTCAGGTTAGGGTGAGGGTGACACCCTGGGGAGATGGTGAAGGGCTGAAGCGCGAGTTGCAGATTAAATGTAAATTGAATCAGACTTGCAACATGTAGCCTGCATGTCTACCCCAGTGTGAACGTGGTAGCTTTTCTGGTTTCTATAGATGTGAAGCAGGCTGTAAGACTTTCTTCTCAGGACAGCATTTCTTTTCTAGACTGTCAATCGAAAGCAATGCCCACAGTGAGAGCAGACACAGAGCCTGGCGGGCACTGCACGTTCTGGGCACAGGCCTGGTCTTCCTGCCTTGGGAAGCAAGTGCGTGCTTCCACCCCAGGCTTGAGCCACCCTGCAGTCCCAGCGGGTGCTGCCAGATGTGGTGCGCGAGCCCCTGGTCTTGAGTGAGGGTGGGAAGCCTGGTGTTTCCTTGTGCCCAACTGCTGCTTGGTGCCCCAGACGGGGCCTTGCATACAGGTGCACTCCCTTCGGTGGGGCGAGGACAGTTGTGGACTGAAGTTCACAGCTGAAGTGGGCGTTGGCCGGGAGGCAGCTTGGTGTTGTGGGCTGAGCCACGTGGAGAGGAGCTGGGGACTGTGCTTTCACCACCGGCTCTTCTGAACTCTTCTGTACGCAAAGGTACCCATTTTGTCCAAATAGAATAAAAAATTTCAGGATGAGCTCTGACTAAAGGATTTCTGCAGGAATTTATTTATTTATTTTTTACAAAGACATTATTCTCTTCAACTGATAATACAGAAAGACAAGACAGTTTTCTTTTTTCTTTTTTTTTTAAGAGAGAGAATTTTTTAATATTTATTTTTTAGTTTTCGGCAGACACAACATCTTTGTTTGTATGTAGTGCTGAGGATCGAACCCCGGGCCGCACGCATGCCAGGCGAGCGCGCTACTGCTTGAGCCACATCCCCAGTCCCCTGTAGGAATTTATTATGGGGGGAACTAACTGCCTTTGACTTCCCACTGAAGCCCGTGGGATCCTGGAGATGCGGCCATCGGCTCGAGGTGGCCAAGCTGTTGCCCTAGCTCTCTTCTTACCATCTCCCACAGGCTGCGGTGCTGGACTTGAGGCCCATGCCCTGTCGCAGTGTCACATCAGGGGGATTTATAGGAGTAGTTGCTTGGTGACCGCGCAGGAAGGTTGGGCTCAAGGCCTACTTGGGTGGCTGCTCTCACCTCCAACAGCACTGGGGACTGGGGGCACCTGCACCTGCACCAGCACCACAGCCCTCACCACAGCAGACAGTGGTCCTATTCGTGGCAACTAGGTGACTGCTTGCTAGGCAGGTGCCCAGCCTCCTGTGTGTGTCTGCATCCTTGGGTGCTGGCCTGTACCCTTGCACCATGTCCAATCTGGGAGACCCCAAGGGCAAGGATGGATGCACTCAAGAATCTGTGCAGATTCCACACTATGGGGTCACTTGGTGAATGTGATCCCAGAACACCCTGCGATTAGTGGTTTGCTTTTTCCAAAATGTTAGTTTCTTACTCAGTTAAGCTTGCAAAGTGTCAGTATTTATTTATGAGTCATAGAAAGTTATTAGAGTTTGCCAAATCTCATGAAAATGAGGTGAGTTAAGATAGGGGTTCCCTTTGACCTCAGTATTGAGCCAGTCTGTGTTCATTGATTCCCAAACAGAATACATCCTGCAGTCTGCACGGAGCCACGGCCAGCACACCCGAGGTGGCTAGGCTTGTGTCAAGGGGTGTGGACAGGAGCCCAGATAGAAGAGGGAGTGGTGGGTGCTGAGCTGCTGGCAGGCAGTATTGGGGGCTAGCTGGGAAGGGCCAAGGTTCTGTTGTGGAGGCTCCAGTGCCCTCCAGTAGCTGTGCCCATGAGCAGGGAGGTGGGTGCTTTTCAACAAGACACGTTGCTGGAATCGAAACGACTTTCGTTTGAGGAATGAAAGCTCCATTTGCCTTTGTAGGGTTTAGCTGGGCCTTCTGCGCCCACTGGGCCAGCCCTCACCCATCTTCCCCTGCTTCCTGTCCAGGCCCCCAGCACCTCAGCTGGGCCTGTGCCTTGGCAGCCTCGAGCTCACCCTCCACAGGAGCTAGAGGGGCCTGTGATGAACACCAGCACTCCCTTGTTTAGGGTGACACCCCACTGCCAAGGTGCCTGGTGTCACCAATGCTTCTGCTCCTGGTGCATTGGCCCCTGAAGCCTGGTTGAAACCCTAGCCATGTACCACTTTCTCCTGCCACAGGGCCTTTGCGTGAGTGCACCTGGAATAGGAGGCTCTTGCTGGCTCCCCAAGGTTCCCTTCTGCCCCTCCTCAGTTCTCAGTGCCACCTTTATGGCCTAAGAGAAGCAGCTGGAGGGAAAGTGTTGGGGCACTCACACCGTGCAGAGTGCTTTAAACACAGTGTTGCATTTTGTAAGGGTCACCTCATTTGTCAGCACAAAACACTGAAAGGTAGGTGATGCCCTCACCCCCGTTCTGTGTGGGGACCTGAGCTGCCGCAGGCCATATGCCAGCAGTGTGTGAGTTCTGGTCCGACTTTGCTTTTGGGGTTCTGGTCACACCTCTTCCTGGGTTGGTGCTCATGAAGCCCAATAGAGACCGGACACCACTGACCCCTCATCCTTTGTGTGGTTTTCACAGATTTTATTTTTTTTATAAAAAGTAGTGTGTGCCCATAGGTCAGGATTTCGACAGCAGTGTTCTCGTGGTGGGTGCCTCTGTGCGGTGCCGGCATTGGTTTTGTCCCTGGGCGTGGTATCCAGGCTGCCCTGGCTGTTCATGCCCTTGGATGCCTAGCAAGTACCTCTGGCTTACATGCCAGCTGGGGTGTGGGGACATGCTTCTGTGGGGCTTGGATCAGTGGCCCCGGGTGTCAGCTCATGCTCCCCAGCATGCAGGCCGGGCCTCTGTGCACAGCCTGGCTGAGCCTGCTCTTGGCCAGTTGGGTCTGTAATGGAATCCACCTTAACATACCATGGTGAGGTCCAACCTGTGTCATGCATCCAGGAGCCTTTACCTGCTGCGTGGCTGGCTGCTCCCCTGTCTCTGCAGCTTCACACCCATCCTCGGTCTGAGCTGTGGCATTTCCATGTGCAGATTCAGATGCCGGCACTAGCACCTGGCTCGGGTCTTGTCTGAACAGACACTGTGCCTTCCCCCCAGCGCTCTTCCCAGCCAGTATTTCACACCGTCTCCAGGTTCTCCCCCCTCTGACTCTCTCCTTCACGTCTAAGTTGTTGGGCCACTTGGGTTGGCTTCAGTGCCTTGGAAGGACGGAAAATAGCTTGAGTTCCTCAGATATGGCCTGTTCCCCACCCCTGCCCCCAAACATGGCCCTCCCACAGGTACTGTGTAGTAGTGGCACGTGGTGGTGGCAGGTGGAGCCGGCCTGCCACATGGCCTGCTTGCTTTGTGCCTCCGTCTTCCCATGTCTAGTCTTCCTCAGGGGCGGGCACATGTGGCCTATCCTGTTCTGATACCGCATGTGCATTTGCTAGACAGGGGTCCAATGTAGAGGGCTAGCCCCTGCCAGGATCCCAGCCCCAGAGAAGGGTGGGGGTGTGCGAGCGAGTCTGAATTCGTGTGTGTGCTGTTCCCGTGTGAACTGCAGAGCCTTCTGTGTCGGGGAGTCTGGGGTGTTGGGACCTTTTAAGCAAGGCAGAGAGGCCAGCATAGTAACAGCCCTGCAGTGCCCTCGGCTCCCAGCAGTGCTGGCTGCACTGACGGCACCACCCTGCTACAAAAGTGTCCCTTGTGGTGAGCCCTGTGTCTTCCAGATGAGCCGCCCACAGCTTGTGTGCCACGTCCTGGCCACAGGCTTTCCTTCCTGTCCTTAGGCACTCTGGTGGCTAATGCTACATGGATATTTATCTCAAAAATGGCATGGATGACATGGTGGTTAAAACATGAAATTGTGTGAGTTCTGGTCGTATTACATAAATTTTTTTGAGCCTTTTCTGTAGCAGTGTGAATCACGTGACTCCTCTTTGACTTTTCTTTTTTCTCATCTCACTGTTGGTTGAGCTCTGAGCATCTTCTGCCAGGCGTGGCCTGCGCTGCTGCACTCACTGCTCTGCAGACTCAGCTCTGGGGCTGGAGGTCAGACCCCTGGCTCTGCTCCTCACCGGAGGGTGTTTCTCTGAACTCTCGTCTCCACAGCAGGGCCTCCCTCAGGCCCTCCAGGCCCTGGGCTGAGTGCCCAGCGGGGTGGCAGAGGTGGCAGGCATGGCTGACGCCCTCCACTGTCTACAGATGGGCCATGCAGAGAGGCTGGGCCTCACCACTGCCCTTGCTTCCCAGATCTCCCGCCTCTCCTCCCACCTCTGAACGGTCCTTTCTGGTAAGAGCAGTTCAGTGGTTGACTTGGAGCTCAAGTCCATTACTACTCCCTGGGAATTCCTCTGGTGGCTTTGATTGCGTGGCCGGCCAGCCCGGATGGCCTACCCTGCACGGCAGGTGGAGGCCATTGTCGTTCAGAACAGATGAAGAGCCACACGTGAAATGATGATATTTCGTTAGACTGTGAGAACGCTGTGCAAGGTGCCTGCGTTAGTGGGCCTCTGCCAAACGTGCCTGAGCTCACCTGACAGGACAGCGCCCCGTGGAATGCACCCTGCCTGTGTAGAGGGCACTTTCTCTGGCAGTGTGTGAGGTCCCTGGAGCTTCTGCGTACACAGGCCCACGTCCCTCCTCTTGAGCTTAGGTTGCGTACTCGGGGAGAGGACGTTGCCACACTGGTCCATCAGGTGGACAAGGGGATGGACAAGGGCTTTCTGGGCACCTTCCACTTGTGATCACCAGTCATTGAGACATCAAGTGACATGAAATTGAATACGCAGATCTGGGCATTGTGGAAACCCCAGGGTCTTCTACGAGTGCAGCATGCATACAAGTCCCAAGCTGCAGCTGTGTGCGTAGTGAGCATCTGCCAGTCAGGCTCTGCTGCAGGAGTCCCAGCGTGCTGGCCAGGACCTCACCTGGGGGACTTGGCCCTTGCCCCTCCACTGTGATTGCTCCATGGTGCCTCTGTCAGATCCGACCTTGCCATGTGCCGAGAGCTGGGTGTGTGTGCATTGTGTTGTTTAAGCTATTGCTTCTCCCTCTCCCCCATGGTCGTGGCTTGTTATTGTGAGTGTGTATGAGGGTGCGTGTGCAGCCCGAGAGGCAGAGTGCATTCTGTGCATGCTGTGTCTAGTGTCCAGGTTGCAGATGCGGAGCATGTTGTTGACTGAACGAGTGTTGTAGAGAATAGAGCTGGGTGTGAGTGCTGTGGCCACCTGGGTGGGGAGCACTTCTGGGCAGGAGCAGGGCAGGGGTGCAGGTGCACTTGTGCTGGTCTCGCAGAGTTGACGGGTGCTGACCTGAAGGACTGCGTCAGCAACAACAGCCTGAGCAGCAATGCCAGTCTCCCCAGTGTGCAGAGCTGCCGGCGCCTGCGCGAGAGGAGGGTCGCCAGCTGGGCTGTGTCGTTCGAGCGTCTGCTGCAGGACCCTGTTGGTGTTCGCTACTTCTCTGTGAGTAGGGGCATATGGACTCCTTGCTGAGGCTGCTTGGGTGGGACCCACCACCCAGGGCTTGGCCAGTTGCCTCAGATCCCAGAGAGCATGTCACCCTGTAGGCCCTGAATGGCCCCCTGCATGCGTCTCCTCAACCTAGCCCAGGGTGGGCTGGACACAGGGAGTTGGCCCAGCCTGCCTTCCTGCCCTGCCCTCTGTCCCGAGGCCCTCAGGGTCTGGAGTCTCCCCTCCCTGTCTGAGACATGTGTAGCAATGGGCATTGGGGGCTTCTCCGAGTGCTTGGAAGCCAGGTGCGTGCGGCTAGATCCAGTTATGAAGACACCTGTACTCCCCAGAAAGTCACTGTGGACCAGAGCCACCGTCCTTAGTGCTGAGAGCTCCCCAGTTTCTTCTTGAGGGCCTCGGGTCAGTAGCGAGAGACCCTGCAGCTTGCTCAAGGGCAGAAGGCAAAGCGAGAGGACACTGGGAGAGGCCAGGCCAGCCCTGAGGGGAACATCCGGGTGGGTCTGCTCACCTCTGCTGTTTTTCTTAGGATTTCCTAAGGAAGGAATTCAGTGAAGAGAACATTTTATTCTGGCAGGCCTGTGAATACTTCAACCATGTTCCTGCACATGACAAGAAGGAGGTGGGTCTGCAGGCCAGGGCCTCACAAGGGTGGCTCCAAGGGCTAGCTCGGGCCTGGCCCGAGCTGCTGAGGAAGGAATGTTTTCACAAGAGCTGAAGAAAGCCACTTCTTTTTCTGAATGAGATTTTAAGTATGTGTGATTTTTAATTTGCCTAAACACGGTTTGCACAAATGCCTTGAGCTGCAAGCTCTGCCACAGACTTTGTGTACCCCACATGTTGCAAAGGGACATGGTTTAAAAGGGAACTTGAAGGGACACTTGGGACAGTGCCCTGGCACCCTTTTCTATGTGGCTGAGGATTGCCCTCACTCGGGGGCCTTGTGTCTGCTCCTGACACTCTCCTGTTCCCACTGTGCCAGGGTATCCTGGATGACTCCCACTTGCCATCCTTGGGGTGAGGGTCCCTTCCAGGGGAGCTGCTGAGTCTTGGCACCCTGAGCACAGCCACTCGAAGCTTACAGGGAATGTGTTCTGTGGTTCTCACTGGCCTGCCTTTATTCACTGCCTCAGGCAGAAATACTGGTTGGGGCCCATGAGCATGGGTCTTGGTCCCAGGGCTCCTGTGGCCTCAGGAGTGCTGCAGGGAAATGGTGGGAGGCCTAGGGAGCGCCGTGCTCCTCCTGCTCAGGCTCTGTGCCATCTCAGCTTTCCCACAGGGCCCGGGAGATTTTCAGTAAATTCCTGTGCAGCAAAGCCACCACCCCTGTCAACATCGACAGCCAGGCCCAGCTAGCTGACGACATTCTCAACGCACCTCACCCAGACATGTTTAAGGAGCAGCAGCTCCAGGTGATGTCGCGGGGCCCTGTCCAGGGATCCCAGCCAGAATCCCAGCCAGGCCAGAGGCAAGAGCTGCAGCTCTCGCCGGGGAGCTGCTGACAGGCCTGGGTGTGGGTGGG
This sequence comes from Urocitellus parryii, assembly GCF_045843805.1. Taxonomy (NCBI): domain Eukaryota; kingdom Metazoa; phylum Chordata; class Mammalia; order Rodentia; family Sciuridae; genus Urocitellus; species Urocitellus parryii. The sequence goes on along the minus strand of NC_135540.1, from coordinate 142,767,603 downwards.
TAGCTTTGACCCCAGGGGAATTCAGGTGAAAGTGGCTGGTTTCGTTTGGGCTAAAGTAAGAAGCTTGCACCACTGAGGCCTGGCGCTTATGCCTAGGCGTATGTGCGTGCACAGGGAATCATATGCTCTGGGCTGATGCATCCAGACACCCCTTGACTGAGGGCAGGGTCGAGGCCTGGTGAACCCATGTGGGTGAAAACCACCAGTGCACCCCACCTACCCAACACCTGTGCTCGGCCACCTGGTACACCATGGATTCTTGGTGTCAGCCTGTGTTGGTGGGGGCAGAGTGGGTGCTGCAGCTTGCTGCTGCCACCCAGTGTTCAAGAGAGGACCACACTGCAGGCACTCAACCAGGGGCGGATCCAGACTGGAAGTAGGCAGCTTGAGCCCACCTTACTGGAACACAGCTCACCTGGCATCATCACGAAGGCAAAGCGTCACCAGCCAGGGGCTGTCTGTTGGCCTTGGTTTAATTTGGGGAGAGTATGTGATAAGACCCAGGGCTACCCAGCTGTATGCTCTGCTGCCCCTGCCGGAGGCTGTGCTGTGGGTTTGCCAGAGTGACATCCTGACTAGAAGGAAGCAGGTCTTCTCCAGGCAGCTCTCCCTCTGTAGGATCCCCAGCTGCTGGCTTCACATGGCTTGTTTCAGGGGGAGGAAGGAAAAGCTGTCTTGTGAAGAGAAAGAGTGAGCTCTGCAGGAGTGCAGGAGAATCAGCCTGGATACCCTCGGGCCCGCCGGGTTGGGCTAAGATGCTATCCTTCCTGAACAGGGCCAGGTGGTGGGTGCAAACCCGTGGCCACCTGGGACCTGGTCAGGGACGAGTATTCAGTTCCTTCTTTAACTGTGTGGCATTGCATTTGCTCCCAGATTTTCAACCTGATGAAGTTTGATAGCTACACTCGCTTTCTGAAATCCCAGCTGTATCAAGAGTGCATCCTGGCTGAGGTGGAAGGCCGCGCCCTCCCAGACTCACAGCAGGTTCCCAGCAGCCCTGCCTCTAAGCACAGCATCAGCTCCGACCACTCCAGCATGTCCACTCCAAAAAAGGTGCTGGGGTCAGCCTCAAGCCACGGGCGCATACCTGTGAGGGGCTGTTGCATAGGTAGTGGGAGTGAGGCTGTGCCTGCCTGTCCCTTTACCAGCTGGAGACGAGGTGATGCTGGCCCCAGGGCCGAGTCACGTGCTGCGATGGTTCGAGGACTGCCCCTTGACCTGCAGAGATGTAGATGTCTCCACAGAGTCCTTAGGCTTACAGCTCAGGCTTCAGCCCCTTTTGCACTTCATGTAATATTAAAATAACTTCGCATTGTTTAACTGAAGTTTCCATTTGCTGACAGTTAAGTGGGAAGTCAAAATCAGGAAGATCCCTGAATGAAGACGTGGGGGATGAGGACAGTGAGAAGAAACGGAAAGGGGCCTTTTTCTCTTGGTCAAGGAATAGGAGCACTGGGCGGTCCCAGAAGAGGAAGGAGCATGGGGACCATGCCAACGGTGTGTGCACGTCCAGAGGGCCTGCAGCTGCTGTCCGGGGGATGCAGCCCTTGTGCCCCACAGTGAGAGGCCAGGGTGGGGGTGCATGCCTGGGAAGGGGCCAGACAGGGAAGCAGGCCAGCTCCGGAACTTCCCAACTTCTGTGTCCCTCTCCTGCTGCTTCTTGCTATCAAAGTGAGATGTGTTTGTTAGAAAATTTGGGAAAGATCATCAAGTAAGAAGAGAAGACAAGTGTGCCATCGTTTGTCCACCCAGGGGCAGTTGGCTCTCTGCCCAGGTCTCTTTTAGGCTTGTGCTCCCAGGTGAGCATGCGCCTTCTCCGTGTGTTAGAGATGTGAGGCTATTTAGGTGTCTGAAGCATGTCCCAGGCATGGCTCTTGGTTATTATAGACCTTATAAAAGCTTGCCCCTTCCAGATGCTTTTACCTTTGACTTTTCTGATACTGATGAGAGTCCTGTGGTGACTGGAGGGTGAAAGGCAGGCTCATTAGTGCTCAGCCGCCTCAGAAGCCCAGGCTGCTGCTGGCTGCCGGCTACACTGTGTCCCTAGCACCGTGGGCCAGCAGGCTGGGAGCATACGTGCTGCAGGCAGAGAGAGGTAGAACTGTTGGTTCCGGGCACTGAGGAGGCCGAGGGAGCTGGGAGGACTCTCTTCCCTGGAGGTTTTAGAGAAACATCATTTTTCGGGAATGAGGATCCGGCCTGAAGGAATGGGGCTGACACTAAGCATTTGGTCCCTTAGTTTAAACTGGGCAGTAAACACTACGAGTGACCCCAAGAACAAGACAGGGTGCCCAAGGGAGACAAGCAGGAGGCCCCGACCTCCACAGCTGTGCCAAGCGGCTGGTGCACTCGCTGCCTCTTCCCTCAGAGCAGCTGCTGGAGCTACCCTCACTCTGTCCTTTGGGAGACCCTAGCAGGTGGGGGCCTGGCCAGCCCCAAGCTCCTGGTCATGCTGGCAGGTGGTCTTTTCAAAGCAAAGGCAGTGAGACCTCAGCAAGGGGCCACCTGTGAGACGGATGCTGTCATTAGGTGGGGCTGGGGCTCCCGAGTTCCTGGGAGATGGGGAGTGTGGGCCCCATATAGTGCATTGCACACCTGGTAAGGCCCATAGAACCATCTGGAAAGGTCTTTTAAAATCCCGATGGCTGGTACTCCCCAGAGTTCAGACGATCCAGTTCAGCCTCAACAGGGCCTGGACAGAGCCTGGAAGTCCACTTTGGGGTGGGCCAATGGCTAGGAGGTCACTGGGACCTGCTGTTTTACTGATCTCTAGCCCTGACCACCCCAAGCCTGACTCAGGAGTAGGCCCAGGTTTTAGAAGTCCTCTCTGTCCAGTTATCTGGTGCACAGGTTAGCCTAAGAGATCATCATTGCTGTTAGCCACGGTCCATTCTTGGCTCTGTAGGACTTTGCAGAAGATGTGGACTGATCACTGATAAGAAGTGGCCGTCAGCCTGCTATCTTCTTTTGTCCATGGGAGTTTTATGTAGGCCCAGGAATGGCCCTTTGAGAGCTGTCTGTGTCTGCATGTGACTGAAGACACACAGCCTCTCTGTGGGGCACCTGCCATGACTGGGGTGTGAGCTTGGAGCACACAGGGCGGTGCAGGGCACAGGGCGCAGGGGTAATCCTGCACAGCTGGGGGGCTGTCTCAGCCCAGGCTTTCGCCTCTGTGAGCAGGAAGTGCTGGTGTCCCTTTCTGTCCTGTCACCTGTTCAGCCCATGGGCAGCAGGTGGAGGTGGGGTTTCTGTGTGTAGTGAGGAGGACACACCTGTAGCTTTGGGCTCATCTGAGTCTGTTTCCCTCATCAAGATTCCCCTCATGCCAATGGAGGCCTATGCCGCCGTGAGTCCCAGGGCTCTGTGTCGTCGTCAGGGAGCCTGGACCTGGTGAGTTACCACCTCCCCTTGCCTCAGGGACACAGGCTGTACCCACCAGCTGATGGATGAAGTATGTCTCATGAAAAGCCCAGGGATCACTTCACAAGCTGGGCACATGGCAGCAAAGAGCAGCTCTCCCAACCCCGGGTTCCTGGGTTCTGGAGGCAGCGTGGAAAACTATTTGGTAGATGGGGAGGGGTGCTTCTGAAAGACTAAGTTAGTGTTGGTTTTATTTCTTAAACCCTTTGTTCTAACTTAGTTCACATTTGTTGAACCCCCACGTGGAACAAACAAGCTGCTTTGAACCTAGGTGCCCTGCCACCATCCCGTTAACTCCAGCATGCCTGTCTGTGCCACTGCCTGCAGGGTCTCCAGTGCTTCTGCTCCCCCAGCCCACCCAGGGAGCCAGGCACAGCCGGTGACCCCCACTCTAGCTGTCTCTCACTCTCTGCTGCTGTGCTCCTTCTGGCCCCGGGTTCCAGTGTGGAAGGTGCTGGTTGCGTGGGTTAGGATCTGCTAGCTTCTGTCTGACAAGAATTTTGGGAAACCTTATTGGTTGCTGCATCCTGCCATTCAAAATTGTCAAGTGGAATTAATTAATGTAGATTGTCATTTCTTCTTCAGTTACACTAAGTACCATTTAAGGGGTTTCCAGCCCTTAGTTAACTGTTGCTGCCACCTGGATAGTTCAGAACAAGAATCGTTTGTTACTGTGCTGTCTGTGGGTCAGTTGGGTGGTCCTGCTGACTAGGTTTGCCTCATGCGAGTCTCTGGTCCCCTGGCCTGGTGGCTGGTGTCCTCATTCTGACCCTTGGCTGGCCATGGGACTCTATGCTCACCATCATCCAGCAGCCAGCCCAGTCTTACTCCTGTGCTACTCCCTTATCAACACTGTGGGGTCTCAGGGCCCAAGCGTGAGCCGAGCAGAGCGGCCTCTGGAGGCCTCGACTGGCATTGGTACTGTCAGCCCCATCTGCCAGCCCAGGATCCGGGGTGGCCACGCTGCTCCTGGAAACAGCTGAATGGATACAGGGAAGGGCACTGTTCAGAAATGGTCCCAACTGGCCCATTTTCTGAAATAGTGCCTTGGTGAAAGGGACTCTGAGGCCTTGAGGCAGAGCTGGTGATGATGAAGTGGCATCAGGCCAGCAGAAGGACGCCTGCGGGGCACTGCTGATGCAGAGGGTCTGAGAGACCTGGGAGGGCCAGTGCCGTGCTCAGGTGGCCTGTCCTCATTGCTTTAGTACCATGAGCTGCCATGTGGCTGTCTGCTTCCTGGTCAGGATGAGATGTGGCCAGTGTCCCTAGCTATGTGAGGCTCTGTGTCCGCACAGGACAGTCTTGCTTAGATTGACAGCCTGTAAAGTGCATTGCCCATGTTCTGAGAGGTGGGTGCCCTTCCTTCCCAGTGATCAGAAAACCCAGTAACAGTGGGGTTGATCTTGGGGATTGCATGTGTCAGAATTGCATGTGGGACAGACAGCTTGTTGGGTCCCTAAGCCAGGCTGGGATCAGCTCCAGGAGGTTCCACTTGCACCTGTGACTGACTTGCCTGTTCCCTGCCCCATAGGCAGAGACCAGCAGGACCTCTGCACCTGAGAGAGACAAGGCTACCAAGCACTGTCGTGTCCACCTCCCAGACGGGACATCCTGTGCTGTGGCCGTCAAGGCAGGGTTCTCCATCAAAGAGGTCCTGGCTGGACTCTGTGAGCGACATGGCATCAATGGGGCTGCTGTGGACCTCTTCCTGGTGGGCGGGGACAAGGTACAGGCCATGTGGACCTGCCAATGGGCTCCTCTACGTGCGTTTGGCTGTCTGGTTTCTCTGTGTTGGGTGGGCTTGCTGGGAGTGGCTGCATGTGACACAGGGCTGGCACCTGGAGAGAGACAGCCTTCTCTGTGCAGGGCTATTTCAAAGCTGCCCTTTCGTTCTGCACAGCTGTGTGCTCCCCTCTAACTGTGGTCTCTTTGTTCCAAGCCGCTGGTGCTGCATCAGGACAGCAGCATCTTAGCCTCGAGGGACCTGCGCCTAGAAAAGCGTACTTTGTTTCGGTAAGAGAATGATGCATGTGTCATTTGGAGAGTCCTCTGGTTTTCAGGACTTTCCCCACATTGCCAGCCGTGCTGCTGGCCTGGGCTCTCCCCCAGTGGATGTGCGGTTGTCCTGTGACAGGCCGTGAGGACCGGCAGGTGCTGACGATGGCGGGTGGGATGCAGGTGTCCTGCAGATGGGCTGCTGTGGCCCTAAAACGGCAGAGGGCAAGGGAGGCAGGCACTCTCTGCCTGGTGGGCGTGTGAGGTGGCCAGACTGCACCGCAAGCTCTGGATGTCTGTGCAGGATGTTTTGTGACCCCTGCTCAGCCCAGCTCCACAAACCAGAAAGAACTGGGCTCCTGCATGGAGGAAGGTGCTTGCAGCAGGCTGGGCCAGTGGCTGGGCCGGTGGCTGGGCCTGCCACACTGTCGTGGTTCTGCACTGGTGCTCCCGAGGTCTCCCAGCAGACACGGGTGTGAGTGCTTTATGAGTGTTTTCATGCTCCCTCCCCAGGCTGGATCTCGTTCCAATTAACCGGTCGGTGGGACTCAAGGCCAAGCCCACCAAGCCTGTCACAGAGGTGCTGCGGCCAGTGGTGGCCAAGTATGGCCTGGACCTCGGCAGCCTGCTGGTGAGGCTGGTGAGTGTGGCCTGCTGTGGCCTCCGGGGCTTGCTCCTTGGGGATGAGGGCAGAGCAGCATGTCTTGCCTCAGCACTGTCTTCCCTGGTCAGGGGACCGTGCCCTGTGCTGCTCTCACTGAGTGGAGATGCCTGTTGTTTATTTGTGCCGTGTTCATTTTGGAAAGGTCTATTATTTGCCCTGTGGTCTTGCTCCCGGAAACCGTAATGAGAGGGACACGCACACAACCATGTGCAGATTTGCCAGAAAGCAGAGCCCTCCCACCCCACCCAGCTGCTAGGCCAGCCCTCTGCTAGGCCTCAGCGCACTGTCCCAGTTCCCGACTGCCCCTTACAGACAGGAAAAGGTCCACCCACCCCATTGTCGTGTGAATGAGGTTAGGGAGAGGAACACTGGGCAGCAACTATCTGGGTCAGAAGCAAGTATCCCAGAAGCTCCGATCTGAGTAAATTATTCAATGCACCATCTCTGCCTTTAGAATGGAGAGAAGGAGCCCCTGGACCTTGGTGCCCCCATATCGAGTCTGGATGGACAGAGAGTTGTCCTGGAGGAAAAGGACCCTTCCCGAGGAAAAGGTGAGCACAGGCAGCAAATCACCAGCCTGCTGGGCCCAGCCCACCGCCCAGCTGCTGAGCAGCTGTGGTCTCTAAATGCTACCCCCGATGGTGTGCACTGGGGCTGAGGACCTCCTGAGGGCCTGCGGACCTCCTGAGGGCCTGTTGACCCCAACATGGCAGAGGACCCTTAATGCAGTATTTCTCATACGGAGACTGGTTCAGCCCCGCATGGAGCAGGAGCAGGACCAGCAGAAGGAGGCCCAGTTGCCTGGGGTGCAGTTTCTCAGCTATAGGAAGGGGTCCCTGCCCCCCATGCTCATGTGTCAGAGCACTATAGCTAGAAAGTACTAGAAGGTGCTCTCTTCCTGGGAGGCCTTAGTCACTCCAAAACAGGAATGCCGAGGGCCATGCAACCTGGTCTGGGTCCCTTGATCCTTCACCTAGTGCCCTGATCGGGGCCTGTCCCTCTGGCCCTATACAGCAGGGGCTGAGGCTGGCTCTCCTGGCTTGTCCTACTGTGGTGGCCCATATGTGCCATGAGGCAGGTGTTCACAGAGCTCTCCCCATTGGCACCTCAGTGCCAAAGGCCTCTCTCTCTCTCAGACACCTCAGAAGTCTGCACCCCTTTGGAGAACTGAGGAGTCCTCAAGGAAAGCTACTTAGTCCAGGAGGGCAAGGCCTGCTTGTAGCTGCTGCAGGCAGAGGAGTGGCCCAAAGGACTGTCCAAATGCAGGGACAGCAGGGAGCCTGTCTCCTGAGGATGCTCATCTGTGTGGAGCAGTTTGCTTTATACACAGCTATTTCAGGCAACTGGCTGTGCCTTCCTCTCTGGGGCTTGGGCCTAGGTGACTCCCACAAGGCTGCATCTGAGGTGGGTCACATGGGGCCTGGTGCAGGGCACTTGTCCCTGTCCCACTCCCACTTCCTTGCCCTGAGCTCTAGAGAGTGTCATGTCCCTGCCCCAGCCCTGGAGCCAGGTGGGCTGAGTGCTGTGTGCAGCCCCCATAGGGCGGCCACCAGCCTTGCCTAGCAGGTTCTGCGCCTCCCTCCAGGGCTAGGCACTATGGAGCCTGTGGCATCTGCACAGCCGAGCCTCTGGGGAGTCATGTGCTCATGAGGCGGAGCAGGAGAGCAGTGTTCCAGGGGCACTGGGGCCATGCCCAGTGTCACCGTCTGCCCACCACTCCTGCGTTAAGAGTGTGCATGCCAAATGGCATACAAAATGAGGTTTCGACACTACTCTTCCTGAAGTCCCCTGTTAAATTTGCAGAGAAGCCGTGCGGTGCCCTCACCCAGCAGCAGCGGGAGGTGGTAGGTCTCTGACTTTAGCTACTGGTTAGATGATGGGTATGAGTGCCTTCTGGCCTCTGCAGCTTTGGTGTGGAGGGTGTAGCCCAACACTCACCTCTTACCTTCAGCGCCCGCAGATAAGCAGAAAGGTGTGCCCAGCCGAGCGAGCACGGCAGTGAACTCCAGCCCCAGAAACCACGCGGCTATGGTAATTCCCCACACGCTCGGCCCTGCAGCCCCCGCCCCTCTCAGAGGGACAGCTCTTAGCTCCCACCCCACTGCCACCGCACCTGGCCCCTCCTCTCCCCAACGAGCCCCCTTGTCACCCATTAACCTGGCGGAGGCTCTGTGTGCAGGGTTGGCACCACACCTGGGGGTCTCCTCCTAGCCCTGCGGGGCCTGGCTCCGCCCCTGTGAACAGCAGGCTGGGTTTCCCCTCCTGTGGGGGGTGGCTGGGCCTCACTGCTTCTCGTTCTGTGACCTGCCCTTGCCCTTGGTCTTCGGTGGTGCGTGCAGCTCCGCCCCAGCGCACTGCGTCCCTCCAAGCCTTTGCCTTATGACTGGTGAATGATGTGTTGTCATGTGTTGGAATGTGAGTAGAACTTTGACTTTCCTTCTAATGCAGGGAGAGGAAAGAACACTAGGCAAGTCTAATTCTATTAAAATAAAAGGAGAAAATGGAAAAAATGCTAGGGATCCCCGGCTTTCAAAGAGAGAAGAATCTATTGCAAAGATTGGGAAAAAAAAATATCAGAAAATTAATTTGGACGAAGCAGAGGGTATGTGTACTTTTTAAAACTTGCACGTTTTTTAGTAAATGCACTACCAGTTTCTAGTACAGTCACCAAGCCCACTCTGCCCTGTCCACAGCTGGTGACTGCAGACCTGTCACACTGAGGCTTGTGCTATAGCTTTGCTGAAACCCCAGTTTTCAGGCTGAGAGCTAGGCCTCCCGTGGAGTCAGGGGGCCCTGCTGTGCCCAGCAGCACCGACTGTGCTGCAGTCTGCTCCCCCACAGCCTGACCCCTGACACGAACCAGGGCCCTATCTCGGGTGGTGGAAAATTTGGCATCAGGGGGCCATGTCACTGAGGGTCACCAGGCAGAACTGGATGCCAGTGAAAGGGAGGTGGGGGTGCCAGTTGGGAGGGCCATGGGCTTGCTGACCTCTGTTGGCCAGTGGAGGCCCTGAAGAAGGCAGCCCACCCCACCCTGGGCCTCCAGGAGAGGTGCAGGCGACCCCTGAAGACAGACTGGGAGATGAGAGCCCTGGTGGACCTTGTTTTTATTCCCAAAGCTCCTAACAAAGGGAATCACGGACAGCGGACCAGCACTGCTGTTGGGACCTGAATCATAGTCCAGGGAGTCCCAGCTTGCTGTGAGTCTAACCTCACAGGAAGAAAGCAAAAACAGGCCTCCTTCGGCCTCCGTGGCCACCAGGCAGAAGACACACACCCTTTGAACGTGTGCATTTCTGAGAATTATGGAAATGTGGAATTTTAAAAGATGTCTTAAGGTTTACAAATGCAGAGTATAATTTAAATACTAGAGAAAGCTCAGTTCAGAAATCCTGTTTTTAAAAGGTGAACTTGAGTTACAGTGAAAATCCAGCCCGACAAAGAAGGGTCTGTGGACCCAGTGACTAAGCCAGGACTTCCACAGAGGCAGGGCAGGTGCAAGGCCCAGGGCACCCGTCTGCCCCGAGCCAGCTTTGGGCAGGACAGGGAGGCTTATGGTGCCTTCTCTCCCATGGCTTAGGAGCACTACCCTCTGCCCAGAGGTGGTGACCCTGAGTGGCAGGCGATTTGAGGGCCATCCATCCCAGCCACCCCACTGGCTGTCCCACTCTTGGTCCTGGGGTTCAGCTGTAGCTGGGGCCTCTTGCTCTGTCGTGCCTTCGTCTGGCCATCACTTCTACCTTGTCCTCAAAAAGGAGCTGGGCGCAGGTGTCAAAGGGCCCTGGATGTTAGCCAGAGACCCACAGCCAGGGCAGCACTGGCTGCCCCTCCTCCACCACATACACGGGAAGCACATGCTCTGTGTGCTCAGGCCCGGTGGACAGCTTGGTCCTCAGGGTACGGAGCTGCCTCCACATCCTAAGAAGGGCTCTGCTGCCAGCCGGGCCTCGGCCTCAGTCCTGCGAGGAGGCAGCACTGCGCGCTGGCCTGCCTCGCCCTGCAGCGCCCTTGCGGGTGTGCTGTGCTGTGGCATGCTTCCGGGGAACCTCTCTAAAGAGGGCCAATGTGGATTTTCTTCCAATAGAGTTTTTTGAGCTCATTTCCAAAGCTCAGAGCAACCGAGCAGATGACCAGCGTGGGCTGCTGAGGAAGGAAGACCTGGTGTTGCCTGAGTTCCTTCGCTTGCCTACTGGTTCTGCAGAGCTCGCCCTCTCCACCTCGGCCCCGGCCAAAGGCTTTAGCAAGAGACCCGTGGCAGGCTGTGGCCAGGAGCGAGCAGTCCAGCCTTCCGGGAGCTGGGAGCCAGCCCAGGACTGCAGCGACAGCCCAGCCACCAGCCCTGGCTCTGCCCAGAGCCCCAGCTCCACCCACAGCCCTGGCTCCGCCCACAGCCCCCCTGGGGTCCCTGGGACTACTGCACCTGGACAGAATACTCCTGGAGAGCCCTTCTGTGCCCCCCAGAGGCAGGAGGGCACTACGCAGATCTGGAGGAGGCAGTCAAGGGACGTAGAGGCTGGGGACATCCAGACCGTGGAGGATGAGCATGTGGCTGACCTGACCCTAATGGGGGAGGGGGACATCAGCAGCCCCAACAGCACACTGCTACCTCCATCCCCCAGTCCCCAGGACACACCCGGACCTCCAAGACCAGGTACCTCCAGGTTCTGACCCCTGCACCCTGGTGCCATCCTGCTTGCTCCCCCCCATGGTTCACTCGAGTGTTCAATAAAAGGGAACAGCCGTGGTACGCGGCCCTCATTTAATGAGATACTCCGTGGGGCGGCCCTCTCCTCATGGTTTTGCCTTCTGAAAGGAGACACTGGGACAGCAGTCGAGGTCTGCACTTGACAGGGTGGTCAACAAAGGGTACACAGTCCCTCTGCTCTGTAAAGGTGCCATGGGAGCAGCAACCCAGGTTCAGTGACACCCTGAGCAGGGCTGGGACTTCTGTTAGTAAAACCTGCAGAGCTGGCGTTTTTAGTGTTTCAGTTTCAAGATTTAAAAAAAAAAAAAAAAGTATTGACCTTGAGCCAGAGAGCAAAGGCCCTATGGCTCACAGGAAGACCAGGGCTCTGATAAGCTCTCAGTGGGCAGGCCGGACACCCACCAGTCCCCTGAGCCAGTTGGCGCAGGCGCCCTGCTTCATGGCGTTGGCCACCCTCCCTCAGCCGGCTGTGCCTCAAGGGAGGCGTGGGCTGGAGTATGGAGGTGAGCAGCTCGGCCTGCTGGCAGGACGCCCCACAGCTGCCAGGACCAGGCTGGAGCCAGCAGGGGTGTGGGGCCAGGCCTGGATGTGGTGACATGTGCTCACACCCAACGCCTCGATCGTGGCCTGTCCTCTGGGTTCCCGCGCCCCAGGCTGGATACCCAGGATCAGGTCTGCCAACTCCATGGGCGCCCAGGGCGGTCTTCATGCGTGTCCCTTCTCCACACAGCCGGGTGCTCAGGAGGGCCGCGCGCTGTGGGCTGGGCTTCACGACGCCTCGGGCGCCAACTGTCCTTCTGCTCTTCCGTCTGTCTGCAGTCCACCTGTGTCTCCTCTTCCAGGAGCAATAAACTCGAGATCTCTTGTCTGGTCTGGCTTACAATCCCTTTCTTCTTTATTTGAAAATGTGCTTCCACTTTAGAAAACTGCAGAGGTAGTTTAATCTAGGGAAAGTATTACACATTTTGAGACATTAGTGGATTTGCCTTAGCAGACTAGCTTTTAGAAGATATCATTCACTGAACAAAATTCCTGAGCACCTCACATGTGCCTGCGAACACAGCCTGGTGACGGGTGGGAATGGGCTTGAAAGTGAGGAGGAGCCTGGTGGGCAGGGTTCCTCTGCCAGAGAGCCCCGTCTCCACCTCTGCCTCTTGCCCTCCTTGCCTGGGGGATGGAGAGGCTGAAGTTGTCCAGTTTGTTCCTGAAGCCAGAAGCCAGACCCACCCCCAACTGAATGTGGAACCTCTGCCCTCCTCTCACACCTTAGCCCCTGGCCTGGCTGCTGGGCTGCCTCTGCGCAGGACCAGAGCACATGGTTTTCCCACTACACAGGGCCGTTGGCCTGGGCAGCGATGCAGCATGGTGCCTGGCCAGACGGCTGCTGCTGGCTTATCCCTGGCATTTCGTGGCAGAAGGTGATGAGGGTACAGTCGTGTAGAGGGTGAGTCCCCAGCACCCCGGGAGAGAGGAACCCAGGGTGATCCTCTGGCTCTGTTCTGGACATGGCAACAGCAGGAGAGGATGTGTGGGACTTTGGCCACAGTACAGAGGTCTGTAGCTCCCACCAGCCTGTCCGAGGGTTGCTGGACAGTTGTAGGCGTTGATGGCCTGCCTAGTCTTCCTGGAGGCAATGACCCTGGTCTGCAGGGCCTAGGGGTGCTGGGGCTAGACTCCTCTGTGGGAGAACGCCCTGCACAGAAGCCCGTCCCTGTGGTGAAGAAAGCCCAGTGTCCTCAGCCTCCCGGTGGGGCGTTCCTCACTAATTGTGCCAGGTCAGTGGGGGAGGTTGCAGAAAGGCCAAAGAAAGTGCCAGGGACAGCATGGGACATGTATGATTTGCCGGGGAAAGCTTACAAGAGACCAGTGACTGCTCCAGGAGTTCAGTGGGACCTGCTGACAGCACCGTGTCCCTCACAGAGCTTCACCAGGCAGCCTCCTCTCACTCCCTGTTGTTGGTAGCTGGCTGGACAAGTGGCATGTGCCCTCTCCACATGCCCTCAGCCCCACGCCCGGCCTCACTCGGGGAGGGAGGTGCAGAAGCAGTAACGTCATAGCACGCACCTGGTGGCGTGCGCGTCTAACCAGCACCCCAGGAGCGGCTGGGCATGTGAGACACCGCTCTCTGTGTGGCACTCCTTTGCCCTAGTTCCCGTACACAGAGAAAGCCATGTCCTTCAAGATGACATATGTCCTGCCCTTATTTTCCTTAACTTGACTAGGTTTGGAGAATGGAAAGGGGCCTGCAGGGACGTGGTGTTGTGCTGTCTTCTCAGGGACAATGCAGGCACCTTACTCGCGAGCAGCATGAGTCTGCTAGCCGCTCTGACTCCATTGCTCAGGTCTAGAGGTCCAGGCTCCACAGGGTGCCCTCACTGATTCTAACTGCTGTGACTCCTCTCAATGACGTGGTGGCCACGATGGACATTCAGGGAGGGAAATACAATGTGGCAGTGTGGCCACGTCCTCAGGACTCCCACCTGACCCTGTCACCAGGGGCAGGCCACCTGCATGAAGACAGGCTTCACTTCCCCGCACACGTGTTGCCTGCCAAATAACCCAGGCCCCCTCCTTGCCCCAGGCTCTGCTTGGACATGTGAGGTGGAGATGTCAAGTGGAAGCCGGGTCGGAGCCCAGCTTGGCACTCCAGGGTACTTGGGCTGGCATGTGTGCACATGGTGTGTCTGCAGAGCATGTGTGTGTGTGTGTGTGTGTGTGTGTGTGCACACGCACGTGCACACACCTGTGTGGTGGGTGTGTGTGCCTGGGTGAGTCCCTGTGGCTTTGCGAATTTTTATGTCCTGACACAGGAAACTCCAAATTACCCGAGTCACCTCACTGTGGGGAAAGGCCAGGAGTGTCCCTTGCTTAGAGGCCCGGCCTTGATCAGCCGTCTTGGGTCCTGCGTGGAAGAGCTTTGTTGAGGCATTCACAAGGGCATGTGGGCTAGGAGCAGAGGGCCGCAGGCCAAGTGCTGGGCAAATCTCAGAAGGCTGCCTTGCTCTTGGTTGGTGTTCACGTTGGCTTCTGTGGCACTGTGGCACTTGTGTTGCCTGCGCCCCACTCCAGCCCCACGACCTTCTCATCAGTGTCTGCCTGGTTTCCAGCAAATGCCCCGGGGCTGCTGGGTTGTGTGGCCCAGCTTTTCTGGGCTTATGACCCAAGGCACTTTGACCCAGCGAGGTGCAGGTCTGTGGTGGTGGAGGCTGAGTCAGACCCACTGAGGCACCTCTTCCCCGGAGCCCACCACACTCCCAGATTCAACCTCCTTGGGGTCTGGCCCCTCATGGCCACCACCCCACCTGCCCTTCTCTCCCAGCACCTCGGGCCCCAGCAGAGCCCCAGGTCATGTCTCTGAGATCCTGTGGCTAAGCTCCCCACCAGGACTCTCCACGTGTGTACTCACCCCCCAGCAGGGACTAAGGCCTAAGATCAAGGTTCAGGGGTCATGCCCTCACCCTGGGGCTGGAGGTGTGGCCGGGTCCCTCTTTGCCCTCCCCTTGCCTCTGCCTGGACACCTCCCTGGCCCAGCCGCAGCTTCAGGCTGACTGAGGCCTGCTTGAGACGGGCCTGCCTGGCTTCAGCTCTGTCCGGAACTTCTGAGGGAGGCCCTGTCCAGCCACTGTCCCCAGGCATTGTGTCTCAAGAGAGGCTGGTGGCCCCTGACAGCCACAACACAGCTCAGACCTCACCCCCCAAGCTGCCACTGGTCTTCAGTGGAAGAGGTGGCCATCTACCAGACTGCCAAAGCACTTCCTGTACCTGAGCTCTGCCCAATGGCTGCTACAGGACTCTGGGCCCAGGGTCTGCTGGCCCTTCCTCCCTCTATTCTCATGAGCTTCTTCAGCCATGGCCAGGCCTCCTGCCCATTCCAGGGGCTTCCCCATTGATTCTTAGGGCTGACCAACTGGCCCATCCACTGTCCCCAACCCCTGGCCTGGGTTGTGACAACCTGGTTCCTAGCTGCTCCCACCACAGCTCCTCCACCTGCCCTTCAGACATCCAGGATGATCCCAAAGGGAAAGACCCAAATCTGTGAGTGGCCCACAAAGCCACCTGCCCCACTCCACGTGCTCTCCAGAATAAGCTCTTCTCAACCCTGAAACCTGCCCTCCCCCTCCCCCTCCCCCGTTGGCTCCTGTCTGTAGCCCCTCCCCAGTGTGGGTTTGCTGGGTGCCCCCTCAGCTACCCCCACGCCCTGTCCACCACACCCTCTAGCTGCAAGCTCACGTGCAGCTGTGGATCTGCCCTGCAAGTTTGCTGAGTGAGCAGCTCTAACCCAGCCCACTGTCACTGTCACCATCCTGGGCTGGGCCTCTGTGGAGGCATGCAGAGAGCTTGGAAGTCCTGAGCCAGAGTAGGGATTTAGTGGCCACTCTCTCCCATGGGGACTGCAGGATCTGGCAGGCCTCAGTGGATGGGTTGCCATAGGAGGGGCCAGGAGGGCCAAGGGACAGATGGTAGGGTCCCTAGCCTCTGGCTCCCTCTGCTGGCCCTTCCTCCCTCTATTCTCATGAGCTTCTTCAGCCATGCCCAGGCCTCCTGTCCCTTTCTGGCTGATGGGGATACCTGGGACAGAGGAGGTGACAGGACTAGTCTGTGCAGATGATTGGGAGCATGGTGGCAGAGTTGGTGGCAGTGTCTGGGGGAAGGGAGAGTACCCTGGGGGAGTGGGATGGGCAGCAGAGTGGGACCCCTGGGAGAACCTGGCGGGTGGAGGGCTCAGCCTACACCCCAAGCCTGCCTGGCCCTGCTGTCTGCTGCCCCTGAGAGGGCCCAGCTGTGGGCCAGGAGCACTGGGCTGGGGAGGGGTACTTGAGCTCTGCCAGCCCAGGTACGGCCCAGAGCCGCAGGCAGCCCACGTGCAGGTGTGCTTGGGCAAGTGAAGAGGGTGCCCCAAGGGTGTGGGGGGTGGGGCGCTTCTAGGCTCCTGGGGCAGCTGAGTGGCAGCGACAGGCTGGGTCAGCTCAGGGCAGGGAGACATGGAGGTGGCCTGCAGGCAGGAGGAGAGGTCCTGGCGGCAGTGTCTGGGGGAAGGGAGAGTCCCCTGGGGCAGTGGGATGGGCAGCAGAGCTGCCTTGCTCTGGGCTTTGGGAGTGTGGGGCAGAGGTTCTGAAGGGATTGGCACCAGGAGGCAAGGCCACTTTGGACGTAGTCAGCTGCCAGTGGCCCCTCAAGTCCCACGGGGTCCTGTTGTGCCTGCCTGGGAGCACTAAGGAGCCCAGCAGCCAGCAGGCCCTGGCACCGGCTGGTGGCTGAGTCAGGCAGGGGCTGCTACTGCTTAGGTGGGCAAGCTATGGCTGCCCCTCCTTGTGCGCACTTCTCCGTCCTGCAGAAGCTCCTGTCCTTGCCGAAAGGTGTCCTCCCATCCTAGCACAAGGACTGCCCTGGGGTGGAGGGCCTGTCTTCCAGGTGGGCATGAAGGGGGGAGCTGGCCTCCTGCTTTGTGTGGGGACCAGGCTCTCTCAGAGCCCAGCAGTGCTCTAGGCAAATACCATGCCCATCCTGATCCTATAACCTGGCATTTAGATCCATGGGCTCCTGGGAGCAAGCAGGGGACAGGTGGGGCAAGGCTGGATCCCAGCTGGCCCTAATGGAGTGTTTATGGGGCTGGCTGGGAGAAGCTTCTGGTCTCTGCCATGCCTCCCTTGGGAGCAGCTGGTGCTGGCACGTGTGGAGGCCAGGACAAGGCTCTTCTGCTGCCTCCACTTGTCTGAGAGGACTGGTTGGGCACCTTCAGAGGGACACCACGCCCTCTGCCCACAGGCCAGGACTTGCTCAGCGAGGCCATGTGGAAGTTTCTTCAGAAAGCTTGGGGCTGAGGGTGAGGTGGGGTGCAGGGGTGTGGAGCAACCTGCCAGTACAGACCCTGGAACTGGGGAGGGCTCCCAAGGGCTCACCTGTGGGCAGGAGCCTCCCCACTTAGATGAGGAGAGGGTGGCTGGGACTTCCTGGGCCCCACCCCATGCAGCGCCCCCCTGCCCACCTTCTAGGGTCACACTCCATGAACACCGTGTCCACTTGCCTGGGGACCCACCCTGGAATGATCATATCTCCATCCTTGAGGGACAGCCAGATGCCAAAGAGTAGCCCCAGGGTGAGGTGGCTGGCAGGAAGTGGGCCTGCCTGCCTCAGGGGCTAGGAGCTTCAGGGGCAGTGTTGGGCAGCCAGGGCCTGCGGGGGTTGGGGTAGGAGCCAGACTGGGACCCACTTTGCTGAGCAGCCTGAAAGAGGGGCCTCAGCACGGAAGGAATGATCATGTGGCACAGGGCAGGGTCGGGGGACGGGTAGGCGGCTGGAGGCACTGGGAATGGTCGAGGCCACTCAGGACCAGAGGCGTCTGTGGCAGTGCAGCTGGCCCAAGGCAGCCAGGCCAGTCGACACCCAGATGGCCTGTGAGCTGCCTCGAGAGTTCCTGCCCTGCGCTGTAAGGCCCATGGGTGGAGATGGTCCTGGCCTCCCCACCCTGAGAGCAAGCCCTAAGGACAGGCCCCAGGTGGGAGTAGACAGCTGAGGCAAGGTGACAGGGACCTCAGTAGGTGGCTTGGCCCTGTCCTGAGCTGCAGAGGGGTGAGGGAGGCTGGCGGGTGTAAGTCTGGGGGGTGTGATCGGGCAGGCAAGGCAGTTGGGGGGCTTCTCGTGGACACAACTTTCCCACTCTGCTGCAAGAGGTTGATTAGACCCAGGGCACGGCCACCTCTGTGTCATCCCGGAGCCCTTTCTGCCACAGCAGCCCACACTAGTGTTTTCACCTCTCCCCACTTACAGCCCGGGTAGCAGGCAGTGTGGCAAGAATGAGGTGGCGCCATGGAAGGTGCCCAAGGCAGAGCAAACCATGGCCACCCAGCAACATGGGCAGGGTGCAGGGGTGCAGACTGCAGGAAAGGGCCCCACGTGGCCTGGCACAGACGAGGGTGGGGTACAGGTGTTGAAAAGTCCTGTGACAGACGGGAGGCCATGGCAAGGACTGCCCAGGGTCCCAGCAGCACTGGGGCCTCACTCCAGACCAGCCTCACGGTCATGGCTTCTTGGCTGGCTGCTCCACACAGTGCTGTCTGCAAGGGCACCAACCTCACTGTCAGCAGGACCTGTGGGTGTCGTGGCTGGGGACAGAGTGCCGGCAGGTGGCACCTGCAGACCAACCTGGCACTGGGGATAGTTAGCTCCTGCCCCTGGCCCAGAGGCCCATGATTGGAGGTCCCCTGCCCCTGGGGTGGCTCTGGGGGGATCTGTGTCTGTGCAGGGCCATCGGGCAAGACCTGAAAGCCTAGGGCCGGTCCAGGCAGGTGACAGCCTCTCTCCTCCCTGTGACAGGAGGCAGGGCCCGTGGCAGCCGAGGCCTCCCGGTCAACAGGACCATCGATGTGGACCTCGTCACTGGTGTGGCAGCCAGGCTAGGCGGTGACGTGCTGGGGGCGAGGGTTGGTGGGCCCCTGATGTCAGGACGCCCTGGCCTGAGCCCCATCCCAGGTGAGCCGGCCAAGCCCCCAGCTAGCACACACCGGGCCACCTATGTCTGAAGCTGCCCCTGGTCCCGTGCAAGCTACCCTGCCCTGACCTCCACACACGTGGACACCACCTGGCCCAGGACCTCTCAGGGGCACCTGGAGCATGTGCCCCTCAGCCACTACACCCTCAGGAGCCAAATGGGGAGAAGGCGGGACCACCTCTTCTCAGGGCCTGGCCTCAGACACCTCCCACCAGCCCGGTGCTGCCCTCTGCCTCAGACTCTTCCCAATAAAGCATTTTGAAGACCTGCCACGTGTCGGCTTCATACTGAGTGCTGGGGACAGAGGTGCTGAGCTTGGGGAGCCCTCGTTCCTGTGGGACTCCAGAAGCATACGCAGGAGATATCTAGGAGGTGACAGAGGGCCCCAGAAGACGGTGCCTGGCAGTGAGGAGCAGAAGGCCCTCCTGCCCTCTGATGTGCAGAGAACAGAGGTCACTAGGGCTCCAGGAGGAGCCTGTGACACTGAGGGGCAGCCTTGCCACATCAAGTTCCCTGCCCTCTGCGTGCCCCACGGCCTGACCCAGGGTCTTTCGTGTCTGTCCCTCCCTCCCCTCTTTAGGGTGACCGCTGGTGGAGCCAGGGCTCTTGTGGGAGCTGTGCTCAGCTGACCACTGAGGTCCCTTTCTTGGCACTGCCCCCACCATGGCACAGCAGGGACCCTGTAGCTGCAGGCCAGTCTCCTGCCCTTAGCTGCACTTGGAGGGTGCCCAGAGAGGGCTGTGGGGAGCCAGCTGAGCTGACGCCTGCCTGCAGAGGAGGCTGGACAGTGCCAGGCAAGTGGGGAGGCCAAGGCTGCAGTGAGTCTGGTTGGAATCGAGACCCTGTGTGGCAGGAGCCCAGGGAGGAGGGAGGGCCAGCCACAGGGAGGAGTCAGCAAATCCGAGAGGCGCAGTGCCCTGGACCCAGGTCACTCAGTGGGAGCCCCAAGGCCCATCCTACACACCATGCCAGAGCTGGGCGATCGTACCGGCGCCTGAGAGCTCCCAGCAAGGCCTCTTGAGTGGTTCTGGATGTTTCCAGGGAGTGGCTCCCAGTGGACAGCACTCTGGGCAGGGGTCCAGGAGAGGCGTCAGAATAGAAGGTGAGAGCCTGGCACTTGCTGTGCCAGGCTGGGTATCACCAGTGTTCATTCTTCCTTCTGCACAGATGGGAAAATGGAGGCTCGGAGAGCGTGGGGCTTGGGGTGGACCACGAGACAACTTCAGCGCCAGGCCAACCCCAGGCCCAAGGGGGAGTCTGCCTTCCTGCCACCCTTTTGCCAGCGGAACCTCTGACCTGTGGGGAACTGCAGGCACCTTGCTGGCTGCTCAGAAATTGCAGAAGAGGTTCCAGAGGCAGCTCTGCCCGCAGCCCTTAGTCACGCGCTTGTGGGGCAGGGCCCCTCCGCCTTGTCCCGGGACCCCTGGTGCCTGGCCCAGGCCTGAAGAGCTGTGCTGGGCCCAGAGACCCCCAGAGACAGCCATGCAAGCAGCCCAGGGGCTGGAGGAAGTGCCCACCCTGTCCAGGAGGGGGCAGGAGAGACCTGTTCTGGGGTCACTGTTTGCAATACTCAGCAGGGTGTATGGCCCACCCTCCGTAACTCTTTTGTGGTGTGGGGAGAGGGTGCAGGTCCCTTGGGCTGTGTGGCTGGCCACGGCCCTGGACCCTCAAAGCTCATGAAGAGTTCACCAACAGGAGAGGCCAGCCCCCCGCAGTTTTGGCCCAGCGCTGGCCAGGGAGTCCCACAGCGCCACCTGCCTGTCTGGGGAATGCTTCTTGAAGGGACCTTAAGTGTAGGGCCCAGGACCAGTACAGGCTGAGGCTGGTGGGGCAGCCAGCCCCTAGGCAAAGGCAGGGGAGTTGGTGGCAGGGTGGAGGTGGGGACAGAGCTCCCTCTCCAGTGCCGGCTCATGGAAGGTAGCCAGGGTTAATCATTCCCACATGGCCTTGACCCCACCTGGGCTGACCGATTCGCTCCCGCCTCCCGCTGCCCCTCTCGCCAACTCAGGAGGAGCCATGGGGCGCTGGGCCTGGGTCCCCAGCCCCTGCCCCCAGCCTGGGCTGTGTGCCTTCCTGCTGCTGCTGCTGCTGCTGCCTCGGGGGACCCAGCCCCAGGCCAGAGGGGTGAGCGCCGCTGCTCCCAGGCAGTGTGGCCAAGGGCTCCCTGTGCGCACACACTGCAGGCTCCTGGGCTTCAGCCAGAGGGACGGCGCCCCGGGCAGGGGGAATGGGCTGGGGCCCAGGTGACTGGGGGGTGAGAGTCGGCCTTCAGGGCTGAGGTGGAGCTGGAATAGCCTGGGGCACTGGGTCCCTGAGCTTGCTGTGCTGTTCCTGGAGCTGGGGGTCCCTGTGTGGCCTGGCCTGGGCCCCAGTGGGTCTCCGCCCCTCCCCCAGCCTCGGTAGGTCCCAGTGTTTGAGGTGGGGACCGAGGGGCCTCTGAGGGGCTCCGGCTGCTCCTGTCCTCCCTAGAACTGACCAGGGTTCATCCCTGAGAGGTGGTATACCTGGGCTGGGCTGTAGCTTGAGTCCAGGATGGGGAGGGCACAGGCCCAGAAGAGACTTCAGTGTCCCGGGGCCCCAGACCCTGCTCCACTTCACTTCCCAGCACAAAGCCGTCTCAGGACTGGGATTCCCCCTACACCCTCCTGGTTTCTGGTTCCTCCTAGGATGGCACAGAACCCCCAGAACCTAATGCCACAGCCCCCTTTGGGGGCCCCATGATCCCTGTGACCTCTGTGACCCCCAAGACCCCAGCAACAAGTGCTCCAGAGGCAGAGGTGGAGGCAGAGGGACCCCAAGGTGGGGAGCGCCAGTCCCCAACCAGGGTGGCTCCCTCCCGCAGTGGCCCAGGAAGCCAAGGTGGGTCGGGAGAGGAAGCTTCCCACGGCACCTGGTGGTTGTGGACATGGGTGGGCTGGGGTGGGGAGCCCTGCGGCAAGGACTGGAGCCCTGGCCTGCCACCCCTGCAGTGCTCACCGAGGCCGGGCAGCCCTGCAGGTTCCCCTTCCGCTACGGAGGCCGGATGCTACACTCCTGCACCCTGGAGGGAAGTGCCCGCAGGAAGTGGTGGGTCCCAGGTGGGGCGGGGGCTGAGGCCCCCCGGGGTCTGGCACGCTGGAGAAGAGTGGCTGGAGCTCCAGGCAGGGCCAGGAGGGGTGGGCCTGTGGCCTGGACCCACTGACCCCCAGCATTGCTTCCCAGGTGTGCGACCACTCACAACTATGACCGGGACAGGGCCTGGGGCTACTGTGTGGAGGTTGTCCTGCCTCTGGAGGACCCAGGTGGGTGCAGGGTGTGGGGTGCGACAGCCTGACCCCAGCTAAGAGGGGCTGAGGGGGGGTGTGTGAGCTGGGGGTGCAGGGTCCCAGTGCTGAGCGGGGGTAGGACCAAGGGAGACAGCTGAGCTGGGCAGGGGTCCTGCCTAGCTGGGCAGGGCTGCAATTTGACCCTGGAGATGGCTGCCAGCCAAGGAGCCAGCCGCCCTGGGTCCAGTGTGGGCACCTTTTCAGGTAGGGCTTCGCCCTCTCTGTGGCTGGGGTGCCCTCTCGTGGCAAAGGCCAGCCTCTGGCCACAGAAAAGCCCTGGACAGTCGCAGGGTGGGGCCAGGTGGCCCAGGGCATGAGGCTGGAGGTCTGGGGCTCGTGAATCTCTGGGGACATGGCAGGGGACCGCGCTGCCTGAAGTGTTGGTGCCAGCTTCTAGGATGCCACGTGCAGAGCCATGGGGCACCTTGCCCAGGTGCCAGGTAGAGGGCTGGGGAGAAAAGGGAAGCCTGTGTCCCCCCCTGGGGACCTGCACCCTCAGGACCCAGAGGGTGCAGCTGGAAGTGGAGGCCCACGGAGGCCCTTGGCAAGCAGCGGAGTCAGAGGGACCCCGAGGACTCGTGCCCTCATCACCACCTCTCCTGCTTGACCACAGCTGCCCTTGACCCCTGTGCCTCCGGGCCTTGCCTCAATGGGGGCACGTGCTCCAGCACCCAAGACCCCGTGTCCTATCATTGCACCTGCCCCCTGGCCTTCACTGGCAAGAACTGCAACATCGGTGAGTAGGCCCTGGGGGCCCGGGGGCCAGGGGCCAGGGGGCCATGGGGGCCATAGGGGTCATGGGGGCCATGGGGGTCAGGGGGCCAGGGGGGCCCTGGGGGCCATGGGCCTGGAGCCAACCAGGGAGGGTGGAGAGTGGTTGGGGGGCCCCAGGTGGGGTCCTGCCTGGGCTGTGGTGCAGGGAGTAGGGGCTCACTGTGTGGCCCCCAGGGAAGTGCTTCGACGAGACCCGCTACGAGTACCTGGAGGTGGGTGACCGCTGGGCCCGAGTGCACCAGGGCCACGTGGAGCAGTGTGACTGCGTGGACGGCCAGGCCCGGTGCAAAGATGCCCACCACACAGGTACACCGTGGCCAGCTCCGGGCCGGCCTGGGCCCCACGGTGAGGGTCAGCCATGTCCCCCGACAGGCCTTCCTTCCCCACCCAAGCAGAAGGGACTTGCCCGAGGCCACCCAGCAGCAAGGGCACAGGAAGGACCCGGGCCCTGGCCCCGGCAGGAGCTCGAGGCTGGGCCTAGCTTCTGGGCCCTTCTGCAGCTTGCCTGAGCAGCCCATGCCTGAACGGGGGTACCTGCCACCTGATCCTGGGCACTGGGACCAGCGTCTGCGCCTGCCCGCCAGGCTATGCTGGGAGGCTCTGCAACATTGGTGAGTGGGTCTGGCCCCCTGCCCTGGGAGCAAGCCTGGGGGTGGGGTCAGGGAGGCCCCACTGTGGGTGGCTTCACACCTGTCCTGTGTGGGAGCCTCATCCACACCTGCTGTGCTCTCAGTGCCCACAGAGCGCTGCTTCCTGGGGAATGGCACTGAGTACCGTGGCGTGGCCAGCACGGCGGCCTCGGGCCTGGGCTGCCTGGCCTGGAACTCCGACTTGCTGTACCAGGAGCTGCACGTGGACTCGGTGGACGCTGCCGCCCTGCTAGGCCTGGGCCCCCACGCCTACTGCCGGTCAGCACCCGGTGGCCAACACAGGCACCTTGCTCTGAGTGGGTGGGTGGCTCCCAGGACCCAGCTGGGACCAGCACTGCCCAGATGGCCTGATGGCCTCTGCCCAGAAGCCTGCCCTCAGGAGGCTGGGGTCTGTGGAGCGAGCACCGCTGCTCTGGGTGTGAGGAGCCCCGGGCCTGGGTTCCCAAGGGTTCCCCTATCCCAGCCCTCTCTGAGTGGCAGTGTGACTCCTGTCCGCTGCAGGAACCCGGACAAGGATGAGAGGCCGTGGTGCTACGTGGTGAAGGACAACGCGCTCTCCTGGGAGTATTGCCGCCTGGCCTCCTGTGGTGCGAGGGTGCAGGGCACAGTGGGGTGGTGCTGCCTGAGGCCCTGAGACAGGAGGTCAGGGACAGGTTGACCCTGGGGGCGGCTCCCAGTGGCCCCATGCCCCAGGACTGCCCTCTGGGGTCTCTGGCTCTCCTGGGGTCGGTGGTGGTGTCCCAGGCTGCAGGGGAGACAGGAGCACCCAAGGGTGCTGGCCACTCTGTGGCAGATCCTGTGGGCGGTGTTCTCCTCCCACCCTAGGGGAGGAGACTGAGGCTCAGAGGGGGCCTGCCCAGAGCAGGGGTGGGCTGAGGAGGCCCTGCCTGCCCTGGGGAACGCTGTGGAGGTGACCTGGTGACCTCTGCTCCAGAATCCTTGGTCAGAGTCCAGCCCCCACCCCCTGAGGTCCTGGTGACCCTGCCAGAGCCAGCCCCGGCTGGACGCCCAACCTGTGGCAAGAGGCACAAGAAGAGGACATTCCTGCGGCCACGGATAGTGGGCGGCTCCTCCTCCCTGCCTGGCTCCCACCCCTGGCTGGCTGCCATCTACATAGGGGGCAGCTTCTGTGCTGGGAGCCTCATCCACACCTGCTGGGTTGTGTCTGCTGCCCACTGCTTCTCCAGTAGGTGAGTGGCCCTGGCCCACATCCACATCCCCCACCCACATCCCACTCCGCCATTCGCTGCTCCTGCACCCACTGCCCGCCACAGGACCGCCACGCTGGCCTCCATCCCATTCCGGCCCTACCCTGCACACTCCTACTGCCATCACCACGCCACCCATCCTGGGCCTCCGTGGGCCTTTCCACCTGTCCCTGCCGCCTCACTGGGACTTGGCGCTTGGCCTCGTGCTGAGCGCTGAGGCTCCAGAGACGCCGGCGTTATTTGGGAGGCCCTGGGACAGGGTGGAGGGCTCCTGCAGAGGCACCAACAGTACGTCCGGGGCCTCCGGGTAGACCCCCAAGCCCAGCTCCAGGCAGGGTTGGGAGGAGGGAGGGAACGACTGCCTCCTCCTATCGCCAAGGAGCTTGAGGGGTGCCCAGCTGGTAGGGACAGGGCAGTGACAAGACTCTTTGGAGCCTCCGGGAATCCCGCCGGACAGGAGAAGCTCTGGCCCACGCTGGGCTCCCAGCAGCCCTCCTGCCTTCCACCCAGGGAAGCTGACCAACCGGGGAAGGAAAGCCCGGGTCCCACCGCCCAGCCTGGAGGCAGGAGGGAGCAGACAGGCCCCTTCTCACCTTGTGCCCCTGCCAACAGTGTCCAGGGGGACCGTGCAGGTCCTGTCCTGAAGAGGAAAACTGAGGCCCAGACAGTCGGGGGCTGACTCGGGGCCTGGGCTCTGTGTCCTCCAGTGGCGAGGGGCGTATCTGGGACCCCACAGGCCAGGTCCAGCTGGGACAGGGCCTTCAGTAGGACAGGTCTCCACCGACCTGGGCAGTCTCAGCACATCGGCCTGGGTGCCCGCGGGTGTCACTGGGCCGTTGGAGATAGCACAGCACACTGTGGCTCCTGGGCCCAGGCCTGGGGTGGCTGCGACCCCATCACTCCTCTCTCCAACTCACTGTCCAGTGGACTAGCAAGGGCCACTGCAGGCCTCTCCCTGGGGCTGTGGGCCGCCCCTCAGCCATGGCTGAGCAGCCATGGCCAGCGGGGCCCAGTTCCAGGTGGGGGTGCTGACCAAGTGGCCTGAGGAGAGGTCCAGGTCTGTGTGCCACCAGGACCTCCGACCCCACACAGTCCCCCCAGGGAGAGCGTCTCGGTGGTGCTGGGCCAGCACTTCTTCAATCGCACCACAGACGTGACCCAGACGTTTGGCATCGAGAAGTACATCCCCTACTCCCTGTACTCGGTGTTCAACCCCAGTGACCATGACCTTGGTGAGCTCCGTGGCGCAGCAGGGTGGGTGTTCTCTGTGCACCCAAGCCAGAGCAAGGACAGGGCAGGGGCCATTGGCCGGGCAGACACTGGGGGCTAGAGGAGGAGGGGTCTGGGCAGGGCAGCCAGGGTGCCTGTTGTGGCCTCCATGGCCGGAGGGAGCCTGGCCTGTGACTCAGTCCATCCTGGACCCCTCCTAGGCTGACCTCTGACCTCTCTCCTGCTCAGTCCTGATCCGGCTGAAGAAGAAGGGCGAGCGCTGTGCTGTCCGCTCCCAGTTTGTCCAGCCCATCTGCCTGCCCGAGCCTGGTGTCTCCTTCCCCTCTGGACAAAAGTGCCAGATCGCAGGCTGGGGCCATGTGCACGAGAGTGAGTGGGGGACTGCCCCGAGCCAGCCCGGGGGAGCAGCGGCCAGCCATAGTGAGCTGGCCCACGCTGAAAGTGCCGTGCCCTGCAGATGCGAGCAGCTACTCCAGCTCTCTACGGGAGGCACTGGTACCCCTGGTCCCTGACCACAAGTGCCACAGCCCCGAGGTCCATGGTGCCGACATCAGCCCCAACATGCTCTGCGCGGGCTACTTCGACTGCAAGGCTGACGCTTGCCAGGTGAGCCGTGCTGCCCAGTGGGACTGGACACAAGGGGTTGGTCGACCTGCTTGCCCCTTGGAGCTCCGAGCTGGAGGGGTCCGGGACAGAACTTACACCCACTGGGCTGGTGGCCAGCACCCCAGGATGGCTGGCTGCCTGGCCCCTCTAGAGAGGGCAGCTGTCTTCAGAGCCCTGTCCTCAAACATAGGACAAGAGGCCTCAGGCCACACCAGTAAAGCTCAGGTTCGCCCAGTGGCTAGGGGCGCCACAGGATGTCAGTTGCCCAAGGCCACCCATGGCCCTTTGCCCAGATGTCTCTCAGACGTGCTCATTGCTCAGGCCATTAACCAGTAGCTAAGGTCTGTCCCCTCCGCGGCCTGATCCCGTTCATGCTCAACAGGGCCATCTTGGGAGGACTGCTCCGCAGGCCAGGTCCTAGGTGGGGAAGCAGCCCAGGCCAGATCTCTTCTGAGTCTGCAGGGCTTAGTGTGGAGAGGGGTGGGGCTGGGCCGGGACACATGGTGCCGAGTGTCAGGGAGGGCTTCCTGGTGTGTGGGGTGGGTGCCCTTGTCCTGAGAACCGCACAGGCCTTGAGGGCAGCAGGGAGCATTTCGGGTGGTGGGAGAGGCAGGTGCCCACTTGGGGAGTGCTTCTGGGCAGGAGAGGGCGGCCAGGTTGAGAGTGTGCTGCTGCTGGAGGTGAGGGGCAGCCGGCAGGCTGCAGGAGGCAGTGGCGAGGGGACTCCCCTGGACTGGCAGAGCTGGCCCTCCAGGGGCCTGGGAATGAGGTGACCTGTATGTGAGGTCTCTTCCTCAGAAATGCCCTTGCTCTCTGTCCCCATGCTGCCAGCAGCCTTCTGGGGCAGTTCTGTCACCAGCAGAAGACACTTCCTGGATTCGCACCCTGGGGGCCTTTGGGTGGGGGTGTGGAGCTGCTGCTCCGTGTCCCTGAGCCAGCTCCCAGCCACGTCTCTGCCCAGGGTGACTCGGGTGGGCCCCTGGCCTGTGAGAAGAACGGGGTGGCCTACCTGTATGGCATCATCAGCTGGGGCGATGGCTGTGGGCGCGGCAAGCCAGGCGTGTACACCCGCGTGGCCAACTATGTGGATTGGATCAGTGACCGGATACGGCCTTCCAAGCGGCCTGCGGCGCCCTCCTGAAGCTCAGGACAGCCGTCCTTTCCCACTGCCTGCCTCGCTGACAATAAAGACCTCTCCTGGCACCTCCTCTGTGACTCCTGCCTCCCCGGGCCTCTTGGGCCACAGCTTGGGCCAGTGGCTGCAGATGGGGTGACCTGGGCCAGCAGCCAGCAGAGTCCTCAGTAGAGATGGGAGCCTGCAGCCCCCAGGAGGGCCTGGCCCCGTGGCCCAGCAACTCAGGCAGGGGATTAGGGCCCGGGCAGCATCCAGGCCACACCCACCGCAGGGCCAGCTGCAGACAGCTATGTGGTCAGGTCCAGGCACCCTGGGTGGTCGCAGGGCAGCACATGGGAAGCAAGTCCAGGCCTCAGGCTGTGGACAGGGGCCTGAGCCAAGCAGTGGGGGAATGCTAAACCCCCAGGCAGACAGGGCACAGCTGCTGGACGCCTTTCAGCTTCAAGATGGCAGCCTGGCTGGGAGGGAGAGGGGAGAAAGGGACCGTGGGCAGGGCTTGCTGCCGGGACAGAGTTCACAGGAGCCGGCCCTGACTCCAGCCAGGCAGGACACCGAGGCTCATCTGAATGGAAGGAGGAGGTGGGCCGGAAGCCAGAGAGGGTGCTGGATGAGGGGAGGCCCCAGGGGCTGTGGGGAGCTGGGTCCACCCGGGTTCCCAAAGTCCTTGGTGTTAACCCCCCCTGTGCGTGAGGTTCCGTGGAGCAAGTCAGGGTGGGGTCCACGTGGGCCAAGGCCAGGCTGAGGCCAACAGACCCCTGGGAATGGAGCCAGAAGCCAGGGGAAGGCCAGTTTCCTGCCCCCTACCTGTGGCCTTGGGAAGGGCAGCAGATGGCTGTGCTCAGGGCACTGCCTGGACCAGGCTTGCCACGGGCAGTTTCTCCCAGTGCCCGCTGGTGGCCTCCCTCCCTAACCCTTCCTTGCCCTTGCCAGCCTCCTGTGACAGGCAGGGCCTCTCTCCTGGCCACCACGGTGCCCGGCCTACACCTGTGGGGTCTGCACACCTGCCCCTTCTGTGCTGCCGCCCGGCGGCCGTCCCCCGCTGTGCTGGTCAGACTGCACCCCTCACTCAGGCCACCGGGCGGGGTCCTCAGGGGGCTCCGCACTGGGCTGCTACCTGCCCGGAGGGCTCACAGGGCCACAGCTAGCTACAGAGGGAGTGAGGCAGGAGCAAGACTGGTCAGCCCTCTGCTGAGGCCTCAGTGGGCTGGACGTTCACTGCCCTAGGAAGTCAGAGTCTGAGCGAGGGAGAGCGCTGGCCCTGGGAGGGCGGCAGCCGGGCCAGTCTTGGGGCCTGGGCCTCCTGGGCTGATGAACATGGGCTGCGGGTGACCCCGCCACCACAGGTTGGCCACAGTCCTGGCGGCAGGCAGAGTGATGAGGGTGAGCATGGTGCTCCCAGAGTGCACAGTGGGTGCTCTCCTGATGTGACCGCTGTCCTCCAGTCAAGCCACGTGGGCTGAGGCAGGTGACTTCCCAGTGGTGAGTGGCTCTCCCACACTGATGCCACCACAGGCCCAACGCCAGGGACCCGATCAGCATCCACTTGATGCCTCCCTGCGACTGGGTCTTGGGACTGACCAGCACCAGTGCCAGGGGCTATAGTCTCTGTGTCCGGGGGCCCTGGGAGCCAGCAGGAGGTCAGAGGGGGTGTTTCCTGTGCCCTCGGTGCTGGGGCTGGACTGGGCCCTGGGATCATGTGCCATCATCTGGTCCCAAGGCCGCTGACAGGGCCGATGTTTGGAGGTGGTCTTTACACAAATGAGGTCACCAGGGTGGGTCCTCATCCAGTCCCACTGGTGACCTCCTAAGGAGAGGGCATGGGGACACAGACACTTGGAGGAATCCTGGGAGGGTGTAGGAAGGAGTGGCCCTGTGCAGGCCCAGACCCGGGGCTGCATATGCCATGAGCCTGGACACCCGGAGCCCAGCCTCTAGATCTGGGAACCCTCCACCCACATGTCACTGCAGCAGCCCCAGCAGACGAGTGCCCAGTCTGGCCGTGTCCCTCACTGAAGGACACTGCTGTTCTCCAGACTAGTGGCCTCCCCCAGCGTCCTGGTACGGCCAGGCTTCAGGTCGGGCGGAGGTGCCTGCTTCTCTTCATGACTGCCCAAGGTCACTAAGCTGTCCCTGTGGCCCACCTGACCATGCCTTTGTTGAAAAGCCTCTTTGACAGTCCCTCCAGGCGCCAGCCCACCGGGGCCCTGGAGGACACAGGAGGCATCGTTTTTTCTCAATTCTTAAATCTGCCTGTGTTAAGCTGGGGGTTTGCATTTGCGTTTAGGAGTGAGAGTGACCTACACTCTTACGTTCTTGGAGTTACTGTCACCAGGCTCATGTAATAAGACTGAGAGTGTCCCTTTCTTAATCAAATCCTCGGCGATCCTGTGTGAGGCTGAGGGTCCTCTGGACATGGAAGGCACCATGCAGTTTCCTGCCTGGCGTTCTCTTTACAGGATGTCGGAAGCTACTCATTCAGAGCTGGAAGGAGTTCTGGGCCATGGCCCTATGGAAACAGTGACGGCTGGGGATTTCATCTCTTCTTGAGCTAGTTAAAGGAAGTCATATTTTTATGAATCTGTCTCATTTTTCACATGTATTACCGTAAAGTTGTTTATGTTGTCTTAGGCTGTTTTCTGTCGCTATCACTGATTCCCGAGACCCAGTAATTTTTGAATAAGAGAGGTCTATTTAGCTCAATGTCCTGGCAGCAGCTCAGCAGCTGGTGAGGCAGGGCCTCCCCCAGCGAGACGGGCAACTGCTGCAGGGTCTCTTCTTCCTCTCCTTATGAAGCACTAAGGCTACGCGGCCTGTGCTCACGGCCTTACCTCCCCTCCTACCTCCCCAAACACGGCCGCCCGAGTTCTGAGGCTGGCTCTACACATGGACCCCACGGGGGCCGCGGCCCGCCAGGCTGGCTGGCTGTGGCTCTGACGCTTGGGAACACAGCTCGGGGCTGGGTTTCCAGTGGACGCTGATGGGGTCTGTTGGCCTGGGGCCTGTGGTGGTGCCAGTGTGGGAGAGCCACTTGCCTCCTGGCTGGGACACAAAAGGGGAGGCAGGGGCTGCGTCCCAGTGACCCTGAGACCTGCACCTAAAGGTCCCAGGGCCGTGTGGAGCTGGAGGGCAAAGGGGGGCTCCTGGAGCAGAAGCCAGGCCCGGGCAGGGGATGGGCAGCGAACCTGGGTGGGTTGTGCTCCATGTGTGCGAATGACCACAGTGACGCCCACACGTTGCTCTGCATAATCAATATGCACCCATAAAATACTAAATTAAAAAGGTGCACCACACCCAGCAGTGCCCAGGCTGGGAAGCAGGCCTTCAGAGGACCGTCCACCCAGCCGTAGTGGTTGTCATAGCAGAAAAGAGCAGGGGTTTGTCGGGGGCTGGAGGCCACTGGGGTGCTGGTGAGTGTGGGTGTAGCAAGCTGCCGCAGGCTGCTCCCTGCTGTGTCCTTCTGCAGCCGTCCAGCAGGTACAGGAGGGAGGGGCTCAGGGGTCCTTGTTGTCCCAGCAGGTGCCAGGCTGTGGGCCGGAGTCCACTTAGGCCTAAGGCTCCCTTGCACTCAGGCTGAGGCCAGAGCACTGACAGATGGGGTTTAGTTTTTCTGGTGGGGAGCCACTGGTCATTCTTCATCTCACCAGGTGACCAGGGGAGAGTGGACAATTGCAGGGGGTGTCTCACGGCCAGGTGTGGAAGTGGTGGTCATCATTTCTGCCCACTCTCCACTGGCCAGAGCTGTTCACATGGCCCTGCCCAAGGAAGGGCAAGCAAGTGGGTAGACAGGGGCACAGTGCCTGCCCTGGTCAGCTGGAGATGCCCGCACAGCAGCCTGGCCTGGTCCTCCCGATCCTCCTCCTGTGTGTGAAACCATGGTGACTCTGGAAGACTCTCAATATGCGCTGTCCCTGGGCTCATGGTGGCCACGTCAGCCCAGGGGAGGGAGCCGTGGCCAGGTGAGGCTGGAGGTCCAGGGTCCGGGGAGTTCCACAGCTGCAGAGCCAATGGAGGGCCGCAGCACCCTGCAGCCGTGGTCTCTGTGGCAATGTCCTCATCTGTAGCGCCTGGCAGTGGCGCCGTGGCTGTGGGCTCAGGAAGCAGGGTGATCGCCGCCATGAGCCTCTGTGCAGTGTGCAGGGCTGGGCGGTCATCCTGTCTCAGGGTGTGACCTGCGTTTTTGCTGTCCCCTTCCTGAGGCGACATCTCTCCGGCTTGCCCTCTGCGGTTCCAGAGGCCCGACACCTGCCAGCCAGCTTCTAGGGCAGGAGGGCTCCACCACGGGCACGATGCCTCGCTCCGACAGCCGGGCCAGCTGGGCAGGAGCCAAGTCAGGGTCGCGGAGACCTTGGCCCCCAGGGAAAGGGGCCAGCCCTCTTCCTCCTCCTAGCAGGTTGCTTCCCTGCTTGGCAGAGCCCTGGCACCACAGCACTGTCCTCTGGGCCACACGGAGTGGGGGAGGGGGCTCTGTCCCCACGGTGCCTGCATTTCCGGGGCCAGGGCACAGCAGGTGCAGCTGCCAGGCGTGGCTGGGGCCTGGGCCAGGGCCAGCACTTGGGAATGCAGCAGCCGCCGCCCCTCCCTGCAGGGAAGAGCAAGTGCCAGGCGCCCGGCAGCGGATGTGTCCGTGGCTACAGCCCCCATCTGGCAGCTGGCCCTGCAGGGCTAGGGCTGTCCTGGGCTAGCCCCTGGGCCTGCTGTGCAGAGAGGATGAATGGAACTCTGTGGTCAGCAACCGCTCCCTGGGGTGCTGGTGACCGGGGTACACAGGTGATGGGGGTACAGGGTGCTTCCTGGGTCTGAGACCCTCTCCCTGCATTAGGCCCCAGCAAGACCCCTGGGTGGCATCAGAACCAGCCCTAGGCTCACCTGAGACCTGCTCTCTCGGATCCCCAGGGGTGACAAGGAGGGTCACCCAGGGCTGAGCCCAGCTCTGGGGGGACAGAAGTGGGTCAGTCCTGGCCGTGAGCCCGTTTCCCAGCCTGCGGGGTCTGGACGGGCGACACCAAGACTCACATGCCCTTGGCAGGCCACTGTCACCCTCCTTCCTACCAGGACCACTGCCTCTCGAGGACCGGCCTCGGCCTGCATATGGACCCGGCCTCTCCCTGACACCTGGTGTCCTGGAGTCCTTGGCCTTGGGGCTGGCTCACAGATGCGGAGTCCCCTGGCACCAACCTGCCAGGTCCCCAAAGCACATGGGCTCTAGCAGAACCTGGCCAGCCCTCTAGAGCTGCTGGCCTGGGGGACAGGAAACCCGGGAGCAGAGAGGCCAGGTGGCCGGGGGGGGGGGGGCTGCAGGAAGGGTCTTTACGGAGCAGTGTGCTTCTCTATGTCCTTCTGTGCTGGGGGTGGGCGAGGGGCAGCCTTTGGTGGGTCCAGTTCTTGGACAGGGACTAGGGGAGAGCAGACACAGAGGCTGGGGGCACTGAAGTGGCAGGGTGGGTCCTGGTCCCGCCCACCACCTGGCAGTCACCTGCACCAGGTACACACTGCCTGAAGCTTGAGTCACATGGGACTAGAGTGGATGGAGGGACAGGTAACCAGAGAGCCCCTGCACCCCAACCACCACGCACCTAGCCCCTGGGCTTGCTGTGCAGAGAGCATGAATGGAACAGGTTCTGTCTGGGCAGGGTTCTCTGGGCACAGGGGAGGCCCAGGGGTGGGGGAGTGTCCTGGGCCGCAGGGCCAGTGGTCATTCTGTCCTCAGGAGTGTCTGGTGATGCCCTGGGCTGGGGAGGGGAGGCACAGTGGTGACACCAGAGTGGCTGTAGACGGACTTGGGAGCCTGCTTCCCGAGTGCGATGCCCGCTCTGTGTTTGGAAGGGAAGTCCCACACACTGTCTTGCCTGGGGCTGCCTCGAGTGACTGCAGGTGGCCACACTGCCGGTGGGCAGGAACCATGGGCAGAGGCCAGAGGGGTGGGGAGCCGCACAGGCCACCGCCACAGGCTCCTTCCACCTGGCAGCAGGGGCCGGCGACACCGCCGCCCCAGGTCCCTGGCTGCCCCGCCCGCGGCGCCGAGGCCCGCCCTCCTGGCCCAGCCCAGGCCCTCCCGAGCTATTTTGAAAGTGACCCTGGGCTCCAGCGCCCAAGGCGCGGGGAGAGGGCGCGGCGGGCGGCGGAACCATGACAGAAGATGACCGAGGCGGCGCTGGTGGAGGGCCAGGTCAAGCTGCGGGACGGCAAGAAGGTCGGGGCGCGGCAGGGGGCGCGGGGCGGGGCGCGCATGGGCGGCCGCTCACGCTGTCCTTGTCCCCGCAGTGGAAGAGTAGGTGGCTCGTACTGCGCAAGCCGTCGCCAGTGGCAGGTGAGCGGGCGGCGGGCGGCGGGCGGCGGGCCCTGCGGCCTCATCCCCGCCGGCGCCACTGGCCAGACCGAAATAGCCGAGTCTCGGTCCCTGAAACCCAGCCTGGTGGTAACCGGAGAGTGGTGCGCGACGCTGGGCGACCGGGACCTGCAGCCTGGGCGCCCCGGGTGGCCCGGAAGGCCGCGTCCCCAGCCCCAGAGCAGCCAGGGGAAAAAAACCTGTAGCTCCCTCAGCGGCAAGGACACCCTGCAGGGCACCGTCCCTGCCCCCGGGACTGCGCGGTACTGCGCGGGTGGGAGCGCTCAGAGCAGAGCCCGGCTCATGTCCCCTTCCTTCCCAGGGGCCAGGCCAGGTGGGGAGAGCCCTGCTGTGTCCCAGGAAAGTGGCTTGACTGTGTTTGGGGGGCACGGACCGCTGGGGAGAGGGGGTGGTCCTGCCCGCAGCCCGCACCCCTAGTGGGGGGAGCAGGCGGAGCCCCCGTGGCCGGCCACTCTGCACCGCTCCCACTCGAGGGCGCGGCTGCAGCTGTCCCCGGAGACAGGTGCCCTGGAGCCGCCCAGGCTGCGGGTCTGTGGGGGGCTGGCGGGGGCATGTGTCCGCCACACTTGTGGCCAGAGGGTCTTCCAGGACACCGGGGCATCTCTCCTCCCTGGAAGGGGATGCTTGCGGAGGGGGCTGGCCGGTTTTGTGGATGGTCACTTCCTGCCTGGGCCTCAGGCCCCTTTCCAAGGGGCTCCAGCTCCAAGGCTTCTTGTTTTTTCAGTCTTTCAAGCCCTGACCCTGCCCTGTCCTGACCCTGCTCTGTCCTGACCCTGCTCTGCCCTGACCCTGCCCTGCCCTGACCCTGCCCTGTCCTGACCCTGCCCTGCCCTGACCCTGCCCTGTCCTGACCCTGCCCTGTCCTGACCCTGCCCTGTCCTGACCCTGCTCTGTCCTGACCCTGCTCTGACCTGACCCTGCTCTGACCAGACCCTGCTCTGTCCTGCCCCTGCCCTGTCCTGACCCTGCCCTGTCCTGACCCTGCCCTGTCCTGACCCTGCTCTGCCCTGACCCTGCACTGTCCTGACCCTGCCCTGCCCTGACCCTGCCCTGTCCTGACCCTGCCCTGCCCTGACCCTGCCCTGTCCTGACCCTGCCCTGTCCTGACCCTGCAATGTCCTGACCCTGCTCTGTCCTGACCCTGCTCTCACCAGACCCTGCTCTGTCCTGCCCCTGCCCTGTCCTGACCCTGCCCTGTCCTGACCCTGCCCTGTCCTGACCCTGCCCTGCCCTGACCCTGCTCTGTCCTGACCCTGCTCTGTCCTGACCCTGCCCTGCCCTGACCCTGCTCTGTCCTGACCCTGCCCTGTCCTGACCCTGCCCTGTCCTGACCCTGCCCTGTCCTGACCCTGCCCTGCCCTGACCCTGCTCTGTCCTGACCCTGCCCTGTCCTGACCCTGCCCTGTCCTGACCCTGCCCTGTCCTGACCCTGCCCTGTCCTGACCCTGCTCTGTCCTGACCCTGCCCTGCCCTGACCCTGCTCTGTCCTGACCCTGCCCTGTCCTGACCCTGCCCTGTCCTGACCCTGCTCTGTCCTTCCCCTGCCCTGCCCTGCCCTGCTCTGTCCTGACCCTGCTCTGTCCTGACCCTGAGCTGCCCTGACCCTGCTCTGTCCTGACCCTGCCCTGTCCTGACCCTGCCCTGTCCTGACCCTGCCCTGTCCTGACCCTGCCCTGTCCTGACCCTGCCCTGTCCTGACCCTGCCCTGCCCTGACCCTGCTCTGTCCTGACCCTGCCCTGTCCTGACCCTGCTCTGTCCTGACCCTGCCCTGTCCTGACCCTGCCCTGTCCTGACCCTGCTCTATCCTGACCCTGCCCTGCCCTGCCCTGCCCTGACCCTGCTCTGTCCTGACCCTGCAATGTCCTGACCCTGCTCTGTCCTGACCCTGCTCTCACCAGACCCTGCTCTGTCCTGCCCCTGCCCTGTCCTGACCCTGCCCTGTCCTGACCCTGCCCTGTCCTGACCCTGCCCTGCCCTGACCCTGCTCTGTCCTGACCCTGCTCTGTCCTGACCCTGCTCTGTCCTGACCCTGCCCTGTCCTGACCCTGCCCTGTCCTGACCCTGCTCTATCCTGACCCTGCCCTGCCCTGCCCTGCCCTGACCCTGCTCTGTCCTGACCCTGAGCTGTCCTGACCCTGTGCTGTCCTGACCCTGCCCTGTCCTGACCCTGCCCTGTCCTGACCCTGCTCTGTCCTGACCCTGCTCTGTCCTTCCCCTGCCCTGTCCTGACCCTGCCCTGTCCTGACCCTGCTCTATCCTGACCCTGCCCTGCCCTGCCCTGCCCTGACCCTGCCCTGTCCTGACCCTGCTCTGACCAGACCCTGCTCTGTCCTGCCCCTGCCCTGTCCTGACCCTGCCCTGTCCTGACCCTGCCCTGTCCTGACCCTGCTCTGTCCTGACCCTGCCCTGTCCTGACCCTGCCCTGTCCTGACCCTGCTCTGTCCTGACCCTGCCCTGTCCTGACCCTGCCCTGCCATGACCCTGCCCTGTCCTGACCCTGCTCTATCCTGACCCTGCCCTGCCCTGCCCTGCCCTGTCCTGACCCTGCTCTGTCCTGACCCTGAGCTGTCCTGACCCTGTGCTGTCCTGACCCTGTGCTGCTCTGACCTTAACCCTGCCCTGACCCTGTGCTGTCCTGCCTTTGCCCTGCCCTGCCCCTGCCCTGCCCTGACCCTGGTACAGGAGAGTGGGGATCTGGGGAGTAAAGGCCCCAGCCTGCAGACCGGGTATGGCTGTGGGGGCAAAGGCCACAGTGGGCAGGCATGAAGGCCTTGGCCAGCTGTGGCCAGAAGCTGGGGCCTGCTGTGGGACGGTGCTTCTCTGGACAGGGTGGGCCAGAGCCTGCGCTGGGTACCCCGAGAGGCCAGAAAGCCCTGTCCCAGGTGCCCACTGGGAGAGCACCCTGGGGTGCAGTGGTGCCTCTTCAGAGCACAGGAGCTTCCCAGGGGGCAGGGCCGGCTGGCCTGCAGGGCACCGGGGGTGGAGGTGCCTGGGTCAGGTCTCCCAGTAGGGACAGTGCGTCGGCACCTCTGGGTTCTCCATGTGCCCAGCAGTCAGGAGGCAGAATGCCCGAGGCAGGCAGGACAGGAAAGGGAACCAGGGCCGGGTCAGTTGTCCCTAGGGGACTGTGCAGCCAGGCTGGGAACAGGGTGGGCAGTGGTGGTGCCTCTCTGGGTGGACGTCTGCCCTGCCACTGTCCTGTTGTCCTGGACCCTGGCTCTGGTTTCTACGGCTGCCCCTCCCCCAACCCCCCCAACTGGTGGCCTGCGGCCCCTCCATCTTGTCCAGTCCACAGTCCTCACTGGAGAAGGGCTCTCCCCACCCCACCCAGCCCCTCCCCAGGTTCCAGACCCCTGATCTGGGTGCTGGGGAGAGGACGGCCGGCATCTTCTGTCACAGGCATCCAGGTCCCTGGGTTTAAAATGCAGACCTCCCACCTGAGGGCCAGGAGCCGCGTCAGGCAGGAGGTGGGTGGTGGGCACAGGCCTCTCCACTGCAGCCTGGGTGGGCCTCTCCTAATGAGGCCTAGTGGGCGGGTCTGAAAGAGCCAGGCCCCATGGCCGCCAAGGCTAGCAGGTGGGCAGTGCAGGACCCTGGCCGCAGCACCCTAGGGAGTCTTCGTGGGGCTGTGCTCCTCAAGGCTGGGGTTGCCTCCCTGCGCAGGGCCGTCCACTCCCCTCTCTGGGCCTCTAGGAGAGGGCATCGGGGTCCAGTCCTGGCTGGGCCTCACTGAGACTGGGACCTGGAGGGGCACCACTCCAAGGCTGCCCGAGAGCCGCTCCTGGGGCTCCCTCTTGCTGGGGAAGCCCCCACGAGGGACCTGAGTCCCGGAGCTGGCAGTGCCTTTGGGGGCATTAGAGACCGGGAGGCTTGGGATGAGAAACCTGGAGGATCTGGCCCAGGACAGGGGCCTGTGGGAGTGGCTGGGCAGCCAGGGAGTGGGCAGCAGGGAGTGGGTGGCCCCTGGTTGTTGGCTGCCTGTGATCTCTGCTCTCTGCTCCTGGAGGGCTGGGTCCCTGGCTTGGCCTCACCCACCAGCAGTCTGCAGGGGTGGGGGCTTGGGCAGAGAGGTTGGGGACCCCTGCCTACAGGAGGACCCCCGTTTACATGGTCTTGGTGATACAGGACCTTGAACCCAGGTACAGGCAGGGGTAGCTTCGGGATGTGTGCCCGGAGCCCTGGGGCCACCTGTGCTGCCTGATCCCTTCCTGGGACTGCTGGCCTGTGCAGCTGGCTACTCTGCTGACCAGTTCCTCCAGATGTCAGGCCCTGTGGGCCCTGGGATCCCTTCGGAAGTTGGTGACTCTTGCTTTGGGTCATTTGTACTCCGCCCCCTTCCCTGTGGGGATGAGGTGACATCTCAGCCCCTGGCTAAGGAGGGGTGGGGTGGCGGCCAGTCTTCCTTTCCCATGGTACCATCACAAAACAGGGCCACACCCAGGGCCCAGCTTCCCGCAAGCCCCATCCCAGGAACAGGATCTCCTGGGCCCAGAATCTGGCGCAGCCCCCGTGGACCTGCCCAGGAGAGCTGCGCCCCTGCCCAGCATCTTTCTTGAGCAGCTCAGAGCAGCGCTCGGCCAGCCTACGCCCAGGGTCTGGGTAGGGTGGACGGGGAGGGGGGAGCCGGGGCTGTGGGCCTGCGTGCTGAGCCCCAGCCACTCCTAGTGACCTCCATGCTCTCTTGTGGTGCCAGCTGTGGTGTCGGGGGTGACCACTGTGAACACAGGTAGGGTGCTGCTTTCCTGAGTGCCCTTGGCCTGCCCTGTGTGTCCTGGGAGGCCCCAGCAAGCCAACCAGGTCAGCGCCCTCGGCCCCTGCCCGGCTTCTTGGGCCGCCCCAGGCTGCTGTGTGCTCAGCAGGGTCCCTCAGTCTCCTCCAGGGACACAGCCTCAAGGTCACTTTGACCTCCAGGGTGCGGGTCCAGCAGCCGCTGCTCTCTGCCTTCCTGCGGCCTCCTTGCTGGCCACTGGACCCTGCAGTTCCTCTCCATGGGGAGGCCACTGCCCTGCCTCTCCCTTCCTTCCTGGGCTCCCAGCCCTGGCTGCAAGGCTTCTGTGAGCTCATGACTCCCGGTTATTTTTACATCTCCAGACGCCTGTCCAGCTGCTGCCCCATGTCCAGTGGGTTTCTCAGCCTCTCTCATCCAGGAGAGACCCCCATCCTGGCCCCCGGCAGCCTCCCAGGCATCCCTCCCCCCAGATCCACAGAGGCCCCTTAATCCCTCACCCTCATCTCCTCTCATCCTAGAGGGCCTGTGGTCTCCTGTCCAGAGGGCTGGGAGAGCGACGTGGCCAGCGCCACGGTGTGTGCAGGCCTCTCGCCTGGGGGCAGGAGCTCTGGGGCGGCAGTCACGCCAGGCCACACAGAGGCTCAGAGACCAGCCAGCCCAGCCTCTGGGCCCAGAGCCTTGGAGCTCTCTGGAGCCAGGACCCTGACCAGCTGCCTGCACTGCAGACCACTCTGCCTCCCTTTTTCCAGTGCTTCCCGGCCCTTAGGCCCTGAAGAGGCCATGCTGCCTGCCTCTGGGATGCACTGGCCATTCCCTCTAAGACAGCACTGTTTCCTGTGGAGCTGCTGGGCTGGGCCTTCAGCCACCAGCCCACGCACAGGTGGTCCCTGCCCCTCCTTGTACAGCACTTTGCTGATGATTGTCCTGGGTGCTGACTTGTCTGTGTCGCTCCTGGGACAGCTCTGTGGGAGCTGGGCTTCGCGGCTCAGGGCTGCAGGAAGGCCCAGGCCAGGACGAGGCAGGGCACAAGGGGGCTATGAACCGTGGGTGGGCCCTGGGGCCCGGGTGGGGAATGACCCAGCCAAGCCCACTCAGTGTTGCTGTCTCTTCACTCCCAGCCCAGCTGGGGGTCCACCTTGCCCACCTGCCCAGGGCAGAAGTTGTGGGTGGAGGGCCCGGGGTCAGTCACTTGCCTTTCAGCCCCGAGTCCTTTAGGCTTCTGTGCTGAGGGCCTGGCGGTGGGGCTGCTGCTGGCCGCCCTGTGTGGGGACTCCCAGAGGCCTCAGTGGCCAGGCCCAGCTCCCAGCTAGTGCCTGGACCCTGGAGCTGGGCTTTCTCCAACTTTCAGGGGAAAAACAGAGGCTCAGAGGCTGAGGACGGGGTAGGCAGGTGGGGGCTGAAACCTGGTCACCTGCCCCTCGGGGATTGAACTCAGAGCCACAGCCCAGCCCTATTTGATATTTTTTAAATTTAGAGACAGGGTCTCACTGAGTTGCTTAGTGCCTCCCTGTTGCTGAGGCTGGCTTTGAACTCGGGATCCTTCTGCCTCAGCCTCCCAAGCC
Organism: Urocitellus parryii; assembly: GCF_045843805.1. NCBI lineage: Eukaryota > Metazoa > Chordata > Mammalia > Rodentia > Sciuridae > Urocitellus > Urocitellus parryii. Next base: position 142,727,784 of record NC_135540.1, on the reverse strand, counting down.
GCTGGGATTACAGACATGTGCCATCCTGCTTCGTGAGTGAGCATTTTTGTGAGTGTGTAAGAGTGTGCAATTGTGTGTATGCCCAGGTGTGCATGGGAGTGTGTGTGCGCCTCTGTCTGCCGATGCTGTGACAGCCACCCAGCCCCGGTGGCCAGTGAATGACGGGATCCCTCCTTACCACGGGCTCTTGCCCAGCAGGGGCTGCTCTGGTTCCCAGCTGGCACCTCCTGGCTGCCTCTCCCTCATCCGGGGAAGGGGTCCTCAGGTCCTCCCTCACAAGCCCCCCACTGAGGCTCTGCCCAAAGCCCCGCCTCCAGATACCTCAGTGCCTGAGCGGGCACAGACATTCAGCCCACTGTGGGTGTGCCCCTGTGGGCGTGGGTGGCCAGGGCTGGGCCCTGGGCCTCATCCTTGGGCTCTGCCCTCCAGGGTGACCCCAGAATCCTGCACCCAGCCTCAGCTGAAGTGCGTTGAGGGGCAGACTCAAGTTGGCCCGCTAGACAGAGCCCAACCAGGACAGGCCGAGATCTGCAGGGGGCTCCACGAGGGTGGGGTCCTGCGCAGACTTAACGTCCTGGGGGGGGGCAGACCTGCTCCGCAGCCTGGGCACAGGCAGGGTTCCCTGGGGGTGGGCAGGTGCCCTCTCAAGCCCAGCACCGCCTGTTTGTAAATAAAGCTTTATTGGAAGCAGCACAGGGGACGCAGCCTGGCTGCCTGTGGGTGGTGGTGAGGGGCTGCCGGGCTGCCTGTGCCTTTCTTGGTGTTCTGGTGATGGGACGGGGACATTCCCATGAGAACTCACTATTGCGTTGCCCGGGCATTGTGGTCCTGCCTGGGATCTGGCCTGCAGGCATCCTGCTGGCCCTGCGAGGGGAAAGGTGGCCTCTGTGGGTTCTGGTTCTCTTCACCTGGGGGCCCTCCTTCTCCATGTTGTCAACACTGAGGTGCCAGCGAAGGATTCTCCAGTAGGCGGCGGAAGCCCCGCTGCCCACAGGCCTGTGTTTGAAAGTGACCCTCCAGGTGGGCACAGGGGCCACTGGCCTGCACTCTTCTGTCACCAGGAGGACAGCTTTGAGTAGTTGACACAGAGACCATGTGGCCTGCAAAGCACAGACTGTCACCCTCTGGCCCTCACAGAGAAAGCTTGCTGGCTGTAGGCCTCTGGTGGTGTCCCTCGCTCCAGGCTGGGACTCTGGTCCTGGTCCTAGAAGCTGGGCTGGGAGGGAGGCAGGTGGAGCTCAGGGCTGTGTGGGGGACTCTGCCGCAGCGGTGTGGGCGTCCCCGTCATCTGGGGCCTGGGGTCTCAGGTGGGTTTGCTGGGCCGGTTAAAGAGGAGTGTCTGCTCCCAGGGGCTGAGCCGGCACCGCCCTGTCCTGGCTGGGCACCTCCGTCCCCCTCTCCTGCAGGCGGGCGAGGGGCTTGACTCCTTGAGTTTCATGTGGGATCTGGGGTCGTGTCAGTGCGAACGTGTTTGGTGTTTGCATTAGGTCCCTAGGCCGACACCCTCCTCCAAGACTGGGCACTCTGGGGTCCTGGAGCTGTGGGGGACCTGGGTGGGCACGGGCCACGCTGAGCAGTGGCAGTGTTGGCAATGACATGTTGATGGAGACCCGAGTGTCCTGGAGGGGCCAGGAGGTGAGACTCAGGCCTGTCCCTGCAGCCAGTGGACAGGTGGAGGCCTGCCGTGCTGCTCGGGTGGGACCCATGGTCCAGTGACACTCCTCTTCCTCCCCAGGGCTGGGCTCAGGCCACAGCCTGGGAGCCAAGAGAATGGAGGGGAAGCAGGCGTCGGTGCATCAGGCCTCAGAGCAGGGAGGAGGCCCACGCAGCTGGGCAGGCACTGAGCCTGCTTCCTGAGTCAGGGACCACAGCTCCTGCAACCCAAGGCCAGGGTGGGCTCACAGGCCTGGGCAGAGTGGTCATCGGGTGGAGTCGAGGCCCAGCCACAGTGATAAGGGGGCTTGCTGGTCATTCAGGAGGGGGTGGGGTGGATGAATGGCTTTCTTGGTCACATCTTAAGCCCCAGTCTCTTTCCAGCTGTGCCATGTCCTCCCAGGGGGTGCTGAGGATGGGGGCAGTGGGCAGTGGCATCTTGGTGGACGCTCCATGGCCTCTTGCCTCCTCTGCAGATTGCCTGCTCATGCTGGCCTACAAGGACAAGTCCGACCGTGCCAAGGGCCTCCGGGAGCGCAGCAGCCTGACCCTGGAGGACATCTGTGGCCTGGAGCCTGGCCTGCCCTATGAGGGTCTAGTCCACACGCTGGCCATCGTCTGCCTGTCCCAGGCTGTCATGCTGGGCTTTGACAGCCGCCAGGCCATGTGTGCCTGGGATGCCCGCATCCGCTATGCGCTTGGTGAGGGTGAGTGCCCAGATGGAGGCCCCGGGGAGGGCTTCCCACACAGTGCTGGGGCCCTCTCCCACGTGGACTGCAGGGGCAGACAAGACCCAGAAATGCACACAAATGAAGGGAAGCTAGTGGACACCTCAAACGTTGTCCTGCTGGGCCTTGAGCTCTGTGCTCTGGATGAGGGGTCCCGGAGAGCCAGACCCTGCCTGGGGGTGATCAGACCAAGGATTGGGGTGGGATTCTCTGGGGCTGCAGGGTTGGTAAGCTCCCTGGCTCAGCTCCGTTGGTCCAAGCTGCCACCCATCATCTCCCAAAGTCCCGCCCTCGCTTCCTCCTGGGCCATGTGAGCCTGGGCTGTGCAGAGCAGAGCCACCAGCCCCCCGGGAGCCAGTGTCAGGGTGGGAACAGTCTGGGCAGGGAGGAGGGCGGTGGCTGAGTGGCCAGTGGACAGGCAGTGAGCTCGTGTGCCTGAGGCACAGCTGCCCACAGAGGTGGTTCATGGAGCTGGGCCACCCTGGGAAAGGGCACCTGGAGCTGGGGCCCTGGGGCTCTGCAGTGTGGAGGGGAGGCCTGAGCCAGGCCCCTGGCGAGGCATGGGCCTTGGGCACTGAAGGCCCCAGTGACGAGCACTACAGCCTCTCAGGCCTTGTTCTCTGAAACACCAAGACCGGGGCCACCCGTCCAGGTGAGCCCCTCCAGGGTGAGCCAACTCCAGGCTGTCGGCCACGGCAGGCTCTGCCGTCCGTCTGCACACCTGGTGTCCTTCCTGGCTCTCTGCGGGACTTCAGTTCTCACATACCACAGTCACACTTCAAGGCCCACTGTGAGCTGCCCGCCCTGCCTGACCTGAGGCCAGACCTGGGGCCTGGCTAGAAGACCCTGCCTTCCCAGGAAACTCCCGGTGGGGTTCTGGCGTGGCTCTGCCAGGGCCCATTATCTGGGTGGGGCAGTGCCCACCCCACTGGGGAGGGGGCTGCCCAGGCACCTGTGGAGACACCCTGAGAGGAATCCTGAAGAGAGCGGGGGGTGGGCTCCGGGGGATGGTCAAGGCCACAGCCTGGAGGAGCTGGGGACCCTGTGGCTGTGGGGAAGGAGATGGGGTGGGCTGGGGCCAGGGGTGGGCACCCGCAGGCTGAGGACCGTCACTCAGGGCGCGGTCTACTTTCTGAGTGGGGTGGCCTGGGGAGAGAGGGAGGCGGGAAGAGCTCACGGCTGTCCTCGTCTCAGGAGCTTCCCCCAGGGGAGGAGAGGGGACCACCATCCAGAGAGGAAGGTTCGTGGCCTCCTGAGCACCCACGGCCAGGCTGGCCTCCAGCGCAGGCTACAGTAGATGGTCCCCACCTTCCACACGCTGAGCCTCAGTCTCCCAGTCCACGGCTGCCAGGGCGGGGCCGTTCCAGGGAGTGCACCGCGCACAGGTCCTGACCCCGTGCTGATGGGCCCTGTCCTCCCCGGAGCCCCCTGAGGCCATGACTGTGTGGCTGGGGGCGGGGTGCCAGAAGCCAGGCCCCTCCCAGAGCTCACCCTAGGCAGCCCCTGAAAGATGGGAGGGGAGGTCAGTGGGCCATGGCAGGCAGCCCACTGCCTCCTGCTGTCCAGCTGGGTGGTCCCCTGGCCAGGAGAGCACCTGCGGGGCCTCCCCTGCCCAGGCCTGGGTGCCACCTACCCACCCTCCCTGGGTGATGCGCTTTGCCCCTGCCGCCCCAGTGCACAGGTTCCATGTGACAGTGGCTCCCGGCACCAAGCTGGAGAGCGGCCCGGCCACCCTCCACCTCTGCAATGACGTCCTGGTCCTGGCCAGGGACATCCCTCCGGCCGTTGTGGGGCAGTGGAAGCTGCCTGACCTCCGGCGCTACGGGGCTGTGCCGAGTGGATTCATCTTCGAAGGCGGGACCAGGTGTGGCTACTGTAAGTACGCGGTTGCGTGGGGCCCAGCACGGGGGTCCGCCTGGGGCCCCACTCAGGAGGCCTGGCCCTGGGGCTGCTCTCCTTCCTGTGGTGCCTGGGTCTCAGAGCCAGGTCCAGAGTCTCAGCCATTCCCGGCCTGTGTGTGAGGTCACCGAGCGGCAGAGCCTCCTGTTCAGATTGAATGGGGAAAAAAAATTAATGGAAGCATTTTGCGAGGGCCAGTGAGCCACCCGTGGGTGCCACATGCAGAAAACACATTGAGGACCAAGGTTCCTCCTGGACCCATCAGCCACTGGCCCCCTGGGCCACCTGGAGCTGTCCTCTGTGCAGTGACGGCTGGATACCCGGGCCCTGATCCATGCTGAGTGACCGGCCAGGAGGGAAGCAGGGCCAGCGTCTGGCCACCAGGTCTAGGGGCTGAGTGGGTGGTGGGTACTGAGGGGGGGTGCTTCACTCAGAGCCTGAGGTGCCCCCTGGGGCACTGTGGGGACAGACCTGCAGGCACCACAGGAGGGAAGAGAACCCTCGTCCCCTCTCCAGAGAGGCTGCTGTCCGTGCTGGCTGCCATTCGGTGTGGCCTCCTGGGGCCTGGGTGACCACAGTCAGCGTGCTCTGTGGGAGGCATGGGGCCTGGTGAGTGTGGGCCTGGCACCAGCTGGGCTCCCGGGCCCTGATGGGCACCCTCTGGGTGGAGGAGCGTGGGAGTGCACAGCACCCTGCTCCTACTCGGCCGCGTCAGGAGTGCGGTTGGCATGGGAGGTGGGTGGGAAGGGCGTGGCCCTCACCTGGTACTCGTAAGGCACCACCTACCTGGCTCGGTGCGGCTGGGTCCCTGAGGGTTCACTGGCCACCGGCTGCAGCAGCACCTCCATCTCTGGGCAAAGCAAATGCAGATGTGGACGCAGGTGGTGCTGGGTGCTGCCCACTTGGCCCCAAATGGCTCAGACTTGGGGCAGCCTCTTCCTCCTTGGGAGCCCCTTGACGGGGGGGTGGGGGGTTCTTGGAGCTGCTCCCAGCATCTGAGCAGGGAGACCGTGTCCTTGTTTCTCCGTGGAGCTCCCAGGTATCGGCTGCCACGGTCAGTGGGGGTGCTGGTGAGGCGCCTCCCTCGGGGCAGCGCCAGGCTGTTTCCTTGGAGACCTGCTGGTTGGTCCTGGACAGGACGGAGTAGGGCCCCCTGGGGTTTTTCCTCTAGACCTCAGAATTTGGAATCCTCTCTCTTGGTGTGGGTAGGCCCCTTTCCCCCAAAACCCACCCAGCATGGACCAGTGGCTCCCGGGGCAGAGGCCCGGCGTGTGGGCTTCCAGAAAACCAGGTGAACTCTGAGGGGAATGTCTGTGCTGCACACAGCCCTGGGTCAGCTCGGCGCTGCGAGAATCTGCCTGCAACTGCGCGGCTGGGTGCCGGGCGGCCTGGCCCCGGCTCCGACACTCTTGGGATTCTGTCTCTCCCAGCTCCAGGCCTGGCTCAGACCCATGGGTCACTGAGAGCTGAGCCCTGGAGTGTGCAGGTCACCAGTGGTGGCTCTGAGGGCAGGCTGAGGGCCCTGCCACTCTGCTCGCTCCTTCCTTCCGGCAGGACAGGCTGCCGGCTGCTCCGGCTGGCGGACTGGGGTTTAGATGCCACAGACTCCCTCGGCCCAGCGGAGACGTGGGTGCAGCGAGGGCTGCTGGTCGTAGCCGAGGGTCGTCACCTGCCACACGTGGGCAGACCTGGCCATCCTGGAGAGGACCTGCAGGCTAGGAGGGCCCTGGGGTTCTGTCCATGTCTTGGGGCTGCTGTAGCAGGTGACCACAAACTCGGTGACCTTCATAGTCTGGGGTCAGAAGTCCCAAATCCAAGGCCAGCAGGACCTGACTTAGGGCTCTGGGGAACAGCCTGCTGAGCTGTGGCCAGGTCACACGGCCTCTGCCCTTGTCTTCTCTGTCTCCCGTAAGGACACTGTCACCGGGTTTAGGGCCCACCTGGGTGCTGCAGGTGGTTTCATCTTGAGATCCCTACCCTAACGGCATCTGCAGGACCCTTTCACATCTTCTACAGGCCCCCATTCAGACACGAGGTCTCTGATTTGAAACATAGCGTCTGTGTCCCTGGAAGAGAGAGCGGGAGAGGGAGGAGGGGTCATCGGAAGCTTCTAGAAGACCCTGGAGTACAGAATCAACATCCTCTCCCTCTCCCGGCCCCAGCCCGGCCCTGTGACCTCCAGGAACCATGCCTTCCGACCCCCACCCAGACAGCAATCCGGAGGGCAGAGGGGACGCTGGCCCCGCGGCTCCTTTTCTCCCCTCTTTACCTGTTTACCCTGGTGGAGGGAGGCTCCTGGCCACACCCCCAGCCAGGCTCCGTGGCGGGCAGCCGAGAGATGGGTCCTGGGGAGGGTGGGCCCTGGGAGACAGGAGACTGCGATCCAGGCACTGGGGTGGAGGGAAGGTTCTTCAGAGAGGGCCATTCAGGAGCCCTGCCAGGGCTGCGCAGGGTCTCGGCACCACGTGGGCCCAGCCAGCCATGGCCAGCATCACCCCGGGGGGCTGACGATCCAGCCACCTGGGCAGATCCCAGGCTGCTCCGAGCTGTGGTCAGAGGCACCTGGGTGCCTGCCCCTCGGGGATCCCACCCGGACGCTCTGGCTGCCTGACTCCTCCTTACAGGGTCCCCAGGGTGAGTTCTCTTGGGTCGGACAGGGCACACCCTTAAGAGGACACTGATCTACTGCCACTTCTAACTAGGGACCCTGTGCCGAGCACCATGTTGCTAGGGTCACAGTCACTTGGCGGTTGGTGGCATATGATAAGGTCATGATCTGAGACCTGTGGTCACAGGTGACTCTGACACATGAAGCACATTTTCATGGTCTCCCTGGGGCCACAGGCTGGGGACTGCCAGAGGAGGGTGGCCGGGAGGGGCAGGGGCTGGCTGTGGCCGGGCCTGGCGTGGGGCCGTCTGGGTGTCAGGGAGGAGCCCCAGCAGGTGGGAGGCCCCAGGTGCAGAGGTCTGGAGGAAGAGGCTGGGGCCAGGAAGGCTCTGACCCCGGCGCAGCTGTTGGGGCTCCGGGCACGCTGAGCAGGCGGGGACGGGCAGGGAGAGGGCCGGCGGAGGGGGATGGGCTCTTGCTGAGGTGCTGGTCCAGGACAGGGGTGGGAGGGACAGTTTGTTCCTGTGGAACCCCCACCCCATTTGGTGCTCTGCCCTTGGGCCGGGGACAGGTGTGGGTGCCAACCTGCCGTACACAGCCCTGCCTGGCCCCTTGCCCTGAGCCGTGGAATGACACTAGAGAAGGAGGCTCTCTGTGTAGGGTGGTAGCCCTGCTGACTCAGGGCTCTGGGCTCTGGACCCCTGCTTTGTCCCCACGTTTGTCTTCTCTGCCGGGCTCTCAAGAGTCCACCAGGCCTAGAGCTGCCCGGCTGCCCTCCGTGGCAGCCCCGCTGAGGGCCCCCGTGTCCAGGGGGTCTTCAGAGACATCCCACTGGGCAGACAAGGACACTGCGGCCAGGGCAGCCTGGGTGTTCAGGGGGCGTTTGACATGGGCAGGCCATGGCTGCCCCAAGTCTCTGTGACTGCCCAGAGGTGTCCCTGAGCCCCAGGACAGCACTGTGGTGGCTGCCCCTTCCCCAGAGTGGCTTCTGTCTATGGTGAGCCTGTGCTGGCGGGGGGGCCAGCCCCCCTCCCCGTCCCTCTCGAGGAACACAAGGCCCTGCTGGGAGCAGGACCAGCTGCCGGGAGTGCGGACACCTGCCGGCTACCGTGGCCCTAGGGCCGGTGGGCTGCAGTCTGACTGCTCTGGCAGAAGGCGGCCTGAGGGGCAGGCCGAGTGTCCCCCTGCCCTCAAGAAAGGCTGTGTAGCCTCCGGGGGCTGTGTGGGCCGTGCACCCGGCTCGCGTCTTCAAGTGTGGGTCAGGTGTGGACACAGAGCCCCGTCGCATCGGGTTCAGAGCTGCTGTGCGACTGGTCTGAGCATCCACTGGCCTCTCGGGCTCTCTGGGCTTCGCTGTTTCCCTAGCATGGATGCTGGGGGGATGAGCTGTGCCCACAAAGCGCCAGCCTGCGTTCTGACCTTATGATTATGTGGCAGACCCTCAAGCCAGCCCCTGAGGGACTGACAAGACCCTCCGTCACCTCGGCCCCTGGGTGGCTCCACTCCAGGGTCACTTTTCAGCCTCCCAGGTGTCTGGAGTGGCCCCTGGTGCCTGGATGGTGGTCTCTGGCTAAGGGGGCTCTGAGCTCCTGCATCACTCCTGCGCGTGGCTGAGACAGGCCCCGGCTCCTGTCCCACTGCAGGGGACGGCACCCACACCTGCCCAAGGCGGGCCACTTGTCCTCTGTGGAGGATGGGCTGGGAGCAGGCCCTTGGGAGACACAGGGAACAGTAAAAGCCAGGCCCAGCTTTGGCTCCTGAGGCAGGCAGGCCACCCTGGTCAGCAGGGTCCAGGAGGCCCCCAGCCGGGCAGGGTCTTGGGCTGGCACTCCGTGCTGTGCTCAGGGAGGAAGCACATGGTTCGGAGTCATCGTCATCATGAGTGCAAGCTTGTGCCTGGCATCTGGAGGGGACTGTGGCCTTCGTCAGCAGAAGGGGAGCGTCCCTACCTGCTCTCAGGCCAGGGACAGAGCAGAGCCAGCAGGCTCTTGAGACCCTGCAGCCTGACCCCTGGCAGGGAGCACCACAGCCGCTCCTCGGGGCTGGAGCCAGGGCGGCTGGCGCTCTGCTCCGCCTGTCCAGGCCCTGCCCACCCCGGCTTTGTCTCCCCACCTTCACAAGGCAGCAGCCACCCTGCGCCTGTGGGCCCCACGGCCTGCCTCAACTCTGGGGTCACTCGGTCACTCGGAACGCAGCATCGGGCAGGCGGTGGGCTGCAAGGGCCAGGGTGACTGCAGCAGGGTAGGCGGCCACTGGTGGGACGGCTGGTTCTCAGAGGGCACTGGGGGCCGCGGGCCACTCTGATGTGGTCCCTGTCCGCCAGGTGTCGGCCTTGGGTTGGGACTATGGACAGATGAAGCGCCTTGTGGGGAAAAGTGCTGGGTCCCCCGAGCGTCCTGAGTGAACTGCTGGCTTCCCGAGAGGGGTCTGGGCTGGGGACGGGCATCGGACGCTCTGTGACCTGAGCCTCAGTCCACGGAGGTCCAGGAGGCCAAGGGGCCGAGTGAGTCCACCTCCTGGTGGGGGTGACAGGAACCTGGGCGTGTTTGTGGGGTGGGTGGCGAGAGGGGGCTTCACAGTGGCTGGTGGCAATTGTCCCGGGAGGCCTGGCTCTGTGGGCGCAGGTAGACTGGCCCTCGGAGATGGATGTCCTCCAGGCCCCTGGAGTCAGCCCTGCCGCCACGGTGGGGTAGCTAGTGGGACTGCCACATGGGCACTTGGGGCCCGGACTGGCGGCTGCTGTGCACAGGGCCTGCCCAGTGACGTCTCCTGGGGGCGGGACTCTGCAGGCTGAGTGGACACAGGACTGGCTCACCCTTCCGTAATGTGGCTTTTTATAGTCAGGGCACTGAGTGTCCTGCTGCCGGGCCAGCTGTCGGGGAGCTTGGGATTAGAGGCCAGGCCCGCTGTGAGGGCGGGGCCAGGCTGGCCGAGCCTCATGCGGGTGGGGTGGCGAGGGAGCAGAGTGCCAGGGAGTGGGCCCGTGAGATGGCCTGTGTGTGACCTGCTGGCCTGCCCTCCTGGGGTTCGTTCCTGTTCCACTGCCCAGCTCGCAAGTCCTATTCCTCAGAGAGTTTCGGAGTCAGTGCATTGTCCCCCCGGGAGGGTATCGAGGAGGGCACCATCTCAACCCCTGTCACTCTGCTGGTCAAGAGCAGCCCCTTGCCCAAAGCAGGACTAGAAGCTTGTGGTGCCAGGTACTGCTCAGTGGGCCCGCTGACCTGGGCTTGCGTCCACCTGGGTTGTGACCTTGTATAAGTGGCTTGCTCTCTCTGGGCCCCAGTCTCCTCATGTAAAGCAGGAACGGTACCGTTATGTCTCCTGATTGGGGCATCACGTGATGAAGCGTCCACAGTTGTGGGGGCTGCTCTCCCCTGCATACCCTTGCATGGTCACCTAGAGGCCCGGGAGCCCTGGGGGTGGGCCGAGTCCCTGGACCTCACGGCCCACGTTCAGTGAAGGCAGGGAGCCACTGGGAGGCAGAGCTTTGAACACAGAGGGCTGCACTGCCCCTGCCTGGTCCTGCGCTGCGTGAGAGCTGGCCTGCGCAGCTTTGAAGGCCTCTCTCTGGGCCCTGGGCAGAGGCTCCAGGGGAGGGCTTCTCCGGTGACATCTGTGCCGAGTGTCCACTCCACGTGCCGGGGCTCAGCAGGTGGGTGCCGCCAGCCTGGCCTCCCATTCACGCGGCCAGCGAGGGATTCCATTCAACCTTGGCCGGCTGGGCGCCTGAGCCAGGGCACGTGGCCTGGGGCCTCCCTGCTGACTCACTGCCCAGGCCTCTCCTGGGTGTGGAGGCCCGGAGCAGGTCCTCCGCCCAAGTGACCCCAGGCTGATGGCACGGGTCCTTCCTTCTACTGAGTGGGCAGCAGGGGAGGCAGCCCAGGCACAGCCATGGCCTCAGGTGCACCTTCCTATGACAAGGCTGGGGAGAAGGGAGGCGGCTCACTGTGGGGAGGTCAGCGCTGGCCACTTGAAGGCCGTCTGTGGGGCAGATGCCTTCCGTGTGGGTGAGGAGCTAAGGTGAGGGCCACTGGTGTGACTGGGGTCAGTGGTGGCCATTCTGGGATGTGAGCCCCGCTCCTGGACACCCGAGGGAGCCCTGACTGGACACGCCTCCGCCACTCAGAACCACTCTGGGAGGGGCCTCTGGTCTTCTGGTTCATTTGAGGAAACCGAGGCACAGAGGGCTGGAGCTGACCACTCAACTGCCTGTGGCCAAGGGCGGCTTGAGGCGGCCTGGGTGGAGGGACGCATCCTTGGACTGTGCGTCCAGGGCAGGACACCTCGTCGGTGCAGGATTACTGTGCACCATCTGCGCAGCGAGGCCTGGGAGAGGGTGCCCCCGAGCTGCCCTGCTGTGTCCCCAGGCAGTGCCCAGATGCAGCCACAGCCCCGGGCCCCGGGGATGGCCCTGTGGGGAGCCCTTCAGGCCTGGTGCCTGCAGCCTGTGGCTGCTGTGACAGCATGTGTGTCTGAAGTGTGCGTGGGGTTCCTGGGTGCAGAGGGACAGGTCCAGGGCTCTGGGGACGTGGCTTCACAGGCCAGGGGAGCCAGGTCCTGTGGGTTCTGACTGGATGTGCAGACCCTGTGCCCACTCTGCCAGGGTGCCCCCGGCCCGTGCTGGGCCAGGCTGACCTCGCCTCGCTGTTCTCCTTCTGCAGGGGCAGGGGTCTTCTTCCTGTCCTCCGCCGAGGGAGAGCAGATCAGCTTCCTGTTCGACTGCATCGTCAGAGGCATCTCCCCCACCAAGGGCCCCTTCGGGCTGCGGCCAGCCCTCCCAGGTGTGTGCGGGAGTGTGGCCTGGTGAGGTCAGATGGGGAGGCCATGCTTGGGGTGGGGCCACTGGTGTCCAGTGGCCATCCTGACTCAACCCAGTTAGTTGGCCTGGGTTGTGCCACCATGCTGCTGGGCAGCCTGGGGTTCTGAGGGGTCAGCTAATGTGTCTTGGGGTGTGGATCACACCTGTAGACCCTTCCTCCATGGGCTCTGAGCCACTGGGACAGTAGTTGGGGCAGTTTGGCCACAGCTGCCCCTGGCTGGACGGTCACAGGGCTGTGGAGGCCGCCCCCATGGTGCATCGAGGAGTCTTCCTGAGGTCACTGGCTCGTGGGCAGCTGATCTGACTCTGTGGCTCCGGGTTAGGAGGCGGGAGCAGCCCGGAGGTTGGCTGGGTGTGGGTCTCAGGGTGGGCAGTCAGGGTGGGCAGTCAGGGTGGGCACCAGGGCTGCACTAAGCAGGCTTCTTGTCCCTCCGCGCTCCCTGCTTGCTGCTGGGTGTCCTGCTTCAGCAAGACTCTAATCAGGGATGTTGCTGGGTCAAGTGGCCACATGGTCCAGGTACTGAGGGGCCCAGAGCAGGGTTGGGCTCCTTCAGGGTCCAGCAGGTCCGGGCAGGATGAGCTCTGGCTCCCCTGGCCCCAGCAGGGACAGCCCTTGTCCATGATCTAGCTGTAGCCACATGGTGGGCAGAGAGCTCACGTTGGCTGCCCCGTCCTGTGGGCAGGAGAGCAGAGGTTCCCACGAGGACTGAGTGGCAACAATGAGCTGCCCACCCCGGAGCAGCTGCAGGTGGGGAGCTGCTGAGGAGGCCGGGTGCCCAGGCCAGAGCCCTTCCTGCTTCCCTGGGGCTCGCCTGGACAATGCAGCAGCGCCACCTGCTGGTGTCCTGCCCTGAGGTTGCAGGCAGACCTGAGTGGTGTGTGCTCAGGGCCTGGAAGTGGACAGTGCATCTCCCCCAGAGGCCCTGCTATCCTGCTCACAGGCAGCAGGTCTGCCAGGTGCCCTCAAATCTGGACGTGGGGCTCTGTGGCTGCCAGGGTCCTGGTTCAGGAGGGACTTGGGCTTCGGTGGGCTGGCTGTGGGCAGCAGGTGCGTGGGACCCGCGAGGGATGACACCCCGCCTGGGTGGGAAAAGGCTCCTGCCTCCCAGGTTCAGAAAACACACAGGTGATGGACAAGGGTCAGCAGGTGGCGAGGAGCCTGGGGTGCCAAGCAGGGCTCAGCCCAAGCGCCCCAGCACAGCGGGCAGCCACAGGGCTGGAGTGGCGTCTCACTGAGACAGAGGGGGAGCCCTGTTGGGAGTGGGTGCAGCAGACCAGGTGAGCAGATCTCTTGTGGAATGGGGTCAGCAGGACAGAGAGGGCCCGTTGTTTGGGAGAGAGCCTGATACCTTGGTGGGGTGGCGAGGGAGTGCAGCTGGCTCAGAGGGCTGTTCATGGACAGGGGACCCAAGCTGGAGATTGGGGCTGTCCATAGGCACAGGGGCCCAAGGTGGGTAGAGGGATGACTGTCCCAAGGGGCCCAGGATGGGCCACAGGGACCTGACGGGGCATTCTGTGGGTAGTGCCTGGAGCTGGGGTTGCAGTGCAGGAAGATCTGGGGCTGAAGCTGGCCACCTCTGCTGCAGTCTGGCCGGGCACAAATCACGAGCCACTCAAGCAGGAACAAACTTTATTTTCCGAACTCCCGCAAACGCCACCCACGCGGCCCTCTTAGGCACACCACACACCAACCAGAACTCCCAGGGAACTCTCCCAGACCCCCACCGGGCTGCGCGCGCACTCACTCCAACGGGAACTCCAAAGTAGCGGGTCAGTCAGCAGGGGTCTATATACAATTGAATCAATCCAGCATCATCTTAATGGCGCCCTCTCAACCATTACTTCTGGCAAAATGCCAGGGGCTATTCCGACTCCGCTGTGGCCCTGGTGCTGCATTAGGGTGTGGCTGCAAAAGGCACCCAGGGACATCCTGGCAGCATGTGGCCTGGGACTGACCCTTCTTTCTGCCACAGACCCGGGCCCCGGGGGCTCCTCAACCTTGGAGGAGCGAGCGGCCCAAGAAGCCCTTGAGGCCCTGCAGCTGGAGAAGCTGGAGAAGCGGCTGAGCATGCTCTCGCACTCCGGCCGGCCGGGCAGCGGAGGTAAGGCCAGTGGCCTGGCCTGGGCCACAGGGACTGGACTCCGAGCTTGCCATTCCAGTCAGGGGTCAGGCAGCCGTCTGTATGTATCCACTGTCACTCTTTCCTTCTCTGCCCCGAGCCTGCAGCCATCTGGCCAATCATTATCCCCCCATTTACATGGTTTCCCTCCTGCCCCTTCCTTCCTTCTCCCTTCACCCATCCATCCACCCACCCATTCATCCATCCACCCACCCATCCATCCATTCACCCATTCATCCATCCATTCACCCAACCATCCATTCACCCACCCATCCATCTACCCATCCATCCACCCATTCATCCATCCACCCATCCACCCATCCATCCACCCATCCATCCATCCATCCACCCACTCACACATCCTCTCATCCACCCATTCATCCACCCACCAATCCATCTATCCACCCATCCCTCCAATCCACCCACCCATCCATCCACCCCTCCACCCATTCATCCATCCATCCATCCACCCACCCACCCACCCACCCACCTACCTACCCATGCCTGTCCCTCCTGCTAACTCCTCCCCTCTCTCTCCTGTGCACCCACTCGCTCACTCACTACCCCACGGATATTTGCTAAGTGCTGGCAGCAGGTGTTGAGGGGACCTGCCCACCATGTGCTGGCTGCAGACCTCCTGCACGTTCCTTTGAAAGTCTGTGCTCAAAGTCTCCAGGGCAGAGGAAGCTGCTGCAGGAGCAAGGCTCCTCCTCAGCCACGGTGGCAGGAGATGGACAGAGGGGTGGGCAGTCCAGTGAGGGTGGCCAGCCTGGCAGGTGGCCACACCAGTCTTCCCAGGCCAGAGCATGGGCGCTCTGGTGGCCTTACCAGTACCCTCTGCTGCCTGTCCTCTGGGATAAACAGAGGGAGAGTGGGCCTGTCCCCTCCTGTCCAGGCCTCCCCCTGAGCAGGAGCCCAGGGTTGTAATGAGCTTTCCTGCCCCCCCTGGGGGCACCCTGGGTTCTCACTCTGGAGCCCTGGACGTCAGCCTGGCTGAGCTGAGATGGGAGGATGCAAAGATGGATTAGCTGCCCAGGGGCACAGACTAGGGGAGGCAGGGGCCTGGCCATGCAGGAGGGCAGCAGGGGGGGAGTCCCAGGCATGTCCTTGTCCTCAGGAGACTTCTGGTCCAGCAGGGGCAGGCAGAGGCATGGGCTCTAGGGAAGGGGTGGGGAGGGAGGCTGGGAGCTGCTTTCTACTATCCAGTGCCCTTCAGCACCTCAGAGCCCTGCTCTGTCTTAGGGGACGACCGCAGCCTGTCCAGCTCCTCCTCCGAGGCCAGCCACTCAGACACCAGCGCCAGCAGCAGGCTCACCCCGTGGCCGGAGCAGTCCTCGTCCTTGGCAGGCTCGTCACAGGAGGGGCCGGGGCTGGCGGCTGCCCAGGCCCCCGGGGAGGCCACGCTGGGTGCCTCAAGGCTGCCCCCGAAACCGTTGCGGCCGCGGCAGCTGCAGGAGGTCGGCCGCCAGAGCTCCTCGGACAGCGGCATCGCCACGGGCAGCCACTCCTCCTACTCAGGCAGCTTCTCGTCCTACGCCGACAGCAGCCTGGACGTGTGGCGGGCGGGCGGCGAGGAGTGCGGCTCGCTGCTCAGCCTGCCGCCGGCCGCAGGGGCTCCTGAGCCCAGCCTGTGTGCCTGCCCGCCCGGGGTGGCGGAGTACCAGGTGCCCACCTCTCTGCGGCACCACTACGACACGCCCCGCAGCCTGCGCCAGGCCCCCCGGGACCCGGGCGCAGCCTCCCAGGGTGGCCCCGACCACGGCGCGACCACGGACTCGGGCAGTCAGGCGTCGGCCGGGTGTCCTTCCGGCTGGCTGGTCACAAGACGGCGGGGACAGGCGACAGAGGCCCCAGGCAGTGAGGCCACACTGCCCAGCCCAGCCCCCGGCGAGCCCTGGGAAGCAGGCGGGCCCCACCCCGGGCCACCTCCAGCTTTCTTTTCGGCATGTCCAGTCTGTGGAGGACTCAAGGTAAACCCCCCTCCCTGACCGCAGGGCGGCCCGCGGCTGTGAGGGGCTGGACTCTGCCCCTGGACAGGAGCAGGCGGAGTGGGCCTGTCTGCAGAGGCAGCGCTCCGACGCGTTTTGAGAAGCCCCTGGACCTGTGGAGAGGGTGGGGTGGGCAGCGTCCCGCTGTCCTCCCCCAGGAGTGCTTTGGCTGCCCGTGGAGGGTCCAACTTGGACCGTGTGTCCTAGAAAGCGAGGCTCGGGCGGGGCGGGGCGGGGCGGGGCGGGGTCGGCAGAGCCCCCAGGCCTAGCTTCGAGTGAGGATCGGGCACTGGGGCTTTAGGTGGTGCTGGCGCCCAGTGGCCAGGGCTGCTGCTGAGGACTGACCTCATCCGGCCCCCTGCTCACTCCTGGATGACCACTGCTCCCTCCCACTCTGGGTCATCTCTGCAGTGCACAGACCCTGCTTGTAAACCGCCCCCCAGCATTGGGGACACCAGTCCCAGGAGCCCGTCTCTGCAGGGGAACTTCTCTGGGCACCGTTGGTGTGTGGTCACTTCTCATATTTACCTGGCAGCACCCACAGGTGGGCACGACGTCCCGCCCCGGGGAGGAAACTGACGCTCAGGAGGCTCCTTGGCTTCTGGGTGTGAGTCTGTGCCCCCTCTGCTCTCTCCTGAGCTCCGGCAGGGCTCTGGGCAAAGGCGGCAGGGCAGAGGCTAGTGGAGCCCTGAGTCCTCCAGGCAGCGCGGGCTCTTGAGGTCAGCCTTCCAGAGGGTCCCTTTGAAAGTCCCCAGGGGAAGTGGGGTGTGGCTCAGTGGTAGAGCACCTGCCCGACCTGCAGGGCCCTGGGCACCGCAAAACAAGTAAGCAAATGAGTGGATCATTCAACAAATAAACTTTAAAATGAATCCAGAATGTGGACAAAAGCCCCCTGTGCCCTCCTGCTGGGACCAGGAAGCTGGTGGTCAGGGCTGGGTGGAGGTGCCCCAGGCCGTCTGGGCTCAGTGCTGTGGCTCCTCCTCCCGGCTCCGCTCTCCAGTGCCAGGCTGCCCGTGCCCGCTGTCCTGGACACCCTGGAGGCTGAGTCCTGCACGTCCGCAGCGGGCCGGACCCTCGGGCAGCTTGCCTGGAAGCCTGGCTCTCACCTCCTCTTCGGCTGACCTGTTGTTGCTCTTCTGCTTTTTAAACCTGACACTGTTTGTATACGTTCTCCGACTGGAAATAAAACTTTCTTTTCTTACTGCCTCGTCTGTTCTGTGTGGCCAGCCTCCCTGCCTCCCCGCCTCCCCGCGGAACCCAAGCCTCAGAGTGCAGCTGAGGCCCGAGGGATGGGCAGCGTGCAGGGAGGGGGGCTTCCAGCAGCCTGGGCCTGGGTGTGTGGAGGGTGTGCAAGGTGTGCGGCTGTGTGCCGTGTGGCGCGTTCCTGCAGGTTCACTGGGAACCACAGTGGGGTCCTTGCAGCCCCTCGGGCTCAGGACGGGGCTCCCAGCGCCCAGGTGAGGAAGGCTGCTGACCTCCCGGGCCCGTGGGTCTGGCGTGGGGGCTCCTTGGGGCTCTGCCTCCCCTGCCCGTTCTGTGGAGCCTGCTCTGCCGTGGCGAGTGGGCTCACCCCCACGGCCCCTGGGAAGGACAGGCGTGGGGGTTGAGCTCGGACCACACGCGCCATCTGCTGGCTGGTGGCCCCACGAGCCACGGCACCTCTCTGAGCCTCAGTTTCCTCTTCCTCTGACGGGGTGACAGGGCCTGCCTTGCTGGGCTGCACTGAGGGTCCACTGGAGGTCACAGGAGTTGCCCGGAGGCACCCAGGGTGGTCCTCCTGCAGAAAAAAAATGGGTCTCCCAGGCTGGGGAGCTGGGGCCCTGGGGCCCTGGAGGTGAGGCCCTCTCTGCCACAGCCCTGGTCCTGGCTGCCGTGGCCCCTGAGCCCCCCTCCCACGGCCAGCCGTAGGGAGGGAGTGGAAGTGTGGAGTCTGGCCAGGGCCTCTCGTGTCCACCCTTAGTCTGGGGAGACCTGAGTCGTCTTGAGGTCCTGGGCAGGTGGGGGCTGGGCTGGGGGGCACTCACAGGAGGGAGGGCCCACAGACCCTCGAGGCCCTTGGGGGCTGCTGGGGGCTGTGGTACCCTGTGAGATGAGTGGCCTAGGAGAAGCCAGGTGCCCCTTCAACTGCCCCTCAGTCTTCCCAGGACTAGGGGACCTGCAGGGCAGGGCTGGGGTCTCAGGACGAAGCAGCCTTCATTCACTCCCTGTCCCTGGGTGACTGGCTGGCCGGTCTTCAGCTGCCCAAGGTTCTGCCCGCTGCTGAGCAGCAGCCAGCCACCAGCCTTGGCTCCTCTCCCATGGCAGGGTGAAGGGTGGGCTGGGGCTTCTCAGGGCTGGGGACATCCAATGGGCAGACGCACTTGCCCTGGCTGCAGGTGTGGGGAGCAGGTGACCTGCCTGTGCTGGTCCCCGTTGTGCTCCTCTCGTCCTGAGGCCCTGGCCCACAGCAGCTGGTGCAGTTGGCCAGTCAGCTCGCTCAGGGGCATGGCTCCAGCCTGGGTCTGGGACCACCCACTTCATGGGCCTGGGTCAGCGCTGGGTGCCTTGGCCTGCTTTCCAGCTCCCACTCCTGCCAGGCTGCCCACTCAGAGGGTTAGGGATGTGGGATCTTTCTGGTCACCTAGGCTGGCGTCCTGGACCCAGAGGGCCCTTTCCCCGAGGGCTCAGGGTGTCTGCAGCTGGAAGTGGGGTCTGGTGTGGTGGCTCTCCTGCCTCACCTGTCCACCTGCCGCAGCTCCTCCCAGGTCTGCCTGCACCCTGGCCATGCACTGCCCATCCAGGGGCTGCTCACGTCACTGGGGGCTCCAGGTGGCTCTCTAGACCAGGAACTCTTGAGAGCAGGGCTGCAGGCTGAGGCCAGAGTGCAGTGTGGCCGCTGTGGACCCCGCGTCTGTGCCGCAGCTGTTCAGCTCTGCTGGCCCCAGATGGCTGATGTGTCCCAGTTAAGTCGTCAGCCACAGTGGGGACTGGATTGGCCCTGGGGGTCCTATACTGGCCAGTCGGCTCAGAGTGCCCCTGTCCCCAAGTGCCTGAGGCCTCCAGCTCCCTTGCTGGCTGTCACTCAGAGCCACCCAGCAGGGCAGTCAGGGCTAGTGGGCAGTTGGATCCAGGGCCTGGAAGATAAGGAGTTGCCCCCCCCAGGCTAGTTTACCCTGTAGGCAGCCCAGTCCCCCAATCTGTCCCTCTTGGGGTTTCTGTCCTGGTTTTTGGGGACCAGGGGTAGGATGAAGGGAGTCGGATGCACACACTGACCAGTGTTCTTTTTGGTCTAGGGAGCGGCTGCCTCACCCCCTGGACCCACGATGACCCATCCAGGTAGGCACCTGGCTTTGGAGTCCAGCTCCTCACAGCCCCTGTGAGAGGGAAACGGGCCTTAGACGGGCAGCTGACAGGCCAGCTGGAAAGTCAGGCCTGGTGGGCAGGGCAGTATGTGGCTGGCTGGCCCTGGACGGCGGGGTGCAAGTGGGTAGTCGGGGAGTCCTCGCACAGGAGGGGGCAGTGGGGGAGCCCAGGTAGGTGGCCCCTGGACATGGCGGGGGCATCTCTCAGCAGCAACTGCTGGGGCAGCCCATGGGCAGCTGGACCGTGGTCTGAGATTCGGGACTCACAGCCTTGGGGCAGTTGGCTCCTAAGCCCTAAGCAGACAGAGAACAGATGGGAAGCAGTGACCCGAGGGGTCACCAGCTGCCAGGGGAAAGGGAGACCTGCCGGGGAGGCCATGTATCCTGGGGACTTAGTGAGGGGCAGGGCAGCTCTGGGGCCCCCAAAGGCTCTGAGACCAGGCTTGGCCTCTAATAGACCTGCCCACAGGCCCCTTGCCCTCCTGCTATGCACCCCTTCTTAGCCTGCACCCTTTAGCTCAGTCGCCCTCTCCAGACCACCTGCCCTTGTTCCAAGGAAGGCTGGGTCCAGCCCCTGGTGTGGGGATGGTTTGCGGCAGCTGTGGGACTGTGTGGCCCAGCCTGTCCTCGAAGCTGGGGGTGGGGGGCAAGCAGGGCTTCGGCTAGGCAGGCAGCGAGCTGACCCTGGCTCTCCCTCCGTGGCTGCTGGTGTCCCAGGAGGAGACTTTTGTGCCCAAGATGGAGTCCCCCCGCTCCACAAATGCAGAGGGTTTACGGAAACCCCTCGCCTTGGGTCAGGTTTTCTGAGACTGGAAACACTCAGCCCGGCCTTGCTTGACAAGGACGAAGGACACTGAGCTGCCCCCGCCAAGCCAGCCAGCGTCCTGTCTCAGGTCCTGTGAGCCGCTTGATGTCACATGACCTGGACAGGGTGTGAGTGTCAGGGCACTTCCCCTGCCCCCTGGGGAGCAGATCTCCAGCAGGGGACCAGTCTGCTGGGCCAGGACTCCCATGAGGTGGTCACCATGACGAGCAGAAGCCACCCTTTCTTGCTGAGGCCCAGCTCTGCTCAGGCCCCTGGTGCCCTGCACACAGCGTGGCAGTCTGCCCCGGGCTCTGCCCTCCTGCTGTCTGCTCTGGAGCCTTGGTGGGCGTGAGTGGGGGTCTCTTCCTTGCTGTCTGGCCCAGGGCTGCATCAGGGTGGTGGGGAGTCCAGTCCCCGCTGGAGGCCATGTTCCCACCCCCGCTCAGTGCAGGCTGCATCTGAGACAGACAGCTTGGGGCTGCTCCTGGGAGCTCGCTCTCCAGCGTGGAGCAAGCGCCCTTCCCCGAGCTGCACCCCTCCAGGAGCTGCACCCCTCCAGGAACGCAGGTTTCTAGGTGTGGGCTGCCTCAGGAAGAGGAAGGGCCGGGGGCGGGCAGAGCTTGCACGTCCTCCTAAAGGAGTCTTGTCCTGAGATTGTCCCGCTGCAGCAGAGGTCCCCAGGGATCCTGGGCAGAGCAGGGTGGGCAAGGACTCCTGGTTGCTCAGGTGGAAACAGGTGGTCAACCTGCCCCACCTGGGCCCCGTCCTATCCTGGCCATTGGCTGTGTGGCTTGGGAATTTGGGGTTTCTGCCTCAGCCTCCCCCGGGAGCAAGCAGGCAGCACATCCAACCCAGTCTCACTGGGGGCAGTAACGGGAGGAGGGCAAGGCCCACGTGTGGACTTCCAGGTGGCACTTCATGGATAGCAGGAGCCAGGGGGCCTGTATCAGGGACATGGTCAGGCAGCCCAGCACCCTTGGCCAGAGACCGGCAGAGCCGGGCCCCTTTCCTGGGCAGAGGGTTCAGAAGCAGGCCCACTGCGGGTGTTTGCAGTCCCTAGCTGAATCCGGGGACTGGGGTGCTATACTCTGGGGCAGGGCCTGCCTTGGTCTGAGCCCTGGGCCCGGCTGTGCCTCTGGGTCACTGGCCCTCCAGGAATGGAGCGAGGGAACGGCTTCACCTGCCCACCCCCTTCAGTGGCGCTTTGTCCACCCCATCCCATGTGGCTGTCCTTGCCCCACAGGGACCCTGGGGACAGGTCTTCTGTGGCCAAGGGTCCTTCCTGTGGGGCGCTGGCCTGTGGAGAAGGGGCCAGGGTGCATCCCAGCAGCCTGTTAACTTGGGACTCAACCACAAGCCCTCCTGCCTGGCATGGAGAGTCCCGCTGTCCCAGCTGTACTCAGGAAAAGTCCCCCGGGACTCACCTATCCAGAGGGGTCCTGAGAACCTGTGGCAGGCAGGAGGCCCTAGAGGGACATCACAGAGGTCACGTGAGGACAGGACGGGGGCGTGGTCCTGGCCTGTGCTGGGGGGTTGGGAGGCTGGGAGGACAGAGTGAGGGTGGAGGGACCCACAGAGAGCTGGTGTCGGGGGATCTGTGGAGGCCAGGTGGTCTCAGGATGGGGGGGCCAGCCAGAGGTGGACGGTCCAGGAAATGGGGGAGTCAGGCTAGGTCCAAGACCCAGGAGAGGTGGGGGGTTGGAGGAGGGGCAGTTGTTTGCTGGACAGTCCTGGGGTCGGCACAGTCCTGGCACCTCGGAGGACTCACCGTCCCTCCTCTCTAGGACCCCCAGGGCCTGTGGCTGCCGAGAGCCCAGGGCTGGAGAGGCGGCGCAGCAGCACACCCACCTACGTGAACCTCCCCGTCAGCCCCTCCTCCAGACAGCGGCTGCACTACCTGGGCCTGGAGCTGCAGGAGGCCGGCCTGGGCGTCCGAGGTGGGTCCCCACGGGAGACCCACAGAGCTGGGCCAGTCTCAGGGCTTGACCCCAGCACATCAGCCCTGGCCTATTCGTGCCCAAGTGACATTTCCAAGGCAGCCCTGACCCTCAGCAATGTCCGACTGAGCCCCTCTGAGGCTGCGGGCACAGGCCCAGGTCCTGTCTGGCTGAGGGACTGGTGTGGGATGGAAGGAAGTGGCAACAGGGACCCGTCCAGCCCCTGTCACCGAGGGGATGAGCACTTGCGGGCTGGGCTGGGCAGCTGGGCGGGTGCCAGCCCTGGCCTGCTCTCTGCTAACGGCTGGCGGGCTGCTCGCAGGGGCCGGCCCCGCCCACTACGCCCAGATCGACATTGCGGCCACAGAGACGGCGCACCGGGTGGGGGCCCAGCACGCGCAGGCCCGGGAGGAACGGCTGTCTGAGCTGGAGCAGCGGAGGAAGGGGGCCCAGCAGTGATGCCCAGACCTGGACAGCTGGACGTCTGGCCCCGCCAGGTGGGCCGTGCGCTCTGTGGGAAGCCCTCGTTGTGAGGGGCCCAGGCCTCTGTGGGCTGGGTTGAGGCCGACTCCTGGCCTCCCAGCTGCAGGGGAGGGCACGACTGGTCTCGTGCCCAGACCCAGCTGGAAGACCTGGGCCCGCGCTGGTTCATTCCAACCCTCCCTCTGGCCAGATCTCCCTCCTCACTGGCGTCCAGGGCTGACCCTTCCCTTGGCCTGACACGTCCCTCTGGACCACAGGCTGCTGAGGCTGCTCAGGCCCCTGACAGCACCTCTAGCACCTAGGGCTGGAGTTGCCAGGGGAGAGTTCGAGAGTAGCTTCCACAGCCTGGGATGACAGGTGACAGCCGCGTCCCAGGAAAAGGCATGTCCCTAGACAGGGCAGACAGCTCCTGAAGCTTGCTAACCCAGGCTCCCTGTAGTGTGGTCTTTGAGCCACCCCCGGGGTCCCACCTGCTGGGTCATATGCCCTGTGCCCTGGGATGGAGGCCACAGCAAGAACAGGAGGGCTGTCCCACTGGTCAGTGCCAGTGGGACTCCTACCTGTGTAGGACTGACTGACCTCAGGGCTCCTTGGTGTCATATGAAGTTCCACACTCTCCTGTTGTTTCTTTATTTCTGGTACCAGGGATTGAACCCAGGGGCACTCAACCACGGAACCACATCCCCAGCCCTATTTTGCATTTTATTTAGAGACAGGGTCTCTCTCGATCCTCCTGCCTCAGCCTCCCGAGCTGCTGGGATTAAGTGCGCCCTACGCCGGGTCCTGTTCTATTTTTAACATGTGTAATTCCCTGAAGGTGGGTTCATGTGTGCCTTCTGCCTTTGGGCTGGGGGTTCTGGGGTAGGGGTGGAGGGAACTGTCTCCCCTTAGTGGAGCTGAGTTGGGGTCTCCTCGTGGGAACTTCTTCCAGATGCGCCCATGGCCTTGGGGGAGTCTGGCAATTCTGTGATTCAGACACTGGCGGCAAGTTTCCAGGTGTGGACTTGTGTGAGCCCCCAGCCCCCAGTGCTGGTGCTGTGGGTGAGGGGCTCCCCTAGGACAGCCACAGCCAGTCTTGGTCCTATTTCTTCTTCTGACCCTCCCTTCCCCACCCAGGAGGCCCCAGTGGTCCTGTGGGATCAAAGGCAGCTGGTGCTCCTCCTCTCCTCCCTCCCTGCTCTGTCAGCCCCACTCGTCCCCTGAGCAGACAAGGGCTGAGCAGGTGGGGCTGTGGAAGCCAAGGTCGGGGAAGCAGCTCAACTGTGGTCAGCTGGAGGGGGGCCCTGGAGGCTGCCCCACCAGAACATGGTGGGGACAGGCGCCTGGCCTAGAAGATCCCCTTTGCCCCTGCCCAGATCTTCTTACAAGATGAGCGTGGCCATCTTGTCCACTGGGGGCCCAGTGCAGACCCTCCACCTGTCTGGGGCCTCCCACTACCGTGTGCAGGGCCGCCTTCTGGTCTACAGCACCGTCACCTCCATCCACGGCCACGCTGGCTTGGTGGGTCACTGGTTGTTGGGCACTTAAGTTGACTTGAGTTGCCCTTTCGCCTTTTAGACAAGGCACCTGCCCTGATATTCCTGGAGTTGCTGCTGGGAATCCCAAGCCAGCATGGAGGGCAGGCACGGGGACAGGCAAACACAGGGACACGCAGGGTGCCCCTGCAAACTCTGAGCTGAGCTGGGGTCTGCACCATGGGAACTGTGTGTGCCTGGCCCCAGTCTCCAGTCCTCCCATGGAGCAGCTCAAAGGGACCAGGCCTGGGTCTGCAGCCTGCAAGGACCCAGGGCAGGAAGACCAGGATGAGGTGACATCGAGGGACACAGCACAGGGGGAATGTGAAGGCCAGCTGAGTGTGTGTCACTGCCAGATAGGCATCCAATAGAGCCCAGGGACCAGAAGCCCATCAAGGACCCCTTCCCAGGCTCAAGACAAAGGCCAGGGTCCTAGGATCTCCATGGTCACCTGAGAGCCCTGGCGCCACCTCCTGGCTGCAAGAGCTCTGCAGAGAGGACCCTGAGGTCAGGCTCCAGACCCCACCCAGCTCTAGAGGAAGGTCAGGCATTTGGCCATGTGGCTCTGGCCGCCAATGGTCATCCTGGCTGGCAGGGTCCCCAGCACTCCCTAAGGCTGCCTGAGCTAGAGGTCACCCTCCCTCACAGAGCTCGGCTCACAGAAGCCCTCCTGCAGACCCACGTGTGCCTAGCCCCTCCCCGTGGCACCTTGGCCAGGCCAGGCCTAGCTGAACCTGCCCTCTGCCCCCCTGCTGGCCGCCCAGCTGCACATCACACTCCCAGGCAGAGGGGAGACAGCCACATCACAGACACC
This sequence comes from Urocitellus parryii, assembly GCF_045843805.1. Lineage (NCBI taxonomy): Eukaryota > Metazoa > Chordata > Mammalia > Rodentia > Sciuridae > Urocitellus > Urocitellus parryii. The sequence continues at coordinate 142,703,075 of NC_135540.1, read as the reverse complement.
CAGGCCTGGGTAGAGCCACTCATACCCATGACCCCTTGGGCAGCACAGAAATTGGCATCCTGCCACTTTATAAGGAGGCATCTGAGGCTCTGGCCAGCCAAGGCCATAGGGCTGTGGACCCGGGTGGGCCTGAGCTGGCACGTGTTGCCTACAGGAGAGGCCAGGAGGGCCTGCCGGAGCAGGGATGGAGGACCCTGGCAGGGGACAGGGCCACAGCTATTTGGGGAGCAGGCTGCTGGGGGTGGGGGGTGGGAAAGAGGCTCACCTGACAAACGTGAGCAATAGAGTCGGGTCTAAAGAACGTGCTCAGAGCCCTGCGAACTGGTGGGAGTGGGAGGGGCTGTGTCCTAGCCCCGTCGGTGGTGACTGCCAGCTACACCTAGGGCAGCTCATTCCCATGCCGCTCCGGGTAACCACTGTCTCAAGTGGATTGAGGACCCACGATGAGGGTGTCTAAGAGCAGGCCTGTGGCCTGTCCTCTATGCGGGCTCAGGTGCAACTGTGGCCTGGACACTCAGGTGCTCTGTGTTGCAGACAAGGCAGCTGAGTGGAACCTCCTTGCGGCTGCCCCATGTGGGCAGATTGACGTCTTTGACTTTCCTAGATTTTTGCCAGATTTTGTTCTCCTAGCTGACTATAAAGATGGACAGCACCAGAGCATGGGAGATTCCCAAAGACTAGGTCCACGTAAGCTCTGCCATCAGGGCCAAGGTGACCTCCACGTCCTCACGGCCAGCGCCAGAGAGGCGGGGCACGTTTGCAGAGGCTGGAGCTGAAGGAGCACTCCCTGGCCGGGACGTCCTCTCCCTTGCCTCGTGCCCTCTTGCACAGGCTGTGGACCAAGGGACAACCTGAGCCGGCCCGTGGCCATACTGTGATCCAGCAGCTCGAGAAGCAGAGACAGGAGGATCTCAAGTTTGAGGCCAACCTGGGCAGCTTTGAGACCCTGATTCAAAAAATAGGTGTAGTCCAGTGGTAGAGCACCCTGGGTTTCAATCCCCAGGCCCCAAAACAAAATTAAAAGCCAACCAAACAAAACCCCACTGATCGTGATTTGTTACCGCGTGCACTTTGGCCCCGGACTCACCCCGGTGCCTTACCACCGAGACACCTTACCAGCCCCATTCCTTTTCCGGGCCACAGGCATGGCTACCACGCCTGCTCGTGTCTTGTAATTGGGTATTTTTCTCATGAACTGAAGAGTCAGCAGTCCCCGCTCCCACATCCAGTGGCTTCACGATTCCCTGGCATTTGCATCTGTCACTATAAAAACACGTCCAAGCTACGGCCAGCAGGAGCCCTGGCCTGGTGCTGTCGGCCTCCCTGTGGTGGTGCCCTGCTCTGTGTGCTCGCTGTGACTCAGGCAGGCGCTGTGCCCCTCTGCTGCTCGGCATGTTCCCCTGAGAGCGGTTCCCACGCACTCACGCTGACGCTCGCTGCCCTCTCATGGTGTGGCCCCCCAAGGTGGTCTGCACAACCTGCCCTGCGACTCTTCTGTCCAGTCTCCTGGGTGCCATCTGCACTGCTGCTCCAGGCCCTGGAGGCCCATGACCCCTCTCCTGGGTGGGCTTCCTTTTAGTGGGTCCCCAAAACTTGTCTTTCAGGGAGCACTTCCCGAGCAGCGAACCAAGACATGGTACGTGGGTCAGTCTGAGATTGCTTGGAAACACAATCTGACTCCTTCTACCCTTAACTGCTGGCCGGGGCACCATTCTGGGCTGCAGTTTGTCCTTGAACCCCTGGGATCACTGTGAGGACGAGTGCCGTCCTGACAGCTGGCCTGGAGCTCTCCCCTCCTGTTATTTGGGAACGGTCTTCGCCTCCACGGCTCTCAAACCCTCAGCTGCGAGTTCATGCTCCCCGGGACCTTGCATTCTGGAGACTTGTTTCCATGGTGACCTGTCAGTCCGACTTCCACCCTCTGGAATCCACTGTGCAGGCCCCGGGGTCCCCGGCTGCCCTCTGGAGCCTCACTCGCCTGTCCTTGGCTCTTCCGGTGTGACACCGTCCCCCTACTCTCTAACCTCGGAGCACCTTATTTTCTCTTCCAGGCATTTGAAAGTTCACCTCCTGGTTTCACGGGTGCACTGACCTGAGAACTCGTCAGTTGGGACTTACCACCTGCCAGTCCCTGTGCACTGTCCTGGCCAATACCCATGCAGGGGGGACCACTGTGTTGGCATCCACTGCTGGAGACACGGTGCCTTCTTCCAGCTCAGCAAATGCTGACGCCTGTCCAGGCTGTCGTGTTTGCAGGCCACCCACCTAGCTCTGGCCACCACGAGCAGGCTGCTGGGTGCCACAGTGGACTGCAGGTCACAGAGAGGGTGGCATTTCATCTTCAAGTGGCCCAGTCTCCAGACTCCTGCTACTATGCACATGGCACCAGAGAGCTGCGTCCAGGCACGTCCAGCCCAGGGCTGTGGTGACCGGAGGACGGCCTCCCCCCAGAAACTGCTGACACCCAGCGCCTCTTCACGCGGTGCTGGCCACGTGGACATGGAAAAGGGCCTGCGTGCTTCCCTGTCAATCTGGAAGACTAAGCTGCAAAGGCCTTTATGTAGGCAGAGTCCCCTCAGATTCAGGCGGTGGACATGTCCATAGTCTCTAGTTCACCACTTTCTCAACATCTCGTGATAAGCAGAGATTTTAAATTCTGATGAGACCCAGTTTCAGTTTTCCCTGGGCTTGGGTTTCCTCCTGGGCTTCTCCGTGCGGCCTGTTGGAGACCCTGCCCAGGGCTCTCGCCCGTGCTCTCACAGAAGTTCCTGTGAATGCGCGTCTCACTATATCAGGACCCTTCTTGCGTGGTTTCTGTGGACGATCAAAGTTAAATTTCCCCTAAGACACGCCCAGCTGCATTCCCCGGGATGTTCGGCCTCAGTCCAGAGCTCCCCCTCTCTCTTCTGCAGTCTAGAGGTGCCACCGGGGCTGCAGACCCTCCAGGACGTCCCATCTATGATCGCCAGCAAGATCACGGGCCACCGTGGACACTGCAGGGGTCAGCGGCAGCTTGGCCTTTCCTGCCAGTCCTCACTGTAGGGCCAGCTGCTTTCTGTTATTTCCAACCAGGAGCCGCCCAGGATCCATGAAAAGCTACTCTGGGGCTTGGCTGGGAGGCGGGACCCAGGTCACTCTTTGAGGGTTGTTCAGGGTTATTTTTGCAGGGTGGCAGAGCAGGGCGGCCAGGAGCACTCCACTGGGCTTGTGTCAAGGCTCCTACGCAAGTGAGTATCGCTTATCCAGGGGCAGCTGGGGCGCGCCCTTGGTCAGATCCTGTTAAAACGCCCTTCTCCCTCCGACACCCGGGGTGGGGGAGGGGTCTGGTATTGACCCCCAGAAGATCCTGGCCTCCTATGGTCAGGCCTCCCCCTGGACTCTCGCCTGAGGCCGGTTGGGACCTGATGGCCTGCAAGACCAGAGCCCGTGTATGCCTGGACAGAGAGCACCTTCAGAGCAAGGACCTCAGTCCTGGTACAGGGAGCTCCCTGGGCTCCTGCTGCCCCTGCCTCCAACAGTCCCCACTGCCCCAGATGTGAATCGTCTGCTGTGGCAAATGGCTTCTCCAGTGGGAGTCGGTCCCCGTGACCCGCCCAGCACGGACCCTTCCCGCACAGCCTCTGAGGCTGGTGGCCTCCCAGTGTCGACCCCGGGTCCTCCCTCCTCGGTGCGCACCACAGCCCCTGGAGGAGATTCTCAATTTCAAAGGTGATCTTTTTTTGACCCATGTGGCCTTTTCAGTTTCTAAAGGTGTCCGTCATTTGGCTTCAGATTTCCTGAACTGCACAGTGGCCCAACGGTGTGACCTATGCGGCTCACCTCTGCAGCAGCTGTGCTTACTTTGAGGGTCACCGGCAGGGGCGTGACCAGCGCTCAGAGCTCCATGTGCACAGGTGGACGCTCCTCTGCTGGGTGTGTCCCTGGGGCATCGGCCTCCACATCCTGACCGAGGGGCCACGTTTCCATTGGAGACCCATAGGCAAGGAGAGCAGAGCCAGCCCCAGGCAAGGAAAAGGGGTCAGGAGACTGACCCCAGTGTCCTCTGGCTCCTCCACGTCCCTGTCAGGCCATGCACCCCGACATCCTGGACTGCGAACCCCACGAGGGCCAGTCTCTGCACATGGGGCATTGGTTGGGTACCTGAGTATGTGGCTGGCTCTGAGTGTGACAGGCAGATGTGGAGACCCTGCAGACAATCACCTCCTGGCCTCAGATGCTGCCAAGGTCTCTGGGCAGCCTGTTACCCAGCACTTCCTGAGGGGACACACCCAGCTGGCCTGGGCCTGTGGGTGAGCAGACTATGCACTGCCCAGAGCCCGGGGGCTGTGCTCGCTCTGCCCTGCTACCTGTGTGTTCTGGCCTGCAGGCTCGCCCTCTTCTGTTTCTTACTAACCGTGACTAAATGACCCTCCAGAGGGACAGATCTCAACTCTTGAGACCTAGCCACTGCCAGACCCAGCCAGCCTCTTCCAGGCTCAAATACGGGGACCATGCCCCCTGAAGCTGGGTGTGGGGACCTGTCAGTGTCTCCCAAGTCCCCAGGGCTGCAGAGGTGAGAGGAAGAAGGAGCCACCATGGCCACAGGCTCAGGCCCCCCTCCTGGATCCTGGGCTCCTCCTCTGCCATCTGCCTTGGAACCTCCACTCTAAAGGCGAAACCATGCCAGGCATGGGGAGAGAGTGACTGCAGAGACCTGGGGAGCAGAGGCCACCTGGGCCAGAGGAGGAGGAGACCAGGGCCCTGGGAAGTGCTGAAGTAGTGGAGCAATGCTGGCTCTGGCCAGTGCATGGCCACAAACCTTGAGACCAGGCGACGATGAGATGACGGACACACCACACTCTGATTCTCAGGACTCTGTACATGTTTCCAGGGGAAGATTCACAGGGTCTTGATGCAGACCACACCGAGCAGTACTCGAGACCTTTGTCCAACTGGCCGCCGGACTCCAGTCCTCTCCAGTGTGATGATAGCCACCTCTGCTTGAGACACAGGAGGCTACCACCCAGAGGCCAGGCCAGATGTGGGAGGGAGAACGCTGGTTCCACTGGGCCTGTGAAACATCCTCCCTGCCACGGCACCTGGGATCAGCCTGCCATCATCACGGCCAGTCTGTCCATGCAGGCGATGCCACCGCAGCCCCTGGCACCTTCAGCTCTCAGAGCTCGTTGTGCCGTGCCCTCGAGATCCTGCTGGACAGGTCCTGCAGATGCTTCTTTACCTGCAAACAGGGACATGATCAGCTGGACTAGAAGAGCAGGAGTGCCACACCCAGGGCGGCTGCGCACCCCAGGAGCACACTGAAGAGATGCCCGCGCCCTGCCCTCCTGGTCACACACTGTCCAGTTCGTGCCCCCAGGAAGCAGACCTTCCTGACAAGCAGAACAGGACTTCCCAGGGTCCACCTTGTTCTTAAAAGCTTGAGTGGGAGACGCTGTGGTGGGCTGCGTCTGCACGGAGGGTGAGCTCACCCTGGACCCACTGCTACAAGGGCTCTCAGGACCGTCCCCCGCCTCCAGGCCCAGGGCTCTGCACTTCACACAAGAGCCCCGCCTGCTGGCTGTCCCCCGCCACGGCTCAGCATCAGTCTTGGCTGAAGGTCTCCTCTTGGCATCCCCAGCACAACTGACGGCTGTGTGCTGGCATTGAACCCAGGGCCTTGCACACACCAGGCAAGTGCTTACTGCTGAATTACATCCACAACCCACTTAGAGCCAGGGGCTCCCTGAGTTGCCCAGGCTGGCCCTGAACTTGGGATCCTCCTTCCTCAGCCTCTGACACAGGTGTGCGCTGCCAGGCCTGGCTGGTGACAGGCTTTCCTAGCCAAGGCCACACTGCCCTCCGTGGAAGGAAGGGAAGCCAGGACTGCACCTGGCAGGCGAGCCCTCTGCTAACGCCTGCACTCAGATGGCAGCAATGGGCACCGGCGACTGGGCGCCTGGCTCCTCCCCACTTAGGCCCCTCCTCCTGGCACTTCTGCATGACTTAACTTCTCAGGCTTTGCCGATTTTGAGGAGGAAGCACAGCCCTGTGGTTCAGACCCTGCAGGCAGTAAAAGGTCCCCTCCCAGCCTGAGCCCCACTCCCTGTGCAAAGTCTCTCCTGGTTTCGTGGGGCCTGGTGCTGGATCCTCAGTGCCCATACCACCTTGCGTCCCTGCTCACTGAGCTCGCCCAGGGTGTCCCGTGGGAATGGCTCCTGGGGGAGGAAGGTGCCTGCTCTGTGGGTCCACCACCAATGGTCCTCCAGCACCATCCCAGTCTCGCCCCAGTGTGGCGAGATTTGGACAGGACACAGCAGTGGCGGATTTGGGTCGCACCAGCAAGGGCCTGTACTCTGTGGGCCAGGAGGCCAGGCTCCATGCACGTGGGTTCCTGAGGCCTCTCAGGGCAGCTGCCCTGCAGCCATGTGGGGGGTGGCCATGTGGGTAGGGGCAGCCCTGTGTGGGCTGACAGGCACAGGCCAGGCGACACCCACCTTGTAGCCCAGCTCCTGGGTCTTGCCCTGCAGCAGCGCGTGCCTCTCCCTGCTGCGGCTGATGTGCTCGCTGTCGCCGAAGCTCTCCACGTGCTTCAGCTTCTGGTGTGAGACCTCCAGCTGCTTCTGGTAGTGGCTGTGCTTTTCGATTTTGGCCTCAAAGTGCTTGAGCTCCTCCTGGAAGGTTTTGACACTTACTTTTCTCCAATGTAACCCTGGGCACCTGAGGGCCCGTCTCTGGGCAAGGATGGTCTCACTGGGAGCCGGGTCAGCGCAGGAAGTGGCTCAGGCTGCTGTGGCCGGCAGTCATGAAGCAGCATGCTTGAGGGCAGTGTGGGCGGGAGCGGCCACGGTGCCACAGCTAGGGTCTCCAAAGGAGAGGGATGCCCCACCAGAGCCTGATGGCCTCGAGGACCTCGGTGTCAACCTGGGCCTCTGGTCCCCGTCTGCATTTTCTTCACTGCACTGACCCCAGGTCCCATTTGCAGACCGACACCTGGTGCTTGGGCTCTTCCATGGTCGCCTCTGTGTGTGCCTTTCCCTCCCTCCCTGCAGCCCCCGACCCCTCCTGCACCATCTTCCCAGATCCTGGTCACCCTACCCATCTTCAACTGGCCAAGGCCCTCTCCAGTTCTGCAGGGCCCACTGGCCCACTCCTCACGGGTGACCGACCCGACCCTCCCGCGGAGGCTAAGGGCTCTTCCCAGGGCCGCGAGGGCGGGTGTGCATGGCCGCTCTCCCTGCTGGCAGTCGTCCCCCTCTGGGCCTAGCCACCCCATCCCAGGTGCACACACGGAACACGTCCTGAACACTCAGACGACACAGAGTCCCGTGGGCCCCCACAATCCCCCAAAGCCCCCTGGTTCAGCACCAGCAGCCCTCCCAAAGGCCTGTCCCCCCCTCGGGTGACCCACCAGCCCGCAGTGAGGAGTTGCTTAGCTTCCCACGGCTCAAAGGAACCAGAGCCCCTTACTTGGTGAGCAGCCTCTTACTGTCTCCTCTCTGGACACCTCGCCCCATCCACCTCCCACAGCCCCTGTCCCATTGGATACACCGGCCACTTCCCCTCTCAGTGCCCCAGTGGTCCTCTCCTCACAGCATGGCCAGCCAGGCAGACCACCCAGGCACAGACATGGCTCATCCTCGGCCATGGGGCCGCTCTGGCTTGAGAGGCATGTTCATGTGCACACAGCCCCACCTGGCCACCAACCAGGACTCAGGGCTGCAGAAGTCAGCAGGGGACGAGGGCCAGAGGGAGCAGGTGGGGACAGACACACAAGTATGCCCTACACCAGAGCTGGACAGGAACTCAGGCGGGCACACAGCGGGGCAGACAGCAGGGCCTCCTTACCCGGAATGACTCCAGCTCTTTTTCCGTGAAGTTGGCAGACTGGGCCAGGTCCCACAGATCGATCACCCGGGGCTCCTCAAACTCTGCAAAAGAGCAGGAGCCACCTGTCTTAGGGGCAGTGTGGCTGGGCCCACAGAGCCTGCTCTGCCCCAGGATAGGGTGTGCACATGTGTATGTGACTGCCTGGTGTCAGCGCACAGCTAAGGCTTGGACACAACCACACGTAAGCCTGGGTACACTCAGAGCATTCCTGAGGTGCTCTGGGCACCTGGTCTGTCACTCAAAGGACTGGCTGTGATGTGGTCCCTGGTGAAGGGTGCTTCTCCTGGGCTTAGACCTGGGCTGCCCTGTCCATGACTGGAACCACCAGCTGCTCCTGGATGCCTCTCAGAGGCAGTGTGGGTTGGGGGCTGTACAGAAGTTACTCGGCATTGGTCAGGGCTGTCCATCAGAGACAGGTCCAGAGTGGGGGTTGGGTTGTTCACCTTTTTGCTCCTAAGCAGACCAGGTGGCTCCTGACCTTGCTGGGCCCACGTGGGGATACAGTGAAGCTGTCCAGCATGGGTCACCAGCCTCTGCTCACCTGGCCTGCCTGTGAGCAACATGGTGCCTGCTACTCCTCCTCCCGGCTGACCTTCCTGCCCAGGACCCGAGGGAGCCCTGGCTTGTGGGGAGAGGGCTGGAGGACAAAGTGCAAGGGCAGGAGAAACCAAGGAGCTGCCCGGACGCAGCTGCACGAGGAGACATTTGAGGGGGGCGTGGGGCAGGGGTCAGCATCACCACCCACCATGCCCACTGTGGCCAAGCCCTCTGGCTCCTAATAACCCAGGAATGGCAAATCTGCCAGGTGGTATTATCACTTCCACAGGAGGCTGTGCCCAGGTGGGGGAGAGATGGTGACACTCTTGCACAAGGGCACGCAGGTGGCAGAAGTAGGACAAAACCAAGGGGAGCTGGGCCTGGCCTGTAGGACACATGCGCCCCTGTGCTGGGTGCGCCTCTCGTCTTGAGAGGCCTTGCAGGTGGTGTCCCAGTGAAGCCAAGCCCCTGTCCTGGGGTGGCAGACGGGGTGGGCATGGAGGGAGCACGGGCTGTGCCTTGTGGAGCCTGCCATACTGGCATGGGCCTGAGGCTCAGTGAGCCAGGGTCAAGGTGAACCAGGGTGGCTGACCCACTGCCCCCTGGCCCCAGGCCCAATATGCACCAAGAGCATGCAGGTGGCGGCAGACCCTGACTCAGGAAAGCTCAGACTGATGGTCAACCAATAGCACCGATCCTTTCCAAGACCTGGTCAGCAGAACACTTGGACCAACAGCACTGACCCAATGCTCCGTAGAGCCCTAGATGAGCACACCCAAGGGACAGCCCACTTGTCCCTCGCCCTGAGGGAGAGCTGCCTCTTTTCTTCCCACTCCAATAAATCCCACATCTTTGTATTAGCATTCATTCTTCCTTGTCTGTGGGTTCCATTCTTTGGGTTCGTGAGACAAGAACCCAGAACAAAGAGACTGGTGGAGAGCCGCCAGCCCCCACTAAGAGCTGCCACAAGCCAGCCACCAGGCCTGTTGGGAGGGGCTGTGCCTTGGGGCCACTGCTCCACCACCTGAGTCACCTTCAGGGAAGGGGCTGGCAGGGCAGAGGCACCCATGCTTATGAACAGCTTAGGAAAGTGGACCCTGGACCGGCCCCTCTCTAACAGTCAAGGAGTGCATGTGACAAGGGCCCGAGGTCCCTGGGCCAGTCCCCCAAGCACTGAGAACACAACCTGCCAGATGCACCCTCCACTGCTACAGCCAGCAGCCGTGGACAGGTGCCGGTCGCGTGCGGAGCTTACCGGCCGTGGGGCCGTAGCCCTGGTGGCTGACCTTCCTCAGGCGATCCAGGCCCTGGTTGATGCTGCGCAGCTTGTCCTTCAGCTCACCGTGCTTGCTGTGTAGGACATCGTCCTTGACCTGGCTCCGATCGGAAGGACTGATGACGTTGTCATAAACCTCTGTGGAATCAGAACACAATGCCTGGTCAGGGCCTCCCGAGGGCCTGGCGCTGGGACCACTGTGTTGCCGAAAACCACACCCCTGGGAGAGTTCAAAGGTTCTCTCTTGGAAGCATCTGCTCCTCAGCTGTCTCTGGGGACAGTGATGTCAGTTGATGGGCCCTTTCAAACAGCAACACCTGGGTCCATGGTGACTGCAGGTGGACGTCAGTGCACCCAGAGCCCTGGAGGCCACCCAAGACGGCACAGCCCCACCAGCCCTCCAATGTGCTCTTTCTCAGGGTCCCTACTTGGGGGAGTTCTGAGGGCGAAAGGCCTGGCCAGTCAGGAGGCAGCAGCTGCTTGCTTGCTGGGAGAGGAGGCCAGGGTGGCCACAGAGCTGCTGCCAAAGCTTCATCTGAGCGGAGCATTAGTGCTGGGCTGTGGCTCAGGGGTGGAGCGCTTGCCTGGCACATGTGAGGCCCTGGGTTCAATCCTCAGCACAACATATAAATAAAAATAAGGTCCATCAACAACTAATAAAATATTAAACAACAACAACAACAAACCTGTTTCCATTCACAAAACTGGGTGGAAACCTAAGACAAGGGTACTGGGTGGCCCCCAGTACCCTTGTCTTAGGAGCAGTGTGGCGGGGCAGGCGGGCAAGGTACCTTCAGTCCTGCTCAGCGTCTCCAGCAGGACGTTGTACTCAGCCACCTTCTCTTTGTGGTGCAGAAACTCCTTCCACAGCTTGTCCAGCTCTTCACTGGAGAATTTCCCTGAGGTCTTCGCCTAGAGGGAAGGGGACCAGCAGGAAGACCCCTGGTGGGGCGTGCCATCCCTCTGTCCTCCATAAGCCCCCAGACTCTTTGCAAGTGTGTACACCAGGAAAATAAAACCCAAACCAGGGAGAACAGCTGTTGCTGGGCAAGGTCCCTTCTACTTGGTGTGCCCAGACTTGGTGGGGCATGGTGACCATGCTGGCCAGGTGAGGAGAGGAGGACCCTGAGGAGGGTCCCCCACACCTATTCCCTCTCCTGGCTGTGGCTGGTGAACACAGCAAGGTCATCTCCCTGGGGGGCCCAGGGCTGGTCACCTTGCCATTCCATCTGCCTCTTGCCCCCTTCCCTACAACCCAGGACAACAGGCTGGTGCAGAGTTCCAATCCCTGAACCAAATCAGCATGATCCAGACAAGCTGTTCTGAACCAGGGTGGAAGGGGAGCCAAAGCAAGGGAGCACCCTGATATAGGTCAGCCAGACCATCACACCCCAACACCTGGCCCCACCCAGCACCCCACTCTGAGGTCTGCAGCCCAAACAGCATGCCAGGCCAAGCCCAGCAGACCCGCCTTCCTAGACAGCACAGAGAGCCCACTCCCGTGTGGGCACGGACACACACCAGGCTGAGGTGCATTCCCACAGCAGCAGCTCTGCAGGCCAATTAAGGCAGAGGTCGCAGCCATGGGGTGGTGGTAGCTTGGTGGTAGAGCACTTGACTAGCGTGAGAAGCTCTGGGTTCGAGTCCCAGCACCACCATGAATAGATAAATGAAAAGAATGCAGTCACACCGTGTGTTTAACCCATGCAATTTAATAACGCTGCTAAGCACGTTCTTAACATTTCAGCCTAAGAGCTATAAGCCAAAAGAATCGCTTTGTAGAGAGCACAGGCATGTTCCAAAGAGGAAGCAGAGGCTGAGCTGCAGGGAGGTGATGCACAAAGAGCAGCACTGTCCCAAGAAAGCTGCGTTCTCCTGAGAGGCCCCACACAGTGAGTACCGTGCAAGGGACGGGGGCCTTGCAGGGCGACAACTTGAGACCCACCCCCCATGCCCTAACCCTAACATCAGGGCAGGTCTGAGCGGTCATGGAAAAACGGATGGGTACCTTGTGCCACAGCTTTTCCAGCCTGGGGTCCCCCAGCCCGTCGTCCTGGGCGCTGTCACTGAGTGAGTTGCTGTGCACCATCTGGGCCTCCTTCCTCCCATCCAGACCATACCTGGCCAAGATAACTAGAGAGAAGCAGTTTTACTCCACACGGTTCTTTGACCAACAGTCCACCCGTCTCAGAAACTCCAGGGGCAGTGCTGGCCTGCTTTCTCTTCACCCTGGCTGCTGGGTGGCCATGCAAGACGCAGTGGACCAGCACGCATACCAGCCCCCAGTGCTTACAAACACCAGGAGGACAGGCCTGGTTCCTCCCGTGGACACACCCTGCTAATGTCCTCCTGAACGCAAAGGTGGCTTGTGGGAAAACCAGGTGTGGCCTGGATGGGCCACTGGCCACAGGGTCTCAAGGACAGGTAGTACTGTCCCAGTTTGTGACCAACCCCAGTGAGGACAGATAGTCCACTGAGGGGTCAGGCAATGGCCAGGGAGCTTGACAACCCTGATAATGTGCTCACCTACAGGGGAAAGGCAGAACCAGAACTCCTGGCAGATTCTGAGGCAGCTGGGAGGGGAGGCCAGCCAGCATGTCTGCTGCTACCCAGCCCAAGGGACGTACTGGCCTCGTACATCAGTCTTTCTGCCCCATGAGGACACGTACCTCTGGTCACTAGCACACTGTAGGGAAGGCCAGACAGCTGACCCTACTGTGGACAGGCTTGGTGCTCTGGACATGAGGCAAATAGGGCCTGGGGCCTGGTCTCTTGTCCCAGGAAGCAGCTCTCTAGAGCCAGGGCTCTGACCTCTTAGCCTACATGCCAGCACTCAGCCACTACAGCTCTGTGGGCAAGCCCCCACCAGCCAGGCCCCCCTGGAATCCACAGCCCATCCGGTTGGCCCAGCCCATATATGGTCTTTGGAAACTCCCTTCCCCTCTTCTGGGCCCAGAAGAGGGGAAGGGAGTTTTCAAAGACCAGACAGGAGACCACAGGTCTCGATGTATCTGGAAGCTTGGCCGCTGGGGGCCTCCAGCATGCACAGCAGGAGCACTCTGGCGTTACAGTCCAGGAGCCCTGGTCCTCTCAGTGTCAGGCAGCCTACAGACGTCTCACTCCACTGCAGACAGTGGTCAGGAGCTGCCTGGGCGTGGGTGGGTGGGTCTCACTGGGGCACACACTCAGCAAAACTTGTCAAACCCTGTGGTAAGATTTGGATTCCATCACATGCAACTTTTATCTCTAAGAACGACTTTGAAAATTACTTAAGCCAGGCCCAAACTACTTGGCAGGCTGAGGTGGGAGGAACACCTGAGCCTGGAGTTCAGGGCAGCCTGAGCAACACAGGTAGGAGACCCTGCCTTTAAAAATAAAACAAACAAAAATCTTGATTAAGTAAAGGTTGCTCAGCCACCCCAGCCTCAGAAAGCCAGTGCCTACCCTGTCTCCAAGGTCCAGCTGACCGGCCCAGGCCACCACTGCTCCCAGCTCCAGGAAGAGCCCAGCCGCCCCAGGCCTCACACTCCCGACTCCCCTGGACAGCTCTGGCAGCCCAAGCCAGAGAAGAGGGTGGGGTGTGGCTCAGGGCCGAGGGCATAGGAACCACCAGACTCCTGACCACAGGTAAATGGCCAGGGCTATGCTCAGCAACCAGGACTGAGGAGGGTTCTGGATGCTGGGCTCTGCCTCAGGTGGAATCCCAGAATGCTGAGGCTGGAGGAGGCCTCACAGAGCACAGAGCCCGGCCTCTCCTGAGGTGGCCGTGGGCTGTGTGTGGGGTGAACAACAGGTGCAGACAGGACCCATCCCTCTGAGGACAGAGCCCATGTGGGCTTTGCCAAAAGAGCCACTGTCAGTCTAGATGAGGCAGTTCGGTGAGGTACGTCCTTAGGGTGCCCAGGGCAGAGCTGGTGGAGATGGGGTTCCCCAGGGCTCCTACCAGTTGTGCCCATTTCTCATCCCAGTCTCCTGTCTGGACACTGCATGAAACAGTCCCCCTGGGTGTGCTATATGACCATGGCACAGGGAATGGGGAGCAGGTCCACAGACCACACCTGGAAGACAGTGGACCTGTGTGGCCATGAGAGTGGCCAGCATCAGCAAGCACCCACCTCCTGGATAAGACCTCTCCAGGAGTGCTCAGGAGGGTCAGCTTCCAGAGTTCCACTAAGGCTGTTGCCAGGCACCAGAGACCAGTGTCATCCAAGCAGAAAACTCTGCCCTAAATGGGTCATGGGCCTGGACTTTACTAGGCTGGAAGAAGCCACTCCCATGAGGACACCAGCCAGCAGGGAGGGAGACGGTCACTAACCCACCTCCCTGGAGCCCTGGGCTCCTCTATCTCTTGGGCCTGGACTCCTGTGCACCAGGGTAGGGATGGTTCCTCTGGAGGGGAAGGGCTCTGGCAGCTCCAGGGCCCTCCATCCTACACATGCCCAGTTCCCTCTGATGGGGTGGAATTGGGGCAGGAAACTCCATAGCAGGCTCCTGCCCTGCCCAAGAGGATGGCCTCCCCAACATGCTGCATGAAGTGCAGCTGTCCCGACTCATCTCAGGTGTGTCTCCTCTAGCCTGACGGCCCTCTGCCGCTCATGTGGATTTTGTGTTCCTGATACACAATCTGAACTTGGCCTGTAAAATGGGAGAAATGAGGCTGGGCCATGGTGCACCCAGACGTCGTACTGTGGTGAAGCTCTGAAGGCCTGAGCAGGGACAGGGACGGCTGGGGACAGCACTGGCTCTGGAGGCAGAAAACCCCACACAGGATATCCGTCCCTGAGTCTGTTAAGGGGGGACCGGAGTCAGCACCTCAGTGAGGCCTGAGGAGGAACAGTCTCCTGTTGGACTGAGGAGGGGACCTGCATCCCCCTCAGGCTGCCTGGGTGAACCGTGTCCCCAACCTGTTTCCAGGCCATGCAGCTCGGGGCCGTCAGCCGCCGGGGCATCTGTGTGTCTGGAACTCTGATCCTGGTCCTCCTCCAACGTGCCAACAGCACTCAGGGGACAGACAGGCCTGAGACTATGGCCAAGGTGCCCGTGGGGGCGAGCCTGCACGCTGAGGCTGGGCAGCTGCCTCCCCGATTGTAAGAAGAAAGACAAGCACCATTAAGATTGCGAATCAGCTTTGCTTCTTTCTCCCCGTCCTCGTCCAGGCCCTCGATCTTCAGTTTCTTCCAGTTGAGCTCATCTCTCTCTTGAATCTTCAGATCGGCATGGAGCTCCGCCAGCTTCACAGGAGAGAGATGCAGCTGCCCAACAAGAACAGAGCAATGTGTGACCACGGCAGTCACAGCCCGAGGCTGACCTGGGAGAAGGGTGGCAACTAGGACCCCAGACAAGAGGGGACAGAGTTGGGGCCATGGGCAAGAAGTTCTAAAGACAGCTGGCCTTCCACCCAGGCCCGAGCTCTAAAACCCCAGTCCATGGAGAGGTCGCCCCTGATGGCGGCTGCCTAGAGGCTAGGGCTGCTGTGACAGGCACCCTCCCTCCCTCCCCGCTGGTACACGGTGAGTTTCACCAGGGAAACAGGGTACCAATGAGGGGCTGGGCCTGGTAAAGAAATGCATTACCTTTTGCTCATGCTGCACAACTATGAAAAAACAACTGAAAGTGCCACAGAGAAGACTGAATTTACAGAAAATAAAATCTTTATAATTTACAGAAAATAAAATCCAAATAACATATATTTTTTGAGGGTAGTACTGGGGATTGAACCCAGGGCCTCCACAGGCTAGGTGAGTGCTCTACCACTGAGCCACGCCCCCAGTCCTCCAAACAAAATCTAAAAAACCAGAATCAAGCAGAACTATAACTGTCCCAGGACACTGGCCATGTCTGAGACAGAGCCAGGCCACGTGGAATACAGATCCCGAGCACCCGCAGCGGGTATGAACTGGACTCCCTACAGATGCTTAGCCTGTCCTGGGCAACGGGAGGGGGACGGTCAGCAGAGACCCCTGCAAGTCCTCCAAAACAACTGCAACCTCTGATTCTCCCACTTCATTTCCCGAGGCCCTTAATCCCCATCTCTTACATGTATCAGGCTTTCCTGTCAGCCCAGGACACTTCTGAAAGGGAACCCAGATATCTGGAGTGGAAATAATATTAATAATAACCCTCTCATTCACCTGCTGGCAAGCCAACCGTGCAGGTATAACCCACCTGTCCTGCCTGGCAGGTTGCAGCAAGGAAAGGGGCAGGGTCTGGGGGACCCACTCTCCAAGGAATGACTTCTCTGCTGACCCTGAACCCCTTTCTCTGGTGTCTCCAACACCCTCTGAGCTGGCCCTGCCTGTCCAATAATTTCTCCTCTGAACTCTATCAGGTGCCCCTGCAGAAGGCTGGATGCCCATCTGCAGCGTGCCCTTGAGACCCTGGAATGACTTGGCTGCATCTCATCTGTGGGCTCCCAGAGAAGCAGCGACACAGGCCATGGAGGCAGGATGGAGTGGGGACAGACAGGAGAGGAAGCCAGACTCGCCTGTTTTGACAGGCCCAGCCACCATACAGCACAGCCCCCTTGCCTTGTTTCTGATCCGAAGCCCACATTTACTTATTTTTTATTTGTGACACAAAACTCTGGAGCAATAATAGACAGGTCTGTTTCCACCTCTAATTCCCCACACACTGCATCGTCTCCCCTGCTGGGCACATGGCAGCAGGGCAGCGCTACAGGGAGGAGATGCTGCGGGGAGGAGACGGCTGAGGCTCTGTTGTTTTTTTTTTTAAATAAATACTTTTTTAGTTATAGTTGGGCACAATACCTTTATTTTATTTGTTTATTTTTAGGACGAACCCAGCCCCTCGCACATGCTAGGTGAGCCCTCTACTGCTAAGCCACAACCCAGCCCAAGGCTCTGGTTTTGCTCTGCAGGGAGGGCTGGTAGTGCCCTCACGCCAGATCTGCCCTCTCTGGGGCTGTTGGGGAGGGTCCAGGTATTCACCAATGCTGCCTGGTGCCTCGCTGGAGGGCAGAGCTGAGGACCTGGGCCACAACCTTCCTCCAAGGCTCAAGCACGAGCACTCTCACCTGCAAACTGTGGTGGGCTTCGCACCCCCTGCCCACCTTCTCAGGGGTCTGGGAGAGTCAGTGGGCGAACGTGGGAGGGTACACTGTGAGATGCAAAGGCGGAACTGCACAGGGGGGCCACCATCTGCCCCAGAGTCACCCATTCTCTTCTCAGGCCCAAACCTCGGTGTCTAAACCTACCACCCAAATCTCTCAAAAGTCATGACATGCCCACTGTCCTCTGACATATAGCTGCCTACAAACTCAGGGCTGAAGGTACAGTGCCCAGAGCCACAAAATCAGCAGCTGTCAGCTCTACTTGGGAGGGAGACAAGCAGGTCACGCGTAAACACCTGGCTCTCACTTCAGGATTCCTTTCTCTCTTTAAAGTTAGACGTTAACACATCAAGTTTGAAGTACTAGTTAAAGAGAAGTAAATGCAAAAAACAATCCATCAGGGCTGGGGCAGAACACGTGCCTACCATGCATGAGGTCCTGGGTTCAATGCCTAGCACTGCAAAAATAAACAAACACAACAAAAGCAGACTCTGTCAAATATTAAGTCCTGGAGTAAATAACTGATGACCAGGAGACAGAGACAGGGGCAGCCCAGAGCATGGAAAGACAGAACTTGCCCTTCAGACACCACCTCCAATGGCCCCGAGGGTGAGCACAAACCCTAGGGAGCTGCCCAGCTGCCTGTCACTCTCCCTGGAAGCCCCAGTGCCACCCAGGAATCCTCTGTGTGCCTAGGAGCCAGTGGGGCTCTGGAACTTTCCAGACCCTTCTGCTTTCTCAATCCCCTGTCCCCAGAAACCCAGGCCCAGAATGTGTAGTCTCTGGAGTCCATTCAAACCTTGGCCCCTGGGGCCAGGGCTGTGTATTCTGCCAAGCAGAGGTGTGCAGAGCACAGCTCAGGCAGGGAAGGTGGTGTGCCCAGCACCCATGCTGCCAAGATGACCACTCAACTCCCAAAGAGCAGCAGGTGCTGCCCACGTGCTGGCTTGACCACGAGGCAACCTCGCTGCTGCTGGCTAGGCAGTCACTGGCCAAGCAGCAAGCCACTGCAGACAGCTGGCATGCAGCACCCTCTCATGATGCTCAGTCCCTCGACAAAGGGCTTGCTGGCAGGTGGAGGCAGGAAGGCCATGGCCAGTCCTGTGACCACCCTTTCCTCAGAGTCCCTGGAGAAGTGTGACACAGAGCCCTTCCAAGGGCACGAAGAAGGAGGAAATGGAAACATCTGGCAACAGGGATGGCTTCTTGGGTCCTTTGCTTTGCACACCTGACCTTTAAGGACAACACCTACTTTGGTTGTGTCAGAGGTGAAAGATGTTCATCTGTGTCAGAAATAGGAACTCTGAGCTTAAAGACCCATTTCCCAGGCTGAGGGTGACAGTGCACCTTTACTGCAGGGGTGCTACTCAGACCTAGGAAGCCTGCTCCTCAGAAAGAGAAGTGTCTGTGGGCACATGGCAGCTGCCACAGAAGCACCCCTCCCCCACAGCTAAGGACAGCCCTAGGCTGGGAGTTTGGCATCTTGCAACACACTGGGTGTGTCACAACACCACAGGACTCAGCTTGCTTAGGGACATCGGGAAGTGGGGACAGGGTGATTTCAGTCAGGGTACGAAGCTAGGATGGACTGTCTCCCAGGATGGAAACACTCTCTGTATCTTCTCACCTCCACACCCACAGGAGTCTCAGGATGGGTCTGACCTCCTCAAGAAGAGGGTCAGAATGAGGGTGAGGCACATGGCTTTGTCACACTTATTACCTGACCCTCAGATACCATGACATGCTATACAGTGTTGTCTGCTATGACATAATCATATATTTAGAAAGCCAAAAAATGCATAATGCTTTTGTCAAGCAAATAAGAAAGGACAAAATCTTTCTGGTCAGTGAAGGAAGGTCACGAGGCTGAGAACGCTGGTCCCCCATGCTCCATCTGATTCTGCCACAGAATACAAAGAGACCCCAATTCAAAAAGGGCCTTGCAGCACCCCTCACTCCCACCTACAGCAGTGGGTAGGTGGTGGGTGAGAAGTGATGTGAGCTACGCTCACATTAACACCCTCTTCAAGCTGACCACAGACTCACCTGCCTTGTCCACCCCAGGATCCAGTGCTCTTAGTAGTAGGAGTAGAAGCATTAAGCCCACCTTGGACCCAAGGCTGCAGGGGCCTGAGCAGAACACTCCTTCTGGCTGCCCTGAGGCGACTCAGTACCTGGCCACAGCTCCTACCACCACCCTTCCATGTCTAGAAGGAAAACCAGCAAGAGTCAGTGTGTCCTCAACTACTAGGCTCTATGGAAGTGGGAAGACACACAAGATGCCCTAACACAGAAGTCCACCCTGGAAGAACTTCCCATTCGGTTCAGTGGAAAAGGTTTGCACACATGACTGCAGAATTTCAGGGCTAGAGGGATCAGAAAGGTCATGTAGTCCAAGGCCTGCACAGGGCCAACGGGAGCTGGCACCCAGCAGTGACCACAGAAGACAGTGGAGAATAGACTGGCCTGATACCAAAGCAAATCAGGTGTGAGAGGAGCACAGGAGAACCCAGAGATGGTGACCTGCCAGAGGTCTAAGAAAGGCACCCAGGCTGACAGATGCAGAGGCTGGCCTGGGGCATGTTTAGATGGGCAAGTGGAAGGCCTAGGCCAGCTCCCAAAGCAAGGGGAGCCTTGGGTTCATGGGCACCCAAGTACATTTTCCCAACACTGTCTCCAACTCAGACTAGTGTCTTCTTGGTTCTCTAACCTCACCCTGCGGAGGAAACTCCACCCAGCCAATAGTGGCTGGCTCAGCACACCCATCACAGTGAGCAGCGGGGGGCCAGTGAAAACACATCCTGAGTTCTAGACTTTCCTGGTCCCTGCTGCTCAGATGATCCTGCCACATCCAACCCCACTGTGTCCTTGGCCCATTCCTCCAGGAAACCACTATGCTTCTCTAGCCTACAGTGCTGTCTCCATCTCTATCTCTGTAGGCCAAACACTATACACAGAGGTCCTCTCCAGCAGAACCTCAGGACACTGGCTGGAAATGAAGCTGGGACAGGAGCATCTTGTGAAGGGCTTACAGGGCTATACACACTGGACACAACAGAGTCCCCTGCAGCCAGCCTCCCAATCCTCCCTCACTACTCTTCCTCCACGGCCAGAGAGTCTGCTCTCTTCCAGAATTTATTCTTATCTTGCAAATTATTTACTCAAGAATGCTAAAACTGGACTACTTAAAGGAAGAGCTAATCTGACCTCCTTCTACTTAAAGATGAAGAGACTGAGACCCAGAGGAGTGGGTCTTAGTTTGTAAATAACTATTTTCATACACTTGAGCCCATGCCTAAAAAATGAAATAGCTTTTATGTTAATGTAGAGTGTGGCTGGCCAAGGGTCATTCCAGTTAGGAAGCTGGCTGACCTTGGGATGCCTTTTCTCCTCTAGGTTTTGGTACCTTTATCTCCAAAATGAAGAGATCAGATCAGATACCTGTTAACTTCCAGTTTAGCATTCCCTGGGCCTTTTGTTTCAAGAATTCTAAGCTGACCTACCCTCCACCTCTTTGTATCCCTCACCCAAATTAACCAGCACCAGCCTGCTCCTGGGATTTCTGCTGTTCATGGAAACGTCAGTGTCCAACCTCACCTGTTTTAATTCTTTATCTCCATAAAGGGAGAGGTAGTGTGGGACAAATGGCAAAGGCCTGCAAAAGGCCAAAAGCTAGCTCTGCCTCACTCGGGATAACTAGCTCGCTGGGCAGAGGAGGCTGGCGCGCGTGGACCAAGCTGGTGGGTACCCTTGGGGGCGGGCCTCCAGCTGCTCTAAAGGCGGCGCAGCTCCACCCAAGGTCTCCCAGGACTTCTGCAAGTCCCGCTGCCTCAGGGTCCCCTTCCTACGGCAGGTGAGGTGGAGGTGCCCACCTGACCTCGGGGAGGCAGAGCTTCCGGGCCGCAGGAACCCGGCCAGGGCTGACTGGCACGGCCGCCCCAGCCCACCGTCCCCGGCCCCCGCTCACCCTCCGGGCCTTCTCCCACAGCTGCTTCAGCTTCTCCATGCGGAACTCCTCCCCGGGTTCGCTCTTCGCGGGCGACTCGGGCTCATTCTTCTCCCGCGAGTACTTGCCGCCGTGGGTCGCCGCAGGCCAGGGCCCGAGCAGCAGCAGCAGCGCCAGCAGCAGGGGCAGGGACAGCGGGAGCCCGCACGGCCCAGAGACCCTCTGCCTCCGCGGCGCCATCTTCCTCTGCGGCGCGGTCCCCACCTCGCGCCCGCCCGTCAGGACTCCCAGGCCCCGCCCACCTCCCGCGCGGCCTCTTGGGAGTGAGCTGATTGGGCGACGCGCGGGCGTTTCCTAGCAACCTGCCGCGGGCGGGGGCGGAGCCTGGAGGGCTGGGGGTCCTCTGCCGCTGCCCGCCCGAGCGCAGGAGAGTCCGCGGCCCCTCCGGTGCGGCAGGTTCTGACCGCGTGCTGGTCCCCGCCGGGCCTGGGCGTAGCTCTCTCGCCCTGGGACCCCAGGGGTCGCTCCTCGCCGAGCGGAAGGGCGCGTGGCAGCCAGGCCCCGGGGTGGGGGGGGGGGAGGGTGGCACCTGCCGCAGCGCTGCCTCCCTCAGCCTAGTCCCCCTGCCAGGTGTGCGTGACCTGGCCGCTGTCCCCACCTGCCACATTTCAGTGGATCCACCGACTGAACGTCGGGGCTTGGCGGTGCCCTGGGGCAGAGTGGGAGCCAGAGGGAAGGAGGGAGCCACAGATGCGGAGGCCAGGGGGCTGAGGGTCTAGTAGAGCCTGGGTGCCGAGAGAGCCCACAGTGAGGACGTCCTGACGGTCTCAGGTCCAAGGGGCACTGAGGCAAAGCGAGGGTGGGCGTCTGCAGGGGAAAGCTGCGTCCTATACTTTTCCAGGAAGGGCTGCCCTGTCTTGAGAGCCATCGTGTTGATTTGTCCAGCTGTTTGTTTGTCCCAGGAAGGAGGAGGCTCGGCCTTCCTCTCCGGGAGCCAGCAGCTAGCCCGCTGTTCCGCTGTTAATACCCACTTTAGGGTTAGGTCAGACTGACCACGGTATCAGTGTAGACCCTGTGAGAACGGATGTTCACTTTGACCCTGGTTCAGGTCTGAAGGACAGGCGCTCCTCACCAGCTGCAGCTGGGCTCTGGTGGGTGCTTCTGGGAGCCAGGCACCCCCCAACCCCCCCCACCCCCGTCTTCAACACGGCGTCCAGGGCTCCGTCTTCGACACACTGTCTGGGATCCCAACTTGGACACAACATCCCAGGCTCCTGCTGGCCACTGAGGAACCCCAGGGGAGGTGGAAAATAGGCCAGCTCTGTCTGCTCAGAGGGCCGCACCTGATGCAGCAGGGTCTGGCAGTGTTGTCTAGCTGTTCTCCCAAGTGGGAGCCATATGGGTGTGTGGACACTGGCTGGTTTTGTTTGTTTGTTTGTTTAGACTGCCTGTCTGAAGATGTAGGTACCATGCAGGTAGCTTCCCATCAGCTTTTTAAACCCCTCACTCTGTGTCTTGAGCAGTCAGCTAAGGGTTCTTAAACTCTTAAGGGAAGCTCCTCATGTGAAAGAGAAAGAGAAATGGAAACAGACAACAGCAAAAAAGCAACTGGGTGAAAACAAACCATGTAGGTAGGGCCTGGGGGGTGTAGCTTGGTGGTAAAGGGTTTGCCTTACAGGTCCTGAGATGGACCCCCAGCACCACAAACAACAAAACCAAGACCAAACAAAGGGAAAAACACACACAGGAAAAAGAAATTGGGAAAAATGACCATCACTATTATCCTCACAGAGACCCATGGAACATACACACACACAGAAAATATATGTATAAAATGTATAATGTCATGTATAATATATGAGAATAATATATGTAGGTCAGAGAACAGTGAGTTTTGGAAACCAAAAGCCAAATAGAATGATAGGAAGATTTTGAAGAAAATGCTGATTAAGTGGATTGAAATCAAGAAGAGATGACTAATAAGAAAGAATAAATAAGGAAAAAATTAGATTTCCAATTCAGGAGAAGTATTATTTGATTAACAAAGTTTCACAAAGAAAGTACAGATAAAATAGGGAGAAATAAACTATCAAAGAAATGATTTAAGACAAGTTTCCAGACCTACAGGGGATGAACTGTTGGGAGGTTGAAGGGACCCACCAAATGGCTCACAATGAGTAAAAATAGACCTCTAACACCCAAACACATTTTTGTGAACATTGTAGCAAAAAGATTTCTATAAGCTCTAAAGGAGAAAAATAACTACATGGAAAAGGCAGAAATGTCTTTAGGCTTCTCAACAGCAACACTTGAAGTAAGAAAGCAGCAGAGCAGTAACTTGAAAATTTGGAAGGAAAATGACTTCCAGTCTAGAATTCTACACCCAGCCAAGCAAACTATCAAGAAAATATGAGAGTACTTAATGAGAGTCTTTCAATAAAAGACATTTTACACACACAAGTGCTCCACCAAAGTGAGAAAACAAGAAAGAGGAAGACGTGGATACAAGTACAAGATCCTGTATGAGAGAGGGAAGAAAAGAATCCCCCAAGGATAGTCATGGAGGGTGACCTGTGGCAGAGATTACTCAAGGGATAGACAGGTCAAATGCTGTCTTTATCATTATTTCACATTTTTAAACCTAAAGACAGAATGCTCACGTGGGCCTGGCTCAAATTCTCACGTGAACGTGTTCCCCAGTTCCTGATGCTTGGAACCGCAGAGGCCACCCATTTCTCCTGACATAATGTTTTTCTTGACCATAGTCCTGAGAGCTACAGAAGAAGAGGCTCCAGATTGGCCCCTTCTTGTGCATATTCCTGTTGACCATTGGTACCTGGACCACACCAGAGCCTTCAAATGTCTTGGCTCTGACAAGTTCCCTTTGTCCTTTGCTCCTGATATCCTCAGAGAGGCCCCTTAGAACCCACAGAGAAATGGAGGACAGACTGGAATGAAAGCCTCATTCTCCTGGCTTTCGCCTGGTCTTCTGGTGGTGTAGGGTCCTGGGACTCCTTTTCTTGTACAGCCACCTTTGGGTGCCCTGCTCAGCTTTCCAGAACTAAGCACCATGTGTAGGAGAAGCAGACCCAGTTGATGAGACTGTGAATAAGGCAGGTGATGATTCAAGTTGGAATAGTGGTTCCCTGACCTAGGGGAGGAAGGAGGATAGCAGGAGGTGGATGTGCAGAGAGGCTTCTAAAGTACTGTCCATGTATAATTTCTTGACCTGGGTGGTGGGTACGCCTGTGCATTCTGTCATTCTTCAAATTGGGTGTTCACATTGAAAGATTAATTTGTATACATTATATATTTTTTAAAAAATCTTACAAAATCGCCTTAGTTCATGCAAGAGTACAGAGGCCTGACACACAGCAGGGGTCCAGGTGAGGGCCGACTCTCTTCCTGGGCTCATCCTACAGGGCTGAACATTTTTTTCACTTTCTCAATTCAGCTCAGCTGTCTCGAGGCCCTAGCCTCCACCATGCCCAGCCCCTGCTGGTGCTGAGGATTCTGCGTAGAACCTGGCTCTGTAAGTGGTAGGGGAAGATGTGGAAAGTAGACAAGCATGGCCCTGAGAAAGCCCCAGCAGGAGAGCCCCCGTGAGGACAGAGAGTGAGGCTTTGGCTGTCCAGTTGTGAAGGGGCCACAGGCCAGCTGATTTCTTGCTCAAGGAGAGGAGCAGGGCTGCCCACCTGTCTCCAAGCAGAACTCTCTGAGCAGAACGCACCTCGCTGTTCAGGATTGTCTGATCTTCAGAAGCAGGTGTCCGGGGCTGGCTTACTCCAGCTGTCGAAGGGCACTTGGTTCAGTGGGCACCTGCATCTGCAGCTCTCAGGAGCCCCCAGTATTGTTGCTGAGTGGTCAGGTGGGTGAGAACTGGTTCTGGATTTCCTCCTGCTACAGCCAAAGAGCAATTTGTTTTGTCCTTGAGTTTGGAATGTAAATGCTGTTCTCACCAGGCAATGGCAGGGAGGCACCAGTGGACAGGTGAGCGCCAGGTGGCCGCGAGGCAGGTCCTGTGGTGGGAACACAGTGCCAGGAGGCAGGGCAGTGCTCAGGCAGAGGCCGGCCTGGAGGAATTGAGGGTGTTGCTGGAGAGAAGCCTTTGTCCAGAGGAAATGGGGAGCCCTGGAAGTGTCCTGAGCAAGGGGTGGCCAGGTCAGATTCGTGTAGAAGGCACAGAGGCCAGGTGGCAGGTGATGGTGACTGGATGAGAAAGATGCCGCAAGGTGGTGAAGGTGGAGCAGCCAGATGAGGGTAGAAGGGACTGAATTCAGTGACTAAAGTCTGGACTGATGCCAGGCAGCAGGTGGGACGTTCCCAGGACAAGGGAACAGTGGGGAAGAGCGTGTTTGGAGGAAGAGAGAGGCCAGTTTGACATTTTAAGCAGGGAGGGTCCCTTGGATGTGTGTGGAGCTCTCCAGGGCATTTAACCAAGTAGATCCAGCTCTCAGAAGAGGGGTCAGGAGAGAGGAGAGGGAGCTGACACGGAGCAGTGGACGCCTGAGATGGGGTGGGCAGCTCTCAAAGGGAGGGCAGGGAGGTGGAGCTCCCAGGGCAGCTCACAGCAGCCAGGTGGAGGGACACCAGGAGGAGTCCTGCTGCAGACCAGGTGAGGGAGGCCAGGGAGAGAGCACAGCACCACCGCAGGGGCTGGCCCCGAGGGAGAGCAAAGCCCAGGTCAGGCGTGGCCTCTGCCTATGCAGCAGGTGGGCTCTGTGTAGGAAGCAGGGTCTGAGAGGGGTTGGTGGGGTGATTTGTGGAGGGTGGAGTGGACCGGGTGAAGGGAACTTGTTTGCTTCAATGGTGTGGGGGTTCTTCAGCTTCATCCAAGGGGCGCCCCAGAGGTAGGAATCACATCTCCCAGTCGCCCTGTTTGGGGCCAGAGCCACTGTGTGCCCCCTTCCTGTCAGTAGGCCACTGGGTCATGCTGGAGACTGACCTCCTGGGTCAGGCAGTTTCCCTCTGGCTGAGGCAATTCCCCACAGGGACAGCTGTGAGCAGCGGGCAGCTGGGGGTGGATGATCCAGCTGCTGCAGGGCATCTGGGTGGGCACTGAGATCACCAGCATCCTCTGCTAGCCACCACTGCCTGGAGACACGTAGGGCCCAGCTTCCAGGCCTCCGCCAGCACCCCAAGTGGGTCCTTGAAGTAAGACTACCCTCAGCTGCCCCCCCCAGGCAAAACCCAAGAGCCTCACTGCTTCCCACCACTCCTTGCCACTCCAGACCCCAGGGTGATCTCATTAGGCTTCTTTCTCTGAATGTCCAGCTCAGACCCCCCAGGTGACCCCTGACCCTGCAGCTCCGTGTATCCCCTCTCTGATCCCTTCCCCACCTCTCCTGTGTTAGCTTGTCATTGCTATGATCAAAATGCCTGACCAGGACCACTTAGAGGATAAAAAGGTTATTTTGGCTTATGGTTTCAGAGGTGTCAGTCTATGGTCACTGCCTTGCTTTGGCCTGAGGTGAGGCAGAACATGGTGGAAGAAGGTCATGGCTGAGAAACATGGGGTTGGGGGAAGATGGGACACAGATAAGGGAGGGAAGGGACCAGGACTAATATAGTTCAAGGGCATCCCCCCCCCCCCCCCCCCCGCACTTACTTCCTCAGGTGGAGCCTGACTGGAAGGGAAGTAAGTGCGGGGGGGGGGGGGGGGGGATGCCTTGAACTATACTTAGTCCCTGAACCTTCCCGGTGCCCTCCTGAGCTCGTGGCCATCAGTGGCCTCCTCCCCATATCCCAGACCTTTGGCTGTACCTTGGCCTTCTTCAGCACCATGCTCTAGCACTCCTTGCTCTCTCTTTTTTAAGCACCGAATAACCCATTTAATAAATGGACAAAACAGACACCTCTCAAAAGATAAAGTACAAATAGGCAAGAAATATGTGAAAAAATGTCCGACATTATTAGCAATTAAGTAAATGAGAAAAAAAATCTTGTAAACATTCACATTTTAAAAATACTGACAGTTCAACTCTTCATTTTTGTAATTTTTCTCTTTCTGAACACTTTTTTAAAAATTACTTGTTCTACTTAGTTGTGTGTGACAGCAGCATGCATTCCGATTCATGGTGCACAGGTGACAGCTTGCACTCCTCTCTTATCACCTTTGGTGGTCTCAGGTCTCAGGGGAGTGAGCCTCTAAAACCCTGGGTGCTCTGCTTTGATGATCTGACCTCAGAGCTACTCAGCCACCCACTCCTGTGACCACGCCCTAGACTTTGTGGCCTAGAGCTATAAAGTCTGCCAGGAACACAGCTCCAGGCACCCCCCAGCAGTACCACCTCCTCTCTCCAGCTGATGTCCTGAGCGCCTCCTGAGTGCCACACCTCACAGTCCTGCAGCTGGGACTGAGCCTTGCTGCTCTACGCTACCAGATCCCCGCTGTGCCGATCCCTTAGGCCTTCCTTCCCCTCCCAGCTGTTATGGTAGACACCAAACATTCTCAGTGGCAACCGCAAATTCCCACAAGTCTTTTCTCCATCAGACAAACATCCCTGGCCCTCAGTTGTCCCCACAGGAGGGGACCACATACTGGCCTTGGCATCTTCCTCTGGTGCTTCTGTCCACGGCTCCTTCCTGCTGGCCTAAGTGTTCTCTGAGCATAAGGACTGTGTTTCCTGCACCTTGGTCTCCTTTGCCTAGCCCAGGGTTGACTCAGGGTTGGTCTCGATGAATGTGGAATGGGTGAATGGGTAGACGGATGGGCAGATGGATGGACAGATGGATGGGTGGGTGGGTGGATAGGTAGAGGGATGCATGATGAATTCCTCCCTCGTTCCCCAGTCCTGTCATAGTGTATGCCAAATCTGCCACAAAGCCCCTGGTGACAATGTGGTGGAGGAATAGGTGGTGAGTATCTCTTACCTGCCTCAGATCCAGAACAGCACCAGGAGACACCCAGGTGGCATCTGCTGCTGCTAAAGAGGGTGGGAGTTGAGGTCGGGAGAGAGCGGGTGCCTCTAGGCTGCCTGTCCCAGGCTCCAGGCCTCTCAGGTCAAAGGATGTTCTCCCTCATGTTTCTGCAGATCTGGGCATGGAGGTCCTAAGGCACAGGGTGGGCCTGAAGCCTCCCTGCAAGGTGTGCAGCTGTGGAGGGTTGTGGTCCCCCCAACCCCTGCCTCCTGCCCCTGCTCCCCACCCCCTCAGCGACTCTCCACCCTGCCCAGAATCCCTGGGCTGGCAGACCCCAGGAAGCCCCTCCCCTGGCACAGGGACTATGGCTCTGTACCTCGCCCCTACACAGGTGATTAACTTGTCTGTTAAGAACTCCTACTTAGTAATTCCGACATGAAACTCCCACCAGGCTGAAACTTGACACAGAACAGCAATTACTGAAAACATATTTTTAAAAAAGTGGCTGTCTTTGTAAGAGTTCATCCACCTCCACTCCCTGGCCTCCCCCACAGAGACAGGTGTGTGGGTCCTTCCTCTGTGAATATGACTTTGGGAGCTGCAGTTAATGAGCGCTGGCCCAGGGTGAGGCAGGGGCTCAGGCTGCTGCATCAGGAACTGTCCTGGGAGCAGCTGCTGCTGCCCACAGCCCCCAAGCTTTGCTAAGGGGCCCAGTGCCCAAGTCAACAAGGGAAAGACCTTTCCTCACTTCCAACAGCAGTGGCCCCTTTTCAGATGAGGAGAGTGGCATTGTGTGGCCTCAGGAAGGTCACAGGGCTTCCCTGGGCTCAGCAGCCCTACTGAGAGGCAGTGGCAGCAGGCCTCTGTTCCCAGGGTGGGAGTAGCAACAGGTGCCCCAGGTACCCCCAGCTTTGGTAGGCGAGCACTCTGCAGGGAGCATCTGGTGAGGGCAGGGCTGCACCCTTCACAGGGGAGGCTGAGGTTTAGAGGGTGAAGTGAGGCCACTCCTCCAGGTCAGAAGGCTGTGAACTCCGGCTGGGGCTGGGTTGGTGGCTCCTCCTTCCTGTCATCTGCCCCTCCTGTTCAGATCCCTGTTTCTAAGCCTGTTTCCAGCTCAGGGATTTGACCTTAGGTCACATTACTGGCCAGTTGCTGTGTGTCAGGCAGAACACCCAGGAAGGCCCTGCCCCAGGGTTCACACACCAAGGTCCAGGCAGAAATCGCAGATGAAAGACGCCACCAAGGCGGGTGGCTTGCTTCCCCTGTGCAGGGTCTGCCCAGGTTGGAAGTGTCCCACCGCACAGCAGAGGCATCCCACCTCTCCTTTCTCCAGGAAAGTCCTCCCTCCCAGAGCGCCCAAGGTCACCTATAGAGCATCTGTGCCCGGCAGACGAGCCATCTGTGGACAGGTGGAGCTCTCCTTTCTAATGCAGGTGGAACTCCAGAGGCCTGAGGGTAGATGATAAGACAGAAGATAACATTAGTAGAATATGTTCCAAAGGTTGGTTCACAGTTTGGGACAAGAATTTAAAGAACTTCACATGCTTATGTAAATCTATGAGCTGCAGGCGAGGTCCAGGAAATGATCACAATACTGCAGTGACTGTAAAGTCGGAGTTGCTCTTGGGCTAAAATCTCCTTTAATATTAAAAATAAAAAATAAGTATAAGTGCTGAGGTTCCCTTCACCTGTGTGGCCTGGCCCCCGAGCCTCTTATGTCTAGCAAGAGTCCCCAGACAGAAAGGAGGTGGGACATCTGGCTGGGGTCCTGAGCAGGGGTCCCGAGCAGCTGCCTTGCCAGGGCGTCGGAGCCTTGAGAGTCTGAAGTAGCTGCCGAGATCCCCGAGATCCCCGATCCAAGGGAGCCCTCATGGGGTGCTGTGGGCAGGACCTGGGAGCTCATCCTACCCTCAGAGCTCTCTCCACCTCTGGGCATCAGTCAGCATAGTGAGGACTGGGAGAGTCTGGCAGGGCCTTCTGTCAGGTCAGAGGTGGCCAGGTGGAGGGCTGGCTTCTCACCTGGAGCCCTGGCATGGGGCTTGGGCCCCGGGAAGACCAGCAGGCCC
This sequence comes from Urocitellus parryii, assembly GCF_045843805.1. Lineage (NCBI taxonomy): Eukaryota > Metazoa > Chordata > Mammalia > Rodentia > Sciuridae > Urocitellus > Urocitellus parryii. Next base: position 142,673,454 of record NC_135540.1, on the reverse strand, counting down.
CAGAGGATCTTCCTAGGGCCTGCTCCAGGCTCACCCCTCAATTTAACTTGAAAAAAATCTTGAGTCATTTACTCCCTCAACAAGAAGCAAGGGGTGGTGGTGGACCCTCTGGGTTCCAGCCAGTCCTGTCCAGTGCATGGTGACCAAGTGAGAACCACAGAGATGCTCAGCTGTGGCCCCACAAATAGTGCTATTATAGCACAGAACATATCCAAACGGTGGAGAATACCATATTGAAACAGGTCACTGGGGTTGCAGGGGTGCTTTGTTTCTGAGTTTTGGCATTGTCTCCCATGCTGCTAAGAACAGGTGTACATGAGCTTAAATTTCTTTGGGGGTATTTATTTACCTAGAAATGGAATTGCTGGATCATATGGTTTGCATTTCCTCAGCTTTGACAGATAGTTGAGCTTTATTTCCCAAAGCTATTGCCCTAGGCAGTGTAGCGCTGTCCCCCCGCCCAGCCTGCTGCCCACTGGTGGGCCGGAACAGCATCCCACTGTAGGTGAATTTGCAGTTGCTAGTTTCCAAGTCAATGACCAGGGCACTGGAGTCCTGTATCATTTGTGTCACTGGCTCAAATTTGCCCCCCTGTGAAGTCCCAGTCCAGTTCCTTGGGGGGTTCTCTGTTGGGGCTCCTGCTCTCCCTCTGGCTTCCCGAAGTTCTCCACACACCTGGACACCAGGGCTTGGGGGTTTCAGTCACAACCGTCTTCTCCCAAGGTGCCACTCTTACCACCGTCCCCCCTGAAGAACAGACATGGTAACATGCTTGCGATCCTCAGGATTTTCCTCTTTGTGCTTCTGTGTCTTTCTTAAGAAATCCCCAGGCTCCAGGGCAGACATGCATTCCCAGGTCATCTTGGGACTGTGCTCTCCCGGCCTTTCCCATGTAGCCTCCATGGCACTTGACACTGATCCTGGAGGACAGTTCTATGTAGGATTTCGTCTCACTCTCCCTCCTGGCCACAGCCGGTCGGCCCACAGCCACTGTGGCAAAGTCCCTCTCCTCCCTCATCTTCAGCGTGCGGACTCCACGCTGTCCTATATCTGACAGGACGCGTCCCTACCTCTTCTCTCTTCAAGACTGCCTTGCTGATCTTGTGTTTTGAAAATGCCCACTTCAGTGATGCTGACTCCGGCCTCCCTGCTCATTCTGCAATCCAGCCCGCCCTGCCAGCATCTTGAGTCCGTCTCCCACACTGCAGAATTGCTTATTTATCTCTTATTGTTCACTGTGTGTCTGGCTTGTGAGCATGTGGCTCCGCCAGGCAGAGGACTGTTGCAGTGTTCTCTCAGGCACCCAATGTCGGACAGTCCCGGGACACGGTACCTGGTGTGCAATCGATGTTCACTTGATTGGATTCACACTTCCATACTAATTTTAAACTCCACACACACAAAAAAACCATGGGGTTTAGGTAGAAATTTCTTTGGTTCTATAAATCAACTTGGATAGAACTAGTTTGGGGAATATCTATGTTGAGTCTTCTAATCCATGAACATGGTATCTCCATTCATTTAAAGCATCTATTTAATAACATCTTATAATTTTCCTTAGAGTGATTTTGTGGATGTTATGGTTTGGGTCTTACACATCCCTTCAAGGCCATGTATTGAAGGCTTGCCTGTGGAGCCACTGGGTTGGGATGGGAGGTGGGGCAGAGTGGGAGTACTGGGGTCACTGAGGGTGCACCCTCAAAGGGACACTGGACCTCAGCCCCTTCCCCTCTCTCCCTGCTTCCTGAGGTGAACAACTCCTCTGCCATGCACTCCAGCCACCATGAATGTCACCACAGGCCCAAAGCAACAGGGCCAAGTGACCATGGATCACCACCTCGGAAACCATGAGCCTAAATACACATTTCCTCCTTATAAGTTGATTATTTCAGGTACTTTGTCACAGCAAAGGAAAGCTACCATGCATTATTCCTAGATTTTTGATATTTTTATGCTACTAAAAGAGACTTTTTGTAAAATCTTATTTTTCCAACATTATTGAGAATGCATGAAAATAAACTAAATCGGACATATGGATTTTGAATCCAGTAACTTTACTAAACTCCTTGTAAATTCCCCCAGTTTCTCTGTGGATTCTTTGACACTCTGGCACTCGCAGTCATGTCACCTGTGCAGACAGGGAGTTTTGTTTCTGACTTTGACTCCACTAATGCACTCACCGTGCTTCTGCTGTGCCCAGGCTGACCTTGGACAGCAGTGGTGCTGGTGAGCATCTGTCTCCTCGCCAACATGGCGGGTGAGCTTTCAGCGTCTCCTCATTAACTGGGATGACAGCTCTGGGGCTTTATCAGATGAGCAATGTGCCCTTCTCTTCTTGGGTGGCTGAGACTTTCTTAAGAAGAGAAATGGGGTTTCATCAGGTGCTCACCTGAGTCTGGGATGCCCACTGGACCTGAGTGCAGGTCCTGGCTTTGGCTGAGGATTGATTTACCCAGGGAAGGAGGAGGAGAAATCCAAGTTCACCCTCCTGTCCTCCAGCCTCTCTGGCTCTTCCTCCTCCCTGTTTTCTTACAGTTGGGGTTTCTCTGCTTTGTATCCACTAAGCACAAAGCCAAACTAGTGGCCAGAGTTGCTCTCATCTTTCCAACAACCGGAGCCCAGGCCCAGAACCACACAGAGCAGGCTTTGACTCTGGCCCCAATTCACCGCACCCTGGAGCAGCCCAGGTCCAGGCGCTGGACAACTGGGAACAGCCCCAGAGTCTCCCAGAATGACCCAACTGCCAATCCTGACCTATTTCTGCCACCTGCCTTGCCTTTCCCACAGGAGCCCCAGTAAAGGTCCTGGCCAGTGCTTCCCCTCATCCGCGTGCCTCCTGATGGGCCGAGCGCCTCCCCTGGAGCGTGGGGCAGGCCAAGCCTCTCGTCTCAGGGGAGCTGGAGGAGCACTCAGCTTTCCTTTCCATAGCATCGACCTGTCAGTCACCTGTGCAGATGGCCACCAGGCACAGATCGTCTTGCAGCCTCGTGACCCGAGAGTGCAGGCTAAAGCTGCAGGCCCCCGCAGCAGTAAGACAAGGGGAAGGACAGGAAGCCCGACGTGGAATGCACAGAGCCTGGAGCTCCTGAGGACCCAGCCGCCCTCAGAGGCGCACGGCCGTGAGCAGAGGCTGCAGTGCCCACGAGCGCCCAGTGGGAATGGAAATGGCTTCTGCCATGGTACACGCAGGCCGTCAGAAAAGTGCACCAGGCGCTGCTTCCTTTTAAAATGAGGTGCTTGAAACAGAGTCAGAGCTCCTATTGTTCAGGGTGTGTCCGCTATGCTCAGAGCCGCTCCTGAGTCCTGGCTACGGGCAAGAGGACATCTGTCAGCACGTGTGTGGGGAGGCCATCCTGTTTCTACGCCTTCCTCACAGCGAATGGGAAGGAAAGCTAGGAACCGGGAGACGGGCGAGCGAGAAGCGAAGGAGGGAGACCAGGCAGGGGTCCACACGAGGGACTGTCACATAAAGGCCACTTCTCCATAGGAGAGAGGCCACGCGGGGCTCAGTTCTGGGACTTTTATGGGGAGGCTCAGGAACAGAGCCCCGGGGGTCCTAGGGGCTGGTAAGAGGGGTGGTGGGCCTTTCTCAGACAGGCCCTTGGGTGGGAAGACGGCAGCTGCCACCTAAGATGGCCCTCCAGATGCGAAGCTAGGACCTCACATCCCCCCCTTTTTTGTTTGTTATTGGGCCCTTTAGGGTCAGGGACGTGGATCAATCTTCCGTAGCTTCTTCCTGCTGGGGAGGGGTGGCGTCTGGACCCCTGTCAGGGGTGTGGGGGGTCAAGGTGATGGCCCGGAGGGGCCGGGTGATGCTGACTCTGGAAAGCCCAGTTTGGGTGAGGGGTGGGAAGTCCTGGGACAGAGGCTGGGTCAAGGCTGGGTCTTTGACTCTGGTCTTGAATCCTTGGCCAGGGAGATGCTGCCCAGGGCTTCACAGTGTAGGAGAGCTCTGGGTCCCTAGTTTGTCTAGAAGGAGGGTCTCTGGAGGAGTCCAGAGCTGTAGAAGCTGGGCGGGGAGCAAGAGGAGCCAAGGGAAGGCTCAGAGTGGAGAAAGGAGAGAGCGGCTCATAGGGATTCCTTCCATTTTCCTGAGCACTTGAAAAAGTTATGAAGTTTTGGGCTGGGGATGTGGCTCAAGCGGTAGCGCGCTCGCCTGGCATGCGTGCGGCCCGGGTTCGATCCTCAGCACCACATACCAACAAAGATGTTGTGTCCGCCGAGAACTAAAAATAAATATTAAAAATTCTCTCTCTCTCTCTCTCTCTCTCTCTCTCTCCTCTCTCTCTCTCCTCTCTCACTCTCTCTTTAAAAAAAAAAAAAAGTTATGAAGTTGGAAGGTTGAATTGGTCGATGGGCTTCAGAGCAGGATCCAAACAGAGTGGGGCTCAGGGGGCGAGGAGGCAGCCGAGAGGAGAGTCGGGTGGGATTTGGGGGTTCCCTCCTTGGTTCCCTTGGAGTCTGAGAACCAAGGCCTGAGAGGGAACTCACCAAGGGGAAGGGATGGGCAAGAATCTTGGTGCTGGAGGTCCCAGAGCGAGGTGGGCCCTCAGAACCCTGAGGGCATAGCCAGGTGTCCAGGAGGAAGGAGGCAGGCCCACCTGAACTGCGCAGGGGTTTGGGTTCCTGCGGGGTGAAGGTAGTGGTCAGGTGACGGGGACCTGGGCCTCGTCAGTCCTGTGCGGCCAGTCGGTGAACGGAGGAGTTGGAAAGGGGAACTAGAAAGGCCAATGGCTGGGGGCCGCTATGGGACAGTGTCCTCTCCCTAGTCCTTCTGCACAGCAGGGGGCCAGGAACAGCTGGCTGCTGGGAGGTGTCCAGCTTCTCTCTTCACTGTCCTGAGTTGAGGGCTCCTTGGCACCAGGTATCCAGAGGCTGGGCCCCGAGGGGACATTGGGAGATTCAGAGAGCACAGGGTGAAGGCTCAGAACTTCCTGGCTGCCAGGGTCAGGCCCTGCTGGAGAGCTGTTCCAACGGCCCAGAGGTACAGGGCCAGCGGTGAGATGGCCACCAAGCATGCCCTCTTCTTACCTCTGTCTCTCCTGGAGGGAAATACAAACCATCAGCACAGGGAACCCTCAACTGTGGCCTGAAGGCAGCTCCAAGCTGGGCTGGGTGGAGCGGCCAGAGCCTGGGGCTGAGCGGGGTGGCTGGGGACAGTCTGGTGAGGGGTGGCCTGCGGGGCATCTCAATCCCTCTGGGCTGGCTCGGCCACCACTCAGCTCTCTCTGGCTGCCAGGGAGACTAGTCGCCTGGTCTGGTGACGCAGGCCTGGCCGTGCCCAGCCTGGACCAGGGATGGAGAATTTCTGGGGACAGCAGACAGTCCGTAGTTCTGTTCTGAGCTCCCATCTGAGGAAAGGACAAGAGTAGGTAGCTGGAAGCCCCCACCACCCGTCGGCACTGGAGGCTTGGCCCCAGGGTCTGCGAGACTCTTAGGAGCCACAAAAACATTTGAATTTTTTTTTAATCAGAATAAAATATAATGCAGCCTAGGTTATATTCATCTTTGTAGCGACACAGTTGTAAAGTGATTTTTAATGATTCTGTACAGAGGAGGTGCCCTCAGGGGTCACGATGTAGCTCGGCCCTTGTTCCTAACAGCCTGGTCAGAGGTCCTAGCTTGGAGGGAAGGCCAGCTCCGGAGTGGGAGGGAACCGCTGGCCCCAGGTTCAGGCAGAGAAGGCCATGCCCTGCTCGCTGCGGAGGGCAGTGAATGCAGCTCAGGTGGAGCCCACCCCCGTTTGCCACCTCTCCCTGCCACGGCAGGTGGGCCACAGAGGTGGGCAAGAGGAGGCACGGGGAGGAGCCCAGCTCCCCAGCCTCTTACCCACCTATGCTTCATCACTGTGCCAGAGGGCAGCGGGTGGGTGCGGTGGGGACACCCTTCGGGAGCGGGGAACAGTCTGGGAGCCTCTTCCCAAAGCCTCTGGGGTCCAGGGGAGCAGCTCGCCCCCAAGATTAAGGAAACTGACCAGAGCCCCTTTGTACCGACAACGGTGCACCCTCTACATTTCCTCTCGCGCTGTGGCCACGCAGCCCACAGGACCCCAGGGGCTCTGCAAAGACCCGGGAGGCTCGCCAAACAAAATCATTCTGTTTTATTTTACACTCTAGTTTCTAAACTTTGATTTTTAGTGAGAGCTTGGATTCATTGAGCTGTGAGGGTAGTGCAGAGTTCCCATGTTCCCCACTCTGGCTGGTCCCACGTCAGCACCTGAAGTCAGCAGGACACACTGGTCACGCGGATGAGCCCCCTGGTGTGTTGTCAGCAGTCCAAGTCCAGGCTTCGTCCGAATCTCCTCTCTTTTTCCCTAGTGTGTGCCTTTTCTGTCTGTCCTGCCCGGGACCGCGGTGCCCCTAGGCGTCTTCTGCCATGGGGTCCTCCAGTTGTGCCTGAGGGTCGCTCTCCTTTAACAAGACCCCTGGAACAGCATGGGATGAGGTCATGACCTGGTGCCAGCATCCCTGGGGGCTGGTCGTCTGGGCACCCAGCATGGCTGACCAAGCCTGGGGACTTGGGGCTGCTCCAGTCCTTGGCATCTGTTTGGGGTGTGGTCATCTGGCCCCCATGCTTAGCCCTGAGGGGAGGCGGGCAGACCCACAGTGGGATGCTGGATCTCCCCATGTGGCCCTCACTCCCTCTCCCTCCCCACCCAGTCCTAGATGGGGCTTACAGGCTGCGCTGCTCTCCCTTGAAGGGCAGCCCTAAGTCCTTCAGTCCTTCAATGAGAGTCTTTGGGTGCCAGGTGCTCTCGATAGCATCTGGGAGTCTGGAACCCCAGATGGGCCTTTACCTTCCCGGCCTCCTAGGTGGGACTCCAGCATCTCCGGCTTCCATGGGCTGTTGAGAAGCCACCCAGAACTTTGGGCCCTTTACAACTTCAGCAGGGGGTGCTCCTGGCCAGTGTGGCTCTCTGCTGGGAGTCAGGCCTAGTGGCCACTCCTTCACTTGGGTGTCGAAACGCCCAGGTGGGCCTTATATCCAGCACCTCCAGTGGGACCAGCTGAAGACTCCCCCTTTTCTGTCCTGCTCCCCCTACCTCTGAAACAGTGTCCCCTAGGAGTGGCCCCGGACTGGACACTGCTCACCATCCTCCTTTGGGGGTGTGCTGACCGCGCCCCTGCGCTGCCCTTGGTGGCCTGGGCTGGGAGCTCCCGTGGCTCCTCTTGGCTCCTCTTAGTCCCGGGCCTTGGCCTCTGTGCCCTTCCTCCCTCCGGCTGGGTTCCACTTTCTGCACAGCCCATTGGGATGTCCGATTCAGCCTGATTTTCATGTCTACTGCCTCCTGAACTCTGCTCCTGGGTCTGGGTGGTCTCTGTCCTTCCCTTGGGCTTTTTATCTTTCAGTTCTTTGAACACACGCCACAGACTGATGTTTAAAGCCCGTCTATTTCTCATTGACAAGTAGCCCCTCCTATCACATGATGATTCTCCTGGGTGACTCCGGTGTCTGCCCTCTGGGTGGGTTGGGGTCTGCTCTTACTTTCAGCCTCTCCTGGAGTGACTGGAGCTGGTGCCCAGGCCCTGGCTCCTTGGGTGTGTCTGTGGGATTGCTTTGAGGCCTGGGGTTAAGGTGCCTTCTCTGGAGAGGGTTTGCTTTGGCTTCCCAGAAACCTGGGGTGCCCAGGCCGCTTCATGTGGGCTTCTGGCCTGGGGTCGGTGGCACAGTGGGTGTGGCTGGCCCCGCCCCCGGCCTGGCCTGGGCTTGGATCCCCGCAGTGACCAGTGACGTTTTTCCTTTCCTCTGCTCTGCTTCAGGAGCCAAAGAGACAAGTGGGTCCCCAGCCTTTCTGTAGAGGATGTCACCTCTGGTCATTTCTGATGCCCCTCTGCCTCCTGTTCCCTGTGTGCATGAACCTTTAAAACCTCCTGGACAAGCCCCAGACACTCCATAGAAAAATGACCACCTGTGGACAGACACAGACAAATTGCTCTGAAGTTCGTGGACAGACGTTCATAATAAAGAGAGCGAATGAAAAGTATGGAGATGGAAGTCGTCACTTGGCATTGGCCACCAGCCAGGAGTGTGACAGCATCACTTTCCCACAGCGAGAGCAGGGAGCTGTCCAGCTGCGAGGGACGAAGGCCCAGACGTCTTCTGGTCACATAGGCGTTGACCCTTTAACCAGAGGCCTCCACTTGCAAGAGCTCCCCAGCGGCCTCTCTGTAGATGGAAGCCAGGCGGTGGAGGCTGCGCAGCTGTGATGTGAGGCCCACCCTGGGCACCCAGAGGGCCAGACCCTGGGAGCTGAGGGGCTGAGGCTCCAGTGGGGAACCTCAAGGCAGGGGGCAGGGGCAGGAGCATCTGAGGTGCCAGCTTCTGCAGGAGGAAGTGGTATAGGCGGGCACTTCTGGGAAACAGGCAGTGCAAAGGCCCCACTTCAGGCTCGGATTCCTGCAATCAAGTTGGAAAGAATCCAGAAACCTCACTCAGAGTAACAGGCATGAGCTTCTCGGGGGGATGGGGAAGGGAAAAGGGACACTCTCAAGGGAGAGAGGGGGTCCTCTCAGAGAGGAGAGGGACAGCACACCCCTCCTGCCTTCCAGATTTATTGGGGTCCCAGGGAAGTTTCCAGAGTCCCTCCCAGGCCCACCTTTTTGACTTGACTGACTGCAGGATGACATGAGCCTTGTAAGTCCCTGCTGCCTTGACCTCTCTAGGTCACCTTGCCCATGTTCTACTTGGAGCCTGTTAGAGATGACAGATTTTATGGTTAGGGGAATTATCCTTATCTCCTAGAGTTTCAGGATCTGGTCTTCCCTTCTGGTCACTTGGGTCCCTTGTGATTTCAGGCCTGCATTTCTCCTGCAGATAACAGGTAGTTTGCTGAGGAATGTGATGTATTCTGCCCCGAGGCAGGCAGGGCTGCAGGTAGACTGCTTCTTGGAAAAGAGAGCATGTGGGGGTGGACACAGTGGGCCCAGTTTACAGAACTCCCCCCCTAACCTCCTGTTCCCTCTGGGTGTCTGTGTGCACACATACAGCCACATACTACACCCTACACACACACACCACACCAAACTACACCACTGCACACACCACACAGCACTGTACACTGCACACGTACCACACACATCCACATACAAACAACACTCAAACCATACACACACACACACCATGCACAGAAACCACACACACAGACTCTACACATCCACAGAGTACACACAAGACCCGCATCTCAAACCACATATACACTACATATATGAACCGTACACACAAACATGTGCACACAAATGATACACAAATCACACGCAGACAAACCAAACACACCAACCAGCACACAAACACTGAACACATAAACTACATGCACATAAGCTATCCACACACCCAAAATACACCCATTACCACACACACAAACCATACACACACTAAACACAAACACACAACTCACCCCCACAAATTATACCCATACAAGTAATAGACCCCAAAACAATACCATACTAACCACAGACACAAACGATACATGCAAACCACACATGTCACACAGGGAAGCTCCACACAGACTGCACACATGCACACTGCACGCACGGCCACACACAACCTCTGTGTGAGCCACGCACAGCCTCACGTAACCATAGAAACGTGGCCACACAGCACCTGTCCTCAGGGCCAAGGAGAGCACAGGGCGAGTGGGCACTGTGTTGGCCAGAGGTTATGGAGGCCACAGGGCTGCTGGGGGCTGTCAGGAGGACGCCAGGCCCAGCCAAGGGGCTCACAATGGCCACATTTGGGAGAGGAACATTCCAGAGCCACAGGACTCAGGGCAGAAGGAGGCCTTCCATATGGAGGGCCAGGGCGAGCGGGGGGCGGGGGGCAGCGTGGCGGACAAACCCCCGTCTGCAGCTCCGCCTGGCACCTGGCAGTCGGTTAGGACCCACAGGGGGTGCCAACAACGGCCCCCAACATGCCCCCATCCTGTCCCCAGTACCCGTGTCCACAGGGCAGCTCCGTGACAGATGTAATCTGCAGAGAACCTTGAAACAGTGGGGTGATCCCAGTTTACCCAGGTGGCCCGTATCATCGCAGGGACCTTGTGAAATGGCAGGACCGGCACAGTCAGAGAAGGAGACGTGGGCGAAGAAGGAGCAGAGGTAGGAGGAGGTTGTGAGGAACCAAGTGCAGGGAACCCCTGCAGCCCCACCTGGAGGGAAATGGCCTCCCCACGGCCCTAGAGTCACCTACTGCCATCCCCCCAGCCCAGAGTGCCCAGAGACCCCCACTCAGAACCTGGGGGCTCCATTTGTGTGGGCGTGGGCCACCAAGTTGGTGGTCATTTGTTACAGCAGCCGTGGGAGATCGAGGGGCCAAGACCATCGAGTGCGAGAGTGGGAAGAGGGACTGGCTCTCCCTGGTCACTGATGGCAAGGGCGCAGGAGACTCTACAGTGGGCCAGCCGCAGCCCTTACAGGGAGGCAGTTTACGTCCACCATGCAGGCCAGGCTGACGCCAGTGTCCCGGCACTGATGAGCTGAGAAGGACATGGTGTCTCAGGAACATGGTGGCACAAAATGCTTCACCTACATGGCACATGGGACCCTCTGGCCTGGATGGCACCCATTCTCCAGGGCAACAGCCTGACACTTCAGAAGCTGCCCATGTCCTTAAAGGGACAGGAGCTGTTCTAGTGTAGAAGAGA